>NC_082342.1:117830653-118448466 GCF_027477595.1 Haemorhous mexicanus
GTCCAGTCAGGATATTCCTCTTTAAACACCTGTAGCTCCATTGTTTATCCAAGCCCACTGTGGCCATGGATGGTGGGAGCTGACAGCACAGAGATGAGAGCAGAAGTGCATTTCTGGCCTGAACTTTCCTCAGGACACTCAGCACAATGTAGAGTGTCACATGGCCTCTGTGTGTGTCAGTGCAATCTCATGGCTTGTGTTATTTAAAATTAAGTTTTTTGGCTGGTTATAAACAGCTGGAGTTGATTGTGTGCATTGGGAATCCTCTTCCATTGGAAATAAAAGTAAATTCATGGTGTAGTCATGGCATGGTTGCAGTTGAATGTTCAACACTCATGATCATAAGTCACTGTTGTCACAAGGAGTGTGGGTTTAACATGTGATTTTCTAAATGTTTAATGATTCATGGTGCAGAAGGCACTCAAAAACTCTTCAGCTGATGTGTAGACCTCTGATTTTGATGCTTTGGATATGTTTATACCAGGCAAGGTAGATTTTGTGGCTATATCTTTTTAGGGATAGATGGAACATTTGTGATTCAGAAGACACTGCCTAAATATTTCAAATTCTACTCTGTGTAATTCTGCTGCAGCTTTTTTTGGAAGTCCACTCCTTTTTTTCCTGGGAATTGGAGAACCTTGTTTTTTCCAGGAAACAAGGGGGGGAAAAAAACCCCAAACCACCTGCTTTTCCTGGTAATTTGAGGGGAAAACCCCCTGGTGTTCACAGGAATTGAGGAAAAACCACCCCAAACTCGCCATTTTTCCTGGGAATTTGGGGCATCCCTCCCTCTAAACCCCCCTGCCCCGCCATTGGGGGCTAGTTTCAAATGACAAATGGCTAGTTTCAGTCAGTTCCTTGGAACTCTGCCCCTGGATTTTGCCATGCCAGCAGTTCTGAGGCAGACTGCTAACAGGAGCTCCTGCATGTTTGTGGCCAGAAGGAATAAAAAACCAGTAAATGTGTTCTGTGCTCTCCACTGGATAGGTTTCAAAGAACTGTAGCCCTGCTAGACATGATCCAAAAGTCCTTTCTTCCTTCTTTTTTCCTTTTAGGTATTTTCATGTAGGAGCAACATGAACAAGCACCTTCTAACACATGGAGACAAGAAATACACCTGTGAGATCTGTGGACGTAAATTCTTCAGGGTGGATGTGCTGAGAGATCATATTCATGTCCATTTTAAGGTATTGTGTTAATAATCAATTACAGAAGGCAAATTGTTTGGTCAATACTGAATTGTAAGGAGTTAAATGAAATTAAAAGGGAATTGTATCACTCAGTGGTGCTCATAAAGATGCTTTTATTGATGTAATACTGTACCAGCTGAGTGTCTTTATATTAAAAGTCCTTTTATATGCAGAAAAATTTATTGAAATAAAATCCAATTCATCTCACTGCTACAAAAATTAATATTAGTTGTTTGAATAAGTTATTCCTTACGTGGTCCTGGACAGAGAAACTCTGGATTGAATGAAGCTGGAGGATATTTTAAATAAATAATATTGCAGCAGTTAATTCAAAGCAGTCTACATGGAAGCAAAAGGTGACTAGGCCTTACTTTTTGAAGAAGTTTAATGTATTAAAACAAAATATTCTTTCCCTTTACACAGGACATAGCCCTAATGGATGACCACCAGAGGGAAGAGTTCATTGGTAAAATTGGAATCTCATCAGAGGAAAACGATGACAACTCTGATGAAAGTGCAGATTTAGAGCCTCACAAGTATAGCTGCAAAAGGTGCCAGGTAGCTTTAAATACTTTCAAATTAACTTGTTTTGGGATGGGGGAGGGAGTGGAGGAATTTATGAATAATTCAGAATTTTAAATAACATTAAGGGCTCTCAAAGAGAAGGGCAGTTCTCAGGTCTGCTGTCTTCTGCAGAAGATCTATGAAATGAGGCTATTCCATAAGAATTGAGGTGGTGTCCAGTAAGGGGGATGATAAACACTAAAAAAAGGAAAGATAGATACATTCACTTTTTCCTGTGAGGAAGAACTAGAGGAAGGATCAATAAAGGAGCATTCACATCTCTACCTACCTTTTAATTATGTGCAACAGCATTTGTAATGCTTACAGCATTTCTGATTGATAGAGTCCACAGATTGATTAATTATTATGAGGTCAGAAGGTTCTTTAATGGATATCAAGTTTGGAGGAGTAAGACTGCTGCTTGTGTTCAGTGTGACTGCTTATTCTTGCCCTGCTCCATTGCAAACAGGATGGTGTTGGAAGTGCTGCTGGAATGTAATTCACTTAGTTGTCAGCTGAGAGAGGAGGATTTTTTAAAACCTCTCCCTGGTTTAGAAATGGCTTTTGCCATTTTCTAAAGAAATAATGGGTCCTTAAGGACTCTGTGCCCTCCCTGGGTGAGCACACTGTGCTGGGGCAGGTGGGGTGCAAAACCACTCAGTGAGAACAGCTAAACTGACACAGGGACAGGGGATTTTTGGTTGTTCAGCCACTGAATTGACCCTGGAAATCAGAGCTTATTTCACAGCCCACACTTAATGTGGTGAAAGTTCTTAATTTATCCTCATTTAAAGACCTGGAGATAATAATATTTCAGTTTTCTTATCTGGGAGATGGTTTTCAGTGCAAACTGATTTTAATTTTGTGTCAGTAAACATGTGAAGTTGAGGTGTCACAGCAGTTCATCATGTTCTTGCTTTCACTATGCTGATTTTCTTGCCTGACACTTCATGGGTATATAAACTATATAAAATTGTGTGCTTTCAAGTGAGGGCAGTTGGGCCATTCAAATCAGAAAGATCTTTTTGGAAGTTGGGTTTTTTTTCAGTGCTTTTGCAGGTGTTTGTGAAGTAAACAGTTGTGTAAGGGCACACTGTGGGAAATGGGAGTTGATGTGAGGAGATGGGGACACTGAACAGCCAAAGGGAAAACAAATACAGGTAACTCCTAGAGAAATCTCTCTTCTGAGCTCTTAAAAAATCTGGTTTCCTTGGTGTCAAAGTACATCTTCACCAAGCTGTGCAGTGCTGTTAGAAATGCCCTGACTAGTTCCAGAATTGGAGCAAAAACCATGTCATTATGGCACTTCACCCTGGCATGCTGGAGCACATCTGGATGTGCACATCTGGAGCTCGGTAGTGCAGCACTGTCTGTCGTAGCTGCAGCACCTCCAGGAGCTGAGCCAGAGTCACTGCCCTGCAGTGCTTGGAAATTCCAGCCCTCTAGGAGCTGCTGCCAAAGCTGCTGGTGCAGGCAGGAGCTCACCTTGGCCCTAGAGCCCAGCAGGCATTTTCTCCATCTGTGATATCCTCACTCTTACAGAATCACAGAATAATCTGAGCTGGAAGGGACCCTCAGGGCTCACTTGAGTCCAGCTCCTGGCTCTGTGCAGCCCCTGGAATCCCACCATGTGCCTGAGAGCATTGTCTAAACGCTCTTTGAGCTCTGTCTTACTGCAGTGACCAGAACCTGGGGAGCCTGCTCAGTGCCCAGCCATCCTCTGGGGGAGGAATTCCTAATACCCAACCTAAACCTGCCCTGAGACAACTTCAAGCCATTTCCCTAAGTCCTGTCAGTGTCACCACAGAGCAGAGATCAGTGCCTGCCCCTGCTCTGTCCCTCACAAGGAAGTTTTAACTGCAGTGAGGTCTCCCCTCAGTCTCCTCTCCTCCAGGCTGAACAGACCAAGTGCCCTCAGTGGCTCTCACAAGGCTTCCCCTGCAGACCCTTCACCATCTCTGTAGCTCTCTGGACCTTCTCCAGTAGTTTAATATCATCCCTATACTGTGGTGGCTAAAACTGCTCGCAGTACTCAAGGTGAGCTGGTGGAGGTTAAACCTGGCTGTTCCTCAGTGCACGAACAACTCAAGGTCCTCTTCTTGTGCAGAAGTGGAGACACCATCTCCATCTAGAGAAAAGAGTGAATTGATGTCCTGTAGCAGTGTGCTTGTAATATCCAAAGAGTTTGAGGCCTAAACCCAGCTGTCACAGGTTTTTCATCTAGTGGCACACTGGATTTTAGTGGTACACAGGATATTTATGTCTGCTCAATGTTACCTGCTCATTGCCATGCCCGAGGACTTTTTTCCCCCTTCCATTCACTATTGGTTCATTCCCCAGCTGACCTTTGGCAGAGGGAAGGAGTACCTGAAGCACATCATGGACGTGCACAAGGAGAAGGGTTATGGCTGCAGCATCTGCAACCGGCGCTTCGCCTTGAAGGCCACGTACCACGCGCACATGGTCATCCACAGGGAGAACCTGCCCGACCCCAACGTGCAAAAGTAAGGCTTGTTCCACTGAGAAGAGCTGCCTGCTTGGAGTTCTGGTGGTTCTGCCTCCTGGGGTGCTCTTAGGGGATTTGGCTGTGCTAAAATAACTGTGAAATGGGGGGGTTAAAATGTTTATGATGAGCTTGAAATGTGTGTCGCTGGTGATTAGCTTCACACGGATTGATGAGTCAGCAGCCCCCCGGTTTGGGCTTTGCAAAGTGTAAATCAGTGATTTTAATAAATGGTTTTGAAAAAAAATCGAGTGTATAGCAATGCCAGACTGCTCCAAGCTTGCAGTCAACTTGGGGCTTTTTTAAGGCTCATTTAGAAAAACTTGTGCTTCAAGGAATTTTTGGAGTAATTAGTATTAGCAAATGAAATACACTTAGTGACAGAGATGCCTGAGAATCACCTCTGCCTTGAGAGAAGAATCACAGGTTTTGGTCTCTTTGGTTTCAGATACATCCATCCATGTGAAATCTGTGGCAGGATTTTTAACAGTATAGGAAATCTGGAAAGACATAAGCTTATACATACAGGTAAAAATGTTGTTTCTTTATAATTATCTATGCCAAAGAGAAATTTCTGTTGTCAGTGCCTGCCTTTTCTTCTTTTTTTTTTTTTTTTTGCTAGAGGATTTTCACTCTACATTACAACAGGACAAATATAATATTTATTGTTTTCCAAAGCA
Organism: Haemorhous mexicanus; assembly: GCF_027477595.1. Lineage (NCBI taxonomy): Eukaryota > Metazoa > Chordata > Aves > Passeriformes > Fringillidae > Haemorhous > Haemorhous mexicanus. The sequence continues at coordinate 117,835,591 of NC_082342.1, forward strand.
GGTAATATTAATGAAGGTATTTGATCTGGGCACACAATCCAAATTCCTAATTAATATGTTTGCAGGATTCACCTAATTCTGTATTCTGTTCTTTCCCAAATTCTTATCCATGCCACCTTCTCGCCATTACACAGGCTGAAACCTGCTATTGCAAAATCATTTTTAACAGCTCATTACTATTTCATGCTATTTAGTCTTCTCCTACCTCAGGCTTTATCTTCTTTGTCTCACACAAAAAAACAGCTTTTCTCTCTCTTCAAAGTCTTCTAATTTGGGCTACAATATCCATGAAAGATATCCTTGTCAGCATAGGTGGGCTGTTGCCCTCTAATTCACTACTTTAATCAATTTTTAGGAGATGCACATTACTCATTAACATTTTTTTTTTGTTTATGTTGTCTTTTAAATTTATTTTCAAGGTGTAAAAAGTCATGCTTGTGAGCAATGTGGCAAATCATTTGCTAGAAAAGACATGTTAAAAGAACATATGCGAGTCCATGATAATATCCGAGAATACTTGTGTGCAGAGTGTGGCAAAGGTATGTCTGATGCCTTGTTTTCCATTCACTGTGATACTGAGTAGCAGGTGAATATCTGAATTAAAACAACTGTCATGCTGAGAATAGTGGCAGTGCTCTAAATCCTGCATTTTTGAGAGGTAGAAAATGTATTAATCAGGAGCATAGTTGTTACGTCAGCTGCCCTAATTTTGTACAGTTTGGTTTCATGGGCTGTAACACAACACTGATTTTAGTAGCACTTGTTTCTGTCGGGTTGAGGAATGCCTGATTTGCAGCACAAAAGGGAATGCAAGTGGATTTTTTTCATTCTGGGCTGTTTACAGGCTTAAAAAATAGAGTAATTACTCTCTGGAAGAGCCTTAAGAGTCAAAGTCACTTTGACTTTTTAAATTTCTTGTGTTATAACTTGAACAAGTCTGAGCTGGTTTTAGTGGAAGACAGTAGTAAGTTTGACACCTCTAAGGATGTTTTTTCTTTGCTTGTCCCTACTCTTTTTCCATCAATGATTACTCAGATGTTTTCCAGAGCTTTTTTCCTGGAATTAAAATAATAATGATGAAGTGAATTGCTACATAAACAATTAAAATATGGAACTGTGGACTTGCAGCAAATGTAAAATAGAGCTGTTGGTTAACAACATGAGCCTGATTTCTCCCTGAAGGTGGGAGTGATGGCCTAAGTGTCCTGTGCCTTCTGCCTCACAGGAATGAAGACAAAACATGCCCTTCGTCACCACATGAAGCTGCACAAAGGGATTAAGGAATACGAGTGCAAGGAATGTCACCGGAAATTTGCACAGAAAGTCAACATGCTGAAGCATTATAAGAGACACACAGGTGAGGGCTCCAAAGATGGACAGAAGTTGCACTGAATCAGTTAAATCTTTCCCAGGAGGACTCTTACCTAGAGCAGTCAGACAGTATGACAAAAACGAATAAAATATGTTCTGCTCTTTGAAAAGTGAGGTTTTGTCCTGTCCTCAGCCAGGACTGCTTGTTCTACAAATTCATGCAGATTAGTTGGTATCAAGTTTTGGTTTTTTTTAAGGCTCTTGGTCTAGGGTAGCTCTCTACAGTGGTGGGGGTTTAAGTTAGTGTTCAGGTTGTGATTTCCCAAAACAAAATTTTACTTCCCACATCAGTTTTTTCTGGGATTTATTTTCTGCTATATATGGATATAGTGGAATGGCTTAGCAAAAAGTAGCTGGTGAAGCTGGGCTTCTGCCTTTTTTTTTTTGTCTGGGATTTTTATTTTTTTAATGTTACTAATACAAAACTAAGAAATGTCCCAGATACCTTTAGGCTGCTTTCACAGGTGCCAAATGTGCTTTTCATGCAGGAATCAAAGATTTTATGTGTGAGCTCTGTGGCAAGACGTTCAGCGAGAGAAACACAATGGAGACTCACAAGTTGATTCATACAGGTAAACCCTCTAAAAAGCAGTATCCAGCAAAAAAATACCTTCATTTTGCTCCCTAATTTTGATTTAGAGTTACCAGTCTTGGAACTAAAGTTGCACATCCTGTTACCAAACATAAATTATTGCTCTCATTGAGGCGTTGGCAATCTGATGCTCATCCACTGGGTTTCCTTCCTTCCCTCTGCCACCAGTAGGAAAACAGTGGACGTGTTCAGTGTGTGATAAGAAGTATGTGACTGATTACATGCTGCAGAAGCACATCCAACTCACCCATGACAAGGTGGAAGCCCAGAGCTGTCAGCTGTGTGGCACAAAGGTTTCTACCAGGGCGTCCATGAGTCGACACATGAGGCGTAAACACCCAGAGGTGAGTGAGTTTGAGTGGTGGACTGTGGAATTTTTTAACTTTTGTTTTTTAAAGAATGTTTATGGCCTTCAGTGACTTGAAAGGAATGACTTTCTTTCCCTCTCTTTTTTTTTTTCCCTGTACTTTTGGGCCCAGTTTTAAGTAGTATCTGTGAAACATGGACTTAACTGAATCAGCCATTTCACTATCTGATTCTCAGTCCCTAAACATGAAGTTCTTCTGATTATTTAAATCTCTTTTCTTTTTCTACTCTGGCTTAAATATATGTTTTTTCATGTTTTGTCTCCATCCATTAGTGAGTATAATGGATTCTTTTTTTCCCATTGTGTTCTCTGTATTCAGAAGTGATCTGAAAGAATTGGTGAATAGAGAGGTGATGGCAGCATCTGCTGATGATGCAAAATTATTCTCAGTATTAAAGATGAATGCTGACTGGAGAGAATGTGGATTAGAGGGATGTTTTGTCTGACCCCGGCAGGGTTTTTCTGTGTTCTAAATATTGTGTTTCTCCTTAGCATTTCCTGTTTAGGTTTGATTAAGGCTTGTCTGTTCCCTTTGAGGCTTTTTAAAAAATTTTTTAACTACCAATTTTTCATTAGCATTGCCTTGCTGTTTTATCCTGATGACTGTGAAGGAAGTAAACAAAATGCTCTGTTTATTGATTTGGGGATTTAAAATGCAGCTACATATCTGGAATCCGGAGGGCAATTTGTCTCCATTCTTTGATGAGCTGAGATGTGTAGATTCATCTGAAAATAATGAAATAGGACACAGTTGATAAGTTTATAAATTGAAATGCTAACATAAGACTTATTTTTTCCAAACATGTTGTTTTCTGTAGAATTCAGCACATCCCAGAGGGTTATGTTCTGTCTAGAATATGAAAATGGACATGTTCTTTTACTGTGTTTAAATTTTGCTGGATTGGAGAAAGAGGGAAAAGGTGATATGCCAAAAGGTTATTTTAAAAAAGCACAGTTAAGTACTATGTAAAGGTGTATTAAGTACTATGTGTAAAGTGTGAGATTACTGTATTAAGTATTGTGTGTAAAGTGTTAGATTCCAAGATTCCATCACTTTTGCTAGGTGATGGGGTTTATAAGGGAAATGCTGTGCTGTTTGACTGTGGTTTGCAGGGCTGCAGTTCTGCAGCTGACACCTCTTTGTGTTCAGATTCTTTCAGTGAGGATTGATGATTTAGAGCCGCTGCCAGAGACAACCACCATTGATGCCTCTTCAATTGGGATTGTTCAGGTGAGTTCCAGGCCTGCTGCAGGGTGAGGTGGGACAGCACTTTTTGGGTACAGAACACAGCTGGGCGTGGGCTGATGGGTGAGGAATGTGCTTTTTTAGAGAGTCAGCCCCAGTGGAACATGTCCAAGCAGCCACAAGCTGCTGATCTGCTTGGTTGTATAACAGGCAGAATGTAATTACAGGGTGAGGTCTCAATCCCTGGAGTCAGGATTTTGCTAAAGTTTGTTTCTTTGCTTGAGAACTGACAGTAAACCAGCTTCAGGTGATTGTCTCTTACTTGGAACCTCACTAATCAAAAGGACTTGATGTTTTGTTTGGAAATGTGTTGCTCCAGCCGGAATTAGCCTTGGAACAGGGTGATTTACCGGAAGGGAAGCAGCACATAAAAGCTCCTAAAAGTGGCCAGAAAAGAAAACAAAAGTCAGGTGAGGAGGAGGAAGCTCAAGTGCCTGAGGACCCTGCCTTCAGTGAATACACAGAGAAGGAAGGTGAATTCACAGGGAATGTTGGAGATGAAACTAATTCAGCTGTACAGAGCATCCAACAGGTGAGCTGCAGGAGGAGGGTGATGGGTGGCATTGCTTAGAGGGGTAACCCTTCTTTTGGTTAAAATGTCACAAAAGAGTGATTGGAACATTTGATTGGATAAATTGTGGTAATACAAAGATGGGTTTAAAAACCCAAGAAGTTGGACCAATAAGCTCCTCATGTTTGTTTTATTTCCTCTGGTGTTATCATCAATTTGCTTGCAAGATATCACTAGCTGGCTGAAGCTGGGATTAAAATAATGAAAGTTAACTTGTCTGTTTGTTCTGAATGTTCCATATCCCTCTCTCCCATCACTATCTTACTTCTAGACTTGTAAATCGGTACATTCCAAGTTTCCTACTTTCCCATCTGTGTGTGGCTTCTCTTGCTGGCACCATGTGAGCCCACCAGCACTTCCCTGGTATTTGGTGGTCACTCAGAATCTCCAAGGCTGAGTGTGGATGCCATGGGACAGAGAGAGAGAAACGGCAAACGTTTCTCACAGCAGCTTGTGAGAAGTTTTAAAGAGCTAGAAAGATGTGAAAACCTGTTGACTATAAACAATTTGCAGGTGCTGTTTCTCTACTTTATTTTTCTGTTCCTCTCAAGGACAGTGAGTGAGAAAGATGTTTCTGTTAGTTAGCCAATAGAATAGAATCTATCGTACCACTCTATAAAAACCGCGCTGTTCTTTTGAATAAAGCCTTCCTTGCCTTTTCTACCATCCTGCCTCTCGCCTGTTCCTGCCCCGACCTCGGCGCTAGAGTGACAGCTGAGGTCACCTTTGTGTTTCTCCTCAGGTGGTGGTGACCCTCAGTGACCTTTGTGTTTCTCCTCAGGTGGTGGTGACCCTCAGTGACCTTTGTGTTTCTCCTCAGGTGGTGGTGACCCTCAGCGACCCGAACGTCACAGCCCCCTCCAGCTCGGTGGGACTCACCAACATCACTGTCACCCCCATCACCACAGCAGCTGGCAGCCAGTTCACCAACCTGCAGCCCGTGGCCGTGGGCCACCTGTGTCCCCCGGAGCGGCAGCTGCAGCTGGACAGCTCCATCCTGACGGTCACCTTCGACACCGTCAGCGGCTCGGCCGTGCTGCACAACCGCCAGAGCGACATCCAGCTCCCACCACAGCCCGAGGCTCCCAACCCCCAGTCCGTGGCCCATTTCATAAACCTGACCACCCTGGTGAACTCCATTGCTCCCCTGGGGAACCAGATGACAGAACAGCACCCCCTGAGCTGGAGGTCAGTGCCTCAGACTGATGTGCTGCAGCCCCCGGCGCCGGCCACGCCGCAGCAGCCGGGCCAGCAGCCCGTTCAGACAGAGCAGCAGCAGCAGCAGATGTACAGCTACTAATTTATACTTGGGGAAGTGCTGGCGTGGACAGTACTCAGAGACACAGAAAAAACACACAGACCTTTGGAAAATTTCTACTAGGATTGTTTGCTGGATACCAAACAGAGATGGGAAAATGTTTATGCGATGAAATTTCAGCTGAAATTGGCAGATCACCCTGCAACACCCCAGTCTGAGGTTCTCACGCTGTCTCTAGACCTTGCACTGTTTTAAAAAATAACAGAAAAGGGGGGGAAAAAATCTCACCACAAATTTAGCACCCCCTTTTAGTTGTGCACTAAAATTGAGATTTGACAGGTGCATCATCACACACCTTAACCAAAGCAGGGAAATCCTAAATTTTGCAGCACTTGTGATGTACAAAAACCCTTTCAACCATACCATGTCACTTCTTTCCAAGTCTGGAAATGGCACCTGAAGACCTTGTTCAGAGTGGGTGGAATGTCCTTGTGGTCAGCTGGTAGAGACTGAAAGTGAAAACACAAAGGGGCAAAACAGGAATTGTCTTTGTTTCTTATCTTCTTTAGGTCTTGTATCTAACATCATCGGTAAAGTAGGTGGAATTTGGGGTTTTGGGGTGGGCATGAGTGTGGTGTGGAAGAAAATATTACCAATTATTTCCATTTTAGTCATGGGAAAACCCCTGTACCCATCAGACAGTGATAGTGCTACTTGAGCCAGAGAGCTGGTCTAATGCTGAAGCAAACTTTTATGGTCTTCTAGTCAAGTTTCAATCAAACCAATTACAAACTGAAAGAAGAATGTGATACAGTTTTATGTAATTTTTAAAACTTCCTCTTTCAATCTTGCTTTTAGCTAATAGGCCTGAAGAGCAATCAGTCCCCTTTGATGAAGTTCAGGATGTGAATTTTTTTTCAATTAGACTTATTTCATCCTGTAATAAACATTTGAGAAAGCATTCTTTTTATATATATATACACACACATATATATATATATATAGCCTTTGTATTTTACTGTGTGTTCCTGGTGAGTATTTGTGTGAAAAACACTGTTACCAACACAATTCATGAATTCTTTCATCCCCATGTTGCTGCTTCTCACCAAAAAAAAAAAAAAGTATGGATTCTGTTCCTTCTGTTCCCAAATTTCATTTCCAAAGTTCACAGCCACACACAAGGTTATGTGAAGTGCAAGAAAAAGAAAAAGGAATGTCTGAAGCATTTTCTGTGTCCTGCCACATGGAGTCAGTGTGCCCCAGTGTATAAAGGGCAAGGTTTGCATGACTGCTGGGATGCAAATCCTGGGCTGGGTCAAACACATCTGTGCTGCCAGAACCCCTTCATTTCATTCTCCAGCCATGGATGTGCAGTCTGGACTTTTGCATGTCAAGAAGATAGTGTAATTCCCACAGGGAAAAGGAGCTGGTAGCAAAAAGGAATAAACTAAATATATATATATATATAATATGCATATGCATATATATATATAAATAAAATGTTGTTGCTTGAAATCCTGAAGGGCAAACCCTGCTGTGGCTGAAGAACAAGGTCCTTTGGGGCAGCAGACAGAGCCACAGAACTGTGCTGAAGGGTTTTTTTCCCCTGAGGATAAAGCAGCTGCTGTGTCTGACAGTTAGGATGGATTGGTGGTTGTAAAAATCCTGTCTGTGCTTATTGTATTTATGAAAAATTCTATGTTTCAGCAGAAATATGAGTAGGAATGACTTCAGCTTTGAAAGTCTCTGTTAACATGGACTACTTGACCCTTAAAGGTTGCCTTACAATCTCTACAACAAATTCTCCCAAAGTATAAATGTCTGGATATTAAAATTAACCTCCAGTGCTTTTCTTGGTGCCATGGCTGTGTCCAGAGGCTTGGAATACCAGGGTTTGTGTAAAGCTGCAGGACAGGGATAGCAAAGGGGTTTCTGGTGAGAGAATTTGTGTGTCAGAGGAGCAGAACTACTTCTGATTAAATGTCAGCAGGTTTATAAAATACCTGCATGGCAGGGACCAGTATTTGATGGGACAAGGATGCATATCAGAAAGAAAGGTACCTTTTAGCAGTGTGGGAAAGAGAATTTTTAATTCCCTGCTCACTTCTGTCTTCTTTAGGCACTTTACACACAAATACTGTGAGATCCTGTAGTTTTTTAGCCTCCCAATATCCTGAGTACAGTTCCTGGATTATTTCACCACTGGCATGAGATAGTTCAGTTTCTCCTCAGATGTCCTGCCCACAAATGCTTCTGTTTCACACCAAACCAATGGGCAAGAAGAACCCAGGTTTTATTTATTAAATATATTATCTACCTGAAACTTCTCTCCTCCCCTGTGTTTGCCTAATTGGTAAAGGCACATTATCTTTTGTCAGGTGAAAAAGGGGAAAAAAGGGAAGGAAAGCAAATTCTGAGATTCTGTGAAATGGAGAGGTCAAGTTGTTGTGGTAAACACAGAATTTTTACACAGTCAGAGCTTTGTTGAGATACATGTAAATGGTGATTAGGCTTTTAATTGGGGAGGAAGAGGTTTTTTACCTTAGCAGAGTCCATCTTCTCTATGTTGATACTACTGACAGTGGCATTTGTGCTGCATTGAATTAACCTGCATCATTTTAACACATAATTTCCTGCTTGATAAGAGTTGCACTCAGAGGAAATCAACCTTTAGGGACCTCTCTGGCTTCCCAAAATCTCTATCCTAATATAATCCCCTGGTTTTCTGTACTCTTATGGGGTTTGGCATCCCTCCCATGCTACCTGGCCTCAGTCACCTCATCCAGGCAATAGGATCTTGCCTTTCTGGCAGTGGTTGATTCCAGGTGATTTTAGAAGGAATGATCCCACAGGAAGTGCTTGCATGCTGGTTTTCACGTAGAAATGACCCTCTTCAATCTCTCAGAATCCCCAAAATCATGGAACAGCCCAGGCTGGAAGGCACCTCAAAAGATGATTGATCTGGTCCAGCCTTTTTCTGGGGAAAGGGAGCATAGGTGAGGTGATAGAATCATAAAATCATCATTAACCTGTCTAATTGCATCTTTTAAACCTCCAGTGACACAAGTCTGGGAAGGTTGTTCCAGTGGCTGATTGTTTTTCCTGTAAAAATTACCTTAAATAATGTTCAGGAGAGGAAAATATAACCACTGGAAAGGCTTTGGTTAGGCCAGGCAGTAGAAAGCTCTCTGAATATGATCTTCCCAGGGCACTCCTTTGAGACAGGATTGTGAGTTTCTCCACAGCCCTTGCTGTGGTGCCTCATCATCTCCCAGCATGATTTTATTATTATTCCTGTTATTAACATCTCTATGAGAAAACAACTGTATCTTGGGTGTGCTGCACCATGGGGAAAAAAAAATCCAGAATAAATTATTCTGTTTGCTTTTTGTTTCAAATGGTTTTGTTTGGAGATGTTGGAAATTGCTGCCTTTTCAGACAGAGCTTCCCTTGGACAAGCAGTGACTGCTCTCCCAACTAAGCCTTTTCCAGGTGAATACCAAAGTTGTACTGATGCTGTTTCAAACTGCACAAGAAATAAAACCACTCCACGAGGGATGTGCAATCTAAATTTCCTCTGCCAATCTGTTCCCTGCCTTTTCAGCTGTAGGATGTGAAGGCTTTCTTGTTTTGCATAACAGCTGTTCAGTCACAAACTGGAATTACTTTGAGCCAAAGGAGTGATGTTGTGTGGTGTTCTGTGTATTGTCATTGTTTATTGCTAAGACTATTATTTAATTGAATGCTGTCTGTGGCACACTGGGCTCTGAAGTAAAGGAGCATCGAGGTACAGAACCCTTTCTCTGCCAGTGTTATTCTTTACTGTTCCTTAATCAAGATATCAAACTTTTTTTTTCCTTCAAATCTCTTAGATTTACTCCAAAAGCAATAAGGTTAACTCTCATCCTCTGGAACTTTGTACATCCCAAATTAGAGAAACACGGGGTAGCATTCTAAAATATTTATTCTGTAGCTTGTTATTGGTAATAAGAGAAAGCAAAAGAGATTGAATCTTTCATCTCTGTGCTGAGTTCTCTCAGGAGAATTGACTGTATCAAGTGTTACTATGCTTTAGAAAACAAATTTTTTTTAAACTATGAAAAGTGAGTATTTTTGCAGAAACCACCAGCCAGTCTCCTGCCAAGCTAACCAGCCACATTTCTGTACTCTTTTATTGTTCCAGAGATTGCCTGAAATTAACATCCAGGTAACAGCTGGATTTATTTCAAGAACTGAATTCCCTGCCAGGTTGTCAGTGATTTGTTCTGCATACACAAAGATGTCTCAATTTCTCATCTGGAAAACCAGGAATGGAATAAATACCACACATCCAAGTGACAGTCATATCCAAACTCTAGGTACCCCATGCAGATACATGGGGTAGATACCTTTGTGAAATCTTGGCCAGTGATGAGATTTCCTTGCTGCTGTTTACAGTCATAATAATGTCACTCCTGATTCCTTTTAGCCTGACATTTATTGTTAATTTATCTGTAAACCCAATGTTTACACTTGGAAACTTTTTGTAACTCTTTAACCATGGTATTCTTGGCCCTCTCATTATTGTCCTCATTTGTAAAAGGAGATGAATATTGGAGGAGGATCTGCTCATCCTCACTTTGCACAGCAAAGCTCTCCTTGAAAAGCACTTCTGGAGACAAACATGCAGCCAAATGACTTGAATCTCTGAGATTACCAAGGATTCTTTCCAAATAGGGGCTTTTGCCCTACAGCAAACCCAATGTGTCATGGTGGCAGCAGGGTAAAGGAAAAAAAAATTTCTATCATGTTTCTCGTCAGCTTGACTTGATAGTCCTGAGTGTTGATTTTGCACTCTTCATGGCAGGAAGCTGCTAAAAAATCAGTGGAGCCATGGTTGGAAAGGATGTTTCTTGCCCTAGGATACCTTGAGAAAGCTTTTTCTGGATTTATTTTCCCTCCTGGGTGCTGCAGGGCTGTTTTGTATTGCATCTGTACTGCTGCCATCTCAGTTCAGACAGGATTCTGCAGTAGAATCTTAAATCACAGAATGGCTCTGTTTGGAAAGGGCCTTAAAAATCATCCAGTCCCACCCCTGCATGGGCAGGGACACCTTCCACTGTCCCAGGTGGCTCAGAGCCCCATTGTCCAACCTGGTCTTGGGCACTGCCAGGGATCCAGGGGCAGCCACAGCTGCTCTGGGCACCCTGTGCCAGGTCCTCACCAGCCTCAAAAAGAAGAATTTATTCTTAATACCAAACCTAACCCTACTATATTTCAGTTTAGAGCCATTCCCCCATGTCCTGTCACCACATACCCTCAGAAAAAGTCCCTTTCCAGCTCTCCTGGGCAGCTGACAATGGCTGAAACATTGGGTCACTCATCCAAAGAGTCCAAGCTTGCTAAATCCCCAATATCTGAGCAGCAAGTGTCCTGGAGATTTCAGTGTCACCCCCAGAATAAGAATTCCAGCAACACTTGGGGTGTAAAGCCCTTGTATTCCTGCTTTATCCAGGAAGTTGGCAAGGTTTATCCTGTGTTGGCCAGGTGCAGTGTCTGCTTCGTTGTGACACTTTTGAAAAGCTGATTATTGGGTGCAACATCAGTAGAGCAGCTGATATGAAAAGCAAGAAAAACTACTGGGTTTGGAGGTTTATTTCATGTAAAGTTGAATTTTTAAGTCCTAATATCTTTGCTGTCACTTGAGAGCTTTCCTGCGTTTTTCTGTTTACTTGCAGGTTTCAATTCGAGAAGGTTTTTAAGGCAAAAAAAAAAAGGAAAAAAGAAAAAAAAAAGTAGTAATGGCAGAATGAGGAGTTAAAATTAGGAGAAACAAGTGATGCTCATTTTCTGCAGATTCCCACCCTTCTGCTGCCCACCTGAGCCTTAGGTGTGCTGTGCTGGGTGATGGAGGCTGAGGGAAGGAGGCAGCACAAGCTCTGGCTCGTTTGGCAGAGCTGTGGCGTGGGGATTGACGTGCAGGGTGTTGTTAATGAGAGCAGCCAGCAGCCAGCTCTGCCTGCCTTCCCCTCAGTGCAGGGTGTTGTTAATGAGAGCAGCCAGCTCTGCCTGCCTTCCTCTCAAGCCACGTGCTCATTTCAGTGCCTCTCCCAGCACAGAGCTCAGGGGAACCTCTCAGTCTCCAGGACTCGTGTCTTTCATGTTCAGTGAATGTAAAATCAGAATCCTTTTAGGCTGGGAAAGACCTCTGAGATCATCAAGCTCAAGCTGGGCCCAATCCCCTCCTTGTCCCCAGCCCAGAGCTCTGAGTGCCACCTCCAGGCCTTCCTTGGACACCTCCAGGGATGGGCACCCCAAACCTCCCTGGGCACTTCCAATTCTGACCACCCTTTCTGGGCAGGAATTCTTCCTGATGTCCAACCTGAGCCTCCCCTGGCACAGCCTGAGGCCTTTTGTCCTGTTCCTGGTTATCATGGAATGGTTTTGGCTGAAAGGGTCCTTCAAAATCATCCAGTCCCACCCCCTGCCATGGACAGGGACACCTTCCACTATCCCAGGTTGTTGAAAGCTTCATCCAACCTGGCCTTGGACACTTCCAGGGATCCAGGGGCAGCCACAGCTTCTCCCCACCCTCATGGGGAAGAATTCCTTCCTAATAGCTGAACTAAACTCTCTTTCCGTTTGTACCCATTCCCCTTTCTCCTGTCACTCCAGTTCCTGATGAATTGTCCCTCTGGTTTCCCTGCAGTCCCTTCTGGCACTGGAAGCTGCTCTGAGGTCTCCATACAACCTTCTCCTCCCCAGGCTGAACAGCCCCAACATTCCCAGCATCAAGAAAGGGATTCAAAACTGGGGGGGAAGAGGGGCCTGAGGGGCAACAAGGCACATTGGAAGTACAGCTAAAAAATATGTGAGAGAAGACAAGCTGAGCCTGCAGTGCTGAACTGATGGCAGGCTGTGGCTGGCTGCAGGGCTGTTCACTAATCAGTGATTATTGCACAGGATCTGTGTTCTGTTACCAGGGCTGCTCACTAATCAGTGATTATTGCACAGGATCTGTGTTCTGTTTCCAGGGCTGCTCACTAATCAGTGATTATTGCACAGGATCTGTGTTCTGTTACCAGGGCTGCTCACTAATCAGTGATTATTGCACAGGATCTGTGTTCTGTTACCAGGGCTGTTCACTAATCAGTGATTATTGCACAGGATCTGTGTTCTGTTACCAGGGCTGCTCACTAATTAGTGATTATTGCACAGAATCTGTGTTCTGTTACCAGGGCTGCTCACTAATCAGTGATTATTGCACAGAATCTGTGTTCTGTTACCAGGGCTGCTCACTAATTAGTGATTATTGCACAGAATCTGTGTTCTGTTACCAGGGCTGCTCACTAATCAGTGATTATTGCACAGGATCTGTGTTCTGTTACCAGGGCTGCTCACTAATCAGTGATTATTGCACAGGATCTGTGTTCTGTTACCAGGGCTGCTCACTAGTCAGTGATTAATGCACAGAATCTGTGTTCTGTTACCAGGGCTGCTCACTAATCAGTGATTATTGCAGAGGATCTGTGTTCTGTTACCTGTACAGGGAGATCTGTTGATGCTCAGTGTGTGAATTTGCCATAAATTAAACCCAAAGTTTTAGACTCACACACTCTGTGTGTTGTTATGTGCAGCAACATGCAGAAAGCAAGCAGGGAGATGCCCAGTGATAAGAGGATGAAGAAGGCCCACGTTTCATGGCTTTTGGGAACTGTGGAAGTGAGGCTGTGAGCAGAGTTTTCTCAAGGCTGATTGTCCTTTCTCATGCACAGAATAAACCTCTGTGCTGCCTGCATGCAAGTCAGGCACAGGAGAGTTCTCAAGGGGGTGACACTGGAGGAAAGGGGGGCATAACAATTAAAAAATCCCCCCTGAAAAATCAAATCAGCTCATTACAGGAAAGGGTGGGGAAGTACTGACCCCAGATCCTTGCTCTGCCAAGGGAGGTACAAAAGAATGCTCTCAGTCTGTGACACTGGCTGGTAGATAAAAAAAATTAAAGAAACTGCATGCTCACACTCCTTTTCCCTTCTCTCCACATCAATACCCTGACCCTCATCAGAGCTTTCAAAGGAATAAATACCTTTGTTTGACCAGCACAGAGATGGCACTTGTGCCCTCCTTAGGGAGTAAAATTCAGGATTGCTGAACTGCAAATATGGGTGCATAGGCTGGGGGTGTTGGGGCAGGAGTGGGTTCCTTTTGAGGCTGTGTGTGTCTTTAAAAGTGAAAAGTAGCTGCTTTATTGCCCTCCTGTGAAGTCCATGCTGATGCAAACAGAGTTTTGCTGAAGAGACTGGAATCAGTGACAAAGCACCATTTTTAAAGACCAAAAAAAGAAAAGGAAAAAAAAAGAAAAAAAAATCTTATATTGCATAACCAAAGAGAAAAATTGGAAACTCTGTCCTGAAGGCAAATGCACCTATTTCTCATTCACTCTCCTCCCTTTTTCACTACTTTTTTTCCCATGAAATACATGCAAATCCCAACATGCACTAAGTTTTCCTCCAGGCATGATATACTCGTGTGGTTATTTAAGTAAGAAGTGGGTTGAACAGAGATATGAGGTGTTCCCAGCAGAAAGAGCCAGGAAAAGTGTGCTCTGTTTACTGCTTTACTGTTGTTCTGAAGTCATGCACTCACCCCTGAGAGCATCTGCAGGTAGTAAAGGGGATAGCTGTCATTCTAATTATACAAAACACACATTTCCTTCTTCATTTACTTTGTCTTCTCACACTACAGCCACTGTTTCTGAGTCTGCCTACTTGGAAAGGTGTCTGGAAATTAAGTTGTAAGCATTTTATCAAAATGAAGAGTGGTTTAAGGAGTAATTCAAGTAGAGCAAGAACTTGCTGTTATCAATTAATGCTTGAAAGAAATCACAATTTCTGGTTGCACAGGACACTTATCAGTCTGGAAGCAGCAAACCAATGTGTGTGGTCTGTGCTTGGCTGCAGATCCTTCCAGGATCCTTCCAGCTCTCCATTGCCTTTGAAAGTGCCTCTGTTTGGGGTGAAGGATATTGAAAAAAGTGGGGGTGAGCCTAAATTAACAGAAGTACAAACAGAAGGATTAGAGGGTGGGTGGGGTGCAGAGGGAAGGGGGGAGAGTTGTGGGTGTTCAGGTGGGATGTGGGAGACAAGGAAAGGGCAATGTGGGAGGTTCAAATAAAATACACAAACCAGGAAAGGGGATGTGGATGTTCAGGTGAGATGTAGAGACCAGGAAGGGGATGTGGTAGGTTCAGGTGGGATGGGAGACAAGGAAAGGGGATGTGGACACTCAGGTGGGATGTAGAGACAAAGAAAGGGCAGTGTGGGAAGTTCAAATAAAATATAAAAAATGAGAAGGGGATGTGAGAGGTTGGGATGTGAGAGGTTGAGGTGGGATGTACAGACAAGGGGAGGCTGTGCCATTATGGACAGGAGGATTTCAAAGTCTCTGCCACAGTTTTCCCTCTGGTGGTTTTTGCCTCTGGTCCTTGGGATATTGTGGATACTGGCGTTGGTCAATTAGAATAATTATAACTTGAGATATTTTGTTCCAGTGGTATTAAATCCGTGGCTGAAATAACTTTAATAAAGCTCCTTGACCACGGATTATTTAATGTCCTGCATAAACACTGCTCTTCCTGCCTTTCCCTCTGTCTTGAGGGATGCCAGGAGTTCCTGTTTCAGGGAAAAGGTTGGTTGTAGAAGTTTGGATTGAACTGTCACAAGGTGAGGAGAGTCCCAGTTGGAATACCAGACCATCATTTCTCTGGGAAGCTCTCCAGTATTTCCCCTTCTGGTAGGGGAACACTTCCAGAGGGGTAATTTTAGCAGCTGGGAGTACAAAGAGTACAAAGCCAGTCGTGTGGATGGTGCCTGTCTGACACCATGGAGCTGGCACAGGGATTCCTGCACGTTTTCCCACTTTCCCACTGGCTATTTTCAGCCTGGAATGATGTCAGCACCCACGGTTTTTAATCGGTGGGATCAGCGCGAGCATCAGGGAAGACACAGTCAGGCTTTTACACCAATGCTTGGGGCTACTGGGCAGAGTTTGTCTTCCAGATCTGTATGAGAAAGTGCAGCAGCTCCTCCCAGCTGCTGTTGCCATCCTCCTGCCGAAGTCTGCCTGAGATCCCTCAGCTGATCTGCTCCCTGGAACCTAAAATCTCATCCAGAGTGCTGGCAGAGAGCGAGGCAGGGAGTGGCTCCCAGAGCAGCTGATCTGGCAGATCTTTGGTAACACAGGGAAGAGGAGGGAGGTGGAAAACCAGGGAGAATGGGCCAGAAGAATTTTTTAATGAAGTTGGCTGCTGTTGTATCTGTTCAGAGTACCAAAAAACCAGTGGAACTATTTCTCATTGGCTTACATTCCTGTGGCCTCCTTTCACTAGCATGCATCCAGTTGAGCAGAAAACTCATTTCTCTTCATATCATTCCCTCCCAAGAACCAGCTCTTTCTGCTGCAAATCCCTTTTTTCTTTTTTTTTTTTTCTTTCCATCAATTTTCTCATCAATTTAGCAGCTGCACCCTGAGAAGAGCAGGAAAATGGAACCAGCCCTGTTCAGTGGGATCCCACTCTGGGGTCAGTGACTGGAATTGCACTCCTGGTGATGGTGGCTTTGGCTTTCTGTCTGGAAAGAGGTTCTACAGCCCTGCCATGGAGTTAAATTATAAGAAAGGTGAAGCAGATGTGGTTGTGCACCCTGAGCAGATGTTTGGGATGGTGATCCCAGGACTTTTACCATGTGGTTGTAATGAAAATGTTACAACTGTGGCTTCTGGCAAGGTGTAAGTTTGCAACATATGGCTTTAGATACTTAAAATAAGGTATCCAGTGATTTAAAAAAAACAAACCAAGAAAAAGTTAATGTCATTGAGGAGACTTCAATCTTGACTATGATTTTTGCAAGAGAAACTCACAGAAATGTGATATAACTGAAACTTTTAGGCAATGGCCCCAGGAAGCAAATTTGAGGATGCTGGATTGATGCTGCCATGTGTGAATGGGAAGAGTGCAGCTTTGTAGGGAGATGCATGGAGGAATTTTGCAACCACACTGGGGAAGGAGCACCTGCAGCTGGGAACAGCAGATCATTCCTACCTCACCTTCCACACAGATCCTGGGGGACAATATTCCAAGACTAGGAGGTAATTCTGACTTCGGTTTACCTGCACCTGAGCTTTGCTAAGCCCCTCCTGCATGAAGCACTTCAACAAGACCTTGTATCTGTTGGGTTATTTTTGGTTTTTTTTTTTTTCCCTTCATTCCTGGTTATTCTGGATTTTTCTTTGTATTGACAACTATTACTAATATGGAAAGACAGTGAAGAGGTGATGTCATGAGAACTTCTGCTGAGGTTTTTTTTTTTCCTAAGATCAGGGCCTTAGCAGGTGCAGATTTTAAAAAATTGTTTTTAATGGCAGAGCTTTCTTCCCTTTCAGGGATAAGAATTTTAAGTTTAAATTAGGATTTGTAGGAATCTTTCCAGAAAAAGGGAAAATTTTATTGTTTCTAGGGTGTTTTCCTTAATACACTGGTGTTATCATGATGGTTATTGTATCCTACAGTTTTTAAATAGTATTAAATGTACTCAAAAACAAAACAAAAAAAATCCCATTCTGCAGAAAATTACAGGCAGAGTCTGTGGATAGGATAGCAATAATATACCAGACTTTTTAATATAGCTGGTTTGGCTCTTGTGTATCCTGCTCTTTATTCTTAACACTGTAATCAAGTGTAATTACAGGTGTAGACATTTTAATTAAAGGTGAATGAGTTTTAATTAAAGGTGAAAAAAGTAGAATTGGACCAACATTAACAATGTCTCTGTGTCCTAAGCTGAAGGGTGTCATAGTATATACCTAAGAAAACACTGATTTGGACAAAATTTCCCTGTTGAATCTATGAAATGCCTTTGTGCAGAAAGTTGTGCTTTAAGGCACAAAGCCTCAGGTGCTGCTGCTTTTGTGGGACAGTGGAAAATCTGTTTGCCACAGAGATTTGCAAGTTTTCCTTGGTGCATTATCAGTAGATACAATTAGCAGCTTCTCTGCTAAAGCCACTCGTGGAGTATGAAGTTGGCACAATTGTGATGGGAAATACTTGATATGGGCATTTTATTTTCCTTTCCTGACTTCAGCATTCTTTGGACTTGGCTCCCAATGGGGAGATTTTGCTCAGTTTGACCCCTGAACAAGGTGTCCCACTGTCCTTGTAACACGAGATCACCACAGCAGCAAAGCCAAAAATGCAAAGCACTGGAACAGATCACCCAGAGAGGGTGTGGAGCTCCCTCAGGGGGATATTCCAGATCTGCCTGCACAAAATCCTCTGCTCTGGGAGGTGGGACCAGATGAGCCACTGAGGTCCCTCCCAACCTGACCCACTCCATGATATTTACGTAACATTTGTGACCTTGAATTCAAGTTTTCCTTCTCTTTCTTGGGTCTAAAATGATCTTTTTGACAAAGATGCAACTTTTGTTGTGTTGTAAGAGCCTATGTGAAAAACTTTAATTCACCCAGTTCAGTGATAAACTTGTAGTTCGTAGCCAGATCTAGAGTGTTTATTGTTGCTCTGAAAAAAAGGCAACAAAGTCTGATGTTTGCTAGGTTAGTTGGAAATGTTTGGGAATTTTTCTTTGCTCAAAGAGAAATCAGATCTTTACACCAAGCTCTTCAGGTAAGTTTGATGTTCAGACATTGCCAAGATTAGTTTCAACTAAAAATGGTTTGTACCTTCACCACTTTTTAATGTCCTATGTTAAATAAAATAACTGATCCATTCTGTGCTGTTTCTGTACAAGCAAACCAAGACAAGAGCAGCTGCTGTATTTTTATTAACAATGTAATAAATAAATAACATAAATGTTGATGCCTTTATAATTTTTTTTTCTGCATTTTGAGGGTGTTCACTCCTGATCAGAAGTGGCTTCCTATTGATATGACTTTATGGGGAAGCACCTTCTGTTCCTTTCCTTTCCATCTCCCTTGGTGTAACTCTTGAGCAAGACAGTTCTTAGAGAAAAAAATAGTGCAGGAAATTTTTTTACCTGGTCCACAATAATTTTTTTCATGAGTTTTGCTCTTTCATTGAAGTGATATAACTGAAAAAATAATGGCAAAGAAGAAATAACTGAATTGAGTTGCTGAAAAACTGGGAAACTAAACAGTTTTGCAAACCTCACATGGACAAATCTGATGTTGGTTTTGAAAGAGTGACCTACGAATCAATAAAAAAAATTCGTTTTTCAGAAGGCTTTGATCATTTTTTCCTTATGTATCTCCATGTCTTTCAAAGATTCATAGCTTAACATCCTTAAATCCCATTCTCTATTATCTATGATTTTTTCATATCAAAGTTTGTGATAATATTAATGACATAAACTACCTTTTTGAGGTTAAAAACAAAGACTAGTGAGGATGAAAATATTTCCATGCAAGGCAATGTCAGACCAAAGGGTGGTGCTTTACAAAGATATTTTATTTCTTATGTGTGCCACATTAGAATTAGAATCAGTGTGATATGGGAATATTTATTATCAAAATTCATTGGAATAAATATGCTGCAGTGATGGAGCAAAACAAACTGGCTTTGTTTTCTGTTGGTGCCTACAGTCCATGCTTTGCTTTACTAAACTTTGCCTTACTGGGTCTATAATCACTTCCAGTTTCATCTTAACATTTCAGATAGGATGTTTAAAAATATCCTTTTGACCCTAAATTTAGACTATCTTTATTCACATAATGCTCTGATACCTCTCTTTTCATTAATTTTTCCTTAAGTGAAATAAGAAAGAATGACATTCAAATTCTGTCTATAGAGAGAGGTAGTTCAGTTGTTAAATCAATCTGTGAGAACCTCTAAATAAAGATTTTAATTTACAAGTGGATTACACATGCAGCACCCCACTGTCATCTTTTTAAAGCTATAAGCCCAAGCATATAATACAGATAATTTATGATACCTTTTGGATTGTCTGCATAGTTTGATTACAAACTATTGCTACAAACAAACCTTGTTGCTGTTATGTCTGATACCTTAAGGAATCATATTTCTTGCAGTGGTTATTCTTGATGGCCTTTAATGCACACCAATCAGCCTTTACTCACATGCTGCCATCACTGCTCTATTTATTTTAAAAATGAGGAAGGTTCAGAAAAAGTTCAAAGCCCTCAGAATTTTTTCTTTGCTGCCTCTGTCACTGAGAGCAATCTTTGCTTGAAAAACAGGATTAAACCCCAGCTAATTGATTTAATATTCCAATTTTTCTATTTGTTACTGGGCAGTTTGGGCTGGTGGAACTCTTGAGCCCACAGCATTCTGCAAAATCTTTTTTCTACATGTTTTTTCAAGTTCCAACTATGCAGTGAATTTTATTAATTAGAAGAATGTTTCCCAACTCAGTGGGCAGGCTCTCCACCAGCCCCAGGAGCTGGGGTAGGGCACACTATGAAAGAGGAGAACTTTGAGGGCAGGGAAAACTGCTTACCTTTCCCATCCACCTGCAAACATGTTCCCACAGTCATGAATATAATTCTCTTGGAAAAATCACCCATGCAGCTTCCCCTGACACTTGTGGCACCTCTCACTGTGTCAGGCTCAGTTCCATCACACCTAAATCTCCTGACTCAAAATCTTCTCTCCTGCTCACACATAAAGAACATTTAAGAAAGTTCCACAGAAACACTCTGAGTTCTGCTGCCAACCAGAATTAAAATGAGTTTGAGCCCCACTTGGTTGCTCTGACTAGGAGGTGAAGTGGTTTTCCATCTGTCTAGCTCAATATTTCAGTTGACTCACCTTTATGTGCCTCTCTGTTTCCATATACACAGAACCCTGGATTTCTCAGATCCTGTTTCAAGCCCTTCCGAGGAAATAAGGGCTTGTCTGCCTGGGGGAGCTGTTGTGAAATACACTGGAGTGTGGATTTAAAATGCAGCACTTTGCCTGCATTAACTCCTGGTGGGAATGCTCTGTTCTGCACACAGAATGCTCAGCAGCTTCCTTTAATCCACCCTGCTAAGACTGGAATGACCAAAACCAGGTAATCCTAAATAAAATAGGGTGTTTAAAATAATGTATTTTTTTCTTCAAACAACCTGGATGATATTTACATTTTAATCATCTGTTGTCATCCTAAGGAGTTTCACCCGTTTCCCATTTCCTCTCCCTGGTGTTTGATTTTGTTGAAAGCAGTTCCTTGCCCCAAATTCAGGGTGTAGCCTTACCAAGTTGTGCCAGCACAGCAGAGAGAGGCTGAGGGTCAAATTGTTGGGAACTGAGGGGTGCAGTTTGAATTTGGTGTGCTGCTGAATGGCACCCTGTTCCACACTGCAGAAATGCAATGTACAGCCCACTTTCACTCTCAGCTGTGGGGTTTTTGTGGCCTGAGGCAGAGGATAATTAAGGTTTAGTCCCCCCTTGTCAGACAGATCTGGACTTGTGGGATGCTGCATCCTGACCAAATATAAACCCATGTAAACCAAATTCAGTTTGATCACTGTGCAGCCCTCCCATTTCTGTTGGAATTACCTGCACTGCCCTCATAAATCCTGAGTAGGAGCAGGGAGAAGTGAAGGGAGGGGATAAGGTAAAAATATACAGAGAAATAAACCAACAGAAATGCATCTGCAGGCACAGCCCTGCTCAAAAGAATGAGGAGCATCCACTCAATTAGTCTGGACAGATTTTTCCTCTCAGAGATGGTGGGTGAGAATGCAGGACCTGGTTTGTGTTGTGGATACTGCAAAATTTTCAGCATTTTTGTAGTTGATGTAATTGTCTCGGTGTTGGAGTGAGTTAATTAAATGTTGCTGCAATATTTACTGGTGTCTGTTTGGTTTTTAAAAACACTTAATTCTATGTTACTGACTGTTGATTTTCTGCCAAAACCATCCTGTCTTCTCCATGCTTCTATTTTGGTTTATGCTACCTTCAGTAACCCAGTGTGGTTTTATGAACATGTTGCTCTTCATGCCTCTGATAAGACAGAAGGAACTGTTACAAATAAAATAAAAAAAAGTTGTTTCTTGTGACTGGAAAGGTAATTCATTGAGAAATTAAAGCATACTATCTCAAAAAGTATTTCACATATAAATGTTTCTTATAAAATTCTCTTGTGAAAGATCTTTGGATATTTTTTTCACCTATCTGAAATAGTTGCAGAAACATGTGAGGGTGTTCACAGGGGTCTTAGGCTGAGGGAAGAGATGAGAATGTTGACTCTATGTTTCAGGAGGCCTGATTTATTATTTTATGATATATTAAAACTATACTAAAAGAATAGAAGAAAGGATTTTATCAGAAGACTGGCTAAGAACAGAAAAAGAATGAATAACAAAGGCTTGTGATTGACCAAGACAGTCCAGACAGTTGGTCTGTGATTGGCCATTAATTAGAAATAACTACATGAGACCAATCACAGATTCACTTGTTGCATTCTACAGCAGCAGATAATTATTGTTTACATTTTGTTCTTGAAGTTTCTCAGCTTCTCAAGAGAAAAAATCTTAAGAAAAAATTTTTCAGAAAATATCATAGCTACAGAAACATTTCTATTTTATGGGCTCCATGATTTAAGTAGAGTATTTCCTGTCATCCATGGGCAGTTCTCATCTCAGGAGTTGAGCAGGGTTGGTTTTCCTCATGATTCTGCTTGTGGGTGACAGTGCATAAACCATTCTAGAAGATTTTTGACTTATTTCTACCAGCCAGGATCGGGGCTGTCTCCCTCATGGTAATATTTCATGGTGAGCTTCCTTCTGTCCACATGACCCTTTCAAACCAAGGGAAACACACCCACCTCCTGCTGCCCCAGTTTTTCTCAACTCTGTGGTAAGAAAGAGCATTTTTAATGCATTCTCTATATTGCAAGCTACCTCTTGTGTTAAAATTACTGTCGTGCCTTCAAAGGGGATGTCCTGCCCGTGGCTGTATTGGAGCCACATTCCACTGACAGCCTTTCATGGCAGATGCCTGGATTGTTTGAGTAAGGGCTAAACTATGGGCTGCATCTGCTGTGCGTGCCATTCAGCTCCAGAGCTGGCCAGGCTAGGAGCAGAGCCTCTCCAGATGAGAAGCTGAAGGATAATAAGGCAATTTGTGGGACTCTGCTCCTGGAACAGATTGTTCTCTGCTTGCTCTCAACGAATCCGTTTGGCTTTGTCTGGTAAATGTGTCAGCAGAGCCCACATCTCATTGGAATCCTCTTGGTGAAGCCACAAGCTGGGTGTCCCTTCAATTTATGGGCTAAGTTGATTTTTGGGTAGCTCTTGATGACAAAATCCCATCCGTGGATGCAAGGCAACACAGATGTGTTCACGCTCCCTCTGGAGATCAGCAGGAAGATGCATTAATTTTTGGTCTGGAGAACTCAGCTCACTCCAGCAACCCGGGAGTGTAAAATGTCTAGTCCTTAAGAGAAGCAAAAATCACACATCATTGGGACCATAACTTCAGAAAATAAAGCCCATTAGGACTGATGAAGGGACTCCTCTTGCTGTACAGCCTAAATATGGGAATGGGGAAAAGTCAGATGTGCAAGAAAAGGAATATGGTTTGTCTTCAGAGATGTTTAGGAGCAGGGAAACCATTTGATCTCCACGTCTGTGCTAGAAAAGATGAGAAGTGATGAGCATCAGTTACAAGAAAGTTGCAAGATCTATTGTAGGTGAGGTTTTAGATTTCCTGTCTTTTAATAAAGATTTGAGGGTTCTGACCCTTTAATAAGTACATGAATCTTTAGCTCAGAACTCCGTGCCAGGAAATTGCCTGTATTCCATGCACTGCAGTGGATGTGGGCTGGGATCAAGGTTTTACTTCTTGTTCTTCTTGAGAGAATGTCCTGATGAAAAGCAGAACTGGACTCACTCTGCTCCCACTTGGTTACATGAGCTAGGCAAGTTCTTTGTGGTAAATTAATTTTATGTATTCATTTCTGAGACCTAGAGATATCCTAAGTGTCATCTGAGTTCTTATCATGAAGAATATTTCCTTTCCCTGCCCCCTGTTCTTGAATTTGCGTTTAGTCCTCTTGATTCTTAAAACTTTGATTGGGTGCAGGCTGTGATTTCACCTTTCTAAAAAGGGAGATTTCTGCAGAGCTGTCACCTTTGATAGGCAGATGAGAGACATTTGTGGCTGCTCCTTGCTTGAGGTGATAGGACATTCCTTTATGTCTGAAGTATTCCATATGTCTGAAGTTTCCTCCTGGATGTAGTTTTCTAGCTCTATTTACACCCAAACACAAAACCACTTGGGATTTTCCCCTGGTCACATGTCAGCAGTCAGAGTTTTCTCCTTCTGCTGTTAAAATTGCATCGTGTCCACAGTATCAGAGAGCTCTTCCTGAGCTCAGGAGATCAGAGGACAGAGCTTTTGAAATGCAAAGATGGTTTGGTGGCTTGCTGATTGCTCGTGGTTAACCACTATGTGAATTTAAATATAAAGACAGAAACTGCAAAGATTTAAACAAAAGCAGTCAGTAAGTGGAGTTCTGGAGTTGTACAGCTGACATTTATTCCCTGTCCCATCATCCTGGTGCTCCAGGGACTATGAAGACTGGAGATATTCCAGAAATGTCTGAACACAACCCTGTGCCATGGACATTTGCAGGGTTAAATGTCCTGTGGTGTTTGCAACACTGCTGACATGATTTTTATTTTTTAAAGAAGTAGTTTGTGTATTTCTAAAAATAGAACAGTCAGACATAGGTTTGTGATTGCTTCTTCTGCTTCTGCATATAAAAGTACTGTCCTCACCTGCAGCTTTTTATTTTTTGGTTGGTTGGTTCAGGTTGTTTAGGTGTATTGAGGTGTACTTAAAGGAAGGTGTAGGATTAGCTGTGGTATTTTTATCATGTACAGAATTAAGTTTCAGAAAACAGCAAGGTGTTATGCTCTCATTTCTGTTTATAATTTTAAGATTTTCATTTAATGTGCATGTGTAATTTAACAAATATTTCTACTTGCATGGAAGTCAATTGCATGAGAGCAGAGTTTGCTCCAGGAAGGTTGTTGTGTTCATGAAGCACAGAAATTCTCTTCCCTCTCTGTGTTTGGGGAGCATTTTCTTCACCAGAACACTCCCTACCTCAACTGTGCATTACACTTTGTGCTTTCCTGCAACCTGAAAAGGGAGGGACAGGTGGTGGCTTTGCTCTGGTTTTAAGTGCTTAGAATACATTTAGGATTTGTGGATTTTTTGGTGGTGGAAAGTGGGTGCATTGACAGAAGATCACAAATTTTAAATTTGTTGGTTTTTTGAACAGGTTATTATTCTGTTTAGGATATTTACTTATAAACCATCATCTTCATTTAGCCTAAACTAAATTTGTAGCAAAAAAAGAATATTGAAACTGTCTCAATGCTATATGACTATATTAACAAAACTGGCAGCTTAATTAATAACAAGTTATAAATTAATAAATCTTTCAAAAGTTATTTGTATTGCCACTAAGTAGCTCCAGTTTAAATTCAGAAAAAATATTTGCTTGACAGAACGGTCGAAAACATTCTGCCAATGAAAGGCTGCTAGGAGATAACATGAGAAAACATGGGTAAGTTAGAACTTCCTAAAATAAAACATGCTTTTCTCAAGGTTAGATAAACTGCAGGTCAGATAAACTACAGAGCTAGAAGCATTGTTATATCAGCTAAGAAAATTGATATATGAACCTAGGTGAGCTGTGTCACAAATGCTGGAAATGTAAGAACTGCCTGTGCCTCTGAGGCATGGCAATTCCATTCTTTGTGCCTTCGAACCAAAAAGTTCAAGGGGCTTTTCTCTTTTGCAGTGGCTCCCATGCAGGTGTTTATCCTCCTCTTGCACCTCTGTTTATTTGCTTTCAGGAGCAAGGGCTGGGTGAAAGCCCAAGGTGTGCTCCAGCTGGGGCTGCAGCACATACTCAGCCTCACTCACAGAGCCCAGTCCTTCCCTGACCTAACCACAACCTCCCTCGGGTCCCAGAGATTCCCACAAGTCAGCGATGACTTGCTGGGAAAGAATCCTGGTGCATCTGAGCAGAAGGAAACCTGTGCTATTGCTGTGGGACACACAGGAAATGCAGGGAGCAGGGTGGGTCTCTGCCTTGGGAACAGGAATATTCCAGCCATGCAGCCAGACCTGGGAACGTTCAGGTTCTATAAACACACAAAGAGCTTTGTGCAGACTTGCTCAGTCGGGGCAGATTCTGCTTTCCAGTTGCATTCTTAAGGAAACATGATTTTTTTCACTGACTACAACTCCACACATTGATGCTTAGACACTCTGCATTTCATTAGATCAGACTCAAGGTGCTTTTGGAAAGAGATTAGAAATACATCCAAATTGAGATTTTAATTTTTGTTTTATTAACTAACGAAGCTGTTTAAATATGCTGTTTCTTTTTGGTTATTGTTTTTATTTTAATTACAGAATCACAGAATAATGAGGTTGGAAGAGACCTCCAAGATCATTGAGTCCAACCTATGCCCTAACAATTAAAGCATAACACATTCAGATAGATTTGATCTATTAAATAAAGCACATGGCTAACTGAACTATTTGTATCTGGGTACTCTGGCAGTGATTAAGACTTTGTGAATTGTACAGTGTGCCTGGCTGTCCTTGTGCCCTGATAATTCTGGCTGTGTTCTGCTTGCACAGGCAGGGAAAATCTCAAGGTGGCTGGAGCAGGAGCAAGGCTGATGCGAACCTGTGTCATATCCCAGTGAGTGAACTTGGCTGAGGGAGCTGGGAGGCATCTCAGGGTCCCAGCTGCTCAGGCACAACCTAAATCCATTCAGATACTGAAGGCAGCTACATCCCTGGGCCATGATTCAGCTTTCTTTAGCAATTCTGGCAGCACAGATGTCTGCATGTTGGTGCAGAGTGCCAGTGCAGACATGACATTCCCGTATTCCTGCCCTGGTGTATTGCATAACAGCTTGCTGATAAATATTGAAACTCCCTGTTAAAGAGCTTGCTTACCTATAGGAAATTATTCTGAAATAAGCTGTGATGTGAATGCAAATGTTGTAGATGCTCTGAAATCGCTCCCTATGTGGACATATTTACATGGCAGACAACTAAGTAAACTTGGTGCTCCCATTCCAAGAGCCTGCTAAATTCACTGACACAGTTTTGCAGATGAAGTTATTCCAGACAGGTTCTCCACATGAAGCTATTTATGTTAGGGAGAAAAGCAAAACAAAATTCCTGGTCTGAGACAAGCTATGAGGAAAAATACCTGTGCAGGGAGTGATTCCAGAATATTAAAATGCATTATTGTGGCATTCATATTCTCTGAAAAAATCCCTTCGCCCAGGATTTTTCTCCTGGGAAGCTGAGAAGCTTTGGAAAAAGGAAAACAATTCTTATCTCATTTGCTTCTCCTGTGTTGTGATCATGTGGAATGTGTTTGGAGATTGTTTACCCACAGGTGATTGTTTCACTGGATTCTGGTTGAGTTGTTTTCACTCTTTGGCCAATCATGGCCAAGCTGTGTCAGGACTCTGGAGAGAGTCACGAGTTTTCATTATTATCTTTTTAGCATTCTGTAAGTATCCTTTCTGTATTCTTTAGTATAGTTTAGTATAGTATTCTTTAATATAATATAATATTATAAAGTAATAAATTAGCCTTCTGAGAACATGGAGTCAGATTCATCATTCCTGCCTTCCTCAGGGTATCCTAGCAAATACAATACATCATATTTACTTTTTTTTTATTTTGAGACAACAGGACTGTTTTTCTCTGGACATCTGTAAATCAGTGAGCTGATTATAAAACAATGAAAGGTTTCAAGTTCCTATAAAAGCCAGCTTTTGTCCAAATTCAAGCATTCTTTTAGAGACTCTCCCTGCAGAGTTCACCATGCTGCTGATTCATAGCACAAAGCAGCGTTTGTTCAGGGTAAACCCTTCCAGCCCTGCCTGCCCATCTGCCAGAGGTTGTCCCAAATCCAGAGCCAGAGCAATCCCAGATCTCAGCCTGCAGCTGAGCAAGCCCTGGGCATGGCTGTGGAAATAAATCCCTCTGTGGAATGGGGAGGCAGAGGATGGATGTTCTTCCTGCTGCCCTTCTGAGAGTGGTAAAACCTCAAACGCCAAAAGCAGATTTGACAGTGCTTGTCCCTCAGAAGGCCTCCAGACAACACCCACTTTTTAAAAATCCTCCAAAAGTGCCAAGGGCAAAACAATAATCATCGTTTTTGTGAGGGCCTAGAGGGTGAGACATGATCTTACCATCTATTTTTTTGAAGTAACCTGAAACTGTACATCAACCATTATTCCACTGCCCTCTTTATTGGATCTGCATTTCATTTTGATCTCCTTCTTTCTCTATAGATTTTATTCCCAAGTGTATTATAATATGCTAATTTTAATCTGACATTTTCTTTTTTTTTTTTTTTTTTTTGGTCATGTAGAAGGCAAAATCCTGAAATCCTGATGAAGCTGTGATAAAGAAGAAAAAATGCATTTTTCTCTCTATAATCTTTTCTAGTTAATTGTATTACCTGCAGCCTTTGTGGGATGGTGAGCACAGGTGCCTCCTCACTGAAAGCACAAATCCAATTTTGACACCATCATTCCATTGTCACCTCTGTGACTGCAAGTAAGAAAATCTGAGCCATGGGGATGTGACAAACCAAGTTCCACACATAAGCACTGGCAAATTGTTTTAACTTTTCCTGAGAAAATGAGAGGCCTAGGCTTTGGATGCTGGAAATGGGGTAAAATGCATCAATATTTAAGTACTTTTGATTCACATTGTGTGTGGATAAAAGGAAGGAACTGGAATTTCTAAACCAAAGAGCATGATTGGTAATATGCAAGAATTTTCTCTATGTGAACATAAAGAAAGGGTAATAGCTGTGGAAAAATAACCTGGATTTGGGCATGGTGTGGATGTGTGGGAAGAAAGAAGGAATGGAAAAAGAAATTAAGAGCACATCAAAGAGAAGTCTGTACTATCCCCTCTCCACAGGTGGAAAAACTGAGGCAGAGGAGCAATTTACACATATTGCACTTTCACTTGTCCTTGTCAGAGCCAAAAATTTCTACCTCCCAGTCCTAAACATGAACCACAAGGCTACTCCTCTGTACTATTATATCTGCTCTTTGTTTTACCTTGTTTTCAGTTCCAAGAGTGCCTCTGATCTACATAAACATGTTGAAACTCACCGTGATTCAGGTGCCTACAGCTGTGGTGTTGGAGGATGTGGTTTTATTTCATGGACTTCACCAGCTCTGAGACAGCACTGCAAGAGGCTGCATGTGGTGAGTGTAATAAAGAGCAGGATAAAATACATTTCTCTAAATGAGACTAAAGTTTCAAATTTGTGTGCGTTTGGTTTTGTGTGAATTAATATTTTATTTTTGCATCAAATCCAGCATTTATTTGCACACATTTCTAGGACTCTTGCAAGTGTTAAGCAAGGACCTGATTCCTCCTTTTGAGTGCTTGCTGTAGGTACATGCAGTTGCATTCTGAGAGTCTTGAACTCTGGCCAACCTCCTCCCACCTCCTCTTTTTGTTTTTTTAAGGAAAAAACCCCACATGCCAATTCCAATCTCAACAGCAAAGTATTTCAGGGATTAAAATTCAACATCACCTTTCTGGTACTCCATTCTTAGAACTAATATGTTACCTGAGAATAGGGAAACTTTCAATCATGTGAGTGTGGCCACACATTAAAATTCAGTTTGGGCTGCTGTAATTTATGCATGCTTGCTGCTTGTTCCTTCAGCTTCCTGAGCTGTGATCACTCCTGGGCTGTAAAATGAATTTATTTTAGTGGGATCTGTTCCCACCCTGCTCCTGGAGATCTGCAGTAGCAATGGCCAGGGCAGAGAATTTCCACATTCATGGGGTTCCTTAATCAGCCCAGTTCCAACAACCACAAACTGGAAATATTTACTGGAAATAGCAAGCTACTTCAAAACTTCTTCAGCTATTCAGTGTGGTTTTCCACTTTTCAACAGGGGATTAATTTTTTGTCAAATATATGTGCAAGCCTTCCATGACTGTAACAGTCTTCCTTTCCAAGAGTCATTCTGAAATATAAATTGCATACCTGTCATTTCTCCTGGAGTTATTCACTGACCCAACATTTTCAAAAAGCTCATAAACTCAGCAGATATTCTCATTTCAGGGATGTTACCAGCTGATTCTTGCTCAGACCATAAAGTATTTTTTCCAAAACATCCTGATTCAGAGATCCAGATAATTAATTTAAAGTTTTCTAAAGTTTGGTTCCATTTTAGGCATTGTGAGTGTGAAACAATTTACTACTTTGCATTGGGTTTTCCATCATGGTAGTGAAACTTAAGATGGTTAAACCAAGGAAATAAAAAGGATATTCTGCTTTTACAACTGTGAAATCTTGTCATTGATATTTTTAGAAGAAATTGTTTAGCCCTGCAAGTTGTATCCATGGAAGAGAGTGCAGAAATACATCAGCAGCTTTTGTAGTGTAAACAAGCTGTTCCCTCCATTTTGGGACAAGAAAATGCAACAAATAAAAATATTGTTATGAATATGAATCTCCTATTTTCTCTTACATGCTGAATATTTGATAAAAACCACTTACTGGAACCCTCTTGCAGGTGTTCCATCACAGAGGGTGTCTTTTGTTTGAGTGCCACATAGTAAACAACAACCTAATTCATCTTGTAATTGCTGACACTATCAGTTTTGGCAATCTAATTTGATGTTCTTCTTATTTTCTGCTGCAAATGCTATGTTTGTAGTTTGTGTTTTCATTATTTTCAATTCTTTTCCCCTTAGACATAAAGATGACAATGAAAGACACTGGAGTTTGGATGCAGCCAAGGTTTGGGGCAGGATTTTGAGATGGTGACAAGTCTTGACCGAGCCAAAACAGTTTTGGCAAAGATGGAATGGAACTGGGCTTTCAGTGGAACTGGGAATTCAGATAGATTTCTAGCAAAACAGTCTTTTATTGGAATTTTACTATGAAAAAAAATGAGTTTTTTTACTCTTTGGGACAGGTCTGCTTTCTTAAACAAAGCAAGTTTTAAAGTGTTCACTTTTATCTTTGTCAAATCTCATATATAACACTTTGTTTTCTCAGCTTTCTTGTTAAATTATTCTGATGTGCTTAGAGAATAC
This sequence comes from Haemorhous mexicanus, assembly GCF_027477595.1. Taxonomy (NCBI): domain Eukaryota; kingdom Metazoa; phylum Chordata; class Aves; order Passeriformes; family Fringillidae; genus Haemorhous; species Haemorhous mexicanus. Next base: position 117,866,089 of record NC_082342.1, read on the forward strand.
AAGCAAGATCAACACAATGCCATGCACATACAAGAAGTTCATTCATAGCCTTTTTGAGAAGTGACTTTTTAGTTCTGCATATTCATATAGCATATATATGTGTTCATTTATTTATTAAAAACATACAGACTGTGGGGAAAATGCTGAGCCAATGCATGAGACAAAGAATTTGAGTTGGTAGGTAAAACATCCCATTTTTTATTAGCCCACTATGTTATTTATTAGAAATTAGCTAACAGCTTGTGTGGGATTTTTTGAGACTCTGGTCATAGGGAGGAATGATGAATCTGACTCCATGTTCTCAGAAGGTTAATTTATCATTTTATGATACTATATTATATTAAAGAATACCATACTAAACTATACTAAAGAATACAGAAAGGATACAGCCAGAAGGTTAAAAGATACTAATGAAAAACTCCTGACTCTCTCCTCCAGGGTCTGACACAGCCTGACTGTGATTGGTCATTAAATTAAAACAATTCACATGTTAAATAAACAGTCATTAAATTAAAACAATTCACATGTTAAATAAACAATCTCCAACCCCATTCCAAAGCAGCAAAACGCAGGAGAAGCAAATGAGATATTATTGTTTTCCTTTTTCTCTGAGGCTTCTCAGCTTCCCAAGAGAAAATCCTGAGCAACAAGATTTTTTAAAACCATGACAGTAACGAGCTTGTGAGATGTATAAAAGAATATAAAAATTTGGGTGGGTTTCTTAGTTATATTTAGTGGCTTCAAAACTATTTCAGGAGTTATTAGAGAGACTTTCTTGTTGCAAAGGAATTTATAGGCCTTGTCACAAATACAGTCACAATAAAGGGGCAGGTGTAAAAATCTCCCCCCCCGTGCTCAAAAACTCCTGCTTTGCAGGCAGCTGAGATCTCCGTGCTCAGGTTGTACTCTCACTAAATATGCTGGGCTGTAAAATGATGTTCCAAGAGCACTTGAGCCATCTGTGCAGAGGGGGAAGGCCAGACACATGTGGGTGTCAGCCCGATTTTAATCTGCATGAATCAGGGAGGCAGCATTTTGAATATTTAAAGCCAGGCAGAACTGACTCACGTTTCCCTGGGCGATGGATCGGGCTCTCTATAGCCCCTGGGATTTCCCCTGCTAAATATCAAAGGCCTGCAAAGAACAACAGAGGTGTTAACAAGAGGTGTTCACCCTTCCCAGGGAAAGAGTCCTTTGGAATGGAAAGTATTAGTCAGCCAGAGCACACAGGAGCCTTCTCCAGGTTTTTATAACAGCTCACCTGTCCAATATTCTACTCTTGCTCCCCATGCCTGGTGGGGAGGTTGCTGCCTTCAGTGCAGGCTGCTCTGCAGGTACCAAGGTTAATTTACACCAAGGCCATTCGAGGTTTCACGTGGCAAATTAAAGCACATTGTTACTTGGTTTGTACTTGGGCTGTGGAGCTGAATACGAGCAAGAATACAACCTGCAAGTCCAAAATTCCCACCTCGTCCTGTGAGCCTATTGAATGTATTTTGTAAGGCAAAATCAACTGTGGGGTCAGAACAAATGGGGTGATAACTTATTAACTAAGAGCTATTTTTGAAAATAATTTTTCAAAATAATTGCTGTATTGCTTACATACCTGGCTTATTTCATTATTATTATTTACAGAGTTTGCATTCACACAAGGGGTTTGCAAAGATAAAAGTTACATCTTTTTTTTTTTTTTGGTCAGTAATCTATTTTAGAATTTACATTACATATTATATTACATTACAAATTTTTTCTATTTGTTTGCATATAGAGGTTTTGCTAATGCCCCTGTTTCTAGTAGACAACAGAAGTCAGCAAGGATGATTTTCAGGGTATTTTCAGCCTTTTTTTTAAATTTTACGTTAATATTTTAATAATCTTATGTTACAATTTTAATAACTATTTGTAAAGATTTTAAAATATTTTGTTAAGATGATTTCAGCTTTTTTCAATTTTTTTGTTAATATTTTTAATAATCTTATGTTACAATTTTAAGAACTATTTGTAAAGATTTTAATAATATTTTGTTAAGATTATTTCAGCTTTTTTTCCCAATTTTTCTGGTAATATTTTTAATAATCTTATGTTACAATTTTAAGAACTATTTGTAAAGATTTTAATAATATTTTGTTAAGATTATTTCAGCTTTTTTTCCCAATTTTTCTGTTAATATTTTTAATAATCTTATGTTACATTTTTAATTATCTTTTGTTAAGATTTTAATAATATTTTGTTAAGATTATTAGCACCCCAAGATGCTGGTGCAAATATACAAAATAAAATACCCATTCAAAAGCATTTTGATGAAAAGAGGCACCTTCTTTCCCCCCCTGATTTTGATAACAAATTTTAACTTTTTTGTACTGAAACGACTGTGAGTGAGCCCGTTTGGGTTTGAAAAGTGGAATTTTGGCTGTGCCTAATTTTGGAAATGCCTCTGAAGTTGATTTCAGAGTGTGAAGTGATGTCCCACAGAGAAGTGGGTGCTCCCACTAGTGTGGTGTTTGTGGGGTCCCCAGGACTAGGGAAGAGATGAGAATCTGACTCCATGTTCTTCACAAGGCTGATTTATTATTTTATTATATGCAATTATATTAAAAAATGCTATACTAAAACTACACTAAAGAAAGAGTAAGGATACAGACAGAAAGCTTAACAAGAATGAATAATAAAAACTCGTGACTCCTCAGAGCCTCGACACACATCTGCACGGTGGTTGGTCATTAAACTAAACCAATTCACATGCTGGATAAACAATTCTCCAAATCACATTCCAAAGCAGCAAAACAGGGAGAAGCTGAAGCTTCCCAGCTTCCCAGGAGAAGAAATCCTGGCCAAGGGATTTTTCAGAAAATACCATGGTGACACACCAGCCTCCCGCAGTGCAGCGGGTGCCTGCGGACGGAACGCTCTGAATTCACACGGGGCTTGTGCCACGCAAATCTCTTTGTCCGACACCCCTTCCATCCAGGAGGGAGGAGGCCCTGCCAGGACCAAGGCATCATTTGCCGGGATTTGTGGGATCCAGCCTGAAAAACAGCTCCTGGTGCGCCGCGGGGAGGAGGCGGCCGTGAGTCACCGGGACCGGCTCTGGACGAGCCCGAGCATCAGATAAGGAAGGAGTGGAAAAGCAGCGCGGTGTCTGCCTGGGCTCTAGCACGGCATCCCGCTGCATTTCGGTCCTGGATGCCAGCCCTGGGCTCTGGGAAGGCAGGAGGTGCTGGCAAAGAGCCCTTCTGACCATGCCCGAGGAGGTGGTGCCCTGCAGCGCAGCCGGCAGCTGGAAAAAATATGTACCTGAAAGATGTACCCGAAAAATGTACTCAAAAAATGTACCTGAAAAAATACACCCTGAAAAATGTACCCAGAAAAATGTACCTAAAAAATGTACCCAGAAAAATGTACCTGAAAAATATACCTAGAAAATGTACCCGGAAAAATGTACCTGAAAAATGTACCCAAATAACGTACCCGAAAAATGTAGCCAAAAAATGTATCCAAATAAGGTACCTGAAAAGTGTAGCTGGAAAAATGTACCCAAATAAGGTACCTGAAAAATGTAGCCAAAAGATGGCTACACCTGAAAAATGTACTTGAAAAAATGTACCCAAAAAATGTACCTGGAAAAATGTACCCAAAAAATGTACCTGAAAAATGGACCTGGAAAAATTTAACCAAAAAATGTAGCCAAAAATGGACTTGGAAAAATTTACCCAAAAAATGTACCTGGAAAATGTAAGCGAAAAATGTACCTGAAAAAATGTACCCAAATAATGTACCCGAGAAATGTACCTGAAAAATGTACCTGGAAAAATTTACCCAAAAAATGTACCCAAAAAATGTACCTGAAAAATACACCCTGAAAAATGTACCCAGAAAAATGTACCTAAAAAATGTACCCAGAAAAATGTACCTGAAAAATAGACCTAGAAAATGTACCTGGAAAAACGTACCTGAAAAATGTACCCAAATAACGTCCCCGAAAAGTGTAGCTGGAAAAATGTACCCAAATAAGGTACCTGAAAAATGTAGCCAAAAGATGGCTACACCTGAAAAATGTACTTGGAAAAATGTACCTGAAAAATGTACCTGGAAAAATTTACCCAAAAAATGTACCTGAAAAATGGACGTGGAAAAATTTACCCAAAAAATGTAGCCAAAAATGGACTTGGAAAAATTTACCCAAAAAATGTACCTGGAAAATGTAAGCGAAAAATGTACCTGAAAAAATGTACCCAAATAATGTACCCGAGAAATGTACCTGAAAAATGTACCTGGAAAAATTTACCCAAAAAATGTACCCAAAAAATGTACCTGAAAAAATACACCCTGAAAAATGTACCCAAAAAATGCACCTGAAAAAATACACCCTGAAAAATGTACCCAGAAAAATGTACCTGAAAAATGTACCTGAAAAATGTACCCAAATAACGTACCCAAAAAATGTAGCCAAAAAATGTACCTGAAAAATGTACTTGGAAAAATGTACCTGAAAAAATATAGCTGAAAAATGTACCTGGAAAATGTAAGCGAAAAACGTACTTGAAAAAATGTACCCAAAAAATGTACCTGAAAAATGGACCTGGAAAAATTTACCCAAAAAATGTCCCCGGAAAAATTTACCCAAAAAATGTCCCCGAGAAACGCAGCTAAAAAATGTACCTGAAAAATGTACCCAAATAACGTACCTGAAAAGTGTAGCTGGAAACATGTACCCAAAAAATGTACCCAAATAAGTTACCCGAAAAATGTGGCCAAAAGATGGACCTGAAAAATGTACTTGGAAAAAAGTACCCGAAAAAATATAGCTGAAAAATATACCTGAAAAAATGTACACAAATAATGTACCTGAGAGATGTAGCTGAAAAATGGACCTGGAAAAATTTACCCAAAAAATGTACCTGAAAAATGGACCTGGAAAAATTTACCTGAAAAATGTAGCTAAAAAACGTACTCGAAAAATGTACCCAAATAAGGTACCCAAGAAATGTAGCCAGAAAAATGTACCTGAAAAAATGTACCCGAAAAAATGTACCCCAAAAATGTACCCCAAAAATGTACCCAAAAAATGAGCATGGCTGCCAAGGAGCAGAGCAACACCAAGCTGGAGGAAATCATAGAGAAAGCATTTTCTGTTCTCAGAGGTTGAAGAATTAAAATTTAAAGCTAGGCATTCTTCTCCCAAATACCACACAAACAACTGTGTTAGTCATTTGCTGCTAATGCAAACATGATTAATATTTTTTTTAATTACTATTTTTTCCAATTGTACAGGCTGTCCATCATTAACAGAACTGACAATGAGGTGCATGTAAAATCTGGGTTGTTTAATACTTCTTAATTAGGTTCCTGAATGTAGGGCTTTTTTATTATCCTTACAGAGGAAGAATGTTAGCAAAGATAATTCAGTAGTTTCTAAGAAAGCAGTAGAGAAAAAAAGTACTTTATTTGTCTCTGGGAAAAAAGAATCTCAAAGCTGGTTCACTAAGCAGTGCTATTATTTTGAACAGGCTTTAAAGTTTGGTGTCTGGAAGAGGAGTGGTTGCCCTGATATGGTTTTTAGCATATAATTCCATGAAATAAGACCTGTTAAAAGCAATGTGCAAAGCCTACCTAAAGCCCCAAACCAGTAATTTTCTTAATAGATCACATCAAATACAGTTTGTTCTGTTATTGTCTACAGCAAGGAGCTTATGTGATCTCCAGCAAATGATGATGTGCCTCAGTTGTCTGCCTCTAAAGAGTTCTCATCTTTACAAGAAAGCCACAAGGTTTTTATTAACTTGTGTTCTCATTTGTTCAGATATTATGAGCACTAAAACCACTCTGCTGAAGGCCCAAGTGTGGTCCTCAACCTGCCTTTTAATTCCTGGCTTAGCTTTTGTGCATTCAAACCAATTTATAAAGGAGCTGACTCTTGGGGTACTGGGCAGGCAGAGCTGCCATTACCTTCAGCTCTGAACTCCCAAAAACTCACACATGTGCCCAGAGCAGCCCAGCTCCAGTGTGTCATTGACTTCCATAGGATTATCTACACCCTTGCTTTTTAAAAAATGTTCCTCAGCAAAAGCTGGTTTCAGAATTCCCCCTGTCTTCCTGTGGAAACCCAGGGCACCAGGAATATTTCTGTGTCTGCTCTGGGGTGCCCTGACCCCCAGGGCAGCACAGACTTTGACCCTCAGTCATGGAGAAAGTTTCCTAGACTTCAAGATAGACTGGAATCCACAAAAGTGTGAAACAGATTCTAGAGAGCAGTGTAGGTGTGTCACTGGGTGAGAAATTGAGGTTTTGGGGTTTTTAGTGTGTTGTGGATGGAAGCAAGATGGAGGGCACAGGGTGTGGTTCTGGGTTTCTTCTTCACCTTCTTCTTCCTCCTTCTCCATGGGTTTGGGTGACATTTTGTAATTGGGCAGAAAAGTCCCCATTGCAGCTCTTTGGGATCAGTTATTGGGGTAAAAGGGAAAATAATCCAGGTGTCAGTTCTTCATTGGATAGTTCAGTCTTGAAAGACCTTGGAACAAGAGATTGTTGGCCACTTTGTGCCTTCTAATGAAAAGCTGCAGAACTCACAGCAGTGAGACTGTTTTAGTGATAAGAAATAATAAACACCTGAGTCTGAACATGAATTACTGTCTCAAGTGCCTTCAATCCTGACCCAGAGAAACCCACAACTGGTACTGCCACATCTTCCCACTGCTCATTTCCATCTCCACACTTCCCTATGTTTTGTGAGGGTGCTTTAAGTGAGATCAGCAAGGAGCTCCAGCCTCCTCCAGCCCAGCCGTGCCCCTTTCATCACCTCCTTGTGGAGGCAGTTTCCTCCCAGCCCACTCCTCTGCCTTGCTGCTGACATTAAGGAGCACCTGGTAAGTCAGGCCAGCTTTCTGATCTGGCTGAAAACTAAGCAAGGGAGTTTTTTTAAGTGAGATCACTGAGCTGATTCAGTTACTGTTCAACCACGTGAGCACAAACGCAGCCGTGTGGATGGGAGCACAAGAAGGGGATGGCAGCCTCCTCCAGAGCTTGGGCTTGGCTCAACCCAGCTGCACTATTGCACCATCTGTGTAGAAAAAAAACCCAACATAGCTAAATATTTGCAGAGTGGACAAATAGATGGATTTTTGTTTAATAGTTTTGCAAATTAGTGCTGGTTTATATCGACTTTAAAGCTATTACCTAGTTGCCAGCTGCTGTCTGTTCACAGAATGGAAAATCAAAATGTTTTAGCTCTAACAGGACAAAGGTGCCCTGTGACCTGCTGAAGCACCAGGGTGGTTGAGTTCACTTATGCCAAGCAACCCTTTAGAAGCATTTTGTTCTAAAAAGACTAAGGTGAAGCACTGGATTGGATCCTGTTCTCAGAAAAGACTGCAAGACAACGAAGCAGAGTTTCTCTGTGGTGCCCCTGCTAACATACACACAAGAGAGAAGGAATGACATGAGACTGGTTATCTTGCCACAAAAGAGATAAATTAGGTTGGTTGCATGAGATTCGTTCTCAATAAACCTGGTACTGACTGCTGTTTGTCAGTCTGGCCAACTGTTGGGATATTTTTAATTTTTAATTAGTTAAGGAATCTATTTATTTATTTATTCATTCTTGTTCAGTGACCTGACTGCTCTGGAATTCCCTTGCTGGCTTCTTTTTCTGCCTCTGGAAGACAAGCTCTTCTGGTGTCTTTTTCCAGCCTTCCTACACTGCATCAAGAAAAAGCTCAGAGCCTGGGAAGCCAGTCCTCTAAGCACCCCAAATGTGAATTTTATTTAGGCCTAGCCCTTTTGAAAGCATTTAAGTAACTGAAATTCTCTCAGATGAGCTCTTTCTGTGTTCTGTCATGAGCTCTGACTCCTTTCTTGCTTGGTGTTTGCTGAATTAATTCTCAAATCACAGTGGAGGCAGAAGGTGCAGAATTCGCTTTTTGGTTAAATTTAACTGCCAGCTAAGTGCAAGCTGGGTTTTGTCTTGCTTAACTTTCACCGTGTGCCCAGTGAAACAGGGGTTTGAATGACAATGTATCATTAGAGGAATAAAATTATCTGCTGTGAGCAAAGGTGTGCACTCCTCCAGAAATTCCAGGGCCCTGGTTCTCCAAATCCATCAGTTTAAGCAGAGCTCCTTGAGAGCCTGGCACACTCTCCAGGCTCATCCACTGAGAGCTGAATCCCAAATAAAAGCAAGGAACAGGTCAGGATGATATCCAGGAGAAGGAGACCAGATAGAGGTGTATTGCTGGGTCACAGAGGTGACCCATGGGCTTGCCTCTGCACACAGCTATTTCTTTTTCCTGATTTATTTATATGAAGATGTTCTCATTCAGAGTAAGCCATTGTTTAGTTTAATCCAGAGTAAATTGAGCAGGAAGAAATCCATGTGGAATAAAGCCTTGAGAACAGGCTTCATGTCCTGTGTCTTTTGAAAGTAATTAAATGTCTCTGTAGACTCTTTTTTAAATGGAGCTTTGCAAAGAACTGCTATTATCCTGGCTTTAAAACACATTGTCCTCTATCTATTGCCCAACCTGCCAGATTAAATGACACACACTGGCTGCCTAGAACAATCCCCTCGAGTCTGATAGTGTAACAAACAAAGACCAGCTTTATTAAACTTCAGACCTGTGATAGGTGGTGTGAAGGCTGTGATGCAGGTCAGGACAGCCTCTTCACCAATCCTGTTACACACCAAAGGGTGCAGGCTCCTTCCAAATGCAGCATCTCAGGGGGAGACCCTGCACCCATTGGTCTGAGTCACAGCTGGACATGAGCCCAGGTGTGCCCAGGTGGCCAATGGCACCTGGCCTGTGTCAGCAGTAGTGTGGCCAGCAGGACCAGGGCTGAGTCCCTCTGTGCTGGGCACTGCTGAGGCCACACCTCGAATCCTGAGTCCAGTTTTGGGTCTCTAAATTCAGGAAAGATTTTGAGCTGTGTCCAGGGAAGAGCAAAGGAGATGGTGAAGGATCTAGAGAATGAGACCAGTGGAGGGTGGCTGAGGGAGCTGAGGGTGTTTAGTGTGGAGAAAAGGAAGATTGGGGGGACTTTCTCACTCTCTACAACTCCTTGACAGGAGGGGGCAGGCAGGGAAGGTCAGGCTCTGCTCCTAGGGAACAAGGCACAGGATGAGAGGCCACAGCCTCAAGCTGCACCAGAGGAGGTTTGGGTTGGAATCAGGAAGAATTTCTTCATTGGAAGGGTGGTCAGGCATTGGGAGGACTACCCAGGGAGTCCCCATCCCTGGAGGTGTTCAAGAAACTGGATATGGCACTCGGTGCTATGGTTTAGTTGACAAGGTGGAGATTGTCCAGAGGCTGGACTTGATGATCTCAGAGGTTTTCTCCAAACAAAACAATTCTGGAGGTCCTGTGGTCCCTGCAATCAGATCCACAAAAGGATCCAGGCACTGAAATCTAGCGCTGCGATCATCAAAGCTTCTAATCCCACGAGCAACTAAAACCCAGAGACGTCTGAGTTCTCGGAGCCTAAAAACTGTTGCTTCAGAGCGTGCCAGGACAGACAGACAGACAGACAGACAGACAGCAGCCTGGGGCAGGCTGGCCGGAGTCCCGCACTCCAGGCTGGGATGCACGGGTCGAGGGACGGAGGGACGGGGACCCGCTCCGGTTCCCTGGGGAGGTGAAGAAGAAAAACCAGGAATGAGGTGGCTGGCGCTTCCTTCTCCTTTATTTCACAGCTTGTTTGTCACAGCTTTTTGTCACAGCTTTTTGTCACAGCCCAGCAGCGTGCGCGGCGCTCCCCTCCCGCCCCATCGCTCCGGACGCGAGCGTGGCCCCGGGGCAGCCACAACCCGGGAACTGCCCCGCTGCTCTGTGCCGGGCCAGCCAGAGGAGCTGTGCAGAACCCACCCACTCGCCCGTCCCAGGAAGTGACGGCAGCCCGCTCCCCCCGGCACACCTGACTCACCTGGGCGGGCGCACGGGGCGGCAGCGGCGGCGCTGCGCTCCGCGGAGCCGGGCGGTGTCCGGGCACGGCAGCGGCCATGGCGAGGGACGGCGGCTCCCCCTGGACCATGGGGCTGCTGAAAACCTTCGAGGAGAGCGAGTTCAGCAGCTGGGAGAAGATCGGCTCGGGGGGGTTCGGGCAGGTGTATAAGGTGCGGCACCTCCACTGGAAGACGTGGCTCGCCATCAAGTGTTCGCCCAGCCTCCATGTGGATGAGAAGTAAGGGGGGGGACAAAGGGAACGGGGGACATTGCGGGGGACAAGGGATTGTTCCCACAGAGGCACTCCGAGCTCTCCGTCACCCCGCGGATGCCCAGTAGGGGATCCGCGGGGCGACCGAGCGCTCCCGGTGTGCAGCCCTGCCCGTCTCACAACCAACAGCAGCAGCAGCAGGTACCATGAAATACCCCAAATGTCCTGCGTGTTCCCTGGGAACCATGAAATATCCCAAATGTCCCGCCTGTCCCTCGGAGCCATGCGGAGAGCATTCCTGCCCTGCCCAGGCTCTGCGTGTGCCGGCTTGCACGGGCCCGCTGCGGCCCCAGCAGGCACTGACCGCGCCGGGATGGGATGGGAAGGGAAGGGAAGGGCAGGAGGATTGGGAATGTGTCTGGGGTGCAGGGGCTTGGCTGGAGCCAGGCCTGGCTGCCAGGTGCAGGAGTTGTGGCTGAAGTGATCGGGGGTGTTGGGGTGCGGGCGCTGGAGCCGCGGGTTTGGTGTCTTTAGGGAGCGGGCGCTGAAAGGAGCCGGGCTGGGAAATGTGTCCAGCTCCAGGACAGGGGCAGCGCTCGTCCGTGTGTCTGTCTGTCTGTCTGCTTGTAGCTGTGTTGTACTGCAGGTGAAGGTGCCCCACGGCGGGACTCCCCTGCCCTCTGTCACTCGGTGTGGTCCTCGGTGAGGACGATGGGCTGTGCTGTTCTCACGCTGTGTGTGTGTGATCGCAGAGTCACAGATGGGTTTGGGCTGGGGAATTCCTTACAGCTCATCCCCTTCCAGCCCCCTGCCAAGACCAGGGACACCTTCCACTATCCCAGGTTGCTCCAAACCCCGTCCAGCCTGGCCTTGAACACCTCCAGGGATGGGAGCTATGGAGTGCAGGGCTCCTCTCCCAAGAGAGGAAGGCTGTCAGGTGCATCTTTAGAAACATCCCTGTGTTGTAAGGACAGTGGTGGCTTCAGCCTCTGTGCACAGAGAGGTGAATATGCACAAGTCGTGTTCCTGGAGTTTTCCCTGCTCCACTTCATCTCTGGGATCTCCACCAGCTCACAGGCTGATTCTGCAGTTCAGTTTTTGAGACGTGGGTTGGCTCAGTCACAAAAGGTTTCCTGTTGGTGCCTTTCTTGCAGAGAGAGGGAGATCAGCTAGCTCAAGACTGAAAACGTTTGTAAACCCATTTTCTGCAGGATTTCTGGGGTAGTTGAGCATCTTTTCCAGTAAGTGGATTGCTGACTTTGCAGTAGGCATGGCTTGTAGAGTGCAGTAAATGAAATTAAATGTCCTTTGGAGAGGCAGAGTTTATTGTATGCATAGGGTAGCTGTGCTCTCTCTGAATAAAATGGAAAAGACCTTGAAGTTGCAGAGTGTATTTTGTATTGTGCTAATCTGCAAGCCCCCTACTATTAAAATCTCAAAGGAGATTTCAGGTTTGGTGCTTATTGATCAAAATGGTACCGTGGCTGATTAATTTTGAAGTTAAGATTAAAACATGTCTGAAAAATAAGCCAGAACCTTTCATTTGTGGTGTACATCTAGAAATTTACTCCGAAAGTTAATTTCCTCTCTGAGACAAAGGATGCTGTAATCTATTTTAATATGTTTAGTAATTAATTTTAATGTTTATTTATTAATTTAATATTTAATAATTAGTTTTGAGATTTGCTATCAGATCTCTGTATTAATATAGACCACGTGCAGTAGAGAGCCACCTGTCCCTCTGTGGCTCTTAGGTGTGCAAATACTGGAAGACCATACAGACATGCAGCTCAGTAAGCAAAAAATGCCTTGAGAATTTGGGAACTTTGAGGCCATAGGGGTCCTGCAGCTTCTGACTGATTTTAATAAACCACTCCTTGAAACACTGATTTATTTTACTGCAGAATCTGTGCTTCAGATGCTTGAGGAGAGCATTGATAAGAAATTGGAGCATTCCTGGCTCTTTGAAAGAGCTGCCCCTGCTAAATAAGTGTAAACTGATTTTTAATTTTTTTTTTAATTACTCATTTGATTCTTGGGCTGTTCTATCAAGCCCCTTTCAGGAGATGGTTATGCTGAGACTTTTTAGCCAAAACTTTTCTAATAAACTTGTGCTATTCAAATGGTGGGGTGGGGGGCACAGACAGAATCAAACACAGCCTCTTTAGCTGGCAGGTTGCAACAAGCCTGTGTAATTAGATTGTTAATCCAGGAGATTAATTGGACTAGCTGTTTCTTGGATCCCTGTGAAGAGTTAGAAGAATTGCCAGTGGTATCAGAAACATTAACTGAAAAGCACAGAGGCTTTTTCTGATGTATTTATTTGGTACCACATTAAAACCCTGTTGGTAATGGCTTGGTGGTGGTAATACCCTGTGTAGTCTCTCTTAGTGTGTTTCTGCAGACAGTGAGAGATTTGGAGTCATTCCCTCGGCAATTATCACATCATAGAGCCAAGTGGCCTCAAGCAGAAGAAAAACTGAATGTAGAGCCAGAAGTGTTCTTTACCTTTAAGCCCAAGCCCTCCCAGACAATCCAGCCAAATTCCATTCCTAACACCTTATTTGCTCCCACTTTCCTGAGATCTCCTTTCTCTCCCGGGACTCAGGATGCTCTCAGTATGGGGAGGTTCAAGGTAAATCTGAACAAAAGATGTTTGTGACCCCGAAGGGTGGAGGAGCCTCTCCCCCGGGACTTGCAGTGGAGGTCTCTTCTCTTTATCCGTGTGGTCTGGAGGAAAACAGTGGCAAGCTCGGAGAGAGAGAATCCTCTGTTGATTTCTTCTGCAGAACATAAACGTGCTGACTGTAATGTGTAACATTTCCTGGAGAGGGATCTTGGCTGGAGGTGTTGGCCATGGGGGTGACTACAGGCTGTCGACGTGATAAAAAATTCTTGATTAGGGGAAAAAAACCCAAAAAACAAGCAAAGCCCTACATATTTCTCCTACTGCACATCCTGGATTTGGGAATGGAACAGGACTTAAAAGTTGAGGTTTTAGAAATGGCTCTCTGTTAGTGGATGCTGCATTTATTCCGGGGGTGAAGGTGAATGAATGTCCCTTCTGTGTAGGGAGAACCTAAGAGTCACCTTGGACTTCTTAGAGAGTAGAGGAGAGCCTGGTTGTCCTGTCATCCTCTGGTACCAGACCTGCACGGATCTGTTAGCAGGGCTGACATCTGTTAACCTGAAAAAAGGGATTTTCTTCCTTTTTCCCACCCTCTCCTCCCAACATACCCTGCCCTGACCACACAGGGGTTTTTGTCTTCTCATATTCTCATTCTTCTCTGCGAGTCAGCAGTGTGGAAGTTGTTAAATATGCACCCTGCAGAGCAGAGGCCACTGTGTGCTCTTCAAACCTCTGCCATGATGCAGGTGAGAGGAGTTCCTGAGGACTTGCAGGGGTGTGTAATTTGGTGGACCCCCATCTGCACCACCACCAGTAGTTTGTGAAGAGGGAGCTGAAATTCCTGACTGCAGAGCAGAGCTGGATCTGCCCTGGGCTGAGAGAAGCCTGGCTGCTCTGTGTCTGGAGGTGGCTCACACAAATGGCCCCAGCTGCAATTTTTTTAGCATCTCTGGAGCAATTTTTGAGTTTCTCTGGAGCAGCTTTTAACTGCTCTGTCTCAGACTGCATTAGGGAAATGTGGTGGTAGTGGTGGGGGAATATAAAACTGCAAGGACTGCCTGGTGAGTCTAAGGTAGTTTTACAGCAGTGTTATCTCTAGGGCACAAAGATTGGATCCATGCAAATGCAGGTACAGCTGTAATTCCTGCTGTTCTTGTGGCAGGGTTTGTGGGACAAGGGCTGGGCCCTGGGGACTGGGGCAGTGGGCAAGAGCCAGGCCCTTGTGTCTCCAGGAGAATCCAAGGAATGCAGCCCTGTCTGTCTGATGTGGAGTGGAAGCAGACAGCTCTTTGGAGGTCTCCCATTCATGTAATATTTCTAGTTGCTTTGAAAATGTGTGATCTGTGCTGACTTCTCTGACAGAGATGCTCTTTTGGCACTAGACCCAGTGCTGGAGCTCTTGAAGTGTGGGCCCCTGTCTTCTGGTACTATTTACAGGAGAAAGTGTGTGCAGCCCATCATTTACATGACCTCAGCTGTCTGGGGTGCAAGTTTTTCTTTTGTCTTTTTTTTTTTTTTCATTTTTCATTTTTTTTTCTTTTTCTTTCTTTTTATTTTCCTTTTTACTTTCTTTTTTCTTTTCCTTTTCCCCCCCTTTTTCCTTTTCCCCCCCTTTTTCCTTTTCCCCCCCTTTTTCCTTTTCCCCCCCTTTTTCCTTTTCCCCCCCTTTTTCCTTTTCCCCCCCTTTTTCCTTTTCCCCCCCTTTTTCCTTTTCCCCCCCCTTTTTTCCTTTCCCCCCCTTTTTTTCCTTTCCCCCCCTTTTTTTCCTTTCCCCCCCTTTTTTTCCTTTCCCCCCTTTTTTTCCTTTCCCCCCTTTTTTTCCTTTCCCCCCTTTTTTTCCTTTCCCCCCTTTTTTTCCTTTCCCCCCTTTTTTTCCTTTCCCCCCTTTTTTTCCTTCCCCCCTTTTTTTCCTTCCCCCCCCTTTTTTTCCTTTCCCCCCCTTTTTTTCCTTTCCTCCCTTTTTTTCCTTTCCCCCCCTTTTTTCCTTTCCCCCTCTTTTTTTCCTTTCCCCCCCTTTTTCCTTTCCCCCCTTTTTCCATTTTTCTTTTCCCCCATTATTTTCCCTCCTCTTCTTTTTTCCCCTGTTATTTCTGTTAACCCCTTCTTTTCCCCCTTCCCCCCCCCCCCCCTTTCCTCCCCTTCTCCCTCCTCTTGTCCCTTTTTTCTTTTTCCTTTATTACGATTAAATTCATCTACCCCACTGGAGGGAGAGGGGAGCAGAGCCGAGGCTCCTAGAGAAGATAATCCCGACTCTTTAACCGCGTGGGTACGAAATGAAAACCAGGCTTAGACCTACAGCTCTGGACTGAGAAACCCCAGCAGGAGCTTTGCTTTTCCTTCCCTTTGGATAGCTCGGGATAACTCCTGAGCACGGAATACCTGAGCAGTCCCGCCCCCACCCCTAGCGCATCCTTTGATCCGCGGGATGCGCTCCGGGGGCAGCGCCTCTGCCAGCGCTCCCGTTTGGGGCCACGGGGCCCCGGGACCGCCGCGCTCCGTGCCCGGTGGCATCTTGAGGGGAAAGGGAAGGGAAGGGAGAGACCTTTGATCTCTGCCTGCTGGAGGAGATCTTGCTCTAACCAGCTGTTTTTGTTGGTAGCGTTAATGCAAGCGCGCTCCTAATGACTGCTTTGGCTCTCTTCGCTTCTTTTGTCTTTCCTTTTCTGCTTTCAGAAGGTGACAGGGGTCCTTTGGAAAGCTGTGCCAGGCCTCTGGCTGATGGGGTTTTGAATGCTCTGGGCATGGCAAAGTGCTAAGGGTGGTAATTGTTGCATGGGGGCTTTCAACAGGCAAATTAGATAGAGGGCACTCGCCTCTTATTCTCTTAATTCACTCAATGAACTGAGTCTGGCCCAAGCAGAAATGAAGCTTTTTTTAAAAAAACATTAATGAAACAGAAAATTCAGGGTTTTTTCTTCTTTCCTTTTCTGCTTTCAGGAGGTGACAGGGGTCCTTTGGAAAGCTGTTTGAAAGCTGTGCCAGGCCTCTGGCTGGTTCGGTTTTGAACGCTCTGGGTATGGGAAAGTGCTAAGGGTGGTAATTGTTGCATGGGGGCTTTATTTAAACAGGCAAATTACATAGAGGACTCTTGCCTGTTATTCTCTTAATTCACTCAATGAACTGGGTCTGGTCCAAGCAGAAATGGAGCTTTTTTAAAAAAAAAACCATTATTTTAATGAAACAGAAAATTCAGGTTTTGTAGAAAACGCCCCATTTCCAGCAGCCAATCTGTGCTTCTGGCGATGCTCTCCGAGGCTGTTGCTAGCCTGAGAACCTGAGTCTAGTGGCTCTTGTCAGACCTTGGCTGTTGCTGGGCTCTTGCTTTGCCTGGGAGGGCTCAGACAGGTATTTTACATCCCTGACTCCAGCTCTGGTGAATTATGCTGGCTATGCGTGTGGCTTGGGGGCAAGGAGTTGGTTGTGTTATTCATGGGCGCTCCCTTCCAGCGTGCCAAAGAGCAAACTGGGTACTTGTCTGCAAAGGCAATTATTTCCCAAGAAAGTTGCTGTAGGGAGCAGCAGGAGCCAACGTGGTTAATGGAAAAGATTTCTCTTATCTCTTTTTGTTTCTCTCTCTGTAACATGGTTAATGGAAAAGATTTCCATTATCTTACGTCCCTCTTTAAGCCATTTTTCAGCCTGATCTTGCCTCTGAAATGGATTTGCTGCTCCTGGCTGGGCCCTGGTGGGAAATGTTACCAGCAGCAGGTGAGCAGCAGGCAGCAGACCACATTCCCAGCCTTGGGGAGTGTCCTGCTGAGGGAGCCTCCCAAAATCTGAGGGTCCCTCACAGGCTGTGCTTCAGCTTCTCCCGGGTCATCCAGGCACCGGGGCACACATGAGGAGAAAAGTCTCATCTATGTGCAGGCTGGACTTGGTGTTTTCTCTTTTTAGAAGTGCACAATGCTACTAGCTGGCCTTGGATTTGAAATTTTAAAACCAGAAGAGTGTTGATTGAGCTGAGGTTCTGCCATGAGGCTCCCACAGTGGTAGCTGGCATCACTTGTTGGTGGCACAGAGCACCAACCTTGTCCTTTTACTTCAGGTACTGTTGTCCATTAGATAGTTAGCACATCTTTGGGTGCATTGCAGGAGCTGTTGTGTAATAAGAGAGGGTCTGCTCAGGAAATATTACCTGTCTGACCTCCCTGTGCCCTCTTTTGTGAGTCTATGGCAGCAACAGTGATGTGTCAGTGCCCGAAGCTGCTCTGGGCATGGTTCATAATCACTAATAATGCATTTTTTACAGCTTGAAGGGTCTTTAAACCATCAGGTGTGACCCCTCTTTGTGGGCACAGCCATCTTGGGGACAGGATCCTTGTTTCCTCTTTCCAGCTTGAGGCCCTGTGGGCTGTTGCAGAAGGCAGTGAGTGAGGTGCAGAAGAAAAGCACAGCAATTAAGGGTCCTGACCTGGGAGGCTGCAGCTTGGGCTGAGTAACACTTACCCCTGTGCAGGGTCAGGCTGAAGTGACCTGTAAACAACTCGGGGTGCTCATTACAGCTGCCAGGCCCAGGCTTGTTACATCACTGAAAATGGTGAGCTGGGAGTTTTGGGCACCTGCTGGAGCTGAGTGAGTGCAGTTTTGGACTTGTCACATCTGTATTTTGGGGAGGCTCTCGTTGTGTCCCCCTGGTTACAGCCAGCTGTTTGCTCCCCTCAGTAGTGGGTCCAAGGATTCCTCTCTCAAGGTTTGGGTCTGGGAGCACTCAGGATACACCAGCAGGGCTGCTGAAGAGATGCTGTCTGATTAACACAGCCTTGTGACTCACCAAAAGTTAATTACTTCAGCCCAAGGAGTTCCAGCAGTGGTAAAGTTGGGCTCTAAGTGTATCATCCTCCTCCTCAGCCGCACAGCACAACCATCAAAGCAGGGAGATGGGCTTTGCATTCTGGATATTTACACTGTAGAAGTGTAAGGCTCACCTGTGCTCCTGCAGCTGAGAGCTGCCTGCTGTCATAGTTGTGACAAAGACAGTACAAAGCAACAAACTCCATTTTCAGAAGGCTTCAAACTGGTTTTTATTTTTATTCTCTTAATTCACTCAATGAACTGGATCTGGTCAAGCAGAAATGGAGCTTTTTTTAAAAAACATTATTTTAATGAAATAGAAAATTCTGGTTTTTTTGAAAATGCCCCATTAATAATTAATTTTTATTCTAGCATGCATGCTTTTTATACATTCTTACAAAACTCCTAAGTTTACACTTTACTCATTGGTCATGAGAGACAAAGTGCTTATTGGAATAGGCAGTTGCAGGTTTCTCTTATTTATCCTTCCTTCTTTCTTGGTTTCTATGTCAGTGACCTTGGTAGAAAATTCTTTTGGGAGTAAACATGGATCCTCTTATCAGACTTCTCTCTGGCTCACAGAAGTCTCTGTAAAACCTCTTCCACAGCCTTTATTGAAAGCATAAAACCCAAATCAGTAAATCTGGAAATACACCTGGTGTTCAGGCTGCTGAGATGCAGCGTGGGTCAGCCAGGGGATGATGGTGAAAGGTGGTGTTGGGTTTTATAAGAAATGTTTTGTTCTGTTTGGCCTGAGGAGAAGCAGCTGCTCCATCCTTCACCTCCCACTCTCTTCCACCCAGGGAGCGCATGGAGTTACTGGAAGAAGCCAGGAAGATGGAAATGGCAAAGTTTCGCTACATCCTCCCTGTTTATGGCATCTGCAGAGAGCCAGTGGGCCTGGTCATGGAATACATGGAAACAGGGTCCCTGGAGAAGCTCCTGGCCTCCGAGCCCCTGCCCTGGGAACTGCGCTTCCGCATCATCCACGAGACAGCGGTGGGCATGAACTTCCTGCACTGCATGTCCCCTCCCCTGCTCCACCTGGACCTCAAGCCTGCAAACATCCTGCTGGATGCCCACTACCACGTCAAGGTATGCACTGGATGCTCTGTGCCAGGGTATCCAAGCTTTGGATGTTCCCCCGTGGCTCCTGCCAGATGCAAAAAGCCTGAGAGAAGCCAGCAGCGTTCCTTTGGAATTAGAGAAAAGCCCACTGAGCCAACCCCTCTGATTGCCACGTTAAAATCCACCCAAATAGAGCCCTTAAATAAATGCACCTGGTTTATGCACCATTTTAGCACTTAAACAGAGGTGTGGTTATGGAACTTGTGAGAAACCCCCTGAAATTTTAGAAGGATGCAGTTCAGGAACTGCATCTCTTAACTGCATTCAGGAACTCTGGTTCTGAGACCTAATGGGTCCTGCTACAAATTTCTTTGAGAACAGGGGGAGAAAAGCAGTGTGAACCTCTAAATCATCTTTGCCACTTCCACAGTTGCCATGATTGCCTTGTTCTGGGTCTTTGCAGCACTAAATGCACAGATCTCATTTACAGCTGGAGCCTGGGAAAGCCTTCCCAGAGGCAGCTCATTTCCATTTGCTCAGGGCATGTACAGCGAGGAAGGATCTCTGTCCTGACTGTTCATGCATACCAGAGGTCTCTGAAAGGAATTTCTTTTGTGGCTGTAACAGCATGAAATTATTTTCGTTATCCATTTCCAGAGTAAACAGGCAAACTTGTTGGCCTTCTCTGCTGGAGGTTCTGTGGTCAGCTGGACCAAGGAGGTTGTGCTTGCTTTCTCAACTTTCTTTTTCAGAGAGCACAGAGACTGAAATACAATTTTTTCCCCTTTTTTTTTTTTTTTTTGTGTTCAATTTTTTCTTTAGCAGTGCCATAATCCGTCTGCTCCCTGTTCTCCTGGCCCCCTCACTAATCAAGCGCCTTTGGTCTTGCCTGTATCATTCTAAAAATGAAGTTTTCATTAAATAAAGACAGATTTCCTGATGTCATGATAGGGCTGGAGCCATAAGAGGTGTGTGCCACTAATGAAATCACACTTGTGATGGTCTCAGCTCTTTTACTAGGCCTCTTAGTCATTTATTTCTTAGAAGGATTTTCTTTCTGAGGTAGGAGGCATCTGCAGGTGGTCACGCTATTATGACCAGAACATCAGGATTTCACCTGTTGAAATCCTGTTCTCACACAATAGTGCTGAGAGACCTTTGCTAAGTATTTATTTACTTAAAAGTTCATGCTTGCTTGCATAACTTCTTAAATTCCTGATTCTTGACTCATCTGTGAGCCCAGATAGCAAGGCTGTGTTTTTCTCACTGTTCCAGGAGGTTGAAGTGCCTGATGTTCTGCCTGCTGCACAGCCTATATCTGGGTGGTGATGTAACACGAGGGGGCAAAGTGCAAAACGTACAAAAATAGAAAACTCTCTGGTGAGGTCATTGCTGACATCCCTGATGTGCTTCTGTAGAAAACACGTCAAGGTCTTCACATCCTTTCCATGGAGTCCAGAAAGGAATGGTCCAATCCAAACCTTTTCCAGCCAGCAGTCTTTTACATCCACAGGCATCTTGGGAAGCCCTCCAAGAAGCAAAGCAGGCACAGGAACCCATATGCAAAATGAGAGATGAACAAATTCTGTGAGGCTCCTTCCCTTTAAAAATGTGGCCCCGAACCTTCTTTTTGTGTGACGTGAAATTTACAATTAAATTTCAGACCCTGCAGCTTGATTTAATGTGCATTTTCTTGCTGGAAGGCTAATGGGAGCTGCTGATTGAAGTGTTTTTAAATGCCAGCATTAATTTAGTATGTGACCTGTCCCTGATAGAGTCCTAAGGTGAGCGAAGAGACATTGCAGACTGCAAAAGAAGAGTTTGGAGGTAGGGAGGACTTTTACAAACTGTTTGCCCTTGAGCCAGGAAGCAGTCAGTCTTCCCGTGGAGAGCACTGGAAATGCTGCTGTGCCATCCTGCAGTTAAATGCAAACACACCCTGCTCCTTTTACGAGTGCTGTGCTCACTGTAAAGCCCTGAGTGAGGCTGGTGACTCAGGCAGTGCTGCTGTGCAGAACTTATCATCAACTGGGTGCCTCCATATCATAAAGCCTGGCCATTACATAAGCCTGTGCTGAATTGGGAGGATAATTAGGAGGATGGCATTAGCCTGGGCAGGGATATAGATGGACAGATATTAACTTTACCAAAGGCACATGGGGGGATTCCCTGGGGATTTTAAATGCTTGTGTGCAACGTGTACAGCGCAAGGTAAAGGTTGGGTGTGTTTTGGAAGGTGGATGCATCCATCCTCCCTTGTGAGTTGGTGCTGGGACCTCCCTTCCCTGCCATGTCCTGCTCCATCTTGTTTGCCTTAAACACTGTGCTTTCCTTGGCAGGATTATTCCATACCCAGGCAGGCTTTGTCTTCCTTCATGTCAACCTTTTTCTCTTTGTACCACCAAGATCCTCCCTTTCTCCAGTCTTCCTCTTACTCAATCTTCCAATATTTACACGCTGTCTGACATCTATTTCTTTGCTCAGCCACATCTTTCGAGCTTGTTCTTCAGCTCTCCTGCCCTCCACACACATTCTGGACGTGTCCCCTGAGCTGCTGTGATGTGGCAATCGCTGGCACGGGGGAAGCAATGCCACATTCCAGCACTGCCCTCGTGGGCTGGGAGTCTGCTCCTTCCCTGCTGCAATGTGATCTCTCTGCAGGGCCCTTGGTAGGAGAATAAACACCCCACCACGTGCAGAAATCTCATGCCCAACTTGTTGCCAGCCACCATGCCCTCGTGATCTCTGTTGCTGCTTCACAGCTCTCCTGTTTTCCAAAATCTCATGGTCAAGAGTGTTACTTTTTTGTTTAAAATTAAGCCAACCTGCAGCTTAATACTTTTGGGGAAAACCATTATTTTTAAGCTCTTGTTTCTCTCACTATCCAGGCTTGGGTTTTTTGCAGCTCCTCATCTTGTCAAATATATATCTATATCTATATCTATATATATATATATATCTAATATTTGCACACAGACATACATGTATATATGTGTGGGTTCCTGTACACACAGACACAAGCCTGACCAGCTGTTTTTCATCTCTTACATTTTGGTTTTAAGGAACATGAAGCAGAATGAGCTGCCCTCAGCTGTGCACTGCTTTAAGCTCTCTGTAGTTGCTTTTCTCCCCTCCCCAGTCCTCCAGTTTAAACCTGTGTGCAGTTTGCTGCTGTGTTGTACCATGCTGATGGTCTTTCCTCTGTGGTCTTCACTTTTATTTGCTTCAGCTGCAGAATTTCTGAGAATGAAGTTAGAAGCAGCCTAGTCTGATGGCAAATTTCATTATGAGAAAGCTTCTTCATGTAGGTTGTTAACTGTAGGTCCAAGAAATACCCAGAGGCCAGGCTGGTAAAGAGCAGTTGTCTCTTTTTATTAGACTGCCTGAAGTAGGTAGCACAGCCACGTTTTTATCAGCTGCAATTGCTCTCCTGTTATTATAGATTGAGAGAGTCTTTGTTTTGTGTGTCCCTTCTGCTTGTTTCCTACCCTTCCTGATCAATGTTTCCATGCAGAGCTGTTGTTGCATGGCTCTTTAATCCCAACCAACAAAGCTGGTTTGCACCTTGATCAATTCTCTGATTGATCTGATTGTGGTGGCGCAGGGGAGGGAACAAAACCATCCCTGTTACAGTAATGTAGATTCAGGATGGATTAAAATGGGTGTTTGGCTTTGGGTTGTGCTGCTTCTGAAAAGAGCATTACAAATGTCCCACCTGAAACTGGTCTGGAGGAGTTAAAAGTTTCAGGGCAGGTTGGAAAAGGATGGAAATACAGCCTGTTCCAGAAAAGTTTATTTTAGAAGCTAACTGAAGTACATTCATTTAAAAAACCCTATTCATAAAGACATAGGTTTGAAGTGCACATTGTGTTGGTATTTGGAGCTCATTTTTAGTCATAATTTTTAGTAGTCCAAATCTGTGACCTGTGCAAATTTTTTTAAAATTTCAGGCATTTTTAAAGAATAAAAAGTGTAACAGCCTTTCCCCCTATCCCCAGAAAAAACAAACAAAGGAAACCTCCCCTGCCACCAGACACCCAAATACCCCACAGACAAATGTGGGGGCATTCTCAATATCCAAGTGCAGAGACTTTGTAGAGAGACAAATACTGCATGTTCCAGCAGAGATTAAAAATTAATCCAGTGGATTTGATGCAGAAAACCTTTTGGTGAACTCTGTCCCTGAGTCCATTGCATTGGGTTCTTGAGTTTTGCTTGCAGAAAAATGACATAAAGCATCAGGAGCTAGGTGCACAGTTCAGGACATCAGGAGGTGAGAGCAGAGTTCAGGGCAGCCTGTCAGGAGTCATCAGTAAAAAAAGGCACTTTCCAAGCACTCATTTTGTTCCTGAGAACTAGATCCCTGCAGTGCTTGGGAATAGCTGACTATAGTACTGTTGTGGTTATGTGAGTGTATCTTCTAGTTTAAAAAAAAATAAAACCACAAAATAGAAAAAAATGACAAAAAGCATCTAAAACTTTGCAAGTGAGCATTTTTGTAAGAACTAGAATGGAAAGATCCACAAATGGCAGAAGCAGAGAAAGTCTTGCTTGCGTTGAGTTAAAAAAACAAACTGAACTAAAAATAAAAACAAATAAATAGAAATCTTCAGATCTCGGAACCCTTCAGTAAAGCGAGCGTTGCTGGAAGTGGGCAGGAGAGCACGTGCAGCTCCTGTCCCTGCTTGGTGCTCACGTGCTGGCTCTCATGCAGCCCTTGAAGGAGCAGAGCTGCCTGAACATGAACATCCCAGAGCCTGCCTGGGCTCTGGCCAAGGCTCCTTCCCCTTCTCCCGGCTCCCGCCGCGGGTTTTGTGTGCAGCACTCTGTCGCCTCCGTGTCTCCCCTGCTGCTACCACGTGTGCTTTTGAAGGGAACCACCTGAAATCACTGATGTTGATCCCTCAGGTTTAGCTTTTATGTTATTCAGGTTCTGTGCTGCTTTAGTGTGTGGGTCTGGGCTTCATATTATGGGATGGTGAGCTCTGTGCACAGAGCAGGGAGACAAAACAATTCCTGCTCCAGCTGGGCACCAAGGACAAATGAGCCAAATCTCAGCCCAGGAGCACAAACCCCGTGGGCTGGAGAGAGAAAAACAAGCAGGGTGGGAGTGCCTGGGCTAAAGCTGGGCTGGGACAATGAACTGCAAGGTGCAAATGGAGCAGAGCTGATCCCAGGGAGAGACCCCGTGCCCGGCCGTGCATTTTGGGGCCATTTTGGTTCATCTTGGGTGCAGCCCTGGCTGGGCTCTGGGGCTGCCCAAGGTGCATCCAGGGAGGAAATCCTTTGAATAAATCCCTGCTTTATTCTTTAGCTCTGTCCAGCCACTGTTCTAGGTTAGCCTTCACAAGGCATCAACGTGAGGAGCAAGATTGTAGATTCCCTCAGAATTTAGGGGAAGGGCAGAGCCTGGGGTGGGCTGCAGGGACCAGCAAGGATGTGGAGGAGGGAGTGGGGAAGGGTGCTCCACTTTCACTGCCTCCCCCAGTAAGGCAGTTGCAGAACGAGGTGCCTGGCAAGCAATTTAAAGGCAAACCAGGCAAGTTAAATGGCTGTATCTTCCACCCACTGCACAGTTCCCACTGGTGTTTAAAGAGCCTGCATGACTAAATACACCATGCAGCGTGGAAAATTCGCCCTAGAGGAACTAATAAAAGCCACGAAAAGCTGTCTGCAGAATGTTGCTGTTTTGTTGCAGCCTGCAAGATAACAATTCCTCAATTTCCAGTGCTTTCTCCTGCAGAATTTGGTATGAATGAAGCCCTGCCGTACAGGTGATTTTTTTTATTAATTGATGTAACACCCAGTCTTTCACATTAGGTAGGGACAGTTCCACAAGGTGAAGTTCTTGCTAGCCCAGGGAGGGTGTATGCTATGTACCTTAGCTGTTTCTTAGTTTGTAGGGTGACTTTTTCTGTCTGGAGTGCTCAGCTCTGCCTTAGCCCCCAGCCTTAGATTCACACACCGTAGCTGGTGGCTCCAAACACAGGAGTGTCACCCTGCTGTCTGCATTTCATCTTTATTTCTTAACTCAGGCAGTAGGAAACACGCCATTGTTTAGACAAAGAGGGAGGTGTGTGGCTTTAATTACACCTGGATTTCTTGAGGTGTACACCAGCCTCTGCCTCACGTTAATCAAAGGAGAGCAGCGCTTCGCCACGTCGGATCCGTTCAGACTTGCAGGGTTCAGTTCATTTATGAACCTGACACCACAGTCTGCTGTGATGCTGGGCTTGGGTTTTTGTTCTCCTGTGCCCCAGCCTCATGCAGCATTTCCTGTGGTGGACAATTTGACTCTTCCCAGGGTGACCTGGCGTGTGGACAAGGGTTTCCTGCTGCTTTCCTGGGCTCCAGTGCTTGGCTTGCTGAGGAGTCCAGCAATCCCTCCCTTGAGAGTGTAGCTCCACAAGAATGAGAAACTATTCCTCCAGATAACTTTGCTTTTTCCCTTTTCCTCCCCTTTTTATTTTTCTTCCCCTATGTGTGGGTTTTTTTATTCTCAAGTTATTCCCACATTACCCTACAGATTAAAGAGGGGCAACAGGCTGGACATACCTGTGTTTTAGGGTGCAGGGCTTCTCCAGCTCCTCAGAATGCCTCTGCTGAGCTCTTTGTCCATGGGAGAAGCTCTTGCTGAAGCTGTGTGGGTTGCTTTGTTTGTTTTATGGCAAAGGGAGATTCCTTGCATGGCTGTGTAATGTGCCTGTCCTCCAGGAGGCTGAAGCTGGCAGCAGTTTTCTCCCTTTCCAGTAATGGGCACATGTTACAACTAGTTTTGTGGTATCTTTAGAGAGAAACTTCTCAAAGTGTACAGTTGGAGCCTATTTAAAAAAAAAAAAAGAAAAGCTTTTTTTAAATTATGCTTATTGTTTTGAGGGAAAACTTTCTCAAAGGAGAAGCTGTGAAGATCAAAAGGGGAATGAGTCATTGAAAAACCTGAGTATTTATTAGATAAAAGGAATGTATAAGTTAGGGGGAGGGGCAATCTTATCTGACATGTAGACAAAAATCAGTGGGCTCAGTGGTCCAAAAAGACTTGACTTTTCTTGACATTACCACTTGGCATAATAGACATTTTTGTCCAGTGGGAAATAAGTAAGACAAAGGAAATTCCTGCCCTATCTGTTTGCTCGATGACTGGTATGCCTTTGAGAGCAAATGAATGCATATTTGCCTGACACTTCAAATTAAAGAGGAGGTGTGTCCTTTTTATAAACTTGCTGTCACTTGTTGTGCTCATTTCAGCTGTGCTCCCTGCGTCACTGCACCAACTTGCTGTATCTCCTGGCTGCCTCAAAGAGTTGCCAGTGTGGCTTTTTGGTGTGTGTGTTTCCATTTGGGTTTTTGTAGCACTTGGTGGCTCTGCTGTTGGGCTTGGTCCTCATTGGCATGGTCAGTGTAACAGGGATACCTGAAAAAGTGATTCTCCAGAGTTCTTTGGGGAGCCAGGGCATTTAAACACCTCATGCAGTGTGAGGCTATGCAGGCAAAGGGGGTGGCAGGGCCAATAATTACATTAAAGTAGTTTGCAGTAGCTGAATTCGACTGGTTTAAATTACAATAAATTGTCTTGAGTGTTTGTTGTGTTTGCTATGTAATGGGCTGGCATGCTGCTGCTTGCAAAAACTGCTTGCCTTTTTTTTTCTTCTTCTTCTTTTAGCTTAACCATAAAGAAGAACCTACCATACCATTATGCTTCCAGAGATGTTTTACCAGCTTAACATTTCTGAACAGCCCTTCACTGTATTTTTTGAGTGATCCTGTTGCATCTGTTGTTCTTTGCAAAAAATATTTTGTGAACACCTTGAAACTCTGATGGTACCATGAACTTTTCTCACCTTCTTCTTCCTCCTTTTTTTTTTTTCCCCAGATTTCTGATTTTGGGCTTGCAAAGTGCAATGGCTTGTCCCATTCCCATGACATCAGCATGGATGGCTTGTGTGGCACGATTGCCTATCTTCCTCCAGAGCGCATCAAGGAGAAAAACAGGTGTTTTGACACCAAACATGATGTGTACAGGTCAGTGAACTATGAAAACACCTAAATGCTATTTTGGTAACCCTGTAAAATGAGCCCTTGTTTACTTTTTTTAAAGCATGAAATCCCTAAATCCAGTTGGAGCCTCATCTTGAAATATGTCACATTTGCCTTGGGTTTTGCAAAGTCTTTGTAGGGTAGAGGCCTTCTAAAAACTGCAGGTGATCCTGGGTCTTGAAATTATATGTTGGCAGTGGGAGGCACTCTGCCCACCTTTAATTTCCCTCCTAAAGGTACATCCTGACCTACTTTTTGAGTCTGTGATAAAATTCTGAGTTATCTCAGTGGATTTCATCACTAGGTCTTTGGCTCTTCTTTCATGGCAAGATGATTAGGAAAAGGAAATCACTTTAGATTAAAAAGATATCTCTTACTCTAAATTAAATTGATTTAGTTGAAGTCATCTTGCAGGGCAGAAGTATTAAATTAAACCCACTGTAATGCTTTCTCTGATTTTGTCAGGGTGGATGTGGAGTGGTTGTAAATGCTACCAAGGACTTGGCAGCCTCCAGCAAGTCCCTGTGTTTGCTGCCTCAGGTTCCTCCCTGCCAATGCTAGACTTTGAAATCATGGTTCTTGGCTTCATTCCTCTGTGTGTGTGTTCATCAGCTGAATTAGGTGCAAAAGTGGAGGGATAAGGAAAATAAATTACACTTCTGTGAGGTTTTTTTGGTTAAAAAAATTTCTAGAATTTTTTTTTTACCTTTTCAAATTTTTTTTACAGCTTTTCCATCGTGGTTTGGGGAGTTCTTACACAGAAGAAGCCTTTTGCAGGTAAGTTATCTGCTATCTTGGATTTTTTTCCTTTTTCCCATTGATAAGCATACTTCTTGCCCTACCAGCCCTAGAGTTTTGTGCATGACCTCTAAATTCTGACAGTCTTGTGTGGTAGAGACTTTTAAGCTCTCAAATTCTGATCACAAGCTGAAGTCCTCCTTTGTCCTGTGTCACGAAAACAGAACCTGTATTGCTGCAGGGACCCTTGTCTGCACATTTCTGCTTCTGCTGGAGTTTGCTGCAGAGCTTCAGATCAGTGTGTGGCAAAGCCACCTTGGCAGGCAGCTCTGCTGTTGTTCAGGAGCAGCTCCTCTGTAGAGAGGTTCTGTAGTTTATTTGTAGATTGTGGGTACAGATTTGTTCCTTAAAAAAAAAAAAAAAGAAAAAGAAAAGAAAAGCTGTCTGTGAGACTAAGCCTTGTTCCACCCTGCAGTAATGCACCTCAAGAGGCAGCTATTTATTCTTTATGACTTTCCTGTGTCTGTGGCTGGCCTATGTATAGCAAGCATGTCCCAACAAGTTCCAGTCTACTATTAGTTTTTCTCCCAGTGAGGGATTCTGTTTAGCCCAGTGATTGATTTACAGTCAGGAGCTGCATTGCTGCACCTCTTGATTTGTGTTCTTCCTTCACCTTTATGGATAGTTCAGGTACCTGGTCTAAGTAAAACCTGAGCTTCTGTTTTCTTACAGCAGGTATGGAAATCCAAAGAGAAGTAGCAAAGAACTGTTTGAGTTTTTTTTTTCCTTTTGTTCTTTAATGGGTGAAAAAAGAACACAGTCACTTGCTGAAAATTGTTTTTTTTTTAATGATACATGAGAATCAGGTGTTACTGCATTAAAAAATATCTTGTTGGAGAAGACAACCAACAATTTTTCCCCTATTGGTAAAAAATTTAGGAAAAAAAGTGTGAAAACAAATTTTCAGCCTAATGCACTCTTAATGCTCTTGGAAAAAAGAGAAGTGATTCCTTTTGCTGGGACATCTAAATCTGTGTGCTTTTGCTTTGCAGAGGAAAACAACATTTTACATATTATGGTAAAAGTAGTTAAAGGGCACCGCCCAGAGCTCCCTGCTGTTTCCAAATCCAGGCCTCATTCATGTAATAACTTGATCAAACTGATGCAAAAATGTTGGCAAGATGATCCTGGTGAACGGCCAACATTTCAAGGTAAGATTTCCTCTTAACTTGGCTGCCCATTTATTCTGCTGTGAGTCACATTATTGCTCAGGACTCTGCTAATCCTTGGGGTAAACGCTGAGAAGCTCTGTGACAGAGTAAATAGAGCACATTGTGTGGTGGAGACAATGATACAGGCCACTTACTCATTTGTGGAGGAAGGGATTATCTGAGGACATGTCTGACCATGATGGTGTTATGTAAACACGCCAGGAATAAGCCTTGTACCGAGCCAGTGGGTCCATTTAGCCAGAAATGATGTTTATTTCTGATAGTGAGTGTCAGGACATGAGCCAAGCTGGAGCTGGTGTGGTTTGCAGTGTACCAAAGCATTGAAGGAGCTGGCTCTTGAAATTTGTACTGTTGTGTGCTGAGAAACTGAATTGTTTCCTTGTATTGAAACAGTTTGTGCAGTCACTTCTCTGCCAGTAAAAGGTCTGAACTTGTCCAAAGCACCTGTTATGAATTCAAGTGTGCAGAGGGATGGAGCTTCAGAAGAATGGGAGAGACTTGCCTCTTTCCCCTCCTCCTGCTCATACAAGGAATGAGGACTGAAGGCATGAGGGATTCCATCTTTTAAAAAAACCATATCTAAATCTGCCAGCAGTACAGTGGCTCCCATTTCACAGTCCTGCAGTGTGGCCCCTGTGTAACAGCAGTCTGGTGTGACTGAAAATGAATTGTTTGGGCAGCCCTGTGCACCCTTGGCTTGGCTGCACACTTGTGCCCACTGAGGAGGTGCTGGATGGAATGGTCAGCACTGGAGTCCTTCTCCCTCAGCATCTCAGAGATTTTAAGTTCAATTGATAGAGGAAGGCAGCAGGGTATCTCAGAAACTCCCCTTCTGAAAAAAACAAGCACCTTCTCCTAAAACCTTCTCTTGTTTTCTTTAAAGAAATCACTTCAGAAACAGAAGCCCTTTGTGAAAAACCAGAAGATGACACAAAAGAGATGATAACTCAGGACCTGGACACCAAGAATGCCCCAGAGCAGCAGCCTGAGGTATTTTCTCTTTCACTTCTTGTTCAAACTTGCAGGTTTTTGGGAGGAACAAGCTCCTTTATGTCCTCCTTTTTGCTGCTTTTGAGCACCACCTTGCCTGATAGAAGTGGGTCTTGGTGAAGGACTGGGATGCACAAATGACAGCAGGGGCATGGATCAGCTCAGGAAAACCTCAGGGCAGAACCAAATGCAAGTACATCTTATTCTATGGAGGGACAGCAGGACAGTTAGGAGACAAAGGCTGGAACTGTGTGGGTGTGACTGATCTTAAAAACCATCATAGACAAAAGAGCCACGAGGCTTTAGTGGCTCTGTGAATACTGATGGAAACTGCCCTCCTGCTTCTGAAAAAATTCAGTGACTTTATTCATAGATTTCATTTAATACAGTGTTTAAATGCTACCTGCAAACTAACAAATTTATGTTTCTTCTGTAGGGCCTCGTGCTCAGTTTTGTTTGCTGACCTTTCTAAAATGCTTGTGTGCTTCTCTTGAAGGGGATTTGTGCTCTATCCCAGAAGAAACAGGAGCCTGCCCTACCATCAGTTAAGGATTACAGTCTCTCAGAGTTGTTGTCCCAGTTGGATTCCGGGATTTCACAGACTATGGAAGGCCCTGAGGATCTCAGCCGCAGCTCTTCTGAGTCCAAACTTGCCTCCAGTGACAAGAGGCTTTCAGGAGTTTCTTCTGTGGATTCAGCTTTTTCATCCAGAGGATCCCTTTCCCTTTCCTTTGAACGGGAGAGTTCAGGTAATGGTCAAGTTTTCCTTTGTAGTTGTTTGGATTGGGGCATGGGAGTCAGTGGGTTGGAGAGGAGAATAACATTCTGGAAATTACTGTTAGCCTTGCTTTCTCTTGCTGTCAGCACTACAAATTTGTTTACTGGAGGTAGTTATTTAAAAGGAAAAAATAAAAACAAAAAAAAAAAATTATGTGGTTCCCAAACACGATCTAATGAGAAATAATAAATCTCATTTAGTTTTGTAAAGGAGTAAACTCCCATTAAAGCAATTACAGAATCAGTCATGTAGAGGTTGGTTGGAAGGGAGGTCACTACTAGTCCAGCGTCCTGCTTGACATGGGATTAAAGCCACTGCCCTGTCAGGTCAGCTGACTTTGTGGCTTTTTCAGTTACACTAAGCCTAAACCTCAGGACCTTAGTTTTTGAGAGGACTCAAGCCACCTTCTCAGCAGCCCCTGGGGCCATTGTGATAAAGACCCCCTCACTTTTCATTCCTGAGCTGCAAACCCCAGACATCTGTTTTCCAGTTAGGTAAACAATGGTTAGTGCAGGGAGATCAACCACAACATCCTTTGGTCTTCATGCCACAACCAAGAGAGTTAGTGGGGGCCCAAGTCTGACCTGAAAATATTCTGGGACTGCTGCGGGGCAAAGGGGGTGAATTGCTGTGCAGGCAGCTCCTTGCTGAAACCATGGGCTGGTAAGGTTTGGGTTTGGTGGGTATCAGAATTGTGATGGTGTCTTTTCCACAGAATCTTAGAACAGTTTGGGTTGGAATGGACCTTTAGTGAGAAGGGACATCTTCAAATAGATCAAGTCAAGCTGAATGTGTTCAGAGACGTGGCATCCACCACCTCTAGACAACCTGTTCCAGTGTTTCACCACCCTCATAGTAAAAATGTTCTTCCTTGTATCCATTTAGATATTGGCACCACTGACATACAGAAGAGGAAGCTAACGGAGGCAATTTTAACTGGAGATACCAGCAAGCTGATGAAGATCCTCCAGCCTCAAGATGTTGATATTGTTTTAGATGGGAACTCCAGCCTTCTGCACTTGGCTGTTGAAGCAGGTCAAGAAGAATGTGTCAAGTGGCTCCTGCTGTACAACGCTAACCCTAACCTCACCAACAAGAAAGGGTCCACCCCTCTTCACATAGCCATCGAGAAGAAATTTAAAAGCATCGTGGAACTGATTATGGCCAGGAAAATCAACGTCAACGCCAAAGACGAGGACCAGTGGACCGCTCTTCACTTCGCTGCCCAGAACGGGGATGATTTCAGCACCAAAATGCTGCTTGATAAGAACGCATCCTTAAACGAGGTGGATTTTGAGGGCAGAGCCCCCATCCACATAGCCTGCCAGTACGGCCAGGAGAACATCGTGCGCATCCTGCTGAGAAGAGGCGTCAACGTCAACATCAAGGGCAAGGACGACTGGGTGCCCCTTCACTACGCCGCCTGGCAGGGCCACCTGCCCATCGTGAAGCTGCTGGCCAAGCAGCGCGGCGCCGACGTCAACGTGCAGACCGTGGACGGGAGGACCTCGCTGCACCTGGCCGCCCAGCGGGGTCACTACCGCGTGGCCCGCCTCCTCATCGACCTGGAGTCGGACGTCAACGTCCGCAACGGGCTCCTGCAGACCGCTCTGCACATCGCCGCCGAAACCGGCCACACCAGCACCTCCAGGCTGCTCCTCAAGCACGGGGCAGACATGGAGGCCGCCACGGCAGAAGGATACACGGCCCTGCACTTGGCGTCGCGCAGCGGCCACTTGGCCACAACAAAGCTGCTGATGGATGAAAGGGCCAGCGTTCTAGCCAGAGGGCCTTTAAACAGGACAGCGCTGCACCTCGCTGCGGAAAACGGGCACTCTGAAGTAGTGGAAGAACTTGTCAGTGCGGAAAATATCGACCTTTCTGACAGCGAGGGGTTCACGGCTCTTCACCTGGCCGCGCGAGGGGGGCACGCCAAAGCGGTGGAGGTTCTCCTGAAGCACGGGGCCCACACTGACATGCCGAGACCCAAGTGTCAGACCCCGGTCCCTCCTGCTCAGCACAGCAGGAATAGCTCACTTACGGTGTTGTTGAGTGATACTTAAGCAAAGGCTGCCCAGTGGTGCTTTTTTACCCGGTGTGAGGAGGCTGCTGGAGCTCAGGGCCTTCTCCAGCTGCGCAGGGATGCGCTCACCAGCGGTGGCAGCTGATGGACTGGGGTGTTTGAGTGGGACTGAGGCCAGGTGCTGGAGCCTGCCGTGGTCTGTGTCACTCATTCTATGCCTGCCCACCCTGCCTGGACCCAGACATTCCCCTCCCCAACGACGTTGTGAGAGAAGGATGCAACTTGTGTGCTCTCCCTGCTTTTTTTTTTTTTTTTTTTTTTTTGTTGTTCTTATGTGCCAAACTAATTTAAGAACTAACATTATGCTTTTTTTTTTTTTTCATCAAAGCAAAAAGAAAAAAAAAGATGGCATAGATTTGTGGTTCATTATTTTCATCAAAGCAAAAAGAAAAAAAAAAATAGATGGCATAGATTTGTGGTTCATTGATATTTTGGGCTGAAAGCCTCCAGTGTAGGATAAGCACAACAGCAGTCTGCTGGAAATTAATGCAGGAGTTGAGGAAAGGGCTGTTTAAGGTACAGTTCATCACGTTTCTGCTACGTTTTTTAATGGAGACATTGATTACAGATTTCCACGTACTGAAAGTTTATGAGGCAGACTTAATAACGAGGCAGGAGTCCAAAAAAAAATTAAACAGAAGTAAAAGCATAACACTGCTGTCTTCATGTACAGTACTCCCTTGTAAGTATCCCGAGATCAGTAAACTGGATTAGGTGCTTAGTGGTTTGTCTTAAATGAGTAAGTCATGAGCTGAAGTTTGTATTGGACTGGAACTGGATGGTCTGTTCTGACACCGTTGTACCACTTTGTAAAACACTGTTTGGAGGGGCTGATGACTAGAATTGATATACTGTGTATATAGGATTTCTACCTGTTGTATGCTTTTTTTCTACAGAAGAAAATAGATTGCTTAGAGTGGGTATGTTTTAATACACCTTTTAATTTCATTCTTTTCGAAGTACAAATGTGGCCTGTTATTAATAAAAAAAATTGTGTTCTGCAACTTGTCTGTATTTTGGAGTCAATAAAGCACCTGAAAATGCATCGACCAACAACAGAAGAGGAGCACAACTATCATGTGTTCAGTGATCACAGAATGGGTTAGAGGGACCTTAAAGACCCCCTGATCTGAGCAGGGACTCCTTCCTCTAGATCGGGCTGCTCAGAGCTCCAGCCTTGTCTTGAATGGTATTGAAGCCCAAACTGTTGACATGTAAGGCTGCCCTCAGTTTTACATTCCCTACAGCTTTACAGAAAGTGAGGAGCTTGCAGAAATGGGAAGTTTTTGTTCTTT
Organism: Haemorhous mexicanus; assembly: GCF_027477595.1. Lineage (NCBI taxonomy): Eukaryota > Metazoa > Chordata > Aves > Passeriformes > Fringillidae > Haemorhous > Haemorhous mexicanus. The sequence continues at coordinate 117,899,870 of NC_082342.1, forward strand.
ACAGAACAAAATTGTAGAATAAAGCCTCACATAACCTAATCTTTATGCATGTAACACACTGATGTACAACTGGGATGGTTTCCTCTTATGCTGTAGCTGTTAGTGGGGAATGAAAAGGCATTAAAAAGTAGATGGTGAAGCACATGCCACTACATGGGGGTTACAAAGTAATGCCACTCTTAGCAGAGCATGGCAGTCCCAGCAAGCTCCTAAAGGTGCTGACAGTGAAACTTCTCACTCAACAAACAACTGTCATTTTCCTGCTTCCTTCCACTTTGGAGACCAGTAAGGTGGCCATGTTTCATTAAGCTGTGCTTAATCACTGCCTCAATTTAGCAAATTCAACCACAGACCACTTGGTCTCTCAAGCTTAAACGCTTGCCTCAGCCTAGCACAGACCATTCCCTTCTATTTCACAGTCTCCTGAACAGTGAGATTAAAGATACTCAAATTCCAGTGCTTGCCTAAAGTGCAAAAGAGCTGTAAGATCAGGTAACAGCAGTCTTGCACCTCCTAATAAAGGTGGTTAACACCAGCAAGGCAAAGGGAAAGTACACTTATAAAATGCTTTTAAAACAGCTCAAACACTGCTTCGCCAGTACATTCCTTCAGTGCCTAATAATAATGGTACATTAGCTTCTAATTAAACATGAGGCCACACTCATGAGTCTTTATTTCCATGCTGTCTTTCACAATAAGAGGCACCAGCTATGCATTACAGGGAAGGCAGCACAGCTGGCACTAGACAAAAAAAAACCAACACAGGATTGCAGTGACATGCTGCCAGTACTGGAGTGGGTATTTTTCCCTGAGAACCAGCCTTCCTTGGGGGCAGGAGGGGTGAGGGGGGTGCTAAATTGGCACTAATGCAGCAATTAGGAATTACTGTTTTGTAAAGGTCTCCTACAGGTGACTTTTCTAGTGCTATGTGCACTCCACTGACTTAGCTGAAGTCTCTGGCTGTTGACCTTACAGGCATTTCTTTGTCTCCTTCCACTCTCAGGTGTGTTCTTTAAAAATAAAAGCCCTGTAGGCTTGGGGGGTGGGTTTGAGGTGGTGTGTGAACACAAAGGGCTCCCATGGAGCTGAGCCTGCTAGGTCCCCCAGCTGCTCCCTTGCAGGTGAGAGGACTGAAAGAAGAACATCAACTCTTCCTGCTCACTTCCAAGATCAGGCAGAGGTCGCCTGCAGGGTTTCTGCAGACATCTACTTCCTTCCTTCCATCTCATCCATGGGCTTCTGACCATGGCCTAAGGTGGCTATTCCAGCCCAGGGAGAAACAGTAGAAAAAAACGATAGAGTGAAATGATGTTCATGACCATAACCTTCACCTTTCCATCTCTAGATGTGGTTTTTATGCCTGCACAGCTCTGGTGGCACAGTCTGGGCTCCTGCTGGTGCCGTCTCCCCGGGCAGGAGCCCCAGCGGCGGGGAAGGTGCCTCACACCATCCCCATTCCTGACTCCTCCATCCCAGCCTCCGCCCCCGGGGGAGACACAGCCCCTGCTGCGTTACCTGTCTTTGCAGCAGTTTGTTCCCAGCAGCAGGCAGCTTTATTTACCTGCTGCTGTGTTTGTACAGGCCTCGAGAGGACTCGACAAGCCTGCGGTTCAAACACGCTGCTGCTGGAGGTGGTGGAGAGGGGAGAGAATTGCTGGGTGATTGCAAAGAGGCCCCGAGGCAAACCTCAGCCCTTTCATTCCTGCCTCCTCTCCTCTCTTGCACCACCTTGGCTCCACTCAGCATCAGGCTTGCATGAAAAACAAGGCGTGTGGGAGCTGCTCTGCCAGGCCTCCCTTAGCAGAGGGCTCTGGAGGAGGGGATATCTCCTCTCCCCCACACTCCTTTAACCCCAGCTGGATGGCATGAGGTGCACACCAGCTCAGGGGTGTCTCCAAAAATCCCAGGTGAAGTCTTCAGGTGCTAAAGTGCTCCTGGGGTGCAAAGCTGTGTTACCTCCCTGGCTGTCTCTGGGCCCAGCTGTTGATCAGATCCCCTTGTCCCTGTGCCCTGGGGAGGGAGCATCCAGCCTTTCCTCTTCCTTGGCTTCTGATGTGTTTCTTTGGAGGAGACCCACACAAGCAAGGAAGGCAGAGCAGTGGGTTCTCCAGACACCAGTCCTGGGGTCAGGGGGTTGAGGGAAGATGCCCAGCTGCACTTTGCCTGTCCTGTTCTTTGGCCAAAACCACCTGAAAGTGAGCCCAGGTCTCTGCATGAAGCCTGTAACAGCTTTGGCCACAGCAGTTTGGTATTGGAGAGGGATGGATCATGCACAGCACTGCTCCACTGCCTCCCCTCTCCCTCTTCTGGGATGCTCTTTCATCCAGGGCTGTGGTGAAATGCCAAATCCAGGAATCACAGAATCGTTCAGGTTGGAAAAGACCTCCAAGATCATCGAGTCCAACCTCTTACCCAGCACTGCCATGTCCACTACTACTGCCAGCCAAGCCAGGGAGAGACTCAGAGCCCAAAGGGAGTGCTGATGAAGCAGGGCAGGGTGAGAGCACAGGAAGCCCTTTCCAGGGGAGGTGGCACAGGCAGATCCCAACACGTCCAGCTGAGCGTCAGGGGCTGTCACAGTGAGACACAGGGCCGGAAGGGCATGAGCTGGGATGGAGAGCAGGGCGGGGAGCCTGTGCCCTGGGGACACCCTGGAGAAGCTGGCATGACACCCAGCTGGGCTGGAAAACTCTCACTGCTGCACCAGAGAAGTCCTGAGCTTAAAGAGAAACACTCAGCAGGCACGTGAGGAAGAATGGGACTTGAAATCAGTGCTGCCACTACCTTATTTACCTGGTGTTTTTGAAATACTGTGGGAGAGGCTTTCAGGCTTTGCTCTGCAGTGATGTAGAGCTAAGACCATTTAAAAGCTAATAAAGAGCAACTTGTGATCTACACAGAAACACCTTGCCTGAGAGACTCGAGTAGAAACATGCAGAAGTGTAAGGCAAACACTCCAGCTGTGGCAATGAGAAGGGGAAAGATGTTCTGCACTCTCCCCTGGAAGAGCAGGCAGGAGCCCGTTTGCTCTGCCCCAGAGGCACAGAGTAACCCTTGACAGGAATAAGGGCCGTGGGCCAACTCGGAACATGCACAAGGAGAGAAATCTGCCTGACGAGTCTCCCCCACCCCAGTCTCCACTGCCTGATCAGATCAGAGGAAATAAATCCTGGCAGAGCCAGTTTTCACAGGAGTTCATGCCCTGACCCTGCCTCAACAGGGACCGGGTCCAATATGTTTCCCTTTTATCTATTTAAATAGGATTGCTTGTCTTAGTCCACTAACAGGCAGAACATGCCAAGTCCTGTGCTGAATTACTGATGTCTGCTGTGCTTTAAAACCCCCCGTGAGGCTGGCTTTGCCCCAGCTTTGCCTTGCTTTTGCAAAGATGCTTTGCTAGGGGCATTGTAGGAGGTTTAGCAGGGCACAATCATAACTGACATTGGAAACTTCTATCACACATCCAAAAGCACACGTGCAGTGGGGTTTAGGCATTTGCAAAATCAAAGCCTAGACGTTTGTGGTGAATGTAAAGGCTGACTTCAGCCTAACCTCTGCCAGTCTCCCAGCTCACAAAAGGTAAGATCACAAAAAAGGTAAGATTTAAAATCTATTCAGCAGATCTTGAAGAAGATGCTGGATGCCCTGAGATTAACTCAGCCTCACCACTGACTTCCCAAAGCAGAAAAGCCTTTATTCCCCAGGTCTCAACATAAATCCAGATTCTGATGGTGATTTATTAAAGAAAGGTGGTACTGCTCCATTGTCCACCAAGCCAAACTGCTCTCAGGATCATCTCTGTTCTCCCCTTATCCTCTGGGCTCCTGACACATTTCTCACTGCCCCAATTCCCAGGGAAGAAGTTTGCTTTAGTGCAGCAAACCAGGGCAGCCAGTGCAGATGCAGACAAGCTCTTGGGCCAAAGGTACAACCCACAGTCTGCACCTCCCTCCCTTTCACCAGGGTTTTCTCTGCCAAAAAGGTCCCAGCTGTAGGTCATTTCCCAAGCAAAAATCTTTGCAGAGTTGGAAACTCAGGGGCTCACTGCCCATCCTTGTCTCTGTCAGTTTTGGGGAAAGAGAAAGCTGCAGAGCTGCTCCTGGCATCCCCATGGCCGTGCCAAGGACACAGCCCCAGACATGCTTTCAGCACAGCACCCTGTGTTTCCTTCCCAGAGGCCTGCCAGGATGAGGCAGCCCTGCAGCAGCCCTTGGCCCCAGGTGGCAGCCAGCTCAGCATGTGCCAGCAAGCTCTGTGCTACAGCTGGCTCTGGCTCACGGGGCTGGCTGGGCTTTGCCAGCCAGTTTTTGGCAGGGAGGTGGTGTTGAAGATGCCACTGGACTTTATCCATTCATTCCTCCTCATCAGTAACCAAAACAGCCACTTCAGCCAGGGTGAAGGCTGATGGTGAAGGCTGTTGTTAATGAGCTGTGCTGGCAAGCACACCCAGCAGAGAAAGGGCTGGGGAGTCATCATGGCTCAGGACCAGCCTGTGCCACTGGGGAAGCTGAGGCATACTTGATCCTCCCCCTCCTCCCTCTGAGCTTCCCTTCCCTCTCAATTAGCTGAGAGGGAGCTCAACTCCTCCTTCCTGAAGGAGTTGGAAGAAAAAATAAACTAAAAGGCCAGCAAATGTGGAGGAATACATCAGCCTCACCCTGCTGGCAGGGGCTTGTGCCTGGAGGGGGCTCCCTTTTTCCCCCCACTGGGTGGGTGCTGGCAGCTGAAGGGCAGGGGGGAGCAGGGGTCAGGCAGAGGGTGCAGTGCTCTGGCACAGCTAGCCAAGCTCACCCTGGGAAAGGGACTGTTCTCCATGGTGTTTCAGCACTGTGCTGACAGACTCTCTAGCCTGAAGCAAGCCAAGAAAAGGTGCTCCAGGAGAGGTTGTCATTCCTTTAACAACAACAGCCTCTTTCCAAGGCTGGAAAGAAGATTTTATGAATCTGAGTCTCATTAAAACCAGAGGGATGCTGACCTATGGGGCTTGGCCAGCATTGTGCTTGATGCCTGCAGACATCTGGAGCTGCTCCTTCAAATGCCACCTCCTCTGCTCCCTCCTGGCCCACACTGCAGTACCCTGCTCCAGCCAATGCTCTGCAGCATCCAGAAAAACGTGTAAAGTCAGGTTATTTCCATGTAAAATTCCCATAACTGTTCTAGGTGTGCCACAGAGGCCCTCAGTGCATGCCACTACTTTGTCCCCTCTCTGAGCTGGCAGTCAGGGCTCTCCCAGTGTCACAAGGCTCACAGCAAGGCAATGGGACTTCCCAAGGAAGGACCCAACCCACTGATCAACACCATCTGGGCTCTTTGTGAGGAATCAACGGGACAGGGTGGGGCAGGGTGAGGTAGGAAGACATAGGGATGGGATCTCCAGCCATTCCAGCTTTTTAGAGTGGCTTTTTCCTCACTGCCCTCACAGGGACAGCTGGGTGCCTGTGCCCCTCCCTGCACAGGCTCACACCTGTGCTCACTCACACAACACTCACTGCTTGTTTTTACACTGAAAAGTCTCCACTTCTCACGGCAGGGAGCTCTCACAGTGTTGTCACCTTAATGTGAAGCTCCAATACATTTTCGGTGATTTCTCATGGGCAGCTCCTCACAGCATTAACTCTTTCTTCCTCACAGCACAGCCAACAAACTGCAGCTCTCTCCGCACCCAGCTAACCCACTCTTTTTTAGCCCTCATCCTCACTGGACACAGCTGTGGCCTGTTAAGGGCAGGCCTGTTCCTGATCTTTGGTGATTAGTACAGCTGCAACTCCTCAGGGGTGGCATTACCTTCTGCACTATCTTTATTTTCTTACATTCTATCCCCCCACATCAGAGTACTACACTCACCACACTCCCCCAGCACAAGCTGCTCACAAGCAGGGCCATCATCTCTGCTTCCAGGGGCACACTAGAACACGAGGATGGAGATGGCAGTGACTCATCTCTGCTTGTGCAATGCTTTGCTGACCTGATCCCACCAACTGCTTGGTCCCACAGCAGTCTGCAACTTTCCCCTTTGGCTACTCCCTCTCAGCTCCCTGAGGTCTTGCAGAGCATCCATGGGGATAAAAGCTGCCTCAGGGTTTGTCCCTGCAGGCTGACAAAGGTTGGAGTTGTGACAAATCACAACCCCGTAATCCACTCACCTGGGACACTGCTGCTGTCAGAGAGGAATCAAATCCCCTCTGCAAAGAAAGAGGAACACCCACTTCCTCAGCCATGAGCATTGGTTTGGTTGTTCCCAGCTCAGAAAGCACAATCGGGGTGAGATCAGCATTCCTCAAATTTGGTTTTGCCTCAGTTTCCTGTGTTAAAAGCTGAAGGAAAAATCAAATCATAATTCCTCTCGAAGAAGTTAGGAAACACAGTGCTCATAGGGAAAATGCCTTCTGCATCCCAGTCACTTATCACAGTGCCCACTTTATCTATAGTAAATATTTAAATATTTCCAGAATACTACACTGCTCTTCAGTTACCATTAAAAAAAAAAAAAAACATAAATAGATATGTGTGTGCATATATATATATATTCACACACATAAAAAAAACCCAAAAAACCTGAAAGCATTTATTTGATCAGTCTAAAGGCATCCTGCCTTTGGATTCTGCTTCTGCCTCCTCTTCTCATATTTAATAATATCAAATACCTCAAGATATTTAATAATATAACAATATATCCTCTTATCATATTTAATAATACTCAATAATTCATATTTACCTTCTTTTTAGCAGTCACATGAGACAGGATACAAACTCTACAGTGCTACTTGTTGACACGAGCTCCACCCCTATCCCATCCCAACAACCCAAATCCAAACCCAGGTGCAAGGACTTGGGTCCAAAATGGTTCATGAGGCTGCTGTTCCTGAACCACCAAAACCTAAAGGAGCTGCAAGTAATTTACTTACTTCTGGCCTCAGCTCTTTGCAGGGTTTATTGTGGCTTGTTTGTGCCAGGCTGGATGGGGCTCTGAGCAACCTGGTCCATGGAAGGTGTCCCTGCCCATGGCAGGGGGATTGGAGCTGGATGATCTTTAAGGGTCCTTCCAACCCAAACCACTCTATGATTCCTCCCCTTGTCCCCCAGCTGCCTTCTCCACCATATTTTAACAACTGCTGCTCCTCTAAAGGTCATTTTTTGGCCCATAAAGAAGGGATTTACCAAGTATTTCTAACTTCCATTGCAGACATACATGTGTACACACAGAGTGGGCAATTGCACAGCTACACTGCTTTTTATCAAACCTCTTCCTGCCCTTCTGCTGTTTTCCCAAGCTCTGTTTTTTTCCCCAGGTTTACTCTTAAGGCCCTGAATGTATCCCAGATTAACAAAATTCACCAGAGACCAAGATGCAAAAGCAGCAAAACCTTCCAGTCTAGTGGATGAAGTCTCCCAGCAAAGTTAGATATCTCAGCTAAAATTGTCCCCTTGCCCCTGGTGAGTGCCAGGGACTCTGTGCCAAGCCCTGGCCACTCCTCACCAGCCACTTGTCATGCCAGAGGATTATGGCTTCCTCGAAGGCCTCCTGAGAGGCTTCAATTATCTTCCTTGATCAGATATCAAAGCTCCTGTGCCAGCAGCAAGTGCTGGGAGCAGACCCAGCTGCAGGAAGATTGGCTCCTGAGCAAGGCACTGGTGTCCTGCAGGGACAGCCAGCCCCAGCAGCTCAGCTCCACACAAAGTTCCATTTCTTGAGAGGTCTGTTCTGGAAGAGGCACTGCCCAGCTCTGGAGAGATGGTGGGATGTGGCATTCACATTCTCTGGAAAAGTCCCTTCATCCAGGATTTTTCTCCTGGGAAGCTGAGGAGCCTCAGAGAAAAGGGAAACAATTCTTATCTCATTTGATTCTCCTGTGTTGTGCTTATGTGGAATGTGTTTGGAGATTGTTTACCCACAGGTGATTGTTTCATTGCATTCTGCTGTGAGTTGTTTTGACTCATTGGCCAGTTGGGGCCAAGCTATGTGGGGACTCTGGAGAGAGTCACGAATTTTCATTATTATCTTTTTAGCATTCAGTAAGTATCTTTTCTGTATCCTTTAGTATAGTATAGTATTCTTTAATATAATATAGTATAATAAAGTAATAAATTAGCCTTCTGGGAAGATGGAGTCAGATGCATCATTCCTGCCTTCATCAGGGCATCCTTGCAAATACAATACTGGGGCTTTGGGGGCAGCTCTGCCTCCAAATGGAATTGGGAAGTCATTGGTGCTGCTGCTGGAGAAACCTGCCAGAAGGCCAGAGCCAGCCTCAGTTTTTGGGTTGGGCTCCCCCTCCAGTGCTTTTAACTCCTTAAATCTCTTCCAGAATAACCAATCCAAGTCCTCTAGTTTTGCCCAAAAGGCATTTGAACGACAGCAGGGAAGTTAAGATGTCAGTACAAAGGCAGCTGATGCCAGCAGAGTTTGGTTGCAGATCTGAGTTGTGACACAATTAATACCTAAAGAGGATATAAATATTATATTGTGACACACACAAGATCACCAGGTTTCCACAGAATATGTTGTTGTTGAGGAGCCAAGAAATAATCCTTTAACCATGGATTAAATGTAGTGCTATTTGACATCCCATCCTTCAATCAAGCCATTAAGAGAACCTGGGGCAGGAAGATTTCCTCAGCAGAAAAACTCACATCTGGGTGAGATATTTTTTAGCATCCATGCAAATTAGAAGTTATGAGGCTCTCTGAGGAATGGCTGCTCCAATAGAGTGCCTGCTTTGTGCCTAGGCTGCATTAAATGCCGATCTCTTGTCTGAAAAAGATCATTAAGCTGCAAATTTGTCCTTTCTTTCAACTCAGTCTTAGCTGCAAACTTCACCCACCAGACTTTAAGCCAGCTCTTAAATGCTCACATTTGGTGTCCCTTGAAGCAGCACTTGCAGGGGTGTTGTCACTACAGGGTGACCCAGCGGTGACACGTGGCTGTGCCTGCAGTCACCACACATGCCAGGGGTCCAGCCTGCCCTTCCTTTCCTCAGGTGTGCCAGCTGCCACTGGAAGGCTGCTTAAGCCTCTCTTCATCCCCTGCTCCTCTTCTGGGCCCTGCCCCTTGAGTCGTGGTGAATTCATGCACCCAGAGCTGAACGGTGAATCCTCAGTGACTCACAGGGCAGGGGGAGGGAGGGAAATGAACACAAAGGAGAGCCCGTGTATTTCAGCCCTGTCCAGTGGAGATTTTCTCTCCCCTCTGTATCCTGCAGGGCTGCACTGTGATCTCCAGAGGCTGGAGGTGTCTGCTTCCCTGGAGAAGCTGTTTCAGTGTTTTACAGCTGCCAACATCCTCTGTAACTTAGTCTGGGACTGTGCACAGTCACTACAGGTTTTTTCTCTCTCTCTCCTTGCCACCTATAATGGAGGTCCCCAAGGGATCCACCTTGCACTTCCTCCTATCTTAGCTGAGTTATTAAGCATCTCTCTCTCTACCAGCAGCAAAATGGGGACAGGCATGGCAAACTTAGGAATTCAGTGAAAAGAAAGGCAACTCCTGTAACAGAAATGTGGAGGAAGAACATCAAGAAGAGAGCTGGAAATGAAAAGCACATTGTGGAATTATGCAGCATCCCTGTAACAAAATCAGTTATACAACTACTTGTGAGGACACCTGTTTGCATTATTCATGAGGTATTAATTACACAACTCTTAATTTTTCCTTTTGAGACTTTGCCATTGCAGCTCAACACCTGCAGCAGGTAGCCCAGCAGTGCTTTTCTGCCTCCAACACAGCCTATTCAGTTTTCTCCTCCTACCTAATTATGACAATTACTTTCTTAGCCTCCCCTTTATTTCCCTTGACTCCCATTGTTTGAGCCAGCCATTACCTCTTTAATGCTCCTGTACCAAAGTTGTTCTCTGCACACCCCACCCAGGGCAGCACCGTGACATCACCTGGTGTCAGGTAACAGCTGAAATCAGCTCTCCACCAGGTGTTTTTCTGACAGCTCCTAACAAAAAGGAGGCTGTGGGTTTGGTTTGTTTTCCTCTGACTGCTGCATCTCTCCCTGGCCTCCCCTCCTCTTACCATCCACTCCTGCTGGGAACGTGCTGGATGAACACGGATGTGTGGGCTCAGAGGCTGTTCCAGGAGTGACAGGGATCCCAAGGCAGGGCTCAGCCCACTGCCCCAGCACAGCATGCCAGCTTCTCAGAGCTGAAACCCACAGCACCGAGGGCCCAAGCATCCCCCAGCACTCCGAGTCCTCCCACAGCAGCACCAGGCACCAGAGCAGGGTCTCCTCCCACACATCCAGGTCAGGGGCTGTGCTCAGCCCACAGCAGGTAACATTCTTACCAATTAATTATTGGGAGCACCAACAGAGGACCAAAAAACCACATTTGCAGGGGCTAGAAATACCTGACCAAGCCAGAGACTATTAAACCAGGGCAAATAGAGCTACTCAGCCTCACAATCACAGGTGTTTAGGATGTTCATTAAATATGACTTTTCATAGCCAGATTGAATGCAGCACACCCAACTTCAGGTATCCCTGCAAGTGTGCCAAAGCTCCCCCAGGAACCAGTGGGAGAAAATGAGGAAAACATTGTGTATTTATTCATCCATCCCACCTTTCTCACTCATGGGGATGTACCTCTGGGTGAGCTGGGAGGAAGTGGCGGAAGGAAGGAAGTGGCGGAAGGAAGGCAGGAAGGAAGGCAGGAAGGAAGGAAGGGGCGGAAGGAAGGAAGTGGCGGAAGGAAGGAAGTGGTGGAAGGAAGGAAGTGGCGGAAGGAAGGAAGTGGTGGAAGTGGCGGAAGGAAGTGGCGGTAGGAAGGAAGTGGCAGAAGGAAGGAAGTGGCGGAAGGAAGTGGCAGAAGGAAGGAAGGAAGCCAGCCAAATCCCAGCTAGGCTGCCTCCACTTTGTTGTTAAAGAGCCACAGGAAAGTCCAGCAGTGAGAAGCTCCTGGGACACAGCTCAGGGCATCACTGGAGCTACAGGAGGGTTTTGGTGTAGGAGATGGAGCACTGGGCTCATGCCTGAGCTTAGAGGGAGGCAGAGGAGTGCAGCAGCAGCAGAGCCAGGTATCTCCTCTGATGGGTCCTGCTGGGCAGAGTGCTGCTTGTGAGAGATTGCTGGCAAAGCAGACTGTCCAGCAGTGTGGGTTGAGCTGCCCAGGCTCCTGGGCTAACCCCGGGGTTGGGCTATGCTTATGGACAAGAGTCCAGAAGGAACCAAAGAGCTGAGTTCAACATTCTGCTTTTAGCAGGGACTAAAGACCTCCAGTGAGCTCTGCTGTCTCTGGGGGTAATCATGTCATCCACCCTGTGCTAACAGTGCTCCTTTAGTCTCCTGTGTCAGGGTTCTGCCTCAGCAGAAGATGAGCTGTGAAGCTGAGTCATGGAGGAAGTTTCTGGAAGGTTGGAGATACTGGCTGAGAATTCCTGGGTGTAGGGAAGGCTCAGAGCTGGAGGTATGTCAGGTGATCTTTTGGGTGTATTGGGTTTGCGTGGCAACGTTTTGGGGGTTGGGGGTGAGCTATGGACTTCTGTGAGAAGCTGCTTGAAGCTTCCTTTGTGATCAAAAGAAATAACATGAGCAATGTTACCTAGAGGATGAATGCAAGCCAATGGTCATCACAGGAACAAGTAACTTATTCCAGTAACACTGAACATCCATTTTATCCTAAACAAGGGTGTCTGATTCAGCATTCCTGGCACCAGTGATCAGCCAAGTTCTCACTTCTCTTCACAATGAGGAAAATTGCTTTTCTGAGACCTAACACCCATCTTGCCCTTGTCTTAAGCCTAGATCACAACCCCCTCTGCTTTTACCCTGTAGTTTTCATGGGTGTAAATCAAAATACCTGTTCAGTATATAGACTATACATATATATATATGTACACAATGAGTTGAATCTGGCCCAGAATAATCAACACTGAATTACACCAGGAGGCACTGGCTGCTTTCAGCCTTACAGTAAAATCTCATCTACCTTCTGAGCCAATCAAAGACTATTTGCCTCCACATAAATCAACCCTTATCTTAGCCAGACAGGCCCTGCAGATGCTCATGTCATATCAAACTCTTCAGCTTCTGCTCTCAACACTCTCTTCCAGTGATGTTGAGCTGAACCTAAGTGAATTATGACCCTTTTGCCCCAGGTGATGCTGACTCCTCAGTTTTATGGCACTACAAGAACCGAACAGAAATTACAGCTTTGTGAGCAGCGTGAGCCCTAATGATGGGGTGATATCCTTGCTTACAGGCCCTGAGCTGGCACAAAATGAATAAGGATTCTTCATCCACAGGGTAGTCATCCTATTTTTAAATGTCCATCAGGACACAGCAGAACAGGACATAAAGCCCAAGAGATCTTCAGCCCGTGATAAACCCAGCCCTGAATATCCTGCTTTCTGCCATTGTTTAAAAAAAAAAAAAAAAATCAGAATTTTTTCACACCTGAAGAAATCACAGATAACTCAGGATGACACCCTCACTTTTGCTTGTTTGGCCTTGCAGGCACAGAGAGATATTGATCCATGCAACTCTTTAGTCCCTGAGTTTTCCACAGGGTCCCTCAGACAGGAGCCTCAACCCCCCACCCACGTGGCACCAGTGTTAATCTAAACCCAAAGGCAGTGGAAACGCCCCAGAAAGCTCAGGGCAGGGCCAGGGCTTCATTCAGCAGGAGCTGAGGAGTTTCCTGTTTTACCACAAGGTAAATCCAGGAGCCTGGGATGAGAGACTGCACAGCGTCCTGGAGGGATTAGAGTTTTCCATAGGGATGAGCTGCCAGAGGTCCTGTGCTGAGATGAGGGCCAAGATTAGGAGCAGCAGGGTTGGTGGAGCCCAAGTGATCCACAGAGCTCCCAAGCAGGAGGAGGGCTGGCATTAAAACAAGCCAATGACTTTTGGGCTATTTTGGGATGAGGCAGGGACTCCCACATTTGTGTCTGCAGGCACACACACTGAATGTTTGGGTTGGCAGAGCCTGTTTTCCTGCTGTGATTGGCCCAGTGGGAAGGCAGGGTGGGAGCTGGTGGCAGGGTTATTTAGCCTTGCTCACCATCTCTGTCTGGCCAAACTCACCATCAGCTCCACCCACGGGGCCTTCCCAGCTCCTTTTTCGGACCACACTGACTCCAGTTTGCCCAGTGCTACCAAACCTCCAGCATCTGGTGTCTCCTCACCACCCCTTGGCAAACAGCAGCCCTCTGTTGCATATCAAAGGAGGAGGACCCGGCAGGATTAGGGGATTAGGGATCAGAACAATGCATGGGAGATCTCAGCCAGCTTCTGAATCATTCAGGGCTGGGAGGCTGGATTAGAGATGGTGCCACTGGAAGCCAATAGCTCCTGCTTTTTTTTTCTTTTTCTTTTTTTTTTTTTTCTGGGGTTGGGATGCTGCTCCACAGCATGGTAGTTTTTAAATACAGGTTTGGCACTTTATCCCAAAAGTCTAGGCCAAATGATAAATCCTGGAGATTTGCATAAACACTGGTGTCAGTCTGGATGGCTTCTGTGTAACTGTGGGGCATGTGTGGATCTCCTGGGTATACAATAGCAGGAGCAAATAACTTAATAGGTCTGTTGTGAGTAAAGCCTGCATCAAAGGCTGGAGTTGAAGCCCTGATTAAGAAAACCAAGGGATGAAAAGCTAAGCTGATTTACACATTTTGCAACACCTCCCAAAGTAGAATGAGGGCTGCTGGTAATAGCAGCAAGCGTCTCTTGGTTTGTCTTGGGGCACAAAATGTTCTCCAGACAAACACAGGCAAGCCTAGAACCGGGCTTAATATTAGGGAAGGAGACAACTGAAGACCTCTTTATTGTTATTTTCACTTTAGCTTAGAGCATTGCAGTGGCTGCTGTCCTGGCAGGAGATTATCAACATGCTCAGCACTCACTGCCTGGCTGCTGCCTTGGGTTGGTCAGGGTGCTGCAGTCAGCACTCAGACATTGGCACCTTTTTGCCCAGGCCCAGGAGGTCCAGAGGGATCAGTTCAGGTTCACACCAGAGCCACCTGCCCTCACCAGCACCACCTTTGCTCCTCAGTCCTGGCACGGGAAACCATCTCAGAACCAGCCCCACTGCTCTCGTGGCACCACCCAAAGCCAGGCTTAGTGTCCCTTGCTCCTGCTCCCTTGCTGTCCTGTGCTATTCTGCTGCACAGGTGTGTCCTGACACCCACCAGACAAGATGTATGCAGGGAATTTATCCAAATCATCAGGGCAATTGTTTGGGAGCTACAAATTCCAGAGAACACATCCTGCTATCCCCCAACTCCCCCAAGTGCAGATGTTGGCTTAGACAACCTATCTGAATTTTTCCATTCACAATTAATTCACTTTAAAATTTAGAGTTTCTAATTGAAGTTTTATCTTCTTTTCAAGATCATTGTTATCTTTCAGAGTTGGAGAACCTCTCTTGACTCTGAATAATTGCCTTTCCACTTCCAGCTGGCATTACTGAAAGGGCTATTGAACACGAAGCAATATGAACCTGGGTTTATAAAATTTACATTTTATTACAATAATCTTTCACATAAGAGGTACCTCTTCCTCTTTTATGTACCCCTGTCCACCTTCATGTGCAAATGTATTGCTCATGAATTTTAATAGATATTGGAAATGCTCACTGGAGTAGGAACAGTCTTTTTTCACTGGCCACAAACACAATGTGACAAGCACTAACATTTTTTTCCACTCTGCTCATATTTTTTATGATCCTGCCTTCTTATTTAATAATAAACCAGGCTGTGAACACATTGACTCATCTCTTGTTTTCTCAAAATAATGAGAAGTTTTATTTATTTTTTTAAATCTGTAACTACCAGGGAAAGGAATGCCTCATAAGATAAAGGCATTTAATTAGTTTGTTTGCTGTTAAGAAAAATATGTAGGTGGATGTGGGCGAAATGCCAAGCCAAAGTGGTCTGGCTTTGCTGACAGTTCAGCAAAAGAAAAAGATTAGACGTCATGGAAAAAATTACTCCCTGAACAGGAAAAGCTGGACATGGCACATATTTCTCTTCATGCTCCAGCTTTGTAACAGTAAAAGGAACCTCTAGCAGCAGCTAACAGAACATATTTAGTGTGCAAGAGGGCTGCAAGGCAACAAAGCTGGGCTGATTCACAGGGCTTTGGTACTTACATGACATTTCTTGCAAATCTCTTGTTCTTCACCAGTAGTATTGTGAATATTATTATAGCAAGAGCTATGTCCCTTGCATCCCCAGACTGCACAAAGGCCAACACGTCAGCACTGTGAATCTTTGGCTCCACTGTGCATGTTTCAGAGCAGACCCAGACATCAGGATACTTCCATTTGTACCTCAGAGCACACTACAAAGAAGAATAACCTTTTAGAACCAGGTTGGCAAACAAACAGCGTTGTATCAATCACCCTCATCTTGATTTCAATGCTGTTCACATTCCTGTGGACACAAAACACTTGAGGTACAACGTGCTGGAATCCCAAAATACAAATCCAGAGAGCCCATAGTGTAGCACAAGTCTGCTCAGAGTTTGGCCATTCTTGCTGAAGGCCAAATTTGCCACTGGACATCCTCTGTACCCTGTGCACAGCTGGGTCCTTCTGGTCTGCTGCTGCCAAGGAACTGCTCCCCACACTCGAGTTTGTGCCACATCTGAAGTGGGGCTGTGCCTGTCTGTACCAAACTCATCTCCAGGGCATTCCAGACAAAGCTTTCCAGCTGGCTGCTGCATCAGGAGAGTCTACCAGCATGTTTTGTGTACAGTCTCTTAATGCCAGTCATCCTTTACCCTTTAGACTTTTGTCCCACATAACATCCATCCAAACAGCCCAGTACCTTTCCTGAAATCCACGATTCTTATCATGGTGACCCAGCTTTTTTTATGATCACTTAGTTCACTCCCACCTATGGGATTATTCAATCTATTTCTGTTCACCAGGAAGGATACTGAAATATCCAGTCTATTATTAGCTGCCTCCCATTTCTGAGATGAGCTGTCTCTCCCATGTTGGAGGAACCTGGCCACACAACTCCTTCTCCTGCTGACCTTTTTCTCTTGACCTTTGGGAGACTGAGGTGTCTGTTTACCACATGGTCCCACCCTCAGACAGTCATGACAGGGATTTTTATTTTTTTTTTAAGCACCATGCATCCCTTTCCATACTGTAGGGATCTGTTACAGATCCTCAGATCACAGTACTTTGGTTTTCCCTTTTATAATTGAAGGGTTTGTGTGCCTGACTTGAAAAGAACTTTGTGTGAGTTTCTTCCCAGCCACCCTGTCCAGGTGTGTGTAAAGGGCACATTTGTACACATCTCCAGCAGAAATTGAACCCAGTGGCAGGAATCTAGTTTTGAAGAGCAACTCTGACACTTCCAGCAGCTGCTAGTGATGTTACAGGGACACACTGGGCACCAGAGCATGGATATATGAACAGATAGCAGGAATTTACATCAGGTCAAACACCATGAGCAATGAGCAGATTGAGAATGGAAAACAACCAGCAGGTGAATGATCTGCTCCCCAACTAGCAGAGAGAAACCTGGCTGTCACCCTCTCTTCTCCCACAGGACCTTGCCTTGCACACATTTATCCCATTACACCTTCCCTTTCTCCATGGCCCAGCAAGACTTTCCAATCTCTTGCCATGGTTTAGCTGAGTTGTTAGGGCATGGGTTGGACTTGATGATCTTTAAGGCCTCTTCCAACCCAGTCATTCTGTGAATTCTGTGAATCTGCACCCTTACACAGCCTTGATTTCTCTGGGACTCAGGGTGGGAACCCTACCTAACAGCATTTGCTCAGCACTTCTGCCTGCTGAGGCAGTAACACTGAGGGCAGTGCCCACACCAGAGGCTAAAAGGGTGGGACTGTGCCTGGGAAGCCACAGCTGGGGCACCAGGGGCAGCTTTGTCCCTTAGCAAATCTTCCACGCTCCCAGGCAGGGTTTGCACCTGGTTATTTCAGCCTGCAGTGCCATTGCATCAGGACTGGTGTCAGACACCTTAAACCTCAGCTGGTTACTTTTCCTTTCAGGCATGGCAAGAGTAGAGTGGGGGAGAAAAGAATGAGATGAGTTCTGAATTTTCTCCTCCAGGAGAAATTGTAAATTAAATCCTGTGTTAATAAATTTGCTTTGCCCAATCTGGCTCCCTAGAATGAGGCTAAAGGCAACAAGTTCTGCCTCACTACATCCACGTGGCTTGGCCAGCTGCTGACACAGCTAGGATTTTGCAACACCTTGCCTGTACACACAACCAGTGTGGGCCTCCCTCCTCTACTGCCATTACCCTCCCCAAAATCATGAGCTTCTCCCTCTACTGCAACCACAAGTGCTGCTTTCCACCAGGGAATATCCCTGTGCACACACAGCTCTCGTTGCACGGGGCTAGGGCTGAGCTGTGTCCTTGCTTGGTTGAATTTGAAAGCTGACTCTTGAGCACAGAGGTGTGAAACCTCCACCCTGATGGCAAATGGTGCCCTGCAAAGTCCCACCCCTGTTCCTCATCCTCTCTACTGATCTTTGTCCAGTCTCTAGTTCCACTCCTTGGTCCCAGAGGATGCTCCTGGACTCCCATTTCCCCACTCATAGAATCATAGAACACCTTGGGTTGGAAAGGACCTAAAAGATCACCTTGTTCCTACCCCCTACCTGGGCAGGGACACCTTTCACTGTCCCAGGTTGCTCCAAGTCCCATCCAGCCTGGCCTGGGACACTTCCAGGGATGGGGAGTCCACAACCTCTCTGGGTAACCTATTCCAGCATCCTCAGAGGGAAGAATTTCTGCCTAATATCAAACCTAAGTCAGCTAAAGGCCAGTCCCCTTTGTGCTATCACTACATGCCCTTGTGAAAAGTCCCCCTCCAGCTCTCTCATAACCCCTTCAGGCACTGGAGGGTGCTCCAAGGTCTCCCTGGAGCTACAGTGGATATTTTTGCTCCCGAAGAAGGAGAGAAATGATGCATCTGACTCCATCTTACCAGAAGGCTAATTAATTACTTTATTATACTGTATTATTCTCTATTATATTACACTATATTACATCACATCTAAACTGAATCTGCCAAGCACTCAGCTGCTCACACTGCCCAGAATCTCGTGACTGTCACCCAACAGTCCCGACACACACACCTGGCCCTGACAGGCCAAGGGAACAAAACACCATCACTCTGGGCAAACAATCTCCATATTGCATTCTACTTTGGCACAAACTCAGGCACAGCAAATGAGATAAGAATTGTTTTTCCTTTCTCTGAGGTTCAGAGAATGTGAATCCCAGAAATATTCTCGGGAAGTTGTGCCTTGTTTTTCTCTGTGAAGAGAAATGTGGCTACATGGAGTTTTCTCTTCTCCAGGCTGGACAGCCCCAGCTGTCCTCTCAGCCTGGCTTCACAGGAAAGCTGCTCCAGCCCTGTGATCACCTTTGTGGCCTCCTCTGGGCTCCTCCCCACAGCTCATCCTGTGCAGGACTCCACACAGGAGTGTGCCACGTGGGGGCTGTGCCATCCCTGGGGGCTTCAGGCTCAGCAGGCTGAGGGGTCCTGGTGCTGGGGGGCAGAAGGGGCACAGATCCCACTGGCTGCAGCTGTGTTCTCATCCCAGGTCTGGGGGATAAGGAAATACAGGCTGGTGTGTGCCACAGCCTGGGAACCCTGCGTGGCCCCAGGTGAGGAAAAGGTTTCTCATCCCTCTTCAGTTGAGGAAAAGGTTTCTCACCCCACTTCAGCTGAACAAAAGCCTTTCCCCTCCACTTTTCTTTCTGCTCTTTCCATACTCAGACCAGCTTAATCTTCACTGCACCCACAGAGAGCATTTAGCCTTGTTATTAAGCCTTTGTAGGCTGCAGCAGACACACATCACATTATGTGAAAAATACAGGAGTTAATGCAATTGTTTTTGAACAGGGCACAGTCTCCAGCATCAATTAAATACTTAAAGGAAAAGGCATGCATGGGAGATAATGGTAGGAGTGTAAAAATGGCACCAGGCAAAAGAACATGTATTTCTGGTTAAGGGAAAAAAAGGCATCAAGAGAGAAGCCTGAAAGAGTCCTCACCATATGAAACATCTCCAAAGTAATTCAAGAAACTTTTCTTGTGAAAGTTAATATAGTATATAGAGATTTGAGGACTTAAAGAACCTTAACATTCCTTATTTTTATCCATTTAGCGTGTTTTGGTGCACATGGCAAATCATATATTTATCTTGAGAAACCTTAGGTAGACAAATTGGCTGCTCAGATGTTCAAGTGAACAGAGTGAATGGAAAAGAATCAAAAAGTGGGAGGAAGCATAAAGAGAACATGTTTCTTTTTGCTAGCACACAGTAGGATACATTAAATGTGCCAATTAAAAGTGGAACAGGAAGAAGAATTTTGTCTTCATGAAATGAAAATAAAATCTGAGAAAATTACAGGGTTTGCCCTTAAAATAACCATCCCAAACCCACTGTAGAAATGTAACCCCAGATCCTCACATCATCCTCTGCTCTTTCTCCCCAGAGATGATTTGGAGGTGAATGGGGAATTTTCTGGCCACAAGAAGTGTGGGAAGTGTTCTCAAGGTATGAGGAGGCTCCACAGGAATTGCAATACTGAGGGAAAGAGAAATGAGAGGGGTGAGAAGACAGGAAAACACATCCCTCAAGAGAGAAACCTGGCCAAGTAACAACAAAAAGGTGCTGGGGAACGGGAAGCTGACTTGAGCTGTGAGCAATGATGACCATTTCCAATGTCTGACATTTCCAGTCATGAGTTCAGGCTCAGCTTTCACTCCAGTGTCTGTCTCCCCAGCTGGAAACTGAGTGAGTAAAAATCCAGCACATTTCCTGTACAGTTCACTCAGGAGCAGCACTGGTTACTTATCACCAGAGCTTTTATTTAGGCACCAAGTAACAAGTGTCATGTGAGTGGGTCAAAGGCACTACTAGAAACACAAGTATTGATCCCCAGCTAGCCCCTCCCTAAAGTGGTACAGTTAAATATTGACATCTAGAAAAAGAAACTGAAAAGAAGCTGAATCTGGGACATTTTTCATCCCTTACCCCACTTTCTCACTGTCAGTGAAAAAGACCTTTTTTTTTTTTTTCCCAGCTCATCTTTTGCCTCAAAGGCCAGCTTGACCTCTCCTGCCTGTTCACATGCATCCACTGACTGGCAGATGATAAAATCCTTCTTCCCATCTCTGCTCCCTGACAGGGCACAATCACCGGGCTCCTCTGCACATCAACAGCCCGAGTTTAGAGGAGAAAAAGAAAAGAAAGCAAGAGCTATTACAAGACACAGCATGGTGGCACTTGGAGAAGGTTATTTATTTCCAAGTTGTGCAGGGGGAGGCCAGTTTGGGCAGCAGGTTCTCTGAAGAAGAATCAGTTTGAGGGACCTGATTTCACAGAGCAAAGAATGCAGTGAGAAGGGTAAAAGGGGAAGGGGCATCCTGAGACATGACTGAATCACATCAGAGTCCCCACCACCAACAGCAGGATAAGAAAAGCTTCAATTCTGACAAAGAGAGCAGAGTTTCCCCTCCCTTTAGGGCTGGGATGGTCCAGTGGGGAGCCCTGGTGTCTCTTTGTGCACTCACAGCCACAGGAGCACGCAGATTCCTCACCAGGGGCAGCTTATCAGCCATGAGAAAATTATAAAGGCCAATATAATTACACCTGCTTGCCTCATGGCTGGGTAAATATTGTGGGACTCATGCTCAGCTGTGCTGAGTCCCATAAAATCCATCTGAAGCCACCCTGCAGCTCCCAGGGGGAGCACTGGGCACTCGTGTGCTGCATAAAGGTGATCACAACATCTGGGGCAAGAGTTTTCTATTAAACCAACAAAAAAAAAAAAAGGAACTGTAAACAGAATTAAATGTATTTTAGGATTGATTTAAGTGTTATCAAGAAAGCAAGGGACCAAACAATTTTTCATATTAACAAAATTAATGAGAAAATTGTTTTGATAGGTGATATTTTTTAAACTATGATCTCACTATTAAAATCTGTATGAAAGTAGAGTATAAGACACTTGTACTGTAAAAATGAGAGGTTTCTGGGAAATTTTCATTAGGAGTAATTGAGTTCTGTTTTGCAAGAAATGCAGGCTTTTTTATTCCCACACAGCATTTAAGTGTCAACACTGAACTTCAGAACAGAAGTACTAATTTCTTAGCAGCCTCACCACTAAAAACATGGCTCCCCTAATTAGAGTTTTGTGGTAAGTCTGTAATAAAGACAGGAACAAGATAAAGATACTTTTCCTCAAAGAGAGAGGGAAAATTCTGTAATCCCTACATGCTTGGAAAAGAATTAAATGACTACATCTTTCCACAATGGCATATTCCTTAGATTAGGAAAAAAAAAAAATCAAAAAACCACACAGAAGAGTCATGCAGCACACACCAAACCCAAGTAACTTCTCACTTTCCCACAGAGAAAATTGGCCATTGGGCATTTTCATTTCTGCATCACCAAGTTATTACATCCCAACCACTCACAGGATAAACTTCAGCTAATGAGATCACAGTCTCCCAGGTTTTAATCCTTGGATATAATTTAGCTTTACACCAAAAGATCCTTGACACTGACAGCTTAATTTGGTGTCGCTGATCACTGCACTGCTGCTTTAATCAGATAGGCTGCAGTGTCAGGGAGCCCCTGAATTACCCCTGTGGTGTAATCAGGGATGTGTAATACTGAGTTTGATATTAATAAAGGCTGATATCACCATGATGCACTCCTGAGGCAGATAGCAGATGCTGAAACGAGTGCAGTAATAAGGAACCCCACCCTTTCCATATATACCTGTTAATAGCTGGTTTCCCTTAACAAGGCTCTCCCAAAGGACAGGCCTTTTCCTTCCCAGCAGCCACACTTAATACCCACAGCAGCAGAAAGGGAGACATTTCCTCCCAGAGCATTGCTCTTGCACAATGTCAAAAGCTACATCTCCATCTTTTCTAGTGGAAGGTCCCCTGCCCGTGACAAGGGGCTGGAAGGAGTTGATCTTTATCCCTTCCAACACAAACCATTCTGTGATTTTTAAGTACCCATTGTTCTGGTAAAACACTTCAAAGTCTTCCTTAGGTACCTGTTGAAATATGTTCATGAGTAGAAACCCTGAATTTGTGCTATTGACTCCTGAGAAAGAAAACTGACTGTGAGTTCATTGCTGGGTAAGAGCTTTGGGGAAAAAGGACATCTCCTCTGGCAAATTCTGGGCTGTGCTGGTTCAAACCTACCCCACTTTATGGTTCATCAAGCCAGGGGCACATAAAGTGAAATATAAAGAGAAAACCACAACTGAGCACAAGAAAAGGAAGTCAAAGTGGGAACTGTCCTGTCTGTGGATCAGTCCTGCCAGAAGCTGATCCAGAAGTCCACCTTGCAGCCTCCTTTTTCTGTAAATCCAATCCTTCTCCTTTTTCCTCTGCTGCTGCCACAGAGCAGGACATTTTCTCTCAAGCCCTCCCAATAACTTCCTTCCCTCCTTGCTGTGCTAGCTTGCATTTGGGCTAATTGGGGACAGATCATCAGCCAGGTGAGCCCAGCTGTGTGTCATATCTCTGTCTGTCTCTGAGATAAAGCTGGGTGGGGCCCAGGGAGGAAAGGAGAGCAGAGGGGAGCTGGCCTGGGGCAGGTGTGGAGGACCCAGGAGGGGAACCCACAGCTCAGGAGAGGGGCAGGTGCAGCTCCTTGCCCAGGACAGTGAATGGGGAGCAGTGGGAGAAGATGAGAGCCCCTGGTTTTTAGGTTAGGAATGCAATCCATTCCTGCAGGGAGATGGCAGAGGAGGGGAAAAAGGATGCAGGGAACTGAAAATCCCTGAAATAGAAGGCTGGGGACACAGAGTGACACAGTTTAATGTCTAGCAGGGCTTGTTACACTGACATTAAGGACTACCCAAGCTACTAAAACTGCAGCCACCGGAGTCCCACCCCTCAAAAAAAGCACAGACACCCTCTCCTGCACTGTGGAGATCAAAACTTTGGTCCAGATCCTGGCCAAGCCTGGGACATCCAGGGTAAAGACAAGCCCTGGAGGTGGGCTTTGAGGAGTAACATCAATTCAGGGAGAAGTGTGAAGGTTCTGACACAGCCAGGATTTTGCCCAAAAATACCAGGGCTCTACCATCACAGATCTCCAGAGAACACAGAGGAATCCCCAGTGCACACAAACCCCAAAAATGTACAAATGGAGCTAAACATACACCTGCCTCAGGACACTGTGAGGCTTGGGGGATACAGCAGGGCTGTCAGCAGGGGCCCAGGCACCAGCAATCCTCCCTCACCACCCTGCAGTGGGGAAGAGACCTGCACAGCTTTTGGGGAAGAGTGGATGAAGGTCATGGTATGGAAAGGCAGGGGAGGGTGATCAGTTGGCTGTGATCAGTCCCACAGGCAGCATTGCCTAATCCCTGTGGCAATTTAGGTATGCACAGGGATGGAGGAGCCCACAAGGTTGTGTTTCCTCTCCCAGGGGACGGGGTGATGTCCAGGGTGATGCCAAGCCTTGCCTTGAGTCAGCAAAGCCCTGAGTGCAGGACGCACCTGGCCGGGAGCAGAGAGTGCCTGGAGCTCCTCACAGGGAGAGCAAGGTGGCAGCTGGGGGCAAACACAGCAGGGACAGATCCTGAGCTGATTACTCTGACCTTACTCAGTGGGAATTTTTGCCTGAACAACAACTGAGTAATCACTTTGCCTGTTGGCACACACATGACACACCATTGCGTTTTATATGGGAGTTGTCTCGATTTCTAATTAGTTTGTGCTTGTCCTGGTTGTATTTTGACAAAACAGCACTAGACAAGTCAATTTTCTTCTTCCCCCTCCTGTGTTTAATAGCACTTGTGATGCAGCTGGGAAACATCTGGGGGGTCCAGCTCCCTGCTGCAGCCAGAGCACAGCTTGGAGGTGCATAAGTGCAGACTCACTGCAGGCTTTGGGCGTGCTCCAGGGGTGGTGGCAGGGAAATCCAGCTCTGCTGCTGGGCCACAGGATGGACAGGGACTTTTCCACCAGGCACAGGCAGTGTTGTTCGTGGCTGGGTTTCATCCACCATCTCCTGTCCCATAAGGTGCTGTGACTGTGACAGCAAAGATGTGCCCTTGTGCTGTCTCTGCTGAAGGCTGTGGGGCAGCTGGGGTTCATGGGGCAAGGAAAGCCCTTGAACACCCTCTGCCCCCCTGATCTCAGCTCTGCCCACAAGTAGACAGTCACCACCTAGGGCACAGGTCAGGAAGCACCTCTCTGTCCAGCACTGCCCATGGACTGACAGATGCCTCATCCCATTTGTGGTTTAATGCTTTTCCACAATCAGAGTGTTTGGGAAGAAATCCCAAAGCAGCAGCGCCTGCAATCCAGCTCTGTTCCAAAATCCCCAGGCTGCCTGACCTTCTCCCCACCACACACCCTGACCCATGATGACTCTCCTCCCCAGCCCAATTTCCTGGCCAAAGTGCTCCAGCACACACACTTAACTTGTTATATAACACCCTCTAAGTGCTGTAATGTGTTTCAGCATCATCACAACATCATTTCTGAAGATGAGAAATAAAATCCCAGCACCTTCACAGCCCTCTGCCACAAAAGGTAATTGCAGAATTCATTCCAGCTGAGGCTGAAAGGAGAAACAAGGCAAGTTTTACAAGAGGGCTCTGATTTGTTGGAATTGATAGAGATGCCCCTAGCAGACACCTGCAATTTTATTTCTAAACCCAAAGCAAGACATGTGTGTGTAATTACACAGCAACGTGCTTTTAGCTGTGGATTTAATAGTAAGGCGCAGGAAAGAAAAACACCACGTGTGACAAAGTAAATATTGTCCTTATGAAACGTAGTGATAACAGCCCAAATCAGAGCCCAGAGTGCAACACACACTGCACAGAGCCCCAAAAGTCACATTTCTGTACAGTGGAGGGGTTCACATCCCTCCCACAGCCTCCCTGAAGGGAGTGCAAAGAGCAGCCAAGCCCAACATTCTGTTCAGTCTTAAACCTTCACCTGTTGCAACAAACGTGTTGCTATAGGAGATATACTGCCAGCATTTAGCACCTTTAAAATCTATTTTGATCTGCAGATAAGATCAGTTTACTAAAACAAGCACAGAGATTGCAAAGGTCTCCTTACCAGCTTAAAGCAGAGCAGTTCCAGCAAAGCTTTGCAGGGCATGGGTCAGGCAGGCAATGCCAAGTTTAATAGCTGCAATTTAGGATGCTGCTGCCTGCTGAGGCATTTGCAACCCAGGCCATTGCACTGCTGGGCCAGCCACCAGCAAGGCTCAGGGCTGAGCTCAGGCTGGTTCAGACCCTTTTGTGGGCAATCCCTTGGCACCAGAACAGCCAAAGCACAGGTGCACAATCCCTGCCACTGGAGGGACACTGCTGCTGCCAAAAGTCACACTGACCTTCAACCACCGTGCATATTTCTGGTCTAAATGAGGTTTTTAACCTCGTTTCACTGGCACAATTAGATGTGTGCTCAAATAAGGAAATTGGGTAACAGCCCAAAAGCAGACTGGCATACAGTACCTGACAGGTTCCTCTCCAAAACATGAAGAAATTCAGATTTCAAAACTGACCAGATGAGTTCTGCTCATTTTGAACAGTGGCCACATTTGCTGTCCATCCTGAGTGCAGGATGACTACAGGATCACCAGATTTTATTTTTTTTGCCCATTGCCATTTGTCATAGAGAGCTTGCTGTGCAGTCTGGCATTTTACTGAATAAGTATGTTGACATGTATAACTTTCCTTAACTGGCAAGGAAGTTCACTCTGAATCTATTTCTGAAGTTACCACACAGGATAACTCATTGCAACAGGATCTATAAATCTCTGCACACATAAACCCTTAAGAAAAAGCCCCATTACTCACTTGAACTTTGTCATTGTGTGGCTGCTTTGCAGACTGCATACAAGAAGCAACAAGTGTACGTGCAGAGTTACACAAAAAGAACCTCTGCCATTTTCATCCATTTTCATACACAAACTTGAGCTTCCTGACAAAAATATTTTTGAATGAAAAATTACTCTGACTTCAGAATTTAATTCTTTTTTGGTGCAGTTTCAGGTTTATCTGGGCAGCTTCACACCACCTTTCCAAAATCACTCACACAGGACAGAAATGCCCTTATTGTTTCCTAATGAGCTGGATTTCTCAGAACATTTAGACTTTTATGGTATTATTTTCTACTCACCCAAGCCATATAATATTTCCTCAGTGGAGATGTTTATCAACATAGAAGCTGGATCCTAAAAGAAGGAAGGACATGACAAGCCCTAATTCCAGTTCTAACTGGACACCTGAAAATCCAGGGGCAGCAACTGACAAGTTCTAACCTGAATAATTTATGGACCAATTTTCTTTTTCTTTAAGACAGTTTTATAGTTGGCATAAAAACATATCAGCTTTTCAACTGACAGTAAATCCAGGTTTCATTTGCCTATA
Organism: Haemorhous mexicanus; assembly: GCF_027477595.1. Taxonomy (NCBI): domain Eukaryota; kingdom Metazoa; phylum Chordata; class Aves; order Passeriformes; family Fringillidae; genus Haemorhous; species Haemorhous mexicanus. The sequence goes on from NC_082342.1 coordinate 117,926,241, forward strand.
AGTATCTCCTTATCTACTCATATCTGTAGAGATACAGACTATCACCTGTCCTAAGCACTGACATCTGGACATTTTTCAAGATAGTCCTGTGCTGACAATAAACTTGTGCTTGTATGAAAGGGTCCCTTTGTTCCACACCTTTATACAACCCACTACTGTTGATAATCAAACACTATGATTAAAAAAAAAAAGAACAAAAGGAAAAGAACAACAACAAAAAAAGAACTAAACAACAACAAAAAAAAAAGAAAAAACAAACCTCAAGAGTCTCTCCTCCTCTCAAAAAATCCCAAGTATTTCAAGTGTGGATGAGTACTTGGGGAAGCAGGAAGACAACGTGTCAACAGACAAGTTACCATCCCAAAGCATTCATGTTTAGTGCAGAAAAACAGATGAAGCAATAATAGTTCTTTTGAGGGCAATTAGTTCTTGAAATTCAGATGAGACACTTGTCAGTCAATGGATCTGCTTAGTGCAAGTCATCTCCCTCTCCCCAAAAAATATCAGCATGAAGAAGAAAAAAGAACATAATGAAAGAATCACCCCTAAAACAACTCCCCACAAAAGCATTTCCTTCCTTTACTAGCTGAAAAGTGCACTCCTACAGATGTTTTTGGGCTTGCTTTGTAAATATCTATTTTTTTCTCATTGTGGCTCAGCACTGAAGTAAATAATTTTTTCAGTGAGAGGTTTAGGAAACAAAGGGGAGGAGGAGTGGCTTGTTTGGAAACATAATGACACAGCCGGGCACACTCAATGTCAACAGAGATTTCAGTGCCCTTGCTCAAGATGATATTGTGGGAGAGGTCTGGGGGTAACTGGGTGAAATACTTCTTGTATCAATAATGTATCATCATTACAAGGCAAATCTGTCTGTGCCAGGCTCTGCCTCGTGCCATTGGGACAGACACTCATTACCAAGTCACCCCTGGTTACAAGAAATAACAGATCATTTCTTTCAGCATCCCATGAGTGACCTGTCTACAAACACCTGAGTTCTCAGCCCCAGCACACAGCTGGCACAACAGCCTCAGAGAGGATTGCTTCATTTGTGAAGAAAAATCTGAGTCTATTAATTAGATCCCTGTGTTGAAAGATGCTCAGATTTTAGAATCATATTTCATGAAAGGTTGTCCCTGACAGACTTTGTGTGTGTGCACTTCCCCCCAAAAAAACCATTTTTGAAATAGTTGTCCTGTCCTCCCAAGAAATCTGGTGTTTGGAAAATTATTCCTCGAGTGAAGGTATTTCAAATAATACCAAGAAAACAAAAAAAAAGACAGCTTCAGGAGGAAAACACGGATCCTTTTTCTGAGCACAGACTGGCATCTCCTCCCAGATCTCACTGCGCAGCTCAGGGTCACGCCCCAGCTCCATCCTCACCAGCCCTGGCAGGGTGGCTGCTGCCCCTGCTCTGCCCCTTGTGCTCCATGCCCTGCTCCCAGGCAGGAGTTCAAGGCAAGGATCAGCTCCACAGGTGGAAGCTCCTGCTCTCCTTCCTTCCTTCCTCCTCCTCCTCCCTCCACCCACTCCACGGCAGGGAGCCAGGTGAGGACATTGGGGTGTGCAGGGAGAAGGCAACCAGGGTTTGGCCTCTGAGCAGTCACCTCTTCTCTGCTTAATGCACACTTGGTCTATTCTCTGCTCCCTTTTTTGCATGAGAAGCCTGATGGTCACATCTAGCTTCTCCTATTTAAGCATCATTTTCATTTTTGTGGACCTGATCTTGCTGCTGACTCAGGTGGGGGTCGACTCAAGCGTGCCATTCACTTAAATAAGTTAAATTCTATATTAAAATATCCTCAAACCAAATGTTCTTCAGCTTCTTGTTCATGCTGCCCACTTGCTATAACTGCACCTGTAACTGGACTTGTATTTTTGTTCTGGAATCCACCTGGCATGCAAGCAATCCCAACCTTTATGAAAACACAGATGGATATTTTTCTATATCTATTTCCATGGACATTAAGGCATAAGGGGGAAACTAAATATCAGTCTCAGTGTTACTCCTACAGCAAAAGCTAAGCTCCACAAAGATCAGGACATGTCTGTGCAGAAAGATAGCAGAGCACGTGGTTTGTGAGCCTGCTTTGCTCTGGGTAGAAGCCCAGACACAATGTGTGAGTTGAGGGTTGTTTTGATTTTCATGGTTTTTAGTGGACAAGACTTGTCACAGGGGAGCCCTGCCAAAACAAAAAGAACCAACACAGACAGTCCCACACGCCCAAACTTGCAGAGGTCTCCAAACAATGACTTGGCAGGGCCAGAGCTCTCTTGGGCACCTGGCCCTGAGCAGGGCAGAGTGACAGCAGTGACAGCTCAGTGTCAGCACTGGCTCCTCACACTTGAGTTTTCTGCAGGTTAAACAAAGCCTGCAGCAGGTGTGAGGATCATAAACTCTGCAGGGAGGAAAAGGCAACAAAAAGGGAAGGAAAGACCCAAAAGTGGAAATGAGAGGGTTGGAGCGTGGAGGAGAGAGAGGAGGAGGCAGCAGAGTCAGACAAGTCAGAAACAGCAGCAACCTTAAGGGCTAGCCTGTGAAGGAACCGTTCAAAAACTCCACTAATTAAAGACCAGAAAAAAATTATATCCTTGCTCCCTCCATGCTCCTTGATAACAAGGTTTCTTCTACCAGATGAAGCCCTGACCTTAGAGATAGCTTATTGCCATAAAGGAGCTACAAATAAAAATTTAAAAATAACAAAATCTGTTGCCCATGAGGCCAGAGAGGAGTCCCTGGGCTGAGATCTCTCCCACCCTGAAGTGCCAGCACTGTAAGTGATGGGGAGCAGCCATAGCACACCTGGCCTGCCCTAAAAGCTGCCATGACTTCCCAAAGAGTGCCTTGGACACAGCAGATCTCCTGGAGGCAGGGGATGTGCCAGCCTCCCCTGCCAGGGGAATTATCCCTGAGCTAATTCCCTCCAGCAGGAATGGTGGCTGAGCTTCCTGCTCCAACCTGATGCTTGCTGGGGCTTTCAAAACACCCAAATATGTGATAAATGATTTATCTTTCCCCAGCACAGGTCGGCTCCCCTCCCACCTGACAATACCCCAAGGGTACAATTAAAGCCCTTCTGGATAACAGGAACACTCCCTGGAGTGCTAATCGTGTCAAAGAGATTGCTGGAGCATTTAGAAACCTAAAGCTTATCTTCTGCCCCATACAAAAGAGGATCTGCTTCTGCAGACATCCTAATCTGCAGGATTCTATTTAAATTTCAGGTGATTCCCAGTGCCACACCGTAGAATAAGAAAAAGCTGATTAGAAGCTGGGTGAATCAATATGTGCTGAATGGCCTGGAGAAGCAGGAGCATTCATCTTGGCAGCAATAAAACTGGGAAAGCTGTGGGTGGATGACTAAAAGGAACAAAGGGCTGCTTAGCAGCATTGAGCTAGGGTAAAAAGGCCAGGAAGAAAAGCACCCATAAAACTTTATGACTAAGATCAGAATGAGATGAGAAATACTCTGGGAGAAGTGTTGGATCAGGAAACATGTCACTCAAACCTAGGGTGAGTCACACCAGCTCCTGCCCTGACTCCTGCCCCTTAGGTCTGCCTGGCTGAGAAGGTCGAGTTCCCCTCTTGTCCCCATGGAGGGGCTGGTTTCCTTCAGGGATTCTTGGGACTGCTCAAGGGAGGTCCAACAAAGGAGGAAAGGTCCACAGGAGCAGGGAGGTCATTCTGGTACTGGGCACTGCTGAGCCCAAACCCTGAGTGCTGTGCCCAGCTCTGGCCCCTCTGTTTGGGAAGGACCTTGGGACACTGAGCACATCCAGAGGGGACAACAAGGCTGGAGAGGGGCTGGGAACACAAACCCTGAGAGGGAGCCCTGAGGGAGCTGGGGGTGCTCAGCCTGGAGAAAAGGAGACCCAGGGGTGCCCCCATCACTCTCAGAGCTCCTGAAAGGTGCCTGTGCTCAGCTGGGGCTGGGCTCTGTCTCCAGCAGCGCTGACACAACCAGAGCACACAGCCTGGAGCTGCACCAAGGGAAATACAGGTTGGATATTAGAAAAAGTTTTTTACAGAAAGGGTGAGAAAGTTCTGGAATGGCTGCCCAGGGAGGTGGTGGAGTCCCCATCCCTGGGTGTGTTTAACAAAGCCTGGATGTGGCACTGGGTTCTGATGAGGTGCTGGGGCTGGGTTGGACTCGATGGTCTCTCTTCCAACCCAGAGATTCTGTGAATCCATTCTGTGGATTCTGTGAACCTCCCCCTGCAGAGCAAGATAAGCACGAAGGCGCCAGAGCCGCCCGCTGGCTGTTCCAGAGCTCTGTGAGGAGCATCAGCATTATGACAAGGGGGAAAAAATTACCCAGGGGAGTTACAGGGCCACAGATGTGCCCTGAAGGACTCAAAACAACGAGAAAGAGCAGCAGCCCTGGGGAAGAGAGGCTGAGCATTCAGCCAGGCTGGAAACTGGGTGACCTGGGGCCAATGTTGCAGCACTCTGTCAGGGCCCTGTTTGTTCTGCCCTTGCTTTATTTGCCCCGGGGCTATTTGGGGAACTTTCTTCTCTCCAGTTATCAATTTGCAAGTCTCATGAGTGCTTAGCTCGCTCAATAATTTGGTTTTTGCTAATGTGTATTTTGAGCTTGCAGTCTCTGTTCATTAAAAACAATTTTCTTGTGGAAATATAGGATAGCTTCAATATTTTGAAACAGCAACATGTGAGGTCCCATGGAGAGCTAGTGTTCAGACTTATTAAAAAGATTACTGAAACATTCAAATTAAAAAGATTACTGAAACGTTCAAATTAAAAAAGATTACAGAAACATTCAAATAAGATTGTTTTTTATTATGTTTCAGAAGCAGAATTCAATATTAAAAACAAATATAGCACTGGGATAGATACCTAAGGGTGCCTGTGTTTGTACCTTCTAATGGTTTTACCTTCCCTCTCATCCCCCTCAAAATCTAAAATCCAACCACCTTTGGCAGTGATGTGTAGTAACCATAAACAACCCTGAGCACAGATTTGTAATTACAAGTTTAGTCATGAGGTCACTGTGCCCCTCACAGAGCTTCAGTCCAGATTCTGATTACTTTTAAAGATTATTTACAAAGCTCATTAGGAATACTAACACAAAAATTCCAGAACTACACAGAAAAAAAAAAAAAAAAACCAGTGGGATTTTTAGGTTGTTTGGTTGTTTTAGTACAGCTACATTTGGTTGCATATGAACCACAGTCCTTGTCAGCATGCTGATTGTCTGCCTGAGAGCCTTCCAACACCTCTGCTTTCTACAGGGATTTTGAACTTCTGCTGTCCAAAAAGACAATGGATGAGATTAAATGGGGTTCACTGAAGTGAAGCTGGGATGCACTTGGAGCCTTCCACACCCTTCCCACCACCTCCAGCAAAGCAAAAGGAGAGATCTGAGGCAGTGGTAGCACAGCAGTGCTTGGAGTATTCCTAACCCCACAGCAAAAAATTGCACCAAAAGACTCAGAAAAAAATCTTCTGATTGCCAGGTGAGCTTCACTGATTGGAGAGATTTGCAAGGTCAGGTAAAATCTGGTTGTCTGCACACACACTTGGGTATTTCCACACTGATGCTGATAAAATATTGATTCCACTTTGATTCTAAATATTCTAAATAAATCCATTATTGATTCTAAATTGCTCGAATTGGATGTCTGATCCTCTTCTGAGCACACAGCACATCTACAGTGCGTGTGTCGAGTCACATCCAGAGGAAAAGTCTCATTTAAAAGTCTCGTTGCTTCCCACGCCCCTGACTCCAGCTCTCCTCCGAGTAACTCTGACAGACGAGGGACACCTAGTGGGGTTTTGCTCAAGTGCCAACACCACAAAACCTTCCATCAGAAAATGATTCTTTATGTTACAAATACATATTATATTGTTGTCTGTTCACAAATATTAAGATGGATACTTTATGTATAATCTTAAAATAAATTTGCTTTTATTTATTATTTTTTGTTATATTTATTTTTTATTATTTTTCCTGTTTAGTCAGGATAACATCCAGTAAACATGTAATAAAGACCCTGCTATTGATATGGCAACTATCAGCATCTACCATCTGAAGAGAATATAGACCAAAGCCCAAACTAAAAGTAATAAACAGATCAAAACCACAGCCAAAAAACACACACACTCTAAAAGAGCAGACCCAAAATAGAACCATAAAAATAGTCCCTAAAACAGATTAATTTATAAAAAATATTAATTAATATGCATAAAAGTCCATAAATATACAAGCTGATGTAATTAAAAAGTATTTAAAGAGTATTTCCAAAAATAACAGTGTACTCCTAACAAAATACCAAACATCCAACTGCTTTTAACCCCTTACTTTATTTCTGTCACCCACTGTCTTTTCATTTAACTTTTTACATTTTACCAAGAAAATAAACCTCATTTTTCACAGTTAAAAAAATATTATCACACAGATTTTTTTTTTTTTTTTAAATTTAGTCGCTGATGCTACAGGAAAAAAAAAAAAATCCCAGTGTATTTTCCCAACAGTTTTCTAAGCTTGGTCACAGCACTCGCACACTGCCTCAGTTTCTTTCCCTTTCCACATTCTTTGCCTGCTGTTTCTCAGGGTTTGGAGTCAAGAGGTCGCTGCCACATTCTGAAAGTGTTTCCTGCCCTAAAGCCAGAATCCATCGGCATTAACAAGCTCATCAGCATTACTGGCTGGAACGGCTCCGTGGCCAGCACAGCTCCAAACTCCAGGACTGCAACCAATAATTTAAACTGCAGACAGGCAGAACTTTTCATTTTTACCCCCTTGTAATGACTAGAATATTATCCTGTCAACAGAAAAACAAATACTTGCCTAAAATCTTATTGCTGAGTCACCAATACGTTATTGATGCTGTTGGCAGGGTTTTTACAGTGGGCACTGTGAAAATCAGTACACAATTTCTATTTTAATAAACAGGAGTAACAACATGAAGACACTGTAGGACACAGCCTGATCCTTGACAGGTTTTTTATGTTTTAGAGGGCTAAAACACTTCTATCCTCTGGATTTCTCCAAGCTGGGCCCTGCTGTTTTGGATTACTGCAGCTGCATGAAAAGGTTTTTATAAAAAGAGCTTTGTGTCACTTTGGGATTCTCAGTCCATCTTCTGCTTTAGTCCAAAACTTTTATTAGACCAGAACTCTGGAAAAGTTATTTCCTACTTTTATCTCTTCTGGGATATTGATTTGGAGCACTACCTGAAACCATAAAACATTGAGCAGCTAAAGTAACAACTTTATCCACTTCATTGCAGGTTTAGCTAAAAGAGAAACACAAAGAAATGCCCAGGCAACCCCTCTTCTGTACCTGCAGTACTGAGTGTGCTGAGTACCTGCACAGCTCTTTCATGTCTCCAGGTGGATCCTGCAGTGATTGATAACTCAGCCTCTGCTCCAGCCTGCTCCTTAATTGCCTTAAATACCTGTTTCATCATATTCCCTCTGCTGGCTCCCAAATTTGAGAGGCAGACAAAGCCAGGGGAATGATGTTTGATGGCTTCAAAGTAAACCAGAGTCAAACAGAGGCAGGAGAACATCTTCCCACCCCTCCCAATCAAAGCTAAGCATACTTTAAGGGAGGTTTGACTGGGGAGAGCCATTTCTCCTGCCCTCTCTGATGGTTGCACAAAGCCAACAACTTCCCAAAAAAGCAGCACAAGCCTGAAGCAGGTCAGAGAATGTGGGGAGGGGAAGATGAATGGAGAAGCAGCACCAACACAGTCTAAACTCAGAGAGAATTTCAGTTTTTCATACTAGGAAGATACCAATGTGAAACTGGCAACTGAACCATTGTTTAGTCTCTCTCTGGGTGGATTCACCAAAATGGACAGGACAATTCCCTGGTACAACAGTACTGTTAATTTTTTTATTGTGTGAAATCAAACTGCTGTCACTGTCATATTTTCTAAAAAATCCTCTTTGCCCAGCATTTTCTCCTGGGAAGCTGAGAAGCCTCAGCTTCTCCATGTTTTGCTGCTCTGGAATGTGGTCTGGAGATTGTGTATCCAACACGTGAATTATTTTCAATTAATGACCAATCACAGCCAGCTGTGTCAGACCCTGAGGAGTCAGTCACGAGTTTTTATTATTCATTCTTGTTAAGCCTTCTGATGTATCCTTTCTCTTTCTGTAGTATAGTTTTAGAATAGCATTTCTTCATGTATTATATATTATGTATTATTATAGAAATAATATATTGTATATTATATAATGTGGTCTACAAGATGCTATATAATATTATATATAATATGTTATGATATATAATATGATATTGTATAATATAATATATAATATAAATAATGTATAATGTCATGCATAATGTATATCATAAAATAATAATAGATCAGCCTTCTGAGAACATGGAGTCAGATTCACTCTTCTCTCACCTCATCCTGGGGACCCCTCCCAGACTCAACAAACTGCCTCCATTTTAAGATTAACCCCTGAGTGAAGAGAGGGTACAGGAGCACAGAGAGCACAGCAGTTCAAGGGACAGACCGAGGTGACAGAGCCACCACCTGGGCTCTCACACCCAGCCCAGTCGTGTCCCTGACTGGAGGCAAGCTAAGATAAGGATGCTGCTCCTTGGGGAGCTAAGGATGACACAATTCCCATCACCTGGGTGCCAGGCCAGCCCGGCTGAAGGAGATTTCCCTCCTGCCCACCCTGCTCAGTGCTCTTGCTGACTGAGCTCCCATTGTCAGCCAGGAGCTGCACAGAGGCTCCTTTGTTCCCCAGGCTCACCGAGGGGTTTGTGTTACACCCAGCGTGCAGTTCATGCTAGGACACCCTCTGGCCATCCCTCCAGGATGACAGGCTATGAAATTCAGAGCTTTGAGAGGAAAGCAGAGGTAGGATGAGCTGTCAGAGTGTGAATTAATACCTCCCCACACTGCTGAGTGCGGTGAGCCCTGGTGCTGTTTCCCTGAGCAGATGTGATGTGTGTCGGGGTCTCTGGTGCCGAGATGACTCCGAGGTGTTGGAAAGTCTCTTTTTCCCAGCCCTGAGACCAATGCAGGAGGCAGAATTCCTTGGCTCTCATTCTCAAGGTTGTTTATTTGCTCTTATCTGATACATTGTCTTTCTGACCTGCTGAGGTCTGTCCTGCAGGTTCATGGCACACTGCCTGCCCTCAGGGCAGTGTTAGCTTTTTATACCAAAACCTACATGTACTTTATTTACAATAATTTTCCAATACCTATCACCTGTGTTAGACAGTCTGTCTCTACTCTAAACCAATCCAAAAGTGCCACCATCACAGCAGAAGAGGGAGGCTAAGAAGAAACAAGAGGAAGGACAGGACACATCCAGATTCCTCCATCTTGCCTCCTGAAGCCCCATTCTAAAAACCCCAAAATTCTACTTTTTCACCCTGTGATAAATTCACTATCATTCTATTCAAACTCTTGTGGCTTGTAACTCCTACCAAGACAAAGTTGGTAATTGTTTCCATGGGTTAAACTCCAGGGCACAGGTGTCTTTGACTCTGTGCCAGGGTCTCTGAGCCCCCTGCCAGGGTCTGGAGTCCTCCAGGGCAGCCAGAGGAATGTCCTGGGTTCCAACAGACATGCTGTGTGCTGAAGGAGGAGTCACAGCAGACTGTTCATGGACAGAGCCACAAGAGAACTGTTTTCCTGTGGAGAAGTCTCCACAACATTAACAAGAGGGACTTCTCTCCCTAAGTGAGCTGAAAAAAGACTGTTTTAGAGGTGGTAAACTGGCTGAAATTTTAGGGTTTGCTTCTTTACATTGTCAGTGGGAAAGAAAAGGTTGTAGGGGGAGGACAAGCATCCTGAAGATTTTGTTCTGATTCTTATTACCCTTTCTTTTAGTTACTGTTAATAAATTTTTCTTTACACCCTTTTAAAGTTTGGAGCCTGCTTTGCCTTTCTCCTAATCCTGTCTCACAGCAGGAAGTGAGTAAATACATTTGAGTGAGTGCACTGGTGACTGGCCAGCACTGACCCCAGCACACTAACTGGTGCATTGGCTGGGAAATCTCAAACTGGTGAACCAAAACCACTACAGGCATCCCCAGTGCTTTTCCCATCACCCAGGGACAGCCTGGAAAGGAAAGCTGTGTGTGTGTGACAGGAAAGCTCCCCTGTAATTACAGCCCAATGAAAAACCAGAGATCTGCTGGGTTAGCTCCTTTTCAGTGCTCTCTAAGCCTTTGTTCAGTGCTAAAACACCACTGACCCACTTGTTCCATCTTCCTCTTTGAAGGCCAGGACTTTTCCAGACTCTTGGTGTTGGGGATGAGGGTTCTTCAGGGAAAGTGAGCAAGCTTTGCCCAGTTCCTTGTTTTGAGCAAGTCATTGAAACCCCACTGGCAGATAAACAGCCACAGCCTCTGCTTCTGCCCTGAACCTTGGGCATCCTCCCCAGACATCCCCTTGGCACAGGGCACAGACTGTGCCAAACACTTCCTGCATTTCAAACATTTATCAGGATAAAGGAAAGATTATCAGCAGATGAGATGGGGAGGGGAGGATTAGCCTGCAAAGGCCATGAGTACAAGGCAGACTCAATGCTTGAAGAAGTTTTTCCTGTGCTTGCAGGGGGTAGGGTGACCCTGTAATCTCCCCTCTGCATTCTCTGGCCACTCATGATTATGGGGTTTCATCATCAGCAAAATGTCTCCTGCCAGGCTATTCTCTTTTTTTTTTTTTTACAATGTTTTCCTGCCTGGCTTCAAAACTTAAAAATGTTGCCAGTTTTATTGATTTTATCACAGTAGCCCCATGTTGTTGTTTTTTTTTTTTAACCTCAAATATAAACTCCCAAAGGCAAGCTGTTTTGCAGGAATCTCAGGTTTCATTTAACATCAATAATATTTAAATATTTCCAGATGTCAGAAATGCTAAAAGACATTCTGAAGATTAACAGTGTAACATAAGACAGAAAACCAAACATTTTGAAAGAGAGAATGAGATTGTTCATATCCCAAACTTTTTTTTTTCCCCAAATAAAATTATTTTCCCCCACCTGGAGGGATTAAAAGAGGTTGAAACTTGAGTCAATGTTGACTGTCTGGGATTAATAATACTGAATTTTACAGTTAATTTTACAAATAAAATCTGATCAGTCTAACAAAATCAAATCCTCTCATATAAGGAGGAGGGATGGCTCTAAAACTTGTTTATTGTTCTTATCCCTGTCACAAAGGCCACGATTTAACTGCAAATTGTCTTTGCTATTGTTTGCACAGCACCAGGAGAGCACCAGACACTTTACAAACGCTGGAGGCTGACTTAAATAACTGAAATATGAACACATGACCTTTATGTGAGGGATGGAAGCCGAGAATTCTTTAATTATGGTCTCAGGCTGGTCCCAGGCTGTACCTTTGGCTAAGCTGAATAGCATTAGAGGTACAAAAACTTGCTTTGTGCAGCACTGGCACCAGAGGGAGGCAGGCAGGTCCAGGCCCACAAAGGGTTTCCTGTTCCTCCAGGACAGCTGGTGTCTTCACCAGAAAATGCTCAAATGCCATCAGCTCCTCGCGTGTGTCTCTCACACAAACGCATCACTCAGATCACCTCACCCCAGGGACTCCTCCAGAGAGTTTATTCACTGCAGCCCCACAAAGGCACCATGGACCTTCAGGTGAGGGCACACCATTGTACATTCTACCACCTAAACCAGCAGCACAAAGACAGGACCTTCCAGAGGGGACCCAAGGCTCACAGCCTCAAATTCAGGCAGGGATATCCCAAAGTGAGGAGTGGGCAAAGAGGATCAGGTGGAGAGAGCAAGTTCACAGGCTGATCTAGTCACAGTGGCCACTGAGGAGTTTGGAATTTTATTTATTCATGCATTTAGCTAATGAAGTCCATTTGCATTTACAAACCACCACAAGTCCTGAGCACCTTCAGCTCTGCCATTCACTACTGCAGTGCACAACATCCAGGGGAGAAAACACAAAACTGCTCAGGGCATTGAATCAGGCTCCCAAAGTGAGACTCAGCCAAAGGAATTCCCATCCAGGAGATGCCTGAACAAGGCACAATTGCAGCCTCAGTGTGGTACTTACTGAGGGTGACGTGTTTCCAATATTCCATCTGCCTGTTAAGCAGTTGTGCACTAATATGAGAATGACAGACTTTTAATGACAAAGGAACACTGGAAGCATGTGAAATCCACCACTCCCAGGATATCTGTTGCAACTTTGCCTTTAATCTCCTCCAATCTGTGTAGAGTGAACAAGTGAAAGACAAAAGCTTGAGCTCATGAGTCCGGACCCCACTGGGGTGAGCTGAGGGCACCTGTGGCTCTCAAACCCTGTTAATATCAGAGTCTGGAGGCAGAGTGTGCCATATCCACCTGCCTTCCTCTGGCTGCATCCCCCCTTCCCACAGCTCCCAACAGCCAGGGAGAATCACCAGCCACACTTTCACCCCTCAAACCCAACAACTTCCTTTTACTAAAGCAAAATTCAACCTCTTCATCCCTCACCTTGTTTTGAAAGGTGCCCACGGGCAGGTTCACAGTGAAAAGACAGAAAGTAAAACCAAGCAAACAAAAAGGAGAATAACACTGAGCTGCTTTCATTCTCACCTGCTGCCTCATGGAATAATCTTCCCAGGTGAGGCCTCTCCTGGCACAGGGAAGTTGCAATAATTGTATCTCTAGCCCAAAATGTACATTGCCTCTTAAGAAAACAGCAACACACACAATCAAAAAGAGCAAAAGAGAAGCTCCCTGGAACCTCCTCAGTTTATATAGATTCTGAGAGCACTGAAAGGGAAACACAAAGCACCTGGGAAGTCTTTAAAATTCACAGCTGCAGGAAACCTCCTCGCATGATTGATCTATGAAGGTCTGACTGCAGAAAAACAAAAGTGGTTTCAGCTGTGTTTTAAGGCAAGTCACAAGCTTGAACAGGGTTGTTGCTGCACAGCAATTTTGTTTTTCCTGTGGTGAACAGGATGGGCCTTTTGCAGCAGAGGAACGAGTCCAAACATCTTTCAGGATTTGTCTAAATTAGCACGTGGCATTACAGTGTGTGTCCCCTCCACAGCCACTGCTCCAGTGCTCTATCTCTCTTGATACAATTAATGAGACAATGAATTAGATTGCAATTAATAAAGACAAAGGAGCAGCTGGGAATTTTCTGTGCCAAGTGACTGATATGAGGTGGCACTGCAGCCTCCCTGCTGCTTCCAGGCAAATTGGGAAGGGGATGCCCCATCCCTGGAAGTGTCCAAGGCCAGGCTGGATGGGGCTCTGAGCAGCCTGGGGTAGTGGAAGGGGTCCCTGCCCATGGCAGGCAGGGGCTGGAACTGGAACTGGATGGTCTTTAAGGTCCCTTCCAACCCAAACCATTCCATGTTTCCTTGTTTCATAATGGTCCATCATACATCACTTCCAGAAGGTTGGGGTATTCTGCCTTGCTGAAAAGCAGAGTTGGTTGTGCTTGATAAAGAATTTGGTTCTGTAACCTTTCAGTACTGACAGGGCAAATCACTCCCTTGTGAGAGAAGTTAAAGCCCTACTGTGGCTCAGGCAATGGTTTAAATTCTCTGTTCCAGGTCTGCTCCAGAGGGAGCTGTGTCACTCTCTTGTTCTATTCTTCCTTCTCTGCTTTGCCTCACAGCCACCCTTTGTGCTTCCACATCCTTTTCCCAAATTCTGTCTCCTTTAGAGCATCTTCCTTTCTATTCCCCTGCTGCTCCTCCACAGCCACCTTCCACACAACCTTGCTCCCCTGGAAACTCTCGTGTCTTTCAAGGCAAAATTTTGCTACTTGCTCCTCTGTTTGCCTCCATCACCTCTGCTGCTTCAAGCCCCTCAGCATCCAGCTCTCATCCTCCCCCAGTCACTCTGCAGTGCCTGTGGAGCTGAAATATTTGATGTTTCACTGATATAATTCTGAGGTGAAGGGTACTCCACAGCTCAAGGCATCTTCAGTCAGACGAGGGCAGTGTTACAAAACAGGTCGGTTCCCAGAGCTGCCCTCCCTGCTCCTCCTCCCTGTGCAGCTGGTGGTTCTGAAATCACCTGGGCTGGAAGTAAATAAGCTAAACGTTAAAAAGGGAAAGGGAAAGGAAGGGGAGATTTATGCCAACTCATCGAGGCCACACTGGCACATCTGCAGAGATGCTGTGGCCAAGGACAAGGAGGATTTCTGAGGCAGAACTTCTCTGCCATAGACAACATGTCCCTGCAGCCCAAGATTTGTTTTCAAGCCTAAAATTTGAAATTGATCTTGCACCTACTGCAAATTAGAATTTCTTTGTGTGTACATCACTCTTCTTTTTGAATCTCTGGCCCCTTCCTCTAAGTCCTTCCAAATTGGTTGCCACAAGTCCTTGGAGCAGTAATTTCTTTCTTTGAATAGGCAAGTGACAAAGATGACAACTCCTGCCTCAGTGTAGTGGTGGAGCCAATCCCTAGCACATGATAAATGTAACACATTTAGTGAACTTCCTTGGAGAAGAGAGGGAGTTGGTCAAATCTAACAGAGCAATCTTTGCCAACAGAGAAGTGAAGTCGATGCATATTCAGGATATTTGACTTTTGGAAAAGCTCATTTTTGACTGAGTTCATTTTCAGTGCAGTACTCTGAGAATTGCTGTTGGTGGTAATACAGAAATTGCAGCTAATTTCACAGGGAACATTCTTATTTACCAGGTTAATTCAGGATGGAGGTATTTAATTCTGCCAGTCTAGTCCTCAAGTGGCTTCTTCCACAGGGAAGGAACTCAAGAATACTAAGAAGTGTCCTCAGAAGCAGTGGGGAACTGGAATACAAACTAAAGAGAATGGTGAAACTCATCTAGCAATCCTGCAATGGACTACAGGCTGGATTAGCAGGGTCCACCCATGAGGATGATGTGGATGATTGGTGTTTAGGCTGAGGTTATGGGCTGGACTTTACCAGAAGCCCCTGATCAGAGTTTCCACAGACATGAATTTAATACAGTAATTGAACAAAATCACTTTCTTCCTCTTTCTCCCTCTTTCCTCTACACCCAGAGCCATGCCTCCAAATTCACTTCCAAGCCAGGGAAGCAAGCAGTGCTTGAGTTTTTAACAGTTGCTTGATCACTTCCTTTTAATGTCAGACTCCATCTCAGCATGATTTTTCTTCCACGACAGCAACTACCAAATGTTGGAATTCAAATACTCAACATATAAAATGGATAGGATTAATACTAGCACAAATAAGAAATGAAATAGCAATGTGGTTGTTAATCAGAGGAATTTTTACCTAACAGTTTAGTCACAGGCAGAAAGTTGTACCTGTAAATTACACATAGGCAATCTATTACCAGTATCTCCTCCATGAAATATTGATTTGAGGTTATTTCTCCATCATTTGCCAGGTGGTCTCCAAAGGCCACCTTGGCAGTTGCTAAGGAACAACTCCACAGCTCAGGGAGGGCAGCCCTGACCACTGTTCATATGCACAGTGACTTGATTTGGGGTTTAGAAACATGTATGCAGTTTGTGTGCTTTCAAAAGCAGAATTATTGACTGAATTCTGATGGTCTGCAGGTTGTGTCCAGGGTAGCTACATCAGAGGAGTAAAAATGAACATGGTTTGGATGCAAAATCCTGGAGTGATGCAGAAACTACTACACCTTCCAGCATCTATGCACGAGAAGAATTGCCAGAGTTTTTTTGTGTGTTTGTTTTTAGGCCTGAAATTTGAAATTGATCTGGCACCTACTGCAAATTAGAATTTCTTTGTGTGTACATCACTCTTTTATATGAATCTCTGGCCTTTGGCTTCAACAGCTTTAAACTAAACAAGGCTTCAGTATTTCCCTGGAAGTCCTGGGAGGAAGGTTTTGCTCCTGACCTTTCCCACCACTCTCCTTGGGGCTTTCTTGAATTGGTCTCAGTCAGTTCCTGAACACAAAACTCCAGTGATGGAGCAGGGAGGAAAGATTCCTTCCCCCATCTATAGGCACTGCTCTCATTTATACTTCCAGACTGTGTTTATTTTATTTTCATAAAACCATGGCATTGCTGACTGACAACCTCCTGACCTCCACTTTTGACCTCCTGGAGACCTAGAAGTCTTTTCTGCAGAATTTGCCACTGTTTTGACAGTGAACCACTGCAAACTGCTCATGGCACGGCTGCCCAGGCAATTTTTACTCCCACTCAGCAGCAGTAGATTCAGCAAGATTAAAAGATTTGAGTGGATTCCCTTTGGAAATGTATTCAAATAAATGGTTAACAATAATGCAAATATGAAATTGTCACCATAAAGCAGGGCTGTATCTCTGCCTGTACCCTAAAGTAGGATATAAATGTTAAAAGAAGAAAATATGAAAAGTGTAGCATCCAAAAATTATTTCAAAAGCCTGACTCTGGTTACTAAAAGGGGGAATTAGTCCCAAATGCTGATATCCTAAGCTACTTTTATTGGCCAAGACTCCACTATATAATGTGCAGTATTGGGAGGGCCATTCAGCTTACCCTGGTGTAGAAGCTTAGCTCACATGAAGTCACCTAAACATCAGGAAACTAAATTTAGGCATCTCTGTCTGGAACTGTGCCCAGCCCCTGCCAGTCTGTCTGTCTGTCAATGCCCTCTCCAAAACAACCTGTTGCCCAGTCATGAGAGTTGCCATGCAGATCTCACAATTGTTGGGTTGAAAGGTGGAATTCTCTTTCCTAAAACCCAATCCCATTCCCTGAAAATGCCAGACAAACTAAACCAGAACTGAGCCAGAAGGAAAGCACAAAACCAGCATCAGAAACACCAGGAGCTGCTGTGTTTTTATTTAGACACGTACCACCCCCATTCTCCTGGCTGAAGACCCTTGCCTTTGTTCACATCTGGAGCAATCCCCAACGGGGATGCAAAGGGCACCAGTGTGGAGGCAGGGGAGGAGGTGCAGAAATGTAAATCCCCCCTTAACCCTCTTTTGGGAGGGGGAGGGAAGGGGCTGTGTAGGTTGAAGCAGGAAGCAGGATTTATCACCTCAGCTAAAATTCCATTAACCATTAACTCAGGGGAGAATCCAGGCTATAGGGGCTCTCCAGAGGCACAAAAAGAGGGAAAACATGGGCCCCAGCACAGTTATCCTCCAAAGGGCATGGATATGGCTCCACACAGAGCTGGGCAGAGCTGAGGAAACGAATGGCATTTGGAAAATTTTTTAGCTTTTTTCTCCCCCTAATATTTCTATGTTATTATATATTTATAGTTAGTATTTACAGCTATTTTTATAGCTAGGCTGCAGTTTAAGATAACATGTTTTACTCATGCTTCACAGATTATAAACTATGCTATTTGTTCTCCCAGTTGTGACCAGAAGACTGAGCAACACTGGAGGAGAGGAAGAAAAATGGAGCAGCTCCAAAAACCCCAATGCCAACAGTCCAAATGCATGTGATAAAATACAGCAAGATATCTCCAAGCTTTTTTCTTACCCATTCTCCCACGCATCAGTTTAGATTAAAATACAGGGGAAAGCAACACTTGATGGATTTCCCAACTTCTGGAGAGAGAGCACTGCCTGTGCAGCATTTCTGGATGAGAGGTGCTGAAATAAGTGCTGATCAATAACTGCTTGTGGTGCACTGGCCACGTTGGGGAGATGCAAACACCACAGCACTGCTGTGTATAACACATGTTTCAAGCCAAGTGTGGCCAAATTTCTTCAGCCCTTATGTTTCCTTTTTTTTTTTTTTTTTTGCTAGAAGGCCTAGCAGTTTCTTATTTGTATAAAAGATAATCTACTTTTCACACCTTTGTGTCTGGATCCTGTTTATTGTGCTTATCCTCACAAAGCCAGGAAGGTAACCACTGTCTGCTCCCCATTTAATAGCTGAGGGAAGGAAACCAAATAAGAATGAGCTCAAGCCTTGTGGAATCAAACTCAAATCCAAATTTTTAGCACCACTGAAGCCCCTCCAGGCCCCATCAGCTGCCATCCCTGCCTCTGTGGCTCTTTGCAGTGTGACCTGGAGCCCTTGGGCACGAGGAGGTGCAGAGCTCCCCTGCCAGTTTCCTGCATCCCAGCACCTTCTTCCTGGGCCAGACTGAGTTTTTGCAGATCCTCTGATCCAGAAGGTGAGTGAGGTGGGAAATTCTGGCTGGGACATGGATGGGGACAAAGACTTCAGCCCAACTGCTCTGTAATTTGTGGCCTTGAGTGTGGACTTTCCCTGTGCCAGGAGAGTGGTTACTCCACAGGTAAAAAGAGTTGCTCATTCTCTTATCAGTGCCCTTCCTTAGGACATCTTCATCCTCATATCCCATGTTTTTTCCTTTAGGTTCTTGCAGAATCTAGAAGATTCCAGCCCCTTTCCATCCTGCTTTCCTGTGAAAATGAAGACAAGCAGAGAGGAGAAGAGGAAGCTTGGGCCATACCTTACCCCCTACATGGCACTCACACCCACTCCTAGAGCTGTCTCCAAACACACAATCCCACGTTTTCCACAGATTTTTGTACAGCCCACTTGCCCACGTGACCTCCTGTAACAACTTCACTTTATTTGAAATGTGCATTAAATTTGTTCCCTGTAACTTGAGCTGCTGAGAGCCCCAAAACCCAGCACGTGATGGGCACAGTTGGATGGCAACATGCCCGAGAGGAACAGAGCTGTTGTGCAAGTACTAATTACAAGATTATAAAATAAAAGCCCTTCAGTAGCAAAACAGCCCAACGGAAATGTCACTGTTCAAACTTTTTGATTTATTCAGATAACGAGGCATGAGAGGGCACCTTCAACTCAGTTTTATGTTTAACTGTTCATATCCTTTATCATGTTATGGTAATTCCTTAGGCAACCAGACAGATATGGAAAACATGTTGCCTTCCTTATGACTGATGGTGAAATTTTGTTCTCTAACAGCAGCCCACAAACAAAATTGCTGTATGCAATGTGTAAGATTATACACGAAATTATTTTATTATAATGAGGTTTTTGTTAAACTTTGTGCCTAAACTGGGCTGCTAGGTGCTTTGCCTTCTTAATCAAACGAATTTGGGCAGAAAACTGATCAGAAATAAAAGCTCTGGAGAGATTATATGGTAAAACAAGAAAGATGTGCTTGGGTCCTAAAAATATAATAGACAAAGGAAACATGGAGAAAGGGATTTGCTATTTTCCCTGAAACTCAGATTAGGTTTTCCTCCTATTACATTCCAGAGACATGTCCTTGCACCAAGCTCTGCAAAGAGAGAATGCCTTTGGTACTCTCTTCTCTTGTCTTCAAATTTATGCTGACTTGAATCCAGTAATTCTTGGGTTGTTCTGTGCAGGTCCAGAGTTGGACTCGATGAATCTTGTGGGTCCTTCCAACCCAGGATATTCTGTGATTCTGTGAAAGGCAGGTCACTGAGTATTGCCCATGGCTCATGGGAGGGTCAGTCAGCCCTGGCTGCTTTTGCAACTGAGTTTTCAGAATCTCCACCTCACAACCTCTCTGGATCCCAGTCTGACCAGACTCATGCTAGTATTTCCCTTTTCTGGTACCTACTCAGAGATTCCAGTGTTTCAACCTGTGCCCATTGCCCTTGTCCTGCCACCCTGCCCTTCTGAGAAGAGCCTGGCTCCATCCTCTGCAACCTCCTCTGGGTTAGCCCCAGGCAGTGATAAATTCCCTTGTGCTGGGAAGTTCAGTTCTCTTCTGCAGCTTGAACAGTCCCAGCTCACCCTGACTCTTCTGGTACATCCTGTGCTCCAGCCTACTGACTGTTTTGGTGGCCCTGTGCTGGACTTTCTCCTAAAAACCCATATCTTGACCAGGGAGCCCCAAGCTGGACCCATGGCCTCACTAGTGCTGAGCCATTTGCCATGGTCCTTCTGAACAGCAGCCCAGTGCATCGACTGCTTCCACAGTGGGAACTTTTATTGCTCCCTGTCCTGCTGTCCTGGTCATTAGTAAAGGCTTGAACCACTCCTGGTGTGAGTATTGATCCCCCAGGCACGCTGCTGGTACCTGGTCCCTGCTGGGCTTTGGATCACTGACGGGTTACAAAGGATGCTCTGAGCCCAACAGTCAGGCCAGCTTCCCACCCACCTTATCATCCACTCATCCAGCCCATATCTCACTAGTTTGGCAATAAAGATATGGGAGGAAACACTGGGAGAGGCCTTGCTGGAGTTTAGGATATGGTGTCCACTTCTCTCCTTTCATACACAGAGCTTGTCATGCCATCCCTGGAAGTGTTCAGGCTGGAAGGGAACAATCACCCTGGGTACATCCATCCTAGCTCTGCCAAATCAACCTCTTGTCCCTCCTGTGCCTGGAAATGGCTTCTTAAAAGGATTTGTGGTGTGACATCCCCAGGGACTGAGCTGGGCCTGACCATCCTCTAGCTCCCCCAGCTGCTCCTTGTCCTTCCTCAGCCTGGGTGTTTTATTTGGCTTTTTCCAGTTGTTGGGAACCTCACTGTGAATGACAGAGTGGCCTTGCAGTTTTCTGATTTCTTTTCCCCATTCCATTTCTGATTAGCTCCCATCTTAATAGCAGCTAATATTATTTATTTTTAATTTTAAAAATAATTAAATTAATATTTATTTTTAAATAAATAATTTTATTTAAATAAACAAATTTTATTTTAAAATAAAAGTTAATTATTTAATAATTAAATTTTAATTTTAATTATTTTGTGTTGAATTTATTTTAATTTTAATTTTAATATTTTAATTTTAATTTTAATTTTATTATTTTTAGTTCATGTCTTAATTTTCTCTAAGCCTCCTAATGTCACCTCTCCCCTCACTGATTTGCTGCAAATAAGCCCTTGTATAATTGCATTGCCCTTAATTGGTTATCCCTGGGGTTAATTTCATCTGGTTTCCAACAATATGAATTTACTACATTTAACTGCATACATAATATTAATAAACATAAATTTTATTAATTAATAAACATAAAATTTTAAAAGCTTGTGGTGCTATCCAGTCTAATAAATCTTTACCAGCTGCTTTCTTACTATATAATTATTATTATTCAGCATAGTTACTTGTGTAAGCTTTGCATTTTGGCCTTATCATTTTAGAGTCTCTGAACATGTTACTGGATGCAGGTTTTGGGGGAAGGAGGAAGATTAATTCCAATCTCCTCTTCCCAAAATCTCCCTTCACTGTTCTCTCACACACACCCATAAAACAAATCAAAATCTCTCCTTCCACTGTGGCCTGCAGTTATTATTCTGACGCTGTGATTCATTCAGTTTACTCATGCAACAGCATGCACATGCATTTGAGGTGTAAATGCTTTAATTTTATAAAAACTACTGCTTGATAATTGAAGGACTTATGGCCAAACAAAGGATCTACAATAACAGGAGTGGTAAGAGGCACTGTACTTTGTGCATACAGCTTCATTTTCAAAGAACCATAAATAGTGTGTGCAACAACAAAAGGAAAACTGAATACTGAATGAGAAAGTTCACACCTCTTGCTGTCATTTTGATCATTAATTTTTATTTGCTGTCAGGAGTTAGGTGGAGGCAAACCCACATACTTTCATCCTTTCAATTTTCTTTCTGGTATTAAATATGTTATGTATATTTATGAACAAAAGCTCTTTCACTAAATAGTATTGAGCAATTAGAATATCCAAAACTTTTACACTGAACCCACACACTTTGTTTTTCCTTCAGGAATTTGGATCTATGTGTCTACTTCAGTATCTATCTAGGATTCAAACATGCAAGTATTTTGTCCTCTCTACAGCCCTTTTTCATATTCAGTAAAACAACTGACTCAACTTTTTTCTAAATGGCTTTCAGTTTCAGTTTTCAAAACCTTTTACACCTTAGGTAAATCTTACTACTGGTAAGTCAAACAAACAAAAACAAACAAGAAATAAATTTTAGTGAGAAAAAATGGATAAAATCCTACGGAGTTTGTTTCAATATTTAGGAATGAACTAAATGATATTTAAAAGTTTACATTTCCCAATTATCTTAATTGGGTTTTGAATTAAATTTGACTTTCTGAAGTCCCTGTTCTGAGAGCTGAATCAATCTTAGGGATTTTGACCAGAAAACAAAAGGGGAGAAGGGAAAAGACACATGAAGCTGAAATTCCTAACTTTGTAAATGATATAAGTGAGAGTACTTAAATCTTATAAGTAGCCTGATTTTTTTTTTTTTTTTTTTTGTTATGGCTTTAATTAAGCTGTGTCTGGCCCAGCTCATTAGTCAGAGAATCATCAGGGCTGGGAGATAGCAGGGAGATTTCCAGTCCCACTGCCAGCCCAGATTTTGGGAAAAGTTTGGAAAAGTTGATGAGGTTCCACAAGGCCAAGTGCTGCACCTGGGCTGGGGCAATTGGGGATCATGGAATCACAGGATCCTCGAGGTTGGAAGGCACTGTCAAGACCACCCAGTCCCACCATCAACCCCAAAATCACACCAAAAACACATCCCAAAGTGCCACATCCTCCTGAACATTTCAGCAGTGATTCACTGTGCCCTTAACAGGGATTTTGCTCTGAGCACCTTGGATTTTTGGGTATTTTTAACATCTAAAGGGCACAGCACTCACCCCAGGCTCCACATAACCCCTGCCAGCAAGATCCCACCTCCCAGCTCCAGCCAGAGGAATGTCTGGCTCCTTATCTATGCCATGAAAAAGCTGCCCAGGCTGGAAAGCAGAGGTCTCTGCAGGCTCACTGGATTGCCCCCTGCATTCCCCACCCAGCCCAGAAGGGCTGTCCCAGCAGAGCCCCAGCCAGGGGCCAGGGTTTGCCCTGAGAAATTTCAGTTCTCAGAGCCAGCAGCCCGGGCCACGTCGCAGGTATTACCTGTACTTCACCTGTGTCGCAATCAAGGGCAAAAATGCTCCTTTGCAATCCTAAACTTGTGCTTTTAGGCAAGATGTTCCACCAGATTAACAGCAGGAGGAAAGGGTCAGTTATAAACTATGCATGCTTGTCCTCCCTGAGCTATGTAAGGTCAGCCTTTGCTGATAAGGATGAAGATGCTCTGTATTCCTTTAAAAATGGGGTGCCTTATGAAGAAATAAACTGGATTTCAGAGGAACTGGCTGCTGCCATTTGTTTTTCAGAGCACTCATTGCTGTCATTTCAGCACAGTCTATGAGAAGCTGAGTGCCCACTGCAGTTATACAGCTGATCATTTGGATTAATCTAAGATTTAATATTAAAATGTTGTTATATAATGGCCAAAATGGACTTGGCAGAAGTTTACAACAAAATGCAAGTGAAGAGGGTTCTGAAACACCCTCTCCTGTAGACATCACACTCAGAGAGAAGGTTTCCCCTGTCCCTTGTGTTGTCTTGGGTTTTTTTTTTTATGGAATTACATTTTTAGAGAGGCCAGAATGGAGCAATGGCCTTGTAAATTTACAATCAGGAAAACATGTCAGGAAGAGAAAGAGGTGGGTCAAAAGAGGAGGAAACTGGACTGTTCTATGCTGGTTTTGTTGGAAAAGCAAAAGGTGGATGTGGATCACACAGACAGGCCCACAGAGAAATGAGAGGTGTTCAGGTCAGCTCATGCCCACATCCAGGCAACTCCTGCCAGCACCTCTCAACCTCTGTTAACATGACCAAAAACCTCCTTTCTAAGGGATGAATGACACCAAAAACCCCAAAGAACCAAAGTGGTGCCAGCACCAGTGGTACCATGCTGTCCAGGCATCTCACACCCTGGACAAAACTGCCCGAGGAAAACCTTTACAAGAGGGTGTCCTGCAACTTTATGTTTAGCAGAATGGGTAAGACATGCACAAAAGAGCTCACACTAGCTTTAGACTCACTAGCCCAGATAAAAAACCCAAAAACCAAAAACCAAGCAAAAAGCCCCAGCCAAAACCAATAAAAATATCCATTACAGACACAAAATAACTGCTTTTCTGTTTGTTTCTCGTGTAGCTTTACTGAACAAGTTTTTCAAGTTGTCTTGAGGCAGCCTGTTTTATGCAATACCCCATTAAATGGTTTTCATCTCATTTTTTTCACAGTTGCTGCAAAGCCTGTTGCAACTGCCTGCCCCTTTGATGCTGATAGAGCCAGGCTGCCTCCCCAGGAGTGTGTCTGCCCATCAGTCAGTCTCTGGAAAATTTTTGGAAAATTTTTTGTAGTCAACTCTTTATGTCTTCCATCTCTCAAACCATCCTGTGGGAGCCTGTTTCTAATTTCACCCTGAGGTCCTAATTTCACTCTTGTGTGTTGCTTTGGGGTCAGATGCTCTGGGACAAAACTAAACAGAGGGCACATTTGATGCAGGAAGTGTCAGAGTCAGCAGGGCTCTTTCCTGGGGGGAAAAAAAAAAATTCTCTCCAAGATCCTGAAATCTGTATTTTTTTCTTTCTTTCTTTCTTTTTTTTTTTTTTTTTTTTTTTTTTTTGCAGTGGTATCCTCCATGGAGTCTTTCACTGCAGCTGTGAAAGGCAGCACCACCTGAGATGGACCATCCATGAATGTCCAGGGGGAAAAAGAGGAATTAACTCCCTCTTTATCCTGAGGAACTGGGCTTTAAACCAGAAAACTCCTTGAAAAAGCACAGGCTGTGCTTGAGTGTTCCCTTCAGGAGATCTCAGATTTAGCTGTGGGTCTCTACACACTGAACACACCTGTGAGGAGAAGATCAGACAATCTCCTAATTAAAACAAGGACCATGATGTACCTGAGCTTTCCCAGGCATTTCAGTAACTTCTGAGGTCAGGCCTGAGTGAATGCCAAGCTGGCACAAGGCATTGACATTCCTGAAGGACATGGAAAAGCAAGGCCAAGGATGGAGGAGGATGCCAGCTTGTTCTCAGACTGGACACAGCTCTTAATTTCTGGACATACTTCTTAAAAAGCTCCAGGGGCTTTACAGTCTGTGCTTTCCTGGGTGCACTCCTAAAAGCATTGGCAAAGGTTTCACACAGGTACAGAGAGTGCTCTGTGTGCCCCAGGAAGGAGAACCAGCTCCTTCTTGATTTGTCGTGGGTTTTCACTCCTGAATAGCTGCTCTGTTTTCTTTTTCCAGGCAAGGTTTCAACGGGGCACAACAGATATTTGGCAGAGCTCTTTCATGCTCAGTCTTGGGAGGAATGGGTTAAAAAGCAGAAGACTGGAGGAGGGCTGTAAATCAGCCCAGGTGACCTTGCAGCTGGAATAACCCTTGATAAGCCTGTGCAAACAGCAGGGCCAGAGATCCCCTGGCATGGGCACCAGTTTAACAATTTCTGTGGCTCCTCTTTTGTTCCTCTGCTTTGGGGATCCCCTGGTGACAGAGGTAATGGAGATCCGTTTGTGATTTGTGTTTTATCATAAATTCGTGGCTGTTTGTGGTTGTTCTGGCTGCCTGCCTGTGCTGACTCACACACACCCCCGAGCTGACAGAAACCTGCCTGCACCACACAGGCATGGGGAAAGCTCTGGATTTCAGGTTTAACATCCACCTGGCTCTGAGCTCTTCCATAGCACCTCCACGGGCTAAACCAGGCTTTTTACAGCTCTACCAGGCCTCCCCACCAGCTTCTGAACATACCTGAATCCACTTTGGTGCAAACTTCTACCACAGGTCTGTTTTTGTTAATGACAAATCCTCCTGGGGGGGAATCCCATGGAAACCTGTGCCATTTCCTAGCACCATTTGCAGCTGTACAGTGTGCCCCTCAAACTCCTTTCAGCATGTATTTTACAGCTCAGTGAGAACACCCTGCTGACCCAGAACTTGTGGGTGGCAGCCAATCACCCTGGGTGGCTCAGCCAGGAGGCTTTTGTGTGCTCCCTGCAGAACCCAGGAGGGAAAATCAAGCTTCTGATCCATAACCCCACTAGACAATGGTCTCAATGGAAGGTAATTTGCAACTGCTCTGCTCCCGGGGGACAGAAATAGTGGCCTGGGAACAGCATGTGCTGTGAGGACTGGAGTGTTGTGCATGAGTAAAAGTGCATTTCCAGCCCTGGCTGGAACATTGCTCCTTCAAGGGACTTCAAGGGATGCCCACATTTAGGAGGTTACTCCAGACAGCCTAAAAAAAAGCATCAATGTTCTTGTGGACACTTGACAAGGGAGAAAAAAACAAGGTAGTCAGACTGAAATCAGGGTGCCTCAATGTATTTTTATTTTGTCCCTCGAGAGCCATGCCTTACACAGCTGCTCTTCCGCTCTGCAATTTCATGCTCTGTAACCACTTTTCTCTGAAGCCGAGCCAGCCTCTTCTTTATGCATCAGAGCAACCCTTTTTCTGAAAGCCACACCAAAAAATTGCCTTCTTGCAGGTTTTAAACCAATCTGTGTCCAGGCAAGTGTCTAAGCTCCTGTTGTTAAGGAAGACTCAATCTTTCAGACACCACTGAGAGGGATGCAGGTTTCCTTTATAGCCTTTTATTATGTTCACTTTCCTTTTATTCAGGCAATGGGAGAGCAATTGGAACATCTCTCAGAGCAAGGCAGCAGTGCTATGGGTGGAACCCCACTGCTTTCTGTTAAAAACGAGAGCAGGCTCCCAGTACTGAAGTGATTCCCGCATTTATTATAAGAAAAAGGAAGGCCCAAAGCAAGGGGTACTAAAAGTGATTTCAGCATTTATTATAAGAAAAAGGAAGGCCCAAAGCAAGGGGTACTAAAAGTGATTTCAGCATTTATTATAAGAAAAAGGAAGGCCCAAAGCAAGGGGTACTAAAAGTGATTTCAGCATTTATTATAAGAAAAAGGAAGGCCCAAAGCAAGGGGTACTAAAAGTGATTTCAGCATTTATTACAAGAAAAAGGAAGGCCCAAAGCAAGGGGTACTAAAAGTGATTCCAGCATTTATTATAAGAAAAAGGGAGGCCCAAAGCAAGGGGTACTAAAAGTGATTTCAGCATTTATTATAAGAAAAAGGAAGGCCCAAAGCAAGGGGGCCGGGCCGAGCAGGAGCGTTCCCGTTCCCTCAAGGATGGAGCAGTGCCGGGGCTGGGGCTGCTCAGCAGCGATGGCCCCGATGGGCCAGATGGAGCTGCACACATTCAGTGGGTCAGAAGACTCTTTTTATCCTGTTTTTTGTCCCTTTGGTTTGGTTTCTGTTTGGATCCTTCATTTGCATGAAGGTTTAAGGAGCTTGATTGGCCTTTACAGTTCTGTCTGGGCTGGCTAGTGGTGCACTTCACTGAGGTGTGTTATGGTACCTTGAGTACCATATTTCTCATAACTACCCTTTTAACCCCTTTTACAATGTAATAATGTGAAATACAAAGCTGTGTTTTGTGTCAGGTACATACAGGCAAGGTGTGTATTTGTGATTATGATACGTGTGGAAACTGACCATGGGACAGTTTTAAAGACGAATTCTAATAATAACTGAGGAAAATAAAGCATGGAAGAAGGCCTTTGAACCTATCCTTTGTTTGCAATTAACCTTTATAAGCCTTAAGTTGATATAGGAGCATTTGAATTAAAGCTTTAAGGATGTTGCTGTGACAGGAACTTTCTGCTTGTAGCTAAGCCTTAAAGAGTTTTGCAATAATAACATTTTGAAGTATAATTTTAGAATATTGCTTGTAGTAAGGATCTTTGAAACTATAACTTTAGAATCTATAAAAAGGAAACATGCTTATCTCGAGGCCCTAACAAAACAGTGAAAAGCAGCTTGAGAAAGGAAGATGAACTCAAGGATTAATAGTTTCGACCAAGGAGAGCTGGACATCACTGCTATGAGATTTATAGTCCTTGCAATTAAAAGGTGGACCCACATCTGGAGAACTGGATACCCACATCGGATGGGATACTCCTTCCTTCTTTCTGAAACAGGACCACCACCACCTGGGATACTCCTTTTCTGGGATACATCCTGAGAAAAACTAAATCTCAATAGTGTAGAGAATTGCGATGTAAAAATTGGGAATAGAAAGTGCTGATGAGTAAAAATTGGGAATAGAAGCTGCTGAGAAAGCTTATGAGTTCCCCTATAAATACCTGAAAGCCTCAACTATTAGTGTGCAGTTGGAGGGAAAACTGCTCCCACTGTACCCAGGGCTGTGTTGCTCATATTTTACCATATTAATCAATAAATTGATTTTGCTGCTTGAATATTGGCCTAGTCAAGCTTCTCATTTATAACAATAACCAAACTAACAGTACATGCTTAATGATCAACTATTTTACAACAGTTTCTAACCTGTTTTTAACACTTTTGCTTTTCAGTTTGTTCTGGTTTAGCCAAATTTGTGAGAAAACCTCCAAAAGGGGGCAAACCCACATGGCCCCTCACCCCCAACCGGTTCAGGAAGGATTCCTCAGAGACAAGTGGAAAGAACCTGTTTATTTAACAGGCACAGCACCCCCAGCACACAAAATGAACAATACCAGGTGACACCACTCTGTCACTGCTCTGAAAAAGATGACAAATTCAGAAAGTCTCTCCTGGAGTGGTCTCTGTTATCAGTCCCTCAGGCCCTGGGGGTGGCTGCTGCAGCCACAGGGTGCAAACCCTCGGTTTGCCAGGGCCCAGTCCAGAGCAGGTTTGAGTGGTTCCAAAAAAGGGAAAGGAAAAACAGTCCAGGAAAAATTCAGACTGCTTAGCTAAACTAACTAATGAGCAGAAGCAAAAAGCATTCCCATCCATAAGATGATCCAGCATGAACAGAACACACAAATGGGGATACAAGCCTCATAACGTCACCCTAGGACACAGTTTTAGCTTTGGGTGCGTTTTGTGCACAACAGCATCCGCAAGAACGGACACAAAACTTCAGGGCTGCTTCACAGGACCGCTCACCTTCTGCCACGGGATGTCCCCAGGGCAAGAGGATTGTCCTTCTCTCACAAGACAAGTTCGCTAAACTCAGCTGAAATCATTTCTGCTCGCCTGCCTTCCTCCTGCAGAAGGGAGCACCTGAAGCAGCTGTTGAGGGATTATTGCTGCTATTCCTGGGAGCCCTTTGAGGATGAATCCGTGCAGAAACACCGGCGTTAGGATCCCCCGTTCACATGCAAATAGGTGAAATCCCACCACAGCCAAACCCCGCTGTTCATGCCCCATTCCGAGCCTGACAAACAGCCTGTCCTCCCTCCTAGGTAAGAGTCAAGGCTGCAGCTTCTGCAGCCCCATCACAAGTGCTGCAATTTGGGATTACATCAAATTTACCTTCTCTGGGTGCCCAGGATGCAGGAGACCCAGTGGCCTCCTGGAAGTCCTTTCATAAGTGACTCTGAGTGCTTGAGGTCAAGCAGTTTGTGCTGATGAAATGACTCATGGGCATCTGGGCTGATTTGTCACCTTCAGCATATCTAAGAAATTCCAAGTCTTCTCAGACACGGATCAAACAAATGCTGAAGTACAGACCCTGAATTGTTGGCTCCAAGTCTGCCTTTCTGGGGCGTGTAAAGGGGTGCTAAAATCTGGCTATTTTGTGAATTCTTTGCCTTAAGGTCTTCTCACAGTTCCCAGCACTTAAGAGTAACTTCCTCTCTGAGTCGCAGCTCTGATCTCTGCAAGGATACCCTGAAAATCGAATTTTTCCTGTGGAATGCCACAGTTATAATTTAAAGTGTAGTCCACTATTAAAAGACTGTGTATTGACTAGGCTTTCCAACAAATCTGACTGGTATCAAGATAACTTCAGTTTTCCTTAAATTAACACTAATAGGATAACTTGTAAGATAACTTTAATTCGGAGGGTTATTTTGTATTTAAAAAGCTGTAGGAAAAAAAAAAATAAATTACAACCCACCCCAATGCTGCCAACATCTATGACATGCACTCTGCAGAGGTGTCCACCTTGTCTGTCCTGCTGCTCTTTGAGGGATTATCCAACCCACAGCCTGGGAATTATTATTTTCCAAGGTCTGCACTTCATGTGTTTACCAACTGAGCCTCCCAGCTTTGGCACTGGCACTCCTGATAAGCCAGGCTCCCTTGGGAAGGGGCAGGGGACACAAGCACCGAGCTCTTGCATCACTCCTGAGCAGGAATCTGGAGTTACAAACTCTCTCTGCCACTTCAGCCGGTTCAAGAAGAGGTGAACTCCTTGTTTTTGTACAACAGGCACCTTGCAGCTGTGGTCAAAGGTGTGGAAATCCTCTTTACCCGGCTGGAGTAGTTCAGTAGAACTAAATTCACAGGGAGCTGGGGCAGAGGACTGTTTTGTTTTGAAGATACAATAAGGGCAGAGAAAGATAAAACACAGTAAAGATTTCATGACTCTGTAGTTAATATTAACAGCTGCCACATGTACAGAGGCATGAGCAGAAATTACAAAACCAGAGGCATAAATAAAAGGACAAAAGAAAAGGAAAATTTTAAAAATAAATTGTAATGTGCCTTCCTCAAAATCAGAAAGGGGTGGATGATCTTGCAGTAGACTTTAAAAAATAATGCAGGGAATGGAAATACCACTGCCCCATAACAAATACAGCTCGTTGTGTATTGGGCAGCATGTAGCAGCAAAAGAAAAGGTGGCAAAATAAAATAAAATCCCTGACTACAGACGTGCTCATAAAATTAACTATCAGTTGCTCAGCTTCACTTACCTGGCTTCCATTTATGCCATCCATTCTTTATTTTTTCTTTCAAAACCTGCCCTCACAGACAGCAAGATAATCAGTATTTTGCAATGACCGACCTGACCAATTAGTGATGGGGTAAAATGTTAAGATCTAAAGCACAGGCTTTGTCAGCTTTGGGTATTTGTAAAATCCTCATTTCTTAGGGCCATTTTCCACAGTGCCCATGCAACGTTGTCAAGTGGTTTTTATTGCACCTGCACTTTGAGCAGTTTTATGTACAGCAGCAGTGCAGATGCCAGCCCTGGCTGGTATTTATGAGACTGTTGCTGCTGTGCACACAGAAATATTTAAGAAAACAGGTCCATCACCAACAGAAACTCGTCTCAGCCAGCTTGTACTCCTTTCCCAGGATGGGTTCAAATTACCTTCTGAAAATTACTCACCTGCTGCTTGTACAGGAGGCTGATGACCAATGTCCAACCAACCCCAGAGAAAACAAACCCTTCCAGCTAACTGCTTTCAGCTTCATGTGAAGCTTTGATACCTTTCAGTGTGGTTGGGTTTTGATAACAAAAGAGATCTGTGAACTAAAAATCTAGAAATCAATTTGGTTAACCTAGCATGGGAATTTCCTCTTGGAAAATTTACTTGCCTAATTACAAAGTGTTGGAAATGAGCTGTAGGTTGAATTAAAGCATCAGTCTTTCACCTCCTATAGGAAAACTCTAGTGCCACAGCTCTTGGGTTGACCAGAAAGGATCTCTTCCCTTGTGCCACCTTCTCTAAAGATAAGAAGTATTTTGGCTTTATTTGTGCCTTCAAACACAAGGCTTCTTTCCACAGGCAGCAGGCAAGCAAACAAATCCTTTCTTAAGCAATTCAAGGAGCCACTGAAGCAGAATAAAGAGAGAGTCAGACCTAAATTAAGACTGATGAAGTAAGACATATTTTAGTCATTAACGAGGAAAATGCAGCAAGAGTGACAAGAGTGTGACATCCTACAAGTTAATCATTTTTATACCAAGACATGGAAGAGTGGCAACTGTGATGCAGAAATTATTCCAGAAATCATCATTTTCCCTCCACTTGAAATTATGTTCATAGTGCAAATAGTGTTTCATTGAGCCACTTCAGTCAAAATCAAGAAGAAAGGTGGAGTAAAATAATTGAAAATATTGGAATGAAAGTGAAAAATCCTGCCTTAGTCACAAAGTGGTCTTGTCAAAAGGTATGGAAAACACATTTGGCTGCTTCCATGGAAAGCACAGCTCCCTGAAAACTGCATAGGCAAACAGCACTTTCTCACAATCACAATTTAATATATTTGGCCCTAAGTGAATTACTGACTTGTTGAAGAAAATAGACAGATGAAACTGAGCTGCATTTTTCCTCCTTTATAAGCTGCCTGACCCAATGAAGTGGATCAGTGCTTTGTTGGTGACCAATCAGTGATTTACAGTTTTCTGACTTCATCTGCTCCATTTATCACGGAATTAAAACAATGTCCAATTGTTGATAATAATCAAGTACTTTTATGTCTGATGCAGGAACAGGCCATAAAAGCTTGTCTAGCTGCAGGTAAATATCAAGAGGACACTTTATTGTTACCCTTCTATAACAGGTCAATCAACAAGTCTCCAAGTATTTTACAAATATTTGGTTAAATGTGAATATACCTGTTCTCCTCCTGACGTTGAATACATACCATTAATTCCCTTTTGCAGAGGCAGAGCAGGAAATGCAGGCAGATAGAAACTGCAGCAAATCTAGAGCTGAACTAGGATGGAAAGGGGGAAAAAATCCCCTGTCTTTATTATTCAGACAAACAAAAGGCAATTCTTTTCAGATGGGATTTATCTCTGGTTATCTCATGCAGGTATTCAGAAAATTCAGCTGTTCAAAAGGTCTTGTTCATTTTTTAGAATAGAATTATTACCAAATAAATAAAAAAACACTGATCTTTCAGGAGCTATAGAAAATGAGGGGTTTTTTTTTAATATGAGATGGCATGGTTAGCAGTCAACATTTTAAAAGCTTATTATGATTAAATGATCAGTTGAGAAAATCTGGCTTCATTAAATCAATGTTAATTTTGTCCAAGATTACATCTAAAGCATAATTTTTGGTTTCTGATTCAGAAAAAAATAATATTAATTTAAGATTTATTGTGCTTTGTTTCTTTTTATTTTACTAATTTGCATTTTGTCTGTATGCCTCAGGAAGACTAAATGTATTTGATTCTAATTTGTACTGAAACACAGTTCTTGCTCTGGTTGTTTGAAGCCAATCACATAAGAACTGAGTAGGTTTTCTTTTGCAAATAAATAAAATGAAAATGTTAATTTAAAATGCACTTTTGACATTTCTTTTTATGAGAACAGTGAGATCATTCTGCATCGAAACTCAAATTTACTGATGCATTGTAGCTGCTTCAGACCAGGCTGGCATATGAGTAACTAAAACCTGGCTTAATTGGCTGAGCAGTTTGGATTTATTGCTGCTTTGTGCTACAAGTGCAAGACAAAACTAAACTATCAGATCAGTGAAAAAAAAAAGTGCCAAGTTTCAGGGAAAAAATCATACAATAAATGAAAATTGGCATTCAATTTCTGTGCCACAGGAGTAGGATTGTTTTAATGTGGATAGGAGGTCAAATTTGTAGGTCAAATTCTCTTCTGATATGGGAAAATGCAGCTGTATTTGCATGATGCACCCAGAAAAATCCAACAAAGAGCAAGGATTTGAATTTTTATTCTCTCTTGTAATACAGTAACAGAGGGGAAACCCATTGAAACAACATGCACATGAACTAAAGTGAAGGTCACTTATTATTCCTGCCTTCCATCTGAGAGACAGCAAAGAATTTCATTTTATAACTCTAAAACTTTGCCTCTATACCAGAAAACTGGATTGGGAGGAAAAAGGGAAAAAAAAATTGAGAACTAAAAAGAGTCTGGGCAATTTTATGGGTTTCCATCTGTGTGGGGCTTCAAAGTCTTACATATTTTCTGCAGGGAAGGGAGAGAAGTGAGAATGTTCACAAGGACACACCTTTCTAATCTGCAGGCCCATGAGACCCTCTCCTGCTTCCCAGATAACAGAGTAATTGGTTTAAAAAGTTGTGTTTTTTCAGCATATTTACTTAATACCCTAACAAAGGGCCACCTTCTTGCTTCATTCAGCAGCTGGAATAATAAAAATAAAGATTATATTTGAAGATGTCTGCCCATTTATCTTGACTTTTAACTATACCTGCAGCAGGTAAATTTATGTGTGTGTATTCATGGTAATACCAGCCAGATGCAAATGTACTTCCAAAGTCAACATACATTCAGTTTAACTTAGTTATTGAATGACTAATTATGTTCCCAGGTTTGGTGTAGTTTTATGGGTGAGTGGGTACCTGTAGTTTCTGTCAACCACAGAGATCTTTCATGGTACCAAGGGAAGAAAAAAATTCAGAGAATACAACATATATTGAATATTGGTGGGATTTTTTTCCCAGTTGAGGGTTTTAGCACCGAAATTCCCTGGAGGTAGCTCTAATTGGAATGGTAAAAGGAAGTTTTGTGCTGTAATCCCAAAGTGTCAAGGGCAAACTCACCCTGAGTGCTTGGAGTAAGTACTGGATGTTTGGATTTAGGGAGACTTTATCTCCCACTGCCCTGGGGTTGTGATTAGACAGCTGAAACACAGGCAGGAATCAGAATACAAGGGAGCATAAGGCGAGTTGGGCAATAACCGAGTGGGAAATGAACTCTGCCAAGGCGCCCGCAGGAACAAAGGCAGTTGGGACAAATCACCTCATTGTGGTCTCGGCAAACGCGGGGACAGGTGCCCAGTCTCCATCTCGTGAGCAGTGAAACACCAGGGGGCTGACTCTGGAGGTTTGGGGTGGATTTTAGGGCAAGGTTCTTCCCCAGAGGGTGCTGGCACTGCCCAGACTCCCCAAGGAGTGGGCACGGCCCCGAGGTTGCCAGAGCTCCAGGGATGCCCAGGGTGGGATTTTGGGGGGTCTGGGCAGGGCCAGGGGCTGCACTCAATGATCCTGATGGGTCTCTTCCAACCCAGAATATTTGATGATCCTATAAATGGGTGGGCAGAGCTACCTGATGGAACCTTGAGGAGGTGCCATAGGAAGTAACCAAGATGCACAATGGAAGTGATGCCAGACACCAAAAATGAGCAGCTTATTCATCAGTTTGTTTATTTATCAGTTTATTTATTTATTCAGATGCTTAGCACCAGTCTGGGGAAAGGTTACCTTGCATTCCTGTGAAGAACCAAAAGAACACATCCCAACATCGGTCTGCTGCAGAAATACAGAGGAGGAAGTGGTTTGCTAAACATTTAACTTATTAATAACTTTAATGATCAATACCAATTAACCTATTCATATTTAAGTGCGATTAAAGTGTTTGGAGCAATTGCTGGGTCATGCTGAAGGTCTCCACACCCTGAATTCTCGGCAGTAACCCCTGGGCTGCCCAGCAGGAGCACATCCCTCTCCAGCAGACGCTGCCTGCTCCTCCCAAAACACGCAGCCACTCGGAAAAACCAAACCCTGCCCTGATCTGTCCTTCAGAGCTTGTTTGTAATCCATTAATAAAACGAATGCTCGGCACGATTTAAATCACAATTATCCTATCACGGAGCTATTTGGGATGAGATAAGAGGGACACGAGCTCAGCCCTCCACCAGGGGAGGAGAAGCTGAACAGACCAGGCAGCTTCTGCTACCAAGGGGAGGCAGTGACCCCCTCCCCAGCGCTGCCAGGCTCTCCTGTTCCTCTGACCTTTGTCAGCGAGCTGAGTTAACCTCGCGGAATATTAACCCAGGCTGGGTAGAAAGAAAAAAAAGAAAAAAAAAGAAAAAAAAGAAGAAAAAACTTTTACTACTCTAGAGCCCTGCAAGGCCCTTTAGTGAGCCTGATACCAACCAGGAGGGAGGGAATAACTGGGGGAAAGAGGGTGGGAATGCCTGTTCGCTGACCAGCTCAGTCCTCTCCGAGAAGAAAAGGTGTTAACAGGGGTAATGGACGAGCTGCTGGCGAGCGCCCAGACCTTCAAGGCTGTAACTAAGCAGAGCTCCATTCATCTGAGCCGAGCTGCTCTGGTGTTGTTTCCTAGCCTCCTAAAGGGTTTAAACTCCCCTGGCAGAACAGCACAGTGTTTTTTACCTCCCGCCGTGTCCTTTTGCCCAGTTCTTCTTGTGACACCTGAATTGATGTCATACCTACAAAGTGGCTTCACACAGACTGACAGGAACCAGAGGATATCTTTCAAATCTCTCTCCTTATCCGTAGCCATAGTGCAAGACATTTGGGCAAATCCAAACTGAGCTCCAGGATATTCTAAACTCAAAGGAAATTCAGTTTTGAATTCTAAGTTATTAGGTTATGTCTTGAGAGAGAAACAAGACACCATCAGTGCAGGAGTACATAGCCTCTAAACGACTTTCAAAGATAAAAAAATGTACGAATTTCCAAAAAAATAAGTGTGCAGCTTCTCTAATAGAACTGAACAGATCTTGAGGGATTTTTCTTTTTTTTTCCTGATGCCAAGTAACAATTTGTGGGGCCGTTTCCCTCCATTTAGATAAGGAAACTTAACAGGGAAATCTTATGACCAGGCACCCTGCTCCAAATCTAAAACATTTCCAAGGTCTGAAGACCTTGCTGCAAATTGAAGACAAGGACATGCCACACAGGTGGGCATGTTAGAACCACAGAAGGTGACACTGCAGTGTTTTGGTTTGTCTGGGATGATTTTACCTTTTGCTTCAGGTGAAATTTGAGATCAAATTGCTGCAACTGAATCCATACTGGAAAATGACTGAATCTCACTGATTCCTTTTGGGAGCTCAGGAGCAGAAGTAGCCCCCAAAATGGTGCAACTTAAAAATGTAAGCTAAAGTTGAAAGATGTTTTAGACAATACTCCTCGTGTTTTTGTACTAGGGGTCTGCAGATTCATAGTTCTCTCTGAACAAACACATGGACCTGGAAAAATACTGAAGGTACGATCTTGGTGTGCTTGATAGAATTCCTTGATATGCATTTGGAAATATAAACAAAGCCCAGACATTTGCATGCCAAACGTGTGTACTTTGCCTTATCTGCAATCCCCCTACAGAGATGTTAAGCATAGCATGCAGCAATATTGCAGCTAAATGGGAGCTGTTATTAACAGTGAGTAGAATTTCTTCATTTGAGAACTTACTTTTTACTCTGAAGTTTTGGGATGTGAGTGGATTTTTTTTTTTTTAATTTTTTTTTTCTTTATGTGGAACCAGCTTTGGCAGAGAAAAACCCTTCCTCACTGTAGCTCTGCCTTACTGGTGGCACCACATGTCACCAGAGCGTTGTGAGTACCGCGACCATTGAGATGGCAGTAATTTCCCAGAGCGCCCCGTTATTAAACGACCCTAAAAAAGTCCCAAGAAAACGGAAGTCATTTGCCCCTGCCGGTGTTTTACGAGCAATCTTTATCAGGTACTGACCTGCCCTGCTCAGGGAAGTGGTGTGACTCCTTATTTTCCTGCAACACCCCGAAACGGAGGCCAGCAGGGACGAGTTCAATAAACAGGGCACAGCCCCAGCACGCTGGCCTGGGGCAGCGAAAGCCAAACCCGGGGGTCTTACATGGACAGGGGCTCAGATACCACCTCCCCTTTCGCTTCCGTGCGGCTCGCTGGCTTCGCAAACACCCGCGGGAGGAGGAGGAGGAGGAGGAGGAGGGCTGGGGGGATGGCGAGAGGGAAGGGCAGGGCAGGGCAGCCCGTGTCCCTGCGGGCCCGCTGGGCTGCGGTGGCCCGAGGCGGGCGCGGGCAGAGCCGGGTCCCGCCCGCCGCGGGAGGAAGGGGCCGGGCGGCGCATCCACCTGCGGCCACCTGCCCCTGCCCCGCACCGTGACTCCTCCCCGGCCGCGCCGCCCGCTCCCGGCTCCCTCCGCCGCCTTCCATCCCCTCCCGAGCCCTGCCGCTCCCGCAGCTTCCCCCAGGTAAGCGCCGCGCTCCCCGCCCGCGGCCCCTTGGCCTCGGGAGCCACCTGGGAGGGAATCGCCATCCCGGCGGCTGCGAGCTGCGCCTTGCTGGATTTGGCTTTTAACTAAGAAACTTCGGCTGTGCTCTTGGGGGGATGAGGAGGGACCGCGGCGGCGTCTGGGAGCCCCAGTCCCGCGGGGTAGGAGGCGCCGGATGAGTGAAAACCGAGTAGGCGGCTCTCCCCGTTCCCCCTGCTGTCCCCGGTGTCCCCTGTCCGCAGCCGGTGTCTCCAGGGCGAGATGCAGAGCGATAAAGCCGCGCTCTCCCGCGGGCCGGGGTGTAAGGGAAACCGGGAGCCAAAGGAACAGCGGGGAGGTGGATGGGGATACCTGGGATAGCCGGGAGCAAAGGAACAGGGAGGAGGTGGATGGGGATACCTGGGATAGCCGGGAGCCAAAGTGTTCACAGGGGGGAGGTGGATGGGGATAGCTGGGAGCCAAAGGAACTGGGGGGAGGTGGATGGGGATAGCTGGGATAGCCGGGAGCCAAAGGAACAGGGAGGAGGTGGATGGGGATACCTGGGATAGCCGGGAGCCAAAGTGTTCACAGGGGGGAGGTGGATGGGGATAGCTGGGAGCCAAAGGAACTGGGGGGAGGTGGATGGGGATAGCTGGGATAGCCGGGAGCCAAAGGAACAGGGAGGAGGTGGATGGGGTTAGTTGGGATAGCCGGGAGCCAAAGGAACAGGGAGGAGGTGGATGGGGTTAGTTGGGATAGCCGGGAGCCAAAGGAACAGGGGGGAGGTGGATGGGGATACCTGGGATAGCCGGGAACCAAAGGAGCAGGGGGGAGGTGGATGGGGATAGTTGGGATAGCCGGGAGCCAAAGGAACAGGGAGGAGGTGGATGGGGTTAGTTGGGATAGCCGGGAGCCAAAGGAACAGCGGGGAGGTGGATGGGGATAGCTGGGATAGCTGGGAGCCAAAGGAGCAGGGGGGAGGTTGATGGGGATAGCTGGGATAACCGGGAGCCAAAGGAACAGGGAGGAGGTGGATGGGGTTAGTTGGGATAGCCGGGAGCCAAAGGAGCAGGGAGGAGGTGGATGGGGATAGCTGGGATAGCCGGGAGCCAAAGGAACAGGGAGGAGGTGGATGGCGTTAGTTGGGATAACCGGGAGCCAAAGGAACAGGGGGGAGGTGGATGGGGATAGCTGGGATAGCCAGGAGCCAAAGGAGCAGCGGGGAGGTGGATGGGGATAGCTGGGATAGCTGGGAGCCAAAGGAGCAGGGGGGAGGTGGATGGGGATAGCTGGGATAGCTGGGAGCCAAAGGAGCAGGGGGGAGGTGGATGGGGATAGCTGGGATAGCCGGGAGCCAAAGGAACAGCGGGGAGGTGGATGGGGATAGCTGGGATAGCCGGGAGCCAAAGGAGCAGGGGGGAGGTGGATGGGGATAGCTGGGATAACCGGGAGCCAAAGGAACAGCGGGGAGGTGGATGGGGATAGCTGGGATAACCGGGAGCCAGAGGAACACGGAGGAAGGAAGGAAGGAGCTGGATGGGCCCTGTGGGGCCGCTGAGGTCCGAGGAGCCGCACGGGGAAGGTGCGGAGGGCTCAGCCATAGCCGGCCCACCCCGCACAGCTCCAGGTGGAGCTTGTCCATCTTTTGCCCCGGTGATGAAGGGTGAAAGATTGGGCGACTTCCTCAAGGTCGCAGAGAGAGTAAACCAGAACAATGTTTAGCTCTGGGGCCTCTTCAGTGCGTATTGGTGCAGTGGGTTTTAGCAAGAGCGCTGATTTTGGGTTAAAGTTGGCACAGCTCCTCAAGTGATTTTGGAAAAGTAACTTGTGGAAGAGCCGTACCATTGAAACTTCTGTGCCAAATCTTTGCATGCTTAGGGGAATCCAGTCCACACCTCCTCGGAGGTGGCTTTGTGTTCATTGCTTACCTGGACCTTGAAACTCAACCTCAGCTTCCTGGGCGGGTGGGTGTCTGTCAGTTTAAGGGAGCATTGTCACACTGAGCCTTTGTCCTAAGTGGCCCTGTTTGTCCTGAGTTAAGCGACACTAATGTCTCCAGTGATTTAGAAAGAGCCCAAGGAAGCAGCTTGGGTTATTTGCATCATCTGGGTAAATATTAGGCGGGGAAAGAGGTGGATGTTGTGTGTGGCATGGATCAGGGAACTGGGAAAACGGCAAGTTGTGGCTTTTACCTGCAGGTGTAGATGTAAAGCCAAAAGACTGGTGAGCTAAGATAAATGTTGATGTCAAACTAGGACTTCATGTGCCTTTTTGTCTTTCTTCATTTCATTCTTAAACTGTTAAAATTTATTCTGGCTCATAGGACAGTCAACCTAGAGCAAATCTATCACGGTAGCCTAGCCTGAAATTGGAAATAAGTTGGAACTACGTTCCTGGATGTTGATGGAAAAACAAAGCAACACATTATTGTGGGATGCTGGTCAAAATATTTACCTTGGAGTTGCCAGTCCTGAAGATATGGGCTTTTCCTCCTGTGCCTGTCCAGGACCAGCCCTCACTGAGTGGCTCCAGTGCCACTGTGGTGGCTCTGGTGCCTGTGCCCTGCAGCAGTGCTTCCCCCAGGCTTTGATGTGTGCATCCTGAAACCCGTTTCTGGCAACAGGAGCCTCCCTGTGGAGTGAATTCCAACCTCCTGCCAGCAGGATTTGCTTTTCACTCTTATCTGCCCTGGACCTCTTAGAAGTGGTTTGCAGCTCCTCAGGACCTGTAGGTCACAGGTTAAAAATCGCTGACCTGGACAGGTATCTAAATAAATCTGGCTTGTTAACATTGCTGGGTTTTATTTTCCTGCAGTGTGGGTACCTAGTGCTGCCTTATTCACATCATATTATTTGCAGCTCAAATATGGTGAAAAAGTGTTCCTGAGAGGTTTATTTCCTTGCCAGCGACTTTCAGTGACGTGGACAGACACTTGAATTTAGCCAGAGGGTAATAATCAAATATGAAAATGATTAGCAAACATGCTTCTGCCAGAAAGTTATTTGCTTATGCCTTGGAAGAAGGGCAAGGGCAGAACCTGGGATGTCATGTAGGGGAAATAAGAACCCAAAGGCCAAGCTGGCTGTTGCTGCATCCTCCAGCTCCTGCTGTGATCTGGTTGTGGTTTGCAGCTGTTGCCTGAACAATGGGTCCATCTCCTACCATGCCAGAGCCTCTGGTTCTTCTGGGTCCTTGGTACTTTCTGATTCAGCAATGTCTGGTTTCTGGTAGGGTCTTGTGCCACTCACCACTCACTCAGTGAAATGAGAAAAAAGGACAGAGCATTTCAGCCTTCTCCCTCACCCCACAGCTCCTAACAAAGCACAACATGTACTTGTGACATGCTGACTTTGAAGTCAATGTCTGCTTTCAGACAGATGATAATGATAATAACAATAATAATAAGAAGAAAATTATTTGTATTATGAGTATGGCATCCTGTAACTTTTTAAAATGTGACTGCTACACTCAGAGATTTTTAATGCCTCCTTTTTTTTTTTTGCACATGGAAGTAGAACTAATCTTGATTTCCTGGCCTGGGGAATATTGCTGTGGACTTCAGTGAGCCGCTGCTGATAGTGCTTATCAAGAGGCACTGTTTTTTAACACCTCTTGATAAGTAGTTGTACATTATAATGGCTTTTTAGGAGCTAATCTAGAATAGCTTCAAAACTATTTCTTAGGAACTGTGAGAAGGACGAGGTTTTATTTGTGGCACCCTTTCAGGTAAATATTTGCATAGTCTCACCAAGT
Source organism: Haemorhous mexicanus (assembly GCF_027477595.1). Classification (NCBI taxonomy): domain Eukaryota; kingdom Metazoa; phylum Chordata; class Aves; order Passeriformes; family Fringillidae; genus Haemorhous; species Haemorhous mexicanus. The sequence continues at coordinate 117,967,366 of NC_082342.1, forward strand.
TCTCTGAAATATTTGTGGTGTTTCTGCACAGGCATGCTGAGTAGAGCTCACCTCTGTGGAGAAGGTTTGTTGAAAGGCCAGGACACTGTAGGACCCTGATTTTGATTATTTTGAGACATTCAGTCAATTTGTCTTTGATCCCTGCCAAAGGATAAATGGAGTAAATGAAAATAATTTTTTTAAATCATCACAATAAAAATACTCAGTGCCACTTCCTGAACAAGTGTCAAGGAAATCTTGTTAATGAAATGACATAAAAAAATCTTATTTGTCTTCTTTCCTTCTTCATTCATAACTGGATTTTTTTGACCTTTCTATACTTAATTTCCAAGTCATTATAATTTTTAGTACTGATTGTTAAACAGCAATCTTCACCATGTTTCTTTCCTCTTGTCTAGGTGACAAGGCAGGAACTGTCCTGTGAAATTGCTCGGTGAAAAATTCATAAAAATTAATCTGGAATCACCTCTTTGCTTGTTTTCCCCTCTTTTTTTTCAAATTTCATTTCCCCACAAATCTTTCTTCCACACTATCATATCATGGTTGCATTGTGTTCATGGTTATGTTGCTGAAACTTCTAGGTGGTCAGAAAATGATTGGAAATGAAAAAAAATGAAATAACATTTCCTTTTTAGCGTCATCAATGCCATAATGTGTTGGCTTGCCCTTCTTTAAGGTTGAGCTTTGCACTGAAATTACTCCTTTGCTATCTCAGTGAGTTCTCTTGGTTTGCTTGGTACAGGGAATTTTTTGGATGGGTTGCAGTGTTAGGTTCATGTAGAATGTTTGGATGTTTTTATGCTTCCTCCTTTTAGAAGATGAACTTGACTTCTTTCATTTGGGTTTTGACTGTTCTGTCCTCTCACATCTCTGTTTACATGTGGCTGCTTTTATGTAGGTCTAACTGTGAAGAACTAGTTTGGCTTTTTCTTCTTCTTTTTTTTTTTTTTTTTTTTTTGTTCTGGGGTTTCTTTTTCAGTTGTTGATAACCATCAGAGGGCTCAGCAAACAGCTGATGCTGTTTCTGTTTCAGGAAATAGCCTGAAACACGTATGGGAGCAATATGTAAATTTGTAAATGCAGGAAGCAAGCTGTTGGCAGTATAGCTCTGCCTTCTTTAGCCAGTTGAATTCCCAGTGTTGAATTAGGATATCTGGAGATAGTTATTCCATCCTATTGACCTGGGCATGGAAACAGCCTATGGGGATCTCTGTGTAAAAGCTCTGGAAACCAATGAACAATTGTGACTTGGTGTGTGCTGAGGAAGTCCTGTTATTTCTTTCATGGAGAGCCAGGGTAAAAGGCAGCAGGTCTGGTGTCATTACAAAATCCTGCTTAGACCTTTAGGGTTTCTTTGCCTTTCATTCTGTCTGTTGCCTTTTTGGGATGTTGGCTCCTGCTCAGCAAAGGACACGAGAGGTGTGAGGGGGCCATGAGCTGATGCTGCTGTAATCAGGCAAAATCAGGGTCTCATTTCTGCCCAGAATTCACCAAAATCCAGTGAGGGGTTTAGGAGCACGTGGTGGTGAGGACCATGTGCAGCTGAGCAGCACAACTCTCCAGAGCACAGAGGGACTGTCAGTCACTGTGGCAGGGAGGAGGACAAGCCTCTGGAGGGCTGAGAGTCTGGACAGTCCATTTCTGATTAAATAGGATGTTGTCAAATGAAGTACAGACCAGCTGTGATGCAACTTTTACTTAAAGACCTGATCTGTAGAAAAACATAAAAAATGTAGAAAGCCATTGGACTGAATTTGTCTTGATTTAATAGAATATTTTTATTTTTTGTATTGTTGTTTGTCTGTGTTCCTTTTTTGATTTCATTTTTGACAAATTTACTGGAAGTAGTGATACATTTCTTTAATCCTAATGACCCATGGTTAAGATAATATAACATTAGCACTCCTAAGGCATATGTAAAAAGCTTGGATACTTCAAATAGCAGCTGCCAGCTGAGGCAACAGATTTTCCTTTATTCATCAGTTAACTGTGTCAGTGGTGGCTTTTTACTCTTTGCCTCTCCTGTCATTAGAAACAGTGGCTTTTTTCCTATACTTTGAGTGATGAAAGAAAAACACACTCAGTTTTGGACCTTCTGTGTTGCTGGAGGTGTAAATGCTGGTTCTGCTCCATCCACACTGGAGTTTTTGAAATGTAGGGGCAGGACTGATGGGTCCCTTTCATTATCTGGGTGCACTTTTCCCAGAGCTGGAAGGTGTTAGCAAGTCAACCTCAAGCCTCTGGTGTACCCTGTGACACCTTGAAGCCTGCTCTGGTGGGGAGCTCCACCCCAGTTCCCTTGCCTGGGACTTCCAGCTCCCTTGAAAGGACTCCTGAAGTTTGTTTTCTCAGAAGCACCCAGTAAAGTGTTGTAATAGCTCAGCAGACATCAGGAGGAATGAGGGCAGTGAGAGGGAAGGACAGTTGTACATTCCCACTGAACTCTTCTGCACCATCAGAGTGGGTTTAGGGCACTTTTAAATGGTCTATTTAAATTTATCTGATGTTTGAGGTGAGTTAGGGGCCAAAGTATTGGACTAGATAAGGCAGACCAGTCCCTTCTTGCTCTCTAGTTGTTGGGAAGGGGGGTGTTTGATGGTCACTTTGCTTCTCCATGACACAGCTTCCTTATCTGAGGAGCTGTCACAGTTCCCTTGATGTGTTGGTAAAACATTTTGAAGTGTGGGCATGATGTGTGCTTAGGAAAACCAGATTTTGTCCTTATTGGATGCTACAGATTGATTTTTGCCTGAAACGTTTGCAAAGCTAACAGGAGTTCAGTGATTTTGGTTTCCTGTAGTTTTAAAACACTGGCAAATATGTATATGCAATACCATGGAATATAATATAATGTAACATAACATAACATATAACATAATTAGTATAATATAATATAATATAATATAATATAATATAATATAATATAATATAATATATATTATATAATTATGTTATATTGTATTATATTGTATTTTATTGTATTATATTGTATTGTATTATATTACATTATATTATATATATATATTCTATTAATGTATATATAGTACCATAAAATACAGGAACCTATGAGTTCCTGTATTTTATAACAGGGAAAGTGTTATTAATCAGAAACTGAATAGGAAATAGATTGACAAGAACTAAATGGGGAGTGATGGTGGAACACCAGCTAAGCAAGGGAGATATTTTTTCCTCAGTTCATTTGAAAACTAATAAAACCAAACCAAAACCACTCCCAGAAACTCCCTCAAAACAGTGAGGAACTCTCTTCCCCATTAATTTGCAAAGCCTTTCAAATGGTAATATAAAAATATAGAAAGAGTATTTGGATTTTTTTTGGTCATAGTACCTGTTGGCTTCCCTCAGAATCACCGCTTCTCTCTGGTATCACTAAACTTCCTGACCCTTTTATTCCTTCTCCTTTTCAGAGGACAAGGAACAGAAAGAGCCTCCTGTGATTGATTTGTCCCTAAGCCTGGGCAGAGCTGCACTTCCCCACTGCTGTGAAGAGCTGGGCAAGGATGGATGGGACATAAAGCAGAGCAGAAGTCCTGGAGCCTTAGTCACCAGTCTGATGGACTTTCAGTAAGTATGAGTAAGGCTCACCTGTCTGCCACACAAACAAGTGCAGTGGTGCATTATTTACAGTTTGCTGATGAGCAAATACCAGCATCAGCCTTCCTGAAGTGTCACAAAGAATTGGCACACCTGAGGGGCTGAGCAGCTGTTGAAATCTGCTTCAGTGACATTTGCAGTTCAGTTTTGGGCGAGATGATGCCTTGATAGAGGTTCTAAGGAATAACCTGTTACTTTGGGCTGAATTATGTTGTGTTTTGACACAGCTGCAATGTGCAGGGTTTAGCTCTGAGAAGTAGAGAAAGGTATTTCTCAGTGCAGGACTGAGGCACCTGCTAGGCTTTTTTTCCTTGTAGAGCAACCTGAGAGGACTCAGTAGACAGCAGCATTTATTAGCATGATTTCTTGTGGAGGTGTATAGCTGCCTATTTTAGATCTGCACCAGCAAACATCTTTGTATTTCTAGTGTCTGTGGCAATCAGTGGTTTTGCTCAACGTTAACGTTTAACTTTAAAATAAACTGCTGGATGCTCAAACATTCAGTGCAGAACCTCTCTTTTACCCTGTTTGCAAAACTTTCAGAATTGCTGTGGCACAGTTCCCCTGCCCTGCTTCTCTCCCTGTTTTTGGTTCAGTGACTACAACACACATTCAAGAAAACAACTCTTTAGAGCACATAAGGGTGAAAAAAGCGTGGCCTGTGGGGGCTGCAAGTATCATGAACTGGTTGGATTTGTGTTTGCTGATGCTGTGCTGGTTTCTGTGCCACAAACCTCAGAGAGACACTTGAGTAAGTGTTGAGAGAGGGCCTGAGCATGGCACTAACACCGTGTGGGTCCCTGCCAGGATATTCTCTGACTCTGCTTCTGCCAGCCAGGGTGAGCACTGACTTGACCTTCTCAGTTTTGTGCTGCCCTCGTGCTACTGAATAGTTGCCACTGTATAATCCTCAGGCTTGTATTGAGAGGCTGCTGAGATCTGATTTCATGCTGCACCTTAATTTGTACCCTCTCTTCAAATACTTCCGCTTGGTTTGGAGTTTTGGTGTTTTTTTAAATTTATTTTATTCCCCCTCTCTGCAAACCTGGCCTTTTTCCAAAGGGAAAACTGACAAGAAAGCTGGACAAAGCCTCCAGTTGTGATTGTTTTCTTTTTTGTTTGTTTGTATAGGTTCACACTTTACTCCCCAACACTTGAATTGTTTCTGTACTGTTGACAAAGGAAAAATGACCTCTACTCTAGTAAGTAAACAAAATAGTCACAATATTCCTCTGATTTTTTTCTTTTAGCACGTTTTTATTTCTTTACACGTAACAGCCCATTGAGTGATGTCCTGATTAACAAGTCTTTCAAAACATGGACTATTTGTTGTGTTTCCTTTCTGGCAAAAAGGGGAAAGGATGCTGTGAGGCAGGTGTAAGAGCCTCAAATTAACCAACATTTCAAGTGCTCAGATACCTCTAGGGGAGATTTATGCTTTTGAGCACATGCTTTTGATCTATTAAAAATTGTTTTGGTGGGAAAGGCTTCTAACTAGTTCTTAAAGCTCTTCCAGGGTAGATATTCCTGTTGGAGGCCAGTGTGTGTCAGAAATAGCTTAGGTGTACCTGGTGTTGTCACAGCATGAAATGGGGCAGTAAGCATTTATCCTGGACCTGGACAAAGGCTGTTACTTGTCAGCATTTCTTTCTGTGATGGTGCAGCCCACAGCTGTCCTTGCTGTTTATTTCTACCCTGTCAGACAGGACAAGCATTTGTGCAGACAGCTTGGGAGGGCCAGGCTCAAGAATCCTTCTTAGGATGGGCTGCTATGGGAAAGCAAGATCAGGAAACTGATCTTGCCAGAGGATTCCCAGCCTCACTCTGTGTTATTTTTACTATTCAAACCGTGAGGTTTTAGGCATGCTCTGTGAATCTCCCTGTCTGTGTGCACTGGAGTCCCCAGTAAGTGCTCTGCGTGCGGGGGGTGTGTTTTACAGAGCGGGCCTGGGAGGTTTTGTCCTGCTGCCAGCCTTGTTTCTCACTCTCTCCTGCTCCCTCCCTCCCCATGCCACCCCTCAGGGTCCACCACCGCCATACTACGAGAACCGGGGCTTCCAGCCAGAGCCCCCCTACGCTGCCAGGCCGGCAGCAGGTGCTCCCCCCTACCCACAGCTCTTCTCCAGCCCTCCCTCCGTGCCAAGCTACGTCCCCAGGGTTGCCACCCACCAGTCCACCAGGCCAGCAGCACCCCCACCCAGGAGAACCTGTGCAGCCAGTAAGTTTTGGGGGGGTTTCTCCTGGTTTTGTGTGGAAGCCCACTGGGAATGTTTCTCTGGCCGCTCTGGGGTGCCCTGACCCCCCAGGGGAGCAATGACTTTGACCCTCATTCATGGAGAAAGTTTCCTAGACTGGAGTTATGTTGTGGATGGAAGCAAGATGGAGGGCACAGGGTGTGGTCCTGGGTTTCTTCTTCATGCTTCTTCTTCCTCCTTCTCCATGGGTTTGGGTGGCATTTTGTAATTGGGCAGAAAAGTCCCCATGGCAGCTCTTTGGGATCAGTTATTGGGGTAAAAGGGAAAATAATCCAGGTGTCAGTTCTTCATTGGATAGTTTAGTCTTGAAAGTCCTTGGAACAAGAGACTGTTGGCCATTTTGTGCCTTCTAATGAAAAGCTGCAGAACTCACAGCAGTGAGACTGTTTTACTGATAAGAAATAATAAACACCTGAGTCTGAACATGAATTACTGTCTCAAGTGCCTTCAATCCAAACCCAGAAAAACCAACAACTGGTACTGCCACAGTTTTGGGCCTGAGGTCTGTTGAAGTAAGATAAGAAAGGAAAGGGACCTTCCCTTCCAAGCTGTGCATTGAAGGAGCCACTTCCTTCATGCCTTTCTTCCTGTCATGAAGAAGTGACAGCTGGCTGGGAGCTTTGGGAGGAAGGATGGTGGAATGGGAAAAAGTCTGGCTAAAAATGACTGATTTTAATGTCAAATAAATAGTGCTGGTGGGTGGAAATTACTTTACTTCTGAACCTAATTTCTCTTCTCTTCCTTGCTTTCACTTCAGGTCTAAGGAAAACCATAATAATAATATTATCTATATTAATAGTAATTTGTTGTGCAATTGCTGCTTTCTTCATCTGGTATTTTGGTAAGTTATTTTGTTTACCTTTTTTTTTTTTTTAAGAAAAGATGCATTAAACTTTTCAAGTTAGATATATCCATTCTCATTTTATGCTTTATTCTGAATTAAGCACAGAAAAGTCTTTGTTCCTTTTCTCCTAAGAGATGAACTAATGTTTCTTCTTAACAGTTCAGTTTTGTTTGTGAGTTAAGGTTTTCTTTTTCTTTTTTTCTTTCTTTTTAATGCTGCTGTTACTTTCCAAATTTGAGCTTCACTTAATTTCAGGTGAAGAGAGGGGTTTGCACTAAGTGTGCAAACCTTAACTGCAGGAGCATAAATGGTCAAGATGTGTTTTGTTTTGCTAAAATGGGATCTCTCTTGGAGCAGAAGTCATTTACATCCATTTATTTGTTTCTGTGGGGCTTTTGTGTCAACATTGCATGAGCCCAGTCTGTCTCAGCACTCTAAGTTGTACCATGGATGTTTGCTTTGGAAATCATCCCCAGCTGGGGTGGCTGAGCTCTGAAACAGGGCTGGACCAATTCTGTTCAGCTCAGGTGAAGTTTGCCTTGTGTTGTCTTAATTTCCCTTTCAGTGAAAGCTGCTTTGCTAAAAAAACATGCAACTAAAAGTCTGGTGTTTTTAGGAGCCTCTCCATTCTGCTAAGGAGAAGAGAAGGAGAGATCTAGTGGAAGGTGTCCCTGCCCATTGCATTGGGGTTGGACTAAAATGATGTTTGAAACCCCTTCCAAACTACTCTATAACTTAAAGGGAGTTCATTTAGAACTATTAGGATGACACTTTGTGTTCTTCGGGGCGTTTTTTTTGACTCATTTTGATTTAAGCAGGGTGAATGTAATTTTATTTTAAACAAGAGCAAAAGTACATAATTGAGGCACTCGCTCTCTTCCTCCTTTTCTATGTGTTAACACTTTGCCAGTGCAAAGCTGACTCCTTTTTGACACCTTAATGGTGCCTGATTATTCAGGGAGGCCAGTGGCCAAAACCCAATCAGCTGCATCAGAGACTTGATCTGTGCAAAGGACAGAGCAATCCATCTCTGCTGTGCCTGGCTGGGTCCCTCCCACCTGGCTTTAAGAGCTGCTTCCAACATTTTGCTCCATCAGAGAGGGAAACTCTCTGAGAGCTGGGCTGATGTGCTGTGGGTGGTCACCAGTTGTTGCAGTGTTGTGGGTCCCAGGATGAGGTGAGAGATGAGAATTGACTCCAAGTTCTTAGAAGGCTGATTTGATTTGATACAATATTATAAGAAAATGATACACTAAAACTATACTAAAGAAAGAGAAAGGACACATGAGAGAGCTAGAAAGGAATGGATAATAAAAACCCGTGACAGACAGCGTCCTGACACAGCTGGATTTGGATTGGTCATTAATTAAAAACAATTCACATGGAACCAATCAAAGATGCACCTGTTGCTAAGCAGCCTCCAAACCACATTCCAAGCCATCAGGTAATTCTTGTTTACATTTCTTTTCTGAGGCCTCTCAGCTTCTCAGGAGAAAAATCCTGGCGAAGGGATTTTGCATAAAATATCATGGTGACAACGTGCAGCCTCGTGGCTGTGTTTCTGTCTCCCTGCAGTAGAGAATCACTGTCTCAGCTCCCTGATTGAGTGTGGATCCTCAGGGGTGTGCATGTCCCCCTCCCAGTGGTGTGATGGAGTGAGCGACTGCCCCAACGGGGAGGACGAGACCCGCTGTGGTGAGTGACAGCAGCCAAGGGCTGGGGGGAAATCTGCATCACCTGCAGGAGCCTGGGAGCAGATTGCCCTGTGCAGAGCTGGCCTAAGTTGCAACAAGGCTGTTTTAGCCTGAGGTCTGTCTTTAAAGTTGTTTAGGATGTGTGCTATGTATAGATATTGTTTGTTTCCAGCCCGACTGAAAAGCTGAAATGAAATGCTCAGGGGTTTGAGCTGCCTTGACTTTGAGTCAGCTTTTTAAATCTCACCTTTTAATTTGAGTGGGGTTTGTGCAGAACTGGATCTAGAACTTGTCTCTGGATAGAAGAGTCAGTGGTGACTTCTCAGTAAGCTTTAGGTGATAACAAACCTGGTGGTCTCCAGTCGGGCTTGTCTTTTTCCATGTATTTTGTATTCCTTGTTCTCCCCTTAGTTCTTCACCTTCCACATAACTCATTTGTGCAAGAAAACCTGGCCTAATCATTGCTTTGAACTGAAAAGATGCCAAGGGAATCTTCAGAGCTGAGGGTAGAAGGTGGAAACCTTGATTTGTCCATTCCAGAGGTTTGGCATCTTGGGTCGTGCCAGTGCCACACTGGAAACTCCAGCTGTGCTTTAAATTCCCTCTGCAAACTTGTATTCAGCACATTCTCATGCAGGGTTAGCATTTGCTGCCAGCTGTTCCACTCCATTTGGTTGAATAATGGCTTCTTGGAGAAGCCTGCTTCAATCTGTTCTTTTGCTTGAACTATCTTTTATTAAATTCTTGTGCTAGCAAATGCATAATGGGACGTGGAATGTCAGAGCTAATTGCTCCTGGTTACATTCTTGCTTTTCAAAGCACTTCTCTGAAGAAAATTGGTATATTAAGAGATAATATAATCTCTTAATAATAAGATATTAATAAGATAACATGATCTGTTTTTAAATAGATCATATTTTATTTATACACAGTATGTAATATACTAAGAAATCCATGGTTGCATAAAGAAAAGATCAGGAAATTATTGCAATATAACAGAAATTTTAGCATATAAGCTGAAATGAAAGGATGAGTCCTATCTTGTGCATTTGTATTTTAAAACTGGTAGTTCTTATAAGTTGCCTTACATATGAAGAAGTAAATCATTGCCATATTTCTGTCCACTGGATATTTACTCAGAATTTGAGTAGAAGGGAGCATTAAATTAAGATCAGTTCACACATGAAGTAGATATTATAGGTAACTACTTCCAAGCAGAGAGAGAAGTAATAATAGCATGTGGTGTTCTTAGTTTCCTTCTTTTTTTCCTTTTTCCCTTTCTTCCTTTTCTGGCAGTTAGACTTTTTGGACCAAATTTTATCCTGGAAGTTTATTCACCTGTCAGCAAATCCTGGTATCCTGTTTGCCAAGATGACTGGAATGATGATTATGGGAAGATTGCATGCAAAGACATGGGCTACAACGTGTAAGTGCAACCTCTGTCAGCCTCTGCTCACAAAAGGAAAGGTTAAAATTTCCCCCTTGCCATTTTTAATGTGTCTGAGACTTTGCTGTGAAAATGTACTGGCAAAGGCATCTCTTCATCTTGCCCTGTTACACAAGGTGCATACATATCAGGTAAAAATAATATTTTAACCCAGTGACTGTGGCTGGGCTGCACCAGCAGGGTTCCACGTTCACAAAAATAAAAATAAATATAATAAACAAAAATAAAGATTTCTAGTGCCGTCATGTCAGAAGCTCTGGCTTGGCACAGCTCATTTGTTATCACCTGTTTGAAAACTGAAACCACTGCTGGGTTTCATGGCAGACTTTCTGTTTTGCAGGGATACATATTTCTACAGTCGGGGGGTGGCACCTGATGTCAGCTTTAAGAGCTACATGAAGCTGAACACAAGTGCTGGGAATATAGACTTGTACAAGAAGCTGTACAGCAGGTACCTTTGTTTAGTGAAAACCTCTCTCCTTTCATCCAGGCTCTCTCCAGATGCTGGAAGAGATGCAGCACAATGCAAGCACATCTTCCAGTGGGGATTGCTGGAGGGAAAGACACTTCGCTTTTAATCTGATTGCAGCAACTGTTCTTCCCTATTTTTAAAAACACAGCTGTCATTTTTCCATCCTCTCTGTCCTCTTCTGTAAGAAGAAATGTCCCATCTTCTGTGCTGTCTAGAGGGTTGCCATGTCAAAGGTGTTTTTCTAAGGCTCTCTGACCATCAGCTGGAGTTTGTGCATGGTGACAAGCACTACAAGCTGCAGCACATCCTCAGCAGCTGGCGCAGCCTTTTTTTTTCAGTCACATGAACACACAGCATGCAAAAATGGATCTTCACTGTGGAAAGCATCATTTTTATTATCATTGAACACCTCTGAAGTGTCCAGTGTCAAAAGCTGTAGACTGCTGTGCCTGCAAGCTCCCTGCAGCTCCCTTGTTTAGTTCTTCTGCAACGACTTCCTAAATCAGCTCCACTTTCTCTCTTCATCTTGCTTCTCAATAGGCACACAAACCTTTTGTGCTCATGCCTGCAGTGTCCCACAGGACAGTTTTGGTGAGTGCAAGGCATGGTGGAGGCCAGGTGGTGAAGAAAGGAGGGAACCCTCTGCAGGAAGATGGGGCTGAAGGCAGGGCATGTAGCTGGAAAGGGTAGAAAGCAGCTGGAGGGTGGACTTGGCTCACCATTTCCTTCACTGAGTGCCTAAGATCCTGTTTGGTGTTTTTATTTCTCCTGCAGTGGTTCCTGTGCCTCAGGAAATGTGGTTTCTCTGCGCTGCATAGGTAACTCACTGGCTTTTTGCAAACTTCTGCTTCTTCATGCTCTGAAATGCTCTGGCTGGCAAGTCCTTTTGGACCTGTGGCATTCATTGCTGCTTTTGCATGGGCAAATGATTTAGCTCTGGTTCCCAAATAATGCAGTTTTAGGAGCAGGGTGGGAGAGGAGCCAAGGAATGCAGTGGATCCCCAGTTGCTTTTGTCTTTGTTGCTGGTTCCTTTAAATGACTTGTGGTGGAGCTCCATGTCTGTCCCCCAGCAGCTCTGTTGGGATGTCTGTGGCACAGTTGCTCTGCAAGAGTCAGCAATTAGGTGGGCAGTGCCCACTTGATGGTGATTCCTGTCCTGAGGAGTCTCCTGGCTGTTGGCTGCTTTGTTGCACAGCCCAGAGGTGTCTGAATCACCAGAGACTCCTGAAAGGTGGGAAGAGTTTATGGAGAACCAAGGGCAGCAGCTGCCAGGTGGGGTTTGCAATTTAATGGGGGGTCTGGGCAATGGCAGACTTGGTGTCAGAGCTGTGGTGTGTGCACCCCTGTGCCAGGGGAGCCTGGGGTGCAGAATCCACCTGCCAGCTCCCTCTTTGATGAACCTCTGTGTGTGACTGACCTTTCAGAGTGTGGCCTGTCCAGCAAGAGCGTGAGCATCATGAACAGGATCGTGGGGGGCAGCGGGGCCGTGCTGGGGCAGTGGCCGTGGCAGGTCAGCCTGCACGTGCAGGGCACCCACGTCTGTGGGGGCTCCATCATCACCCCACACTGGCTTGTGACAGCAGCACACTGTGTGGAAGGGTGAGTCCTTCTCTCTGTGCCTGAATTTCACAGAATTCACAGAATTCACACAATCACTGGGTTGGAAGAGACCTTCAAGACCATGGAGTCCAGCCCAGCCCCAACAGCTCAACTAAACCCTGGCACCCAGTGCCACATCCAGGCTTTGTTAAACACACCCAGGGATGGGGACTCCACCACCTCCCTGGGCAGCCATTCCAGAACTTTATCACTCTTTGTGTGAAAACCTTTTCCCTGCTATCCAACCTGTATTTCCCTTGGTGCAGCTCCAGGCTGTGTGCTCTGGTTGTGTCAGTGCTGCTGGAGACAGAGCCCAGCCCCAGCTGAGCACAGGCACCTTTCAGGAGCTGTGAGAGAGATGGGGGCACCCCTGAGTCTCCTTTTCTCCAGGCTGAGCACCCCCAGCTCCCTCAGGGCTCCCTCTCAGGGTTTGTGTTCCCAGCCCCTCTCCAGCCCTGCTGTCCCCTCTGGATATTCTCAGTGTCCCAAGGTCCTTCCCAAACGGAGAGGCCAGAGCTGGACACAGCACTCCAGGTGTGCCCTCAGCAGTGCCCAGGGCAGGGCAGAATGACCAGGCTCTGCTGGCCACTCCATTCCTGATCCAGGCCAGGAGCCATTGGCCTTCTTGGCCACCAGGACATTCTGCTGGCTCATGTTCAGCCAGTACCCCCAGGTCCCTTTCTGCCTGGGCACTGTCCAACCACACCGTCCCCAGTCCACAGCATTGCAGGGGGTTATTGTGGTCAAAATGTAGGACTCAGCACTTGGATTTATTAAACTCCACCCTGTTTGCCTTTCTTCAAGCTGAAATGCATGAATTTATTCAATTCTCCCCACTTTGTCCCTTAAAACTGAATTTCTCCCCCCTCTTGGCATGCAGGTGCTCGGTGCAGTGTTTTGTCTGTATTGTAAATTTGAAGTATTAAGGGAAGATTGGCTCTGGAGGAGGCTGGCTGCAGCTCATCTGTCTGCTTTCTATAGGAAGCTTTATTTTATATTTTGTCTTATTTACAAAATGAAATGGGTGATGCTGAGCACAGATACCCACCCAGTTTAAGATCTAAACTCAGTATAATGAAGATGTTGAATTACACTGTGAGAAAACCCAAAGGGAACTCCCCCCCTCCAAATTCTCAAATATCACACTCCTGTAGATATAATCAATTTAAAGATGCCTGTGCCATTTATTTCTTCATATCTTTTTGCCACAGGGTAGTGAAGTCCAAGTCAGTATTAAATACAGATTTATATCTATCCAAGGAGCACTTTATGTAGCCATCAACAAGAAAAATAGCTGGTGCTCTGTACATTTTTAACCTGTAAAAGAGAGTTGAGGGTTCTGTGGTACCCTCAGAAAGGGCAAAATTTGTTTAAAAGGTGGCTGCTTATGTTGGAGGGAAAACCCACAAAGCAAAAACATTTTTAATGGTTGGTGGGCTGGATCACAGTTTGAGGCTGAGGCAAGGAAGAATATTTGTCCTTCACCTTGAGAAAGGAATGCAAGTGTTGATTTCTACCTGGAGATCTTATCCCTCCTTTGTTGTCTGGATTTGAGCTCTGTAGTGTGCAAAAGCTTTGGGAATGGCAACCAAGCTGCAGCTGGCACAAACCTGGTTTTCAGCCTGAGCTGGATTTTTTGGAGGAGGGGTGACTTGCAGGCACAACTACCTTGGCACTTCTCATGGAGAGAGTTTTAACACTTGTGGAAAGTTTTCTATTAAGCTTTTGTAAACTGTGCTGGAGCACCACAGGCTGCTTAAATAACATCTAGTAAGCATGCTTAACATTAAATAAACCCACCAAAACCCAAAACCAGCCTAAAAAAAAAAACCCTGGTGCTTTCAAGATAGGGAAATTCTTTCACTAGATCATGTTTTTACTAATTCTGGCTTCTGCTGATACCATTGACATGTGAGACTTCAGAAATACCTGCCTGATCCCTCAGTCATGGAAATCAAAAGGCTTCAGTGTTGCAGTCTCAGACTTAATTTGTTGTGCTGAGTGATGAAGGGGATGGACAGTGAACCCACTGCAAAGATTTTATTTTTAATATATTTTTGAAACTAGAGCCAAGCTTTCCTCAAGTTACATGTCTGGCAATTAATTTGCCTTCTTCTTCAGAAATGGTAGTCAAATGCATGTGTGTTTTTGGTCACACAAACATTTGACTACAGCTCCTGAAGACACTTTTTTGAAGGTCCTAATCCCTGTCTTGTCACCAGAGAAGAAAACCTTCAGACCTTTTCTTTGTTCTGTAGGCGACTGTCTGACCCCCACAGCTGGAGGGTTTATGCTGGGATTCTGAACCAGGATGAGATGCTCTTCAGAAGTGGATACAAAGTGCAACTGATAATTTCCCACCCAGATTATGACACGGACTCTAAAGACAATGATGTTGCCCTGATGAAGCTGGAGACACCACTGAGTTTTACTGGTAGGTATTCTGCTCCTCTTATTAAGGGAAAAATCCAGGGGCAGTGAGCACACCCTTTAAAACTTCTGAATTTCATCAAGCAATCTTTGTAGGCACTTATTGGAAGAACACAAAATGACCCTAGAGACAGAGGGCTGATTTCCTAAACAGGATTTATTTAAATCTATGACATGGCTAGGGGGTTTGGGCTCATGTCAATAATATATTTTTACCTCAGAATGCTCTGTGGTCCTTCAGTTTAGCCACAGCTGTATGTGCAGACAGCTCCAGGTGCAGTGCTGGAGCAGCTGATTAAATCCCCACTCAAGTCAGGTCAAATGATGGTCAAAAATCCCTTCAGAATTCAACGTTACAAGAAGGTCCTTTCATTAAAGCAGATGTAAGTTGTTTGTAAGCAATCAGTGCAAAAGAGAGGACAAGCCATTATTTAAACTTGAAGTGCTTTTTGTGTACAGGCCCTTTGTGTTTCAGTGCATCAGTTTAAAGCTACCAGGAGTAACCTGAAAGGGATTTTCTGCTGCTGAGAGCAGGGAGATTGTCTGTTTTCCAGGTTTTTGTGCTGCAGACTTCTTGTCTATATCAGTAGTGACTCCTGGCTTGTCTTGTGATTATTTTCAGCAGATTTTTGCAAAGAGCATGCAGACCTATAGTTTTCAGAATTTTTTCTTTGTCTTCTACTGCTCAGAAGAGCTGGTGTTAATTGTTCTATTTAACCTGATGAATTAAGGTAGAACCACTAACTGTTTGTCCTTTGAGGTGAAGATGAGGTAGGTTTGAGGTGAAGATGAGGTAGATTTGAGGTGGAGATCAGGTATCCCTCAGGGAGAAGGCAGCTGGTAAACTTTCTTCTGCTTCCTGCACTGTCTGCCTGCAAGGAATGTAAAGTGCAGAGGGGTGCATGGTGTGTAAGGGGTGGCCATTTAAATTTGAGTTCTGTCTGAACATCTGTTTTCTGTTTGTTTTGCAGAAACTGTGAGGCCAGTTTGTCTGCCCAATCCAGGAATGATGTTCCAGCCTAACCAGCAGTGCTGGATATCAGGGTGGGGAGCAGAGTACCAAGGAGGTAAAAAGTTCTCCTGGAATATTTTGGTCTTTCATATAAACTAGTCCTCTTCATCTTAGGAATATTGTTGCATGGGCTGGTGGGGCAGTTTGAATTACATCTGTTCATACATTATTTTTTCACCCATTTTTACAGCCCCCAGTATTTACCCAGGGCATTCTGTCTCAAAGCAAGTTGTGAGGTTTTGCATTCAGCAGACTGCAAAGGGACCCTCAAATCAGTTTTGGGGGCCAGAAATACCCACCCAGGAGATAATTCTGTGCCCCTGCTTGCTGGGCCACCTCTCCTGCAGCAAGGGTTGCTGTGTGCCAAGCGTGTCCTGTGGATGTGGGAAAGGACAGGAGCTGCTCCTTTCCACCACCTCAGGAAGGAGGTGAAATAAAATGATGCAAGTAAATTTGCAACACTGGAAAAAGGAAAGGGAGGAAAGGGTTTTTTTTTTTTCCCCTATAAGAATGGTGCTGGGGGAGGTCCTCTTGACCTCTTGTAGACTTACATCTTAAATTTCCATCCTGCTGCTTCTAGGAAGTTTATTTCATCTTGGCTGCTGGGATTTTTTGTAACAGCAAAAAATTCTGGTTTTGTCTTTGCACATTTGTGCCTATTCCAATTCCAGGCAAAACATCAAACAGCTTGAATTACGTTGCGGTGCCCCTCATCGAACGTTCCAGGTGTAATGCTGTTTATATCTACAATGGCATGATCCTGCCTACAATGATCTGTGCTGGAGACCTAGCAGGGGGAATTGATTCCTGTCAGGTAATTATTCCTAATTAATAGCTAATTATTGTGTAAAAGATGAAATGATCTGATTATTTTTGTGGCCTTACTAGCAAGTTTTTTAATCTATCTACCTACCTACCTACCTATTAAAAATAAATCCTATGCCCCTCCAAAATTAAAAACTTGCATTCATCTGGTTGGGCTCTTGGTTCCTTTGGTGGTGCATCCCTTTAAAGAGGAGAGCTTTTGTTTCATCTGAATGGCTGCCAGTGCTGAGTTCTCACTAAATTCCCAAGGAGGGTGAGGCTCCTTTTTAATGCTTCAAGGATGGTTTGTTACCTGGTACTTGAAAGTGATCAAATGCTCCTCATAACCACAGCATTATTATCATTATTACATTATTAATAACAGCGTTGTGCTTGTGAACAATAAAGCCAATAATGCCAATCTTACTTAGAGGGCTCAGGGCAAATTATTTTCATCCCTATTGAAGGCAGACATCATTTATCACCAAAATTGTCACCATATCTTGTTTTAGTGACTCCCTAAATGGCAGGCAGGTTTATATTGAAACTAAAGCTTTGCTCCTGGGTGAGATGGGTCGTGTTTTTCCTGGTGGCCATGTCACTAAAGGTGTCTGTGTCCCCTGCAGGGTGACAGTGGAGGTCCTCTGGTGACTCACCACCACTCTGTGTGGTGGCTGGTTGGAGATACCAGCTGGGGCACTGGCTGTGCCACTCCCAACAAACCTGGAGTGTATGGGAATATGACTGTGTTTACAGACTGGATTTATAAAAATATGCAGGTAAAATATTCGGAGTTTTCCCATAAATTTTAAGGCCCCACATCCTGAAACGTGGTTTTACTTTAAAAAAAAATTAATAAATAAATGTGACTTGCATGATAACTAAGCTGTTTTGTTGGGAAGCATCCAAGTGATTGTTAAGACAGAACCTGAACCTTTGTTTTCTGTTTTGTTTTGTCTTTTAAACAGGCAAACAGATGACAACACTCTCATTGCTAATCAATGTTCCTGAGGACAAGAATGAATGAAGCCATGGGGGCCTGGGATATTTATTCACTTTGTGGTTGATTTTATTTTTCCTCTTTGATTTTTCTTTTTAAAAGTATCATGAAGGATTGCACACTTGGTTCTGTGCTGGCTACAGTGGCAGATCTTAATCAGTGAAGGATTATCACAATGAGCACCTTTCTTCTCCTTGTGGTGCCTG
This sequence comes from Haemorhous mexicanus, assembly GCF_027477595.1. Taxonomy (NCBI): domain Eukaryota; kingdom Metazoa; phylum Chordata; class Aves; order Passeriformes; family Fringillidae; genus Haemorhous; species Haemorhous mexicanus. The sequence continues at coordinate 117,984,742 of NC_082342.1, forward strand.
GCAGAGTGACTGCTTGCTGAAATGTCTCTCTTTTGTTGAGTAACTTTCACTTGATGATCAGGCTTATAATGACAATTTCAATCACAATTTAATTTCAGATTTTCGTAGCAGGATGCTGAGACAGTTGGTTTAGTAGTTTTTAAATTAAATGTTAAGTAATGTGAATGTTGAATCTCCGAGCTGCTGGTTGGCAATTTAAATAGAAATTAATGTTTTTTTTATATAGAATTACAAAATGGTTTGGGTTGGAAGGGACCTTAAAGATCATCCACTTCCAACCCCACTGCCATGGGCAGGGACACCTTCCACTATCCAGGTTGCTCAGAGCCCCATCCAAACTGGCATTAAACACTTCCAGGGCTGGACCATCCTCATCTTCCCTGGGCAACCTGTTACAGTGCCTCACCACCCTCACAGGGAAGAAATTCTTCCTAAAATCTAATGTAAATGTGTCCTCTTTCAGTCTGATATCACTAGCCCTTGTCCTCTCACTCCATGTCTTTGTCCAAAGTCCCTCTCCAGCCCTCTTGTAGGTTCATGAGGGACTGAAAAAGGTGTTGAGGTCTCCCCAGAGCCTTCTAGAGGCTGAACAACCCCAGCTCTCTCAGCCTGTCTCTACAGCAGAGGTGCTGCAGCCCTCGGAGCAGCTTTGTGGCCTCTCTGGACTCGCTCCAGCAGCTCCATGCTGGGGATCCCAGAGCTGGATGCAGTATTCCAGGAGGGGTCTCAGGAGAGCAGAGGGTGAGGCATATATATGAAGGGAATTTTCATGCACTACAGTACAGGCACAGAAATTAAAATAAAAAAAATACACTGTCTATTCAGGTAGTTAAAAATCCTCAGGATCTCAACACAGCCGTCAATCCAAGTCAGACTGGTGCAGTCTGGCTGCCTCAGACCTTACAAAAATGTGCCTTAAGCTGCTCTGAACCCAAAATGGGTGAGCTGTTGATGTGGGATTTGGAGAGTGATGCCCCAGGCAGGGATGCTTTGGACAGGGATGTCCCAGGCAGGGATGCCCCAGAGCTGCAGCAGGAGCAGTCTCAGTGCTGAGGTCCCTGGCTGAGCACACTGAAGGTGACTTTTGATCTCTCCCAGCTGTGGAAGGGCAAAGGAGTCCAGGCAGGCTCGAGCTGCACACACACACACACACCTCGAGCTGCACACACACACACAGAGGGACAGGATGTTTTGTACAAGGAAACACAAAGCTGCGTTTCTGCAGGACGAGATGAACTACCTCATTTGTTAAATTTGGCTTCTGATTCCTTAGAGCTCTCCTTTATGTACCCACCTGTATGTTTTTAGCAAAATGTAATTTGTATCCGAGTGCCACCCAACTGAGGATTTTGAAAATAATTTATAATCGTGGTAGAGGATCAAAAAGCCATATCAAGTCACTTTGTAAAGAAGGATAAATCTTTATTGAATGAAATGACTCTACTAGTCTTGTTTTCTCTTTTGGTACTGAAATGCAATTATCTTACATGTAAACACTGCACCAAATAAATTGTTTTTTTTTTCCTTTTTTTTTTTTTTACAAATAGTTTTCCTTAGTTGTGCTTTATATCTGTTTACTTGGATTTTGGTTTTGAAAGTAGTTGCTGTATTCAGTGTATGAGTGCTTTGAGAGTCTGATTAAAAAAAAAAAATCAAAACCAACAACAAACAAACAACAACAACAACAAAAAAGAAAACTCAAGAGGATGAGCTGAGAGATTATTTTGATTCCAATATTTCAGGTCCTTGAACAAACCCAGGGAAATAGAGCAGGATGTCCAGCAATGCTGAGTGGTTTTGGTGGCTAGGTCTGATGAAATCACTCTGACTTAATTGAATTAGATAAGGAAGTTTAGCCTGCAGGCAGTGGCTTGAGGGAGTCACACCCAATTTTGTCATTCCCCCTCCTGCTGCCTGGAACAATGTGTCTTTGCCTCTCCTCTCCAGGTGTGAGATGGGTGTTTGCAATAGCACCTGTGCACCTTGGGGGATGGGGGAATACCATGAAATAACCAACGAGTTTGAAGTACTTTGAAACCAGAAATTAAAAATTAAATTGTTATAGGTATGAGATGCTTTTTCTGTGGCTTCTTGCAGCACTGCAAGTCACTAATGGCAAAATAATCTGCTGGGAGAAAGGGGAAACTGGCTGCAGTGTTCCAGAAGGTTGAGGAAGCTGGATGTTGGGGTGAATGCTGTACCAAAAGTCAGGCACCAGCTGCAGTTGCATGCCACAGGGACAAACCCTTTCTGTCATACCCAGCCTGAGGAGAAGGCTTCTCTTGTAAGAAACTTGGAAATGACTACATCACTCTCTGGTATCAACACATTTTTTCTAGCTGGATGCAGCCATTACTTTTGCTTATCAAACCAAATCTTCCATGTGAAAAATGTCATGAGCACAGTGTGTGATGTATTTTGCATTGGCTTTCATGAAATGAAAGAGGTTTTGGAAAGGTTCTCCTTGCCCTGGGGAGGGAAAGGAGAAAGGCAGCAAAACACATGCTGAGATACCCTTGTAATGTTTAACATCCTGGGAGGTTTCTTTCCTCTTGGACATCCAAATCCTGCCCATCAATCCCAAAATTTCAAGTGATGCTGCAGACATCTGAGAGGAGGAGCCTCTTGGTCTTCTGCAAATCAGAGAGCTGGGAAAGGAGACTGAACAGAGCCAATGGCATCCTCTGGATGCACCAGTCCCATAAAGGAAATAAACTTTCTTTTCCTTCTAGGCTGGAAGGGTTTCATGGCTGCTGTGTGCTCCTCTCTCCCTCCTGGGCTGAGACTTAGTGGTGACACTTTGCAGAGGTGTCTTTTAGGTGATAGCAGGAAATAGAACAACCCCAGCAAGCCAAAATCACAAAGGGAAGTGGGAGATCATCAGTGTCATGCACTAAGCTTCATGGAGGAAAGCTAGATAATTTGATTTCTACAGTTTGTGAATTGGAATACAGCTTCCATCATTAGAAAGAGAAAAAAAAAACCCAACAAAACATACAATCCTCAGAGTGTTAGCTTTTTAATGATTATTCCAGTGGTTACACAGAGTTCACAAAGAAAATGTTTAAAAATGGGATAATGTTTATTTAATCACAACTCCTCCAGTGGAGCTCTTAATGCAAAGACAGCTGTTTGCATATGATTATGGAAAATAAAGAAAAACTGAACACTAGAAATTAGTATTAAAGGTCTGGGCTGATGCTACATTTTTATGGGATTATACTAAATTCTTCAGTAATGCTAGAAGATGAGGAGAAAAAAAAACCTTATGAAAAACAAGGAAATTACAACAAGCTGAATTCTCTCAGGTACTGGCAGGCTTTGGTGAGGCGATCAACTCTTTGGCTGAGGTGATTCCTGGTTTTAGCAGCTTCAGAGTCCTCATCAAGGAGAAAGTTTAACTTCTCTTTATCTTGTAAAAGTTGCAGCATTGAGGTCTGCACGTTTTCTCCAAAGTCATGAAGGACAGAAGACAGGATGATCAGAGGTATCTGATTGGCAAGGCGCTTGCTTGCCTCCTGTGAGGTGGAGGAAGAAAAAGGCAAAATACTAAATTGGCAAAAAGAACTGAAATATGAAGGGTCTATTGGTAATCTGGTAAAAAAAGTGATTCCAAGGTTTTAAAACGTTGTACTGAGCTGCTGTTCAAGAAAGGAATGCTGCTATGAACTAAAAAATCTTTGCAACCAATGTCTTTTGTGCCTGAAATCTAAAAATTAAGAGTAATGGGGATATCAGCTGTTGCTTTCTTCCCTGAGCAAACTAAAGCCGAGGCAGACTGTCCTCTGCTCATCTCTGTCAGCTGCCACTGGGACAAGTTATAGGAGGACATTCCTGGCAAGCAGAACTCGTGCCCAGTTTCTGGTGTCCAACCTGTCTCCACTGAAAGCTAACAATATGTTTTGATGCAGGAAATCACAGAGGGATTTTTCCTAAAGCTGGCAAATTCCTCTATTAGATTGTTATTTAGATGGTATTTCTGATGTGGTTGTCATTTTAAGCTTAAGACAGCTTTGGAGGAAGCTTTAGCCTTAAGGGGAAATGTCCCCAGCAGCAGTGAGACCAGACTGTGCCTACATTACATCTGTTTTATCCCCATGAGACAATCTGTCTGACCTGACCAACTGCCTGGTTCATTTATGGATGCAAACTGAAACAGATCGATCCAGAAGAGCTTTTGGGGCCCTTTCCCCATGGACATCCACAGGGTTTGGGGGCCCACCTGGTGCTTTAGGGCAACACGAGGTTCTAAACCTCTCCCAGCTCTGGGAAGTGGCTGCCTCCAGCCCTCCTGGTGCTGGGTGAGCACTTAAACCTAAGTGCCTGGCTGCAATTGAGAGGTTCTGTCTTTCTTTTTGCAGCACAGCTTGGAAGTGGCATTTGTAGGTCCTATAGGGTGTAGGCATGGACACAACTTCCATCTCATTCAAATTCTGTTTGGCCTTGCATAAGTCAGTCCCAAGGAGCTGTGGTGCCCTGGCATTGGGGGGATTGTTGAAAATGGCTCTCAGGGCATTTACAAAAGTATTTACCTGCAGATAAAACACATAGCAGAATGTGCAGCAAGGTGGGATGGACGTGCTTATGCTCTTATGGCTTTGTTTCTTGTTCAATGAAAACCAAGGGTTTTGTCTTCATCAGCCTGACCATTTAATTGCAGGAATTTGTCACAAAGCCTGCTCTTGGAATTCAAAGGGAGCTGCTACCCACCTTCCTGAATTATTAATATTGAACTTGTTGCTTTCTGAGAGAGTTTTACAACAAAGCCAATCTTGATCCTGCATGTTCTGTTTCCTTTCTTTAACGTGACCCTTTAAAAACACCTCATTTGTCTGCAGAGACCTCACCTACAGGGTGCTATCTGCAGTATAGCAGATGCCCTCTGATCTCTACAGACAGCTGATATATTTTAATGTAACGTTTTATTATTGCTCCTCCTGCTGTAGTAGTTTAGGATCTGATTGCAAGCCACTGACACCACTTTCTGCTGGCTGCAGGATTGTGAAGAGTGGCTTGAGGCTGACCTGAGCCAGACTGGGAGGTAGCTAACAAGGGCTTTAGGGGCCAGCTGTCACTTTGGCACGCTCAGGCTTTTCTAATCACCATATCCTGCATCCTGCAACCTGCTGACAGAGCCCAGCTTTGCCCTGACACTCTCATCACTGGTCAGAAGCTGTAAGTAGTTTGCAGAGAAGCTGAGCATGTATCTGAATGAGACACTGGGATACCCCTGGCTATTCCCTGCACGGGGCTAGTGTGGCATGCAAGGCTCTATTGAGCCAGATCTCCAGCAAGATCTGGCTGAGGGGGATCTGCTCTGGCATTCAGGGGGCAGCAAATCTGCCTGTGAACTCACAGAGAAATAGGCACTGGTGTGAGAAATCATCTCCAAGACAACAGAGGGATCCTTTGCAGCAATCTGAGACTGCAGACTTTTTCCTAAGGACCCGTTGAGAGCGTTTTCTGCCTTAGCAGTATTTAAATCACCAATGTAAAGGTCATCCTGGCAGTACACGATTTTCTCCATTTTAAACTGGGCTCGGATATGTCTTTCAGCATCTGCTGCTTGTTTGTCTCTAATGTCTTCAATTTTCACCTAAAAAAAGAAAGGAACAAGAAGTTCTGAGACATTTGCTCCCTTTGGGAAGGTGCCAGTGCTTAGCAGTGTCCTTGGGGAATGGCAAGGTGGGCACAGTGTTCAACTGTCCTTGTGCAGCCCTGTCTAACCCCAGAACATGGGAACATGAAGTAATGCTTTGGATTGTGGTCTCTCTCTTGTGAAAGAGCAGGAAAATGTGGCTGCTTTGTCCCTTCCTTACACATGAGTGGGATCACTCCAAACCTGATGCTTGAAACCCAAAGGAAAATATCTGTTGTCAGCAAACCAAACCTGTCTGGTGCTTTTATTGCAGCCATCTGACTCTTTCTGGCCTTTTTGATACTTCCACCTAAAAGTCTGTGGGGGTGACAAAGTTCCCTCAGTCATGCTCAAATTCCCTTAAAATGCTTTCCTAGCATCCCTAAGAAAACACCCCATAACTTTTCTCATGTCCAGCGCTTGCCAGAACTTCTTCCCTCTTCATTTCTCTCACTGTGTTACACCTGAAGACCCTGCCTGAACACCTCTTTGTTCAGATAAAATAATTTATTTGTTTACTGTCTGGTTGGCCTGGGAGCTCAGCAGGGTTTGACCAGGCAAGTGAAATAGCAAACCACCTACTTCACTCACATTTGCCTCTGAGTTTCCTTTTTCAGCAGTTCCCTGTGAGTGGACTCTGTTTCTTGGCTGCCAGCATTGCTTCTGGTCTTTTCCTCAATGCTTCTCATCTTTTCCTCAAAGCTCTAAGAAAAGGCCTTCAAGGCCATCCACACCACTGAACTCCACCCCAAAACATGCTAATGTCCAAACTGTGAACAGTCACCTTCTAGTTTTTCCATGGCTGGATGATTTTTGGTTTGTCTGCTCCTGCTCCCTTTCAGCAAAGATGAGATTCCTGCACTGGCTAAAAACCTGGCTTGCTTTCAGAGAGGGAAAAACAGTTCAGCACTCTGAGAAATCATTACAGGATTTAAGTCAGAAATTAATGATAAACTCTTCAAGGTAGCCACACCAGGTTTTCTTTGCACTGTCAAGAGTTTGAGGAGAATGAATAAAGAATGTATATATTAGATCTTGTGCAAAATATACTTTCATTAGTGCCATTATAATCACGCTATCATTTTCAGGCTCTTTCTTATTTTCCCGAAGAAATTCCACACTTGCATAAGAGTAATGCAGTGAGACAGGTACCACAAGCATGGATGCATTTACAAATGCCATTTTGTTTTTTGAGAATCTCAGGTTATAGTAGTGTCTCACCTTGGCAACTCTGCTTAGATTGTGAAAATTAGCAAAATTCCTTTTAGCCAGTTCCGTAAATTTCTCTTCAACCAGTTCTAAGGGAAGAACAGAGAGACAAAATAAAGTCAGATAAGCAATTCAGGGTTTTCAGCTATTGTTAATATGAGACTTGGGAGACTACTCATTTTCTCTACTCATTCAGAAATAACTGAGCTGCTGTACTGGTACACTCTGCTTTTATGACACATACAAACAAGCAGAAATTTAGATTTCCAGGTCCAAGAACGTGACCACTTAACATCAGGTACTTCTACTGTACTGTTTCCTTGCTGTGTTATTTATTATAGTTATTTTCTAATTTTTTTATAGTTATGCTCTATTTATTATACTTATTTTTTAATTCCCTTCCAAGAGCCACTGGGAAAAGTATTAACAAATGCCAGAGACCATGTGTAGAGATGGAAGGCTCTAGAGAAAGAGCAACCCCCAAGCTGAATCAGATTTATTTCCACACACTGAAGGATCCTGAGAACATCAGCTTCTCCTGGAAAATAAACTTATCAGGCCCGGCAGTGTCCCCCACACAAGAGCCTCCCACGGGCTGGGCCATACTCATCACATTGTTCAGGATCTCAATTGCTGGCTCCTCCAGTTCTCTGATCTGCTCTCTTATAATGTCCTCAAAAGTCCTGTAGTTGCTGAAGCCTGGGAACTCCCGTCCACGGTACTGGTCTTCATATTTCCACACTTTACCAGGAGCAGTTTTTTTAGCTGTAATGGTAAAACACATTGCTTTGCTACTAAATCACTCAATGTACATGTTTCAGGTTGAAGAAAGAAGTCTATTTCTCCTCTTTGAGATGTTCTTGAGAGGAAAAACTACTGAGATGTTTTTTTGTTACCACAGAACAGAGCTAACAGGTTGTTGTTCTCTGAATGAACCATCTCACACATTGCATCAAGCATCTGACTGACAGAAATTATGATGGGCCACAAAAATTCTGGTTCTTCTTGGCATTTTTACCCTCATAGAAGTAGCTGGTCATTACAAGCCACTTCCAAGTTTTAAAAAACCCCCTAACAAAACAAACCTCCAAGCTCACTAAATGCTTTTCTGGGAAATTTAGTGTTGACTAGTTATTTTTATTTAAGATATCACAGTCAGTATTTCTTTGTTGATACTATACAAATCTGCCAATTTTTTTTGTGTGAGGTACCACCTTAGCCCAGAGCTAAAATGGAAAAACACCCACCCAGATTTTAAAATATTAATAGCAATAATAAAATAAAAAACATTAGGAGTAAAAAGAAAAATTATTATCTAGATTGTTATTATTTATTACTCTTTATTGGTGTTGCTGTTACTTAGAAGAATGCTTCAGAATATCACCAACAAATTCTGTGCCAGTGTCTTGATTCTATTGCTGTGGTGGGAGAAGAGAGACAAGCACTGACCTCTCTGTAATGACAGCATTTAACACAAACTGTCTGTGCCCCCAGGACACCACAAGAGATGGATGCTCCTGGCTTCTTGCTCTTAATTTTCTTGGAAAATATTTATTGAAGATGCTGTGTCTGGGTTTAAAAGCAAGGGGGTGGGCTCTCAGGTCAGCTGCCAGGATGGGTTCACAGAATTCACAGAATCACTGGGCTGAAAGAGAACTTCAAGATCATCGAGTCCAAGCCAGCCCCAACAGCTCAACTAAACCCTGGCACCCAGTGCCACAACCTGTGGCATTCACATTCCCTGAAAATGATCCCTTCACCCAGGGTTCTTCTCCTGGGAAGCTGAAAGGCAGCGAGAAGCCTCAGAGAAAAGAAAACCAATTCTTATCTCATTTGCTTCTCCTGTGTTGTGCTCATGTGGAATGTGTTTGGAGATTGTTCACCCACAGGTGATTGTTCCATTGGATTCTGCTGGGAGTTGTTTTCACTCTTTGGCCAATTAGGGCCAGGCTGTGTCAGGACTCTGGAAAGAGTCATGAGTTTTCATTATTATCTTTTCAGCAATCAGTAAGTATCATTTCTGTTTTCTTTAGTATAGCACAGTATTCTTTAATATATTACAGTATAATAAAGTAATAAATTAGCCTTCTGAGAACATGGAGTCAGATTCATCATTCCTTTGTTGGTGGACCTGAATTTACCATACATCCAGTCTGTTTTTAAACAAACCCAGGGATGGTGACTCCACCACCTCCCTGGGCAGACCATTCCAGTACCTTATCACCCTTTCTGTAAAAAACTTTTTCCTTATATCCAGCCTGTATTTCCCTTGGCCCAGCTTGAGACTGTTCTGTGCTTACCCCTTGCAGCACACTCCAGGAGAATCGCGCCCCACGTGCGGAATTCCTTGCGGATCTTGGTGTACAGCCTGACCTCATCCCCAAACAGCTGCTCCTCTCCCCGTGTGCTCTGAGAGATGTCATGGTTGAAGAGTTTGATCAGCTGCAGTGAATCGAACAACAAGCAGGCAATTTAATGAAGTTTCATTTCTTCAGATTAATTTGTGCATGTTAAGTAAATCTGCAGTTGTTTGATGTTAAAGCAGGGACACAGCTCACAAAAAAATCCCTTTCTTACATCTTTTATGCTCTTAGCTCCTGGTTTGTTTGTTTTTTTTATTTTTTCCCCACCAAACTGTAACAGCTAGAGGAGAACAAACTTTGTATTCTTTTGTTTTTTCCCCTGTAGACTTTTAGAGCCATTTACTAAATTCTAATAGACCAGACTTGTATGAAGTCTGATGAGCTTCCACAAACACCTCTAAAGCCTACTGAAGGCTCACTCAGGGACTAACTCCATGAGATGAGGCACTTAGATGGACCTGCAAACCACATTTTGATATCAGGAATACATTTGATCTTATGACTGTAAACAATGGGAACCCTTCTTAGTGTTGAGAATGAAGGAGTTTGTTTTCCCTTGCTAAGATGCCTGATTTTGACCCAATCAACCAAGTTGTTTTGTTTTCATGTCCCATAATCACAGGAAAAATTCTTTAGAAGAGGCCATGAGCTCCTGTGGTCCATTATTTTTGTAGGTGTGGTTTGTCTATGTTACCCTCACTAAAATGATGGATACCACAAACTTCCCAGTGGTCCATGCTGCTGTTTTGATAATTTCTGGTGGTTTCTTTTTCTCTGTTACAGTTACCTCCTTGCTTTGCTCTGTGACCAGCACTGATACTTACATCTGTGAGGAAAAACAGCTTCTCAGACTCTGTTTGGGGTGTGCCTCTTCTGTACCTTTGCAGATCCTGCAATGTTTTATGGAGGGTGTCACGAATTTGGCTCTCCAGTGCTGGCAAAGTTTTCTGTAGAGGAGACAGTGAAGAAGAACATTGAGATAGGTTAAACTTGTCAGATTTTGGAAGGAAAACAAAATCCCTCTAGAGTGATCTACACCTGCATGGGATCTTGGCTGTTTTTACAAATCCAAGAGCTTGCTGCCAGTGTCCCATGTGTGATAGTGGGATGACACAGAAAAGCAAATATGGACCTTATTGAGGGAACTCAGGAGCCAGGATCTGCCTCAGGGATCAGGCTGGACCTCACTGAGAGCTGGGCAGAACAGCTGCAGTCTAGGGCAAAATTTCACCCACAGTGAGCCAAAAACAATGTCCTCACAGGCTGTGCCAGGAAAGTGGTGACTGCTCAATTCCTGATAAATACCTGATGCAACATGGCTGTTTAGTTACTTATTTTCTGTAAATTTACATAAATTTTTTTCCTCATTTGTGACTGAATTTAAATGCTCCCTATATTTTAGCATCTTCACTTAATGGAATAAGATATATTATGTGCTGATATATTTATACCAAATAAAAACTCCAATAGGCTTACACTAGTATATTAATATAATTGAACATCTTGATGTTTTCAAGACATTTTCAGTGGAATAGAAATCACTGCTTCAGTAAGCTGACAGCAGTAACTCATCACCCAGGTGATCAACACTCATAAACAAAAATAAATATCATGGCTGTCATTGAAAAGTCAGGAATTATGAGTCACAAAGAGATGAAATCATTTGTTTATTGTTGACCTGCAGTTGAAAGGCAAATCAGAGGACAGAACATGGGGCTTTTTACCTCTGCCTCTCAGTTCAGCTTGTTCTCTGATCACTGAGTTGAAGCATCATAAAGCACATAAAGATGAAATCCAACTGCAGCCCAAGGCTGAAGGGCTGAACTTGTTTTTAGGTAGTAACTGATACAAACTGCTCAGTTTGGGACTTCTGTTACTTACAATGATGTGTTTCACAAGTTCATCTGTGAGCTTCTCTGCCAGATGGGGGATAGTAGCTTTTCCTTGTTGCATAAAAACCCTGTGAAAAAAGAGGAAAAGGTGGGTTTGGATAGCCAGGCTGTGCAGGGCAAGGAGGCAGCACTGATGCTCTGCTCTGTTTTCACTAATTCTATTACACAACTGGAGTAAAAGAAAGGGGCTCTGGGCCATGATGGTACAGATGTGACAACTGCCCAGGACTCTGGGTTTATTCAAGAGTTGTCTGACTGAGCAAAGGGAAGCAGAGAAAAATCTGAAAAAAAGCAAATTCTAACAGCAGATGAATGTGCTGTTCTATTATTTCTTCATGTGTGAACAACCCTTGTCAGCTGCCATTCTCTGTGTTATGATTTATTTGCTGCTGAGTCATCTGGGCAGGCTGTGTCCTCAGCACAGCCTTTCTTTCTCATGCTGTTCCTCCATGCTTTCCAGTGAACAGAAATACTTCAGTGCCTGATTGAAGTGCTCAGATGCTTTAACTTGAATTCTTTGGGACTATTCAGAACTTCTGAAGTTCATAGCATTTTCCCCATGTATTTTGCATCCAAAAAAAAACCCAAAAACATTTTTAAAAGTTTATTCAGTAGGTAAAAATCTTTTGGGTTACTGAAACACAACCCTACATGGGCAATGAGAAATATTGAGTATAATAAATACCTGTTTGTATCCCCTAACCAGTTAAATCTCAGAAAATCAACAGGGAGCTTTGAGGTGACTTTAACATGTTTTTGATGAGAACTTTTCTGTGAGGAGTACCTGAAATATTTGTGATTCTCAAAGAAGTTTCTCTCCTGTTGGATTGCAGCAGCCAAGGTCAGTTTGTTGTGGATGTCCTGCTGCCCACGGCACTTCACAATCATGTAGCCCTTTTTGAGGGGGATTACCCTGTTTTGCAGTATTTTAACAATGGCCTCTTCAGTTCCCCTGTCCACCAGGTCAGGTTTTGTGAGGATTCCTGTGAAGTTAAAAGAGAAAGTTAATCACCAAGCAGGAACACTCTGTACCATGATTTATAAAGCAATTTTTTTTGTATTCTCTCTCCTAGAAAGTTCTCAGCTCCCAGGCTGTAAAACTCACTCTGCAGTTCCTCTCACCACACCTTTTGCTTTGCAAACCTTTCTTTTAGGGTTTTTTTTAAAGCAAAGCTTTTTTACCATTAACTTCAGATCAACTACCATTAACTGAGATTTTCAGCTTCCAGTTATTCATAACAGGAGTGCCAGCAAGACACCAGACTAAGGGATTCTTGGAGCTGCTCAAGAATTGTGACTAGAAATACTTGCAGATATATTCTTTAGCCTGTTTTCTGTTTTGGATTTTTTTTCCCCCCTCTTCTTCTAGTAGCTAATTTCACAGAGCACAGAACATCAGACCTCATGGGAAGGAATAAAAAAGATTTGACCTCCTTTTCAGCTCCTAGCTTAAAAAATGATCTCACCTATTGTCCTTTCTCCAGTGGGGTCCACCTCTTGAGCCATTTTCAATGCTTCTGTTGTTGCAATATCCACGTTACATGGCACCACTACCAAATTGACTGTCTCTTTGCAGCCAATAATTCTTTTAAGTAGCATTTTGATCTGCAATTCAATACAGCAGTGAGGAGGTTCAGTGAAATCAGACACTTGCTTGTAGGATGTGACAATTTCTAGCAATATGAGCCACTGCCTGATGACATTAAATGCCACATATGCTGAGGATAGTGTTACATGCTAGAGGCTGGCATGGAAAGGGCCCAGAAGAAGAATGCAGCCTCTTTTCTCATGTCAGGATTAATCCAAACCTCTGGCATGAATGAGACCAGACTGATGTTGTTAAGCCTGTCTTGACAGCTACATGGAGTTTAACCTCTTGTGCATATCTAATCTTTCATTATGGGAATAATAAAGGTATTTGAAATCTAACACATGTAAGAAAGCCAGGCTCTGAGGTGTAGGTATACACTTATGGAAAGAAAGCAAGCTCGATTGTGCTGATAAATCTCAAATTTTATCTCTGAAAGGAGCACAAATGTGTTTGGCTTATTTTTCAGTGGAATAATCGTAGGGAAATTTTAAAAAGCACCAAAACTGAAGATGCTCATGACATCTAGTTGACATTTTTCTGTTTCAATCCCAAACTAAGTGAGTTCCTCATAATTTGTGTTGTTTTGTAGAAGCTTCACAGAGCACTGCGGCGCTTATTCCACAGTAAATAAATTTTTTTCCCCCTGGATTTTGGTAAAGATGCCTCTCTTTTCTACTTCCTACCCATCCCAGTTTCTGACAGGCTGCAGTGCTACAGACTCCATCTCTGGAGCATACAGACAGCTGGGAACAAGGGAAAAGTTTGGATTTTATCACACCTGCTGCTTTCTTCTCAATACAACAGAAAGATTGCAATCTAATGTGGAATTAAATTACTCTCCTCCCAGAAAGTAAAGCTCAGACAATCCAATCTTGTCTCATTTCTATTTGGTATATCTAGTTTAGCTTGGGCTCCTTTTATTGCAAGTTCCCATTTAAAGGTATTTTAGGAGAAACAACACACCCAGCTCCTGCAGATCACCCTCACAGCAGGCCTTATCCTACCAGAGTTTTATTTGCATTTCCCAGCATTTCCTCTAAAAGCAGCCAGAGGAAGGGCAGAAATCCCCTCCATTTATTCTGTTTACTTCACAAAAGGTCTGCTGGGAGCCCTCAGGGGATGAAACCCCGGGCACAGATTGGCACACGAGGCTGATTTTTACCTGGTCCCCGATGTCTTTTGGCTGGTCCCCCACGGCCACCCTGGCAATTCCAGGGAGATCAATTAGAGTCAGATCTGGGACATCAGGGGACCGAACTTCCAGGGAAATTAACTGCCCGCTAATGGCACCTCTAGGACCGGCCACAACATCCTGGGCTGTGAAAAGAGCAAGGCAATGAATACAAGCTTCAAATGATGCATCAAACCAAAGCTGGACACAATGGCTTTGAAATGTACCAACTATCTGTCACCTAAGGTTCTTTCAGGCTTGGCGTTTTCTTTCAGATCCAGCCACACACTTTAATTACCTTAATTCGTACCAATTGCCTGGCCAGTTTTGAGAATATCCAAATAATGTATTGAAAAGCTAATTAAAAAAAAAAAAATAGAAAGAATAGCAATTTATGCAAAAATCTAAGGAAATTATAATGCAGAACAAGTTGATATGAATTCCAGTTGGAATATGAGCTGCAATATTTTACAGAGCATATATTTATGGACTCTTATGTATGCAGACAAAATACATGTAAATAAACCACAATGAAAGGGATCAGGTAAAACAATGGCCAGTTGTAGAAATACTTCCTCAACAACAAGAGACTTTGTAAGCATTAATTAATTCTTGGATGCTGTGAAAGAAATATAGGTGTTGTTCTATATTCTTCCTAATTTTATAGGGAGATTGAGAGTAAATTGTCCCAGATACTACTAGACAATAATGCTTGAACTGTGAATACAGAGAATAAAGGAAACCTCAGTCATTCTCATCAGAGATTTTCAGCTCTTTAATTACCTTAATTCATACCAATTGCCTGGCCAGTTTTGAGAATATCCAAATAATGTATTGAAAAGCTAATTTTAAAAACAGAAAGAATAACAATATTCAGAACTGTGCAAGTCAAGGAAATAAGGACAATCCAACTTTCACACTTAGGGCAAGTGCTTACTGCCCTTTGGGTAAGAACACTGATTTCTTATCCAGCATGAAGTGTCATAACAGTAAAGCTGAGACATGTGAAGGGCAATGACTGAGCCTGTGGTCACAGAAGCTCTCTGTCCTTCACTCTGCCTTCTTGCAATTTCCTCCAAAGTAATAAGATTTCCAGCCAGAGACACCTCAAGCACTCTCTGGGCTTTTGAACTGATGACAGGAACCATTTAGGTCACATGTTTACAATTTGACAGACAACCTCCCCAAACCAGGACACCAGGAAGCACCAGCCAGGTAAGGACATAGCCTGAGCATTTATCATGGATCAGGATAAAAGAATCATGGCTCTAGTGGTTGGCATCCCTGCCCAAGGTGTTGGAACTAGAAGACCTTGAAGGTCCCTTCCAATCCAGGCCATTCTGGGATCATCATAAATCATCTTCACCACTGAAGCAGTGGTACAACTCCCTTGACAGAAATGAGTTTTGCTGACCCAGCTTCATCTGCTCTGAATCCAGCTCTTGGTGTAACTCCACAGTCACTGTGGATGCTGCTCAGGCTAGGAGGAGGATTCAGAGGAGATGGAGCCAGCCAAATCCACTCACCTTGCCTTATTGCTCTGTCCACCTCAGAGGCGTTCTGCAGCTCCTGGGTCACATTTCTGTAGGAGATCTTCCCTTGCCATGCCTGCCCTTCAGGCAACCTCTTCAGTTTAAGCTCCAAGGGACACCGAGTGACAATGCCTGCAGCAGTTCCAAAGGCAGAGGTTGTGCATGAAACACAGCCTTGAGGTGTGTGGTGTACACAGGGTTGCCTCTTTCACACAAAAATGTTTCACACAAAAATGTGGAAATGTTCCAAGAAATGCTGCCAGAGGGGACTTGTCCAACTTTCTGCTCAGAGCAGGATTGTCACCAGTGCTAGATGAGGTCAACCATGGCTCTTCCCAGACATGTCTGCCCTGCAAATCCCCACAGATGGAGTTTTGCTCCTCTCCGGATGATCTGTTTCAGTGCTGCAACTAAATCCTATGAAAAACCTTTCCACAACTCCAGCCTGAAAGACTGGATTATACTGTAAACTCACATGGATTATATTGTAAACTCCCATGGAACTTGCAAAATTTATGTGTGTAAAAATACACACACAGAGCTGGAAAGTACATCTTCTTGAGCTGTAAAGTCTTTCATCATCTCTGACAAATAATGCATTAAGTAAAGATCTTTGTACACTTTTTACACATAATAATAATAATAATAAAAGTTATCTGTAAGAAAATGTAGTTTAAAAAACCCAAACCCACCCCAAAAGCAAATTTAAAAGCTGGTTTTCCATGTGAAATTAATACTCTGCTGCACTGCTGCTTTCTGGGAAATGCACAGATTCAGCTGGGACAATCACACTACACTTCTTACTGCTGGTGTCTTGACCACCAGGACCACGTGCCTTGGAGTTACCTTGTGGTGCCTCACTCGCACCTCCACTTCTCAGTCATGGAATGATCCAATTCTAGACCGAAAAAAAAAAAAAGAAAAAAAAGAAAAAAAAAAATCCCTTCCACTTCATCAAAGAGAAAATGTGAGAGAGTGAATTCTTACCATTGCCCCTGGGGAGAGCAACACCAGACAGGGCTTCGAGGACAGAACTTTTCCCGGAGCTCTGGTCTCCAATCACCGCAATCGCTGGCAAGGACAGGTCCTTTTCTATTCCAAGAGCTCTCAGGCTGTCAACAAGATCAATGCAGGGTCGGATCTTCTCCTCATACTGGTTGTACAAGCTGTGCTCTGCAGCCTGTTAGAGTTAGGATTACAATTAATTTTCCATAATTAAAAAAAAAAAGAAAAAAAAAGTCGCATTTTCTGTTCATCGTTCTTTAGTAAAAGTTATTTACTGGCATCAAGCTCTACTTTGTATCACTGTGCATCCTTGCATCTCCATGTAATAAACAGGTGTCTGTAAATATGAAAGAAACAGTTGAGTCAGACCATCCTTAGTAAAAATAACAAATTTTGGAAGCCGTCCTGAGAAGGTAAAGAACACATTACTAAGTGAGGTGTCGTGGTTTGAGGGGAAATGAGTTTTTTTTGGGATGGTGTGGTCATGCTAATCAGTGTCTAAATTTTAATATTGGCACTTGGTTTGTCCACTGAGGGCATGGATACGCTTCTGAGAACACAGGGGGTTAAAAGCTGTGAACTCTCACTGGAAGTTCTTTTTGAGTTCTGGTCTTGGACGAGAGGAGACCTCTCCCCTGTCTAGCTCCGAGCTGGGCAGGGTCGGGGGGAGGGGGGCCATGTGGCTGGAGGGAGGCCAAGCCTGGGCTGAAGAGCAGAAGAGAGCACTGCGAGGGCTTTGGGCAGCCATCTCCCATTCCCCGCCACCGAAGGAGAAGGGGGGGTGCCCAGCAGGGCAGCCAGCTGTGGGAGTTCATGAACCAAGCCGGCAGAGCTTGACACTTTTAACTCTTCTTGAGACGATAGAAACTTTGCAAATGCTGATTCTTCTTAGAGTTAGTGAGATTGAGAGAAGTTGAGAAGAATTCTAGGTGGGAGGAGATGATGGAGTGGCTTTTGGCTGGACTTTTCTTGGATAGCTATGGACAGAACCCTTGAGTTCCTGTGACACAGAGACTGCATTCTAGGGGGAGGCAATGGCTCAGAGCCAGGAGAGTGCGGTGATGTGAGAGTGTGTGAACAGAGACGACGGGTGAGGAGGGTGGTAGTGGTGCCCTCCATCTTCGAAAAAGAAGAAGAAGAAAATAATCTCTGTTCAAGAGACCCCTCAGCCCCAGGGGGTGAAACATGGGGGGAACAGGTGTCCCAAAAAGAGAGGGACGGTGCTCTTTTTTTAGAACTGGACAAAGCATCCTTAAAGGGAAAAACCCTAGAAGCAGCTCTGGTCCATGTGCAGTGGTGAGAGCACTGGACATGGAAAGAAGAAATCACGATGGCAAAATGTTTTCTGGGCAGTGCCACACGTGACAAGGAAACACGAGAAGTTTCGCCTGTTTCCTGAGTGAAGTCTGTGGTGCAAGAGAGACTCCTCTCTTCTCGAGGAATTGAGAATTGATTATCCAAAGGGTAGTAACAGAATTAAGAAATTTGGTGGGGGGTAGGAGGAGGAAATTTAGAAAGTTCATCTTGTGTTCTGTGTGTTTTCCCCTGTAGCTTTAAGTTAATAAAGTTTTTTTCCTTTCAATCGTAAGTTGGAGCCTGCTCTGCTCTGTCTCTGATCACATCTCACAGTAGAAACCAAGAAAAGAAGTATTCTCATAGAAGCACTAGCATTTTGCCAAGGTCAGACCATGACATGTGGTTTGTTAATTTTTTTAATAACAGCTTTTTTAATAACTGCCATTTTCTTCCACTCATCCACAGATATAGTAAAGCATGTGTATGCAAATGAAGACTGATCCCAGAAATCACTGAATTTGGTAAAAAAATAGCTTATTAGGTCTTTGTTTTGCAGTTTGAAGATTTAGCTTGTGCACAGGCACCAAAAGAGTTCTGCTGTAACATTCTTAACAGGTGGCTGAAATCTTTTAGATCATCATGGTTCCTCCTTCTTTGCCTCATTTTAGGCTCACATAAAGCATGAATATGAGTGGGTTGTTTTAAATGACTGATTATTGTCATTTTCTGGATTTGACACTGGTCCAGATATTAACACAGGCTCTTCATTTATATGAAAACAAAACAAATAATTTCCAGTCTTTGGCAAAACTGGTCCATCTGCTGTTAAATATGCTCAGCTGAAGTATATAAAGATCAGCTTGGTCTCTTCTCCATGTTCCTCTCTCCATGTTCCAGTGACTGCTGAAGTTAGAGATGCAATTTTGGAAGCACCAATATGTTTCAGACATATTGGGCCAGGCACATTCAAACCTGATTTTTTGAAAAGAAAAACTGAAGTTTCTCTCCATCACTTTTATCCAAGAAAAATACTTCTAGAAGTATGTCTGTGGATCAGATGCACTCAAACAAAGCAGATTTTTTGGTTCAAGATGAGGAAGGCAGCACACATTATTGGAGGCAGGAATTTTGGTAACCCCTGCCCGCTCTCTTCACTACAATGTTTAATAGCTACTAAATTCTCAAAAAACTTCAATAACTGCATCACAGACTTAAAACCAAGCTGTGTTCAGTGTTAAATACCCAAACAGGTTATTATGAACCTTTCTGTGCATTTCTGTTAAGGGTTGAAGAGCCTCAAGAAAAAAAACCTCAGCTTTTATGATTTCTGTTCAACATTTGTTGCTAGGATTGAGACAGACACATGCCACACATTAAATTGGCTTCTAGGCTGCAGCCATCTCTTTTTTTAGACCTGAATTATTAATGTTTGCAGATTAATTGCAGGTACTTCTCTTGCCACTTACATGCTAGGCCTCATCCCAAAATTTCTCCTTAGACCTAACAAGTGCAGATTGCCCAAGAGACAAAGAAATTAATTCTGGGGCACAAAGTGAAATAACAGAGTAAGAGTGGGGAGGATCTGTGCCCTCTCCTTGCCTTACCTCGTCCTCTTCTGCGAAAAACTTCTTCTCAAAGTCCTGGTCATAGTTAGTTTTGATCTCAAACAGTTTCTCTGACTTCCCAGGATCATCCTCTGGTTCTGGTGGGAGAGGCACTCTAGCAGCTTCTGGAAATGGTTTTACAAAAGAAAATACAAACCCCTCTTTCTTGGGGGTATTTTTGGTGCTTTCAGGTTGTTTGAACGCTGCTTTCTTTTTATCCATGGTCTGCTGATTTACTGGCCTTGGATGTATGGTGTCTGCAAGTGCTTCACTAAATATTGATCAGTGCCTGGTCCAACCACTCTGAGGTGCAGCTTCTGAAACCAAACACGGGGAAAGTCAGTGACTCCACCTGGCAACAATGATCAGAGCAGAGAAAATCAAACACCGCTTTTATTTCCTGATCCAAACCCTTGGTAGGTGCCAAGAGCCACAGCTCTTTTCAAATCACTGAGATTGCTCTCCAGAGGATAGACTTGAAACACTTCTCCCTACCTCTCTTAAACTCTCTTTTTGGTATTAAAAAAAAATTGCGACAGGAAAAACAATGTTTGTTTTTTTGAGGAAAAAAAAAGTAACACCAGTTTTTGAAAAAAGCAAATTCTCCTCAATGAAAAAATTTGCTGAAAGGTGTTTGGAGAAGCTCAGTCAGTGTCAAGGCAGGACTGGAGGGAATGTGAATCCTTAACTCCCTGGGGTCAGGAGTGTAGGGCTGTGGGCTGGCTCCAATCCATAGACTGCTAAGTGCCCATCTCATCTCTTTTGTGAAAGAAATACTTGTCAGGGGCAAGCCTGACACCTGTTTTTGAAGCTCTGTATCTTGGTCCCCTCCTCTATAGCTTAAAACCCTCTGCCAAAAGCAGACTTTTCTTCACATGATGTTAGAGAAGGAAGGATAGGAGGCACTTTAAAATTTATTTCCTTGTTCAGCATTTCCTTATGAAAAAGTTTTGTTTTCCATGGGTGACTGAGGAAATTAGTGGCTTTTGGTGTGACACTATCTGGGGAAGGCGATTTCCAGAGAAAGTGATTTAAGGAAAAAAACCCCAAGAGTCCTTTTTCAAAGCTAGATGTTTTAGCCTCCCTCTGCCAAAACCAAGATCTGTTTAACTCAAACACTTCAGAAAACAAACTAGGAGAACCACACCTTTTCTTCAAATAACTTCCTGTTCTGTTTAAATTTTTTGGTTGAATTATGTTTTCAGGCTTTCTAATTTAAACAGATGCCAAAACAGGATGATCAGACACAATGTAGGTTATACTTTCAATGTGTAAAACAAGTTCAGGAAAAAAACCACACATTGTAGCAGAGCAGTTGAGAGAAGGTTGTGGGCCAGGCAAGAGAAACTGGATACAGTGATTGTGTGGGTATTTTTAATTAGATTGATTGCTAATACAGCATGTAAATATTGCCAGTGCAAAATCAAAATAACAACTCCAATATTCCAATGGATTATAATCAGGCCATGGTCCTTGTGCTGAGTTACAAGTGAGACCCCCTTGCTTCCAAAACTTCTCAGAGCAGTCTAGGTGCAAGCTGCTGCACTTCAGTCCCAGATTTGGTCAGCAGTCCATGTCTAAAGGGTTACAATACGAGCAGGTTCAGGCAGAAATGTACAGATTTCCAGTCTTTGGCCTTGCAGAATTCATCATTGCAAAGCAACAAAGCACCTCTGGAGCTACTTTAGGATTTTATGTCTGTGTTTAGGTGGACCTTGGGTATTTTAACACCTGTCCAAAAGCACTGGAGCTGGACTTACCTTGTAGGCATCCCTGGTGGGGGTGGGGAGAGAAGGGGATGGAGAAGGGGGAAAACCAACCCAGAAACTTCCTGCAGCTTTGTGACACCAGTTTGTCCTGTTGGCCAAGCCTCCAGCAGCATTTTATACTCTTTTTGTGGTCAATGTGCACCAAAGTCAATCACAAACATCTCAGTTCCCCACCTCTGGAGTGAATTAATTATGCAAACATCCAGACATCCTGCAATACCCACCTGGTGTGTTTACTCAGGACAAACCCCATGGCCATCACAGAAGGGGAAGGGATGTGGGGGAGGGCTGAGGATGCATGAGGAGGTACAACCATCTTTAGTTAACCTTTACAAACATCGAGGTGGGGTGCAGACCACAGGGTGCACACACACACTCAACACCCCTGCACAAAGATACCTGCAGTCAGCACCAGAATAAACACCTGTGGGGATTTCTAGGGCTGCACTCCTGGACTAGGAAAGGGTGGGTGGGTTTTGTAACCCTTCCCTGTGCCACACGGGCATAGTGATTTCTTTGTGTGCTGAGCCGTGACAACATCGGATGAAAGAAAGGAGGAGAGGGAAACAAAAAAGCTGCAATTGTAAAGAGCCCTTCTACAATGGGCCAGAAGCCACTTGTGAAACATGACACCTCGATGACGCGATGATGCTGAAAGTCTGCCAAAAAATTTCCTCTCCCCAGAGCTGCCCCTGCCTCCTTTGTCGGGACAGTACTGATTTCACTGAGCTTTATCTTTAGAATTTGCCTGCCTGTGTGAGGGAAACCACTCCCAGCACAACACGAAGCACTCTCTGCACACCCACATCTGCACAAACACCAACCTGCCAAAGAGAAGTTCCTTTTTCTGTAACGACACTTTGGCTTTGCATCGGTACAAGATGAAAAGCCCCTTCTAAAAAATCCCCTCTCAAACCCAAGGTGCAGAACTGCAGTGCTGAACCCACACAGCTCCTGGATTTATTCACTCTCTGTCCAGCCAGAGGAGCACATGGATTTCTGGCTGACACACCCTGTGACTTCAGGGTATTTGGGTAAACCTCACAGTTTCCAGGTTGTATGGTTATTAACTCCAGCTGTCTTCTCATAAAGAAAATGAAGCAACGCAAAGCTTATGATCCTACTCATAAATAGTGCTGGCTAGATCATCTTGTTGAATAATGGCTTTTAAAAAAAGTTAAATGCCATCTCTCAGCTGTTTCCTTTTAAAGAGGAAATAATACTACTAATGTATTTTATTTTTTTTATTTTTCTACCCCAGAAAGGAAAAAATCCTGCTCCCGGCAACCCTGTTTAATCCCACTTACTTTAGATGTTTTAGGCTGCCTTGTCACATTAAAAGGAATAAAGACAACAGTAAAAAATTGCATTATTCTTTTTAGAAGAAGGAAGGGAGAAACTTACCTTTGTAAGTGTCCTGAAGGAAGGAGAAGCAGTGACTTTCTGAAACTTCTTCAGAAGCTTTTTTCTTTACAGGCTCCACCTTCCCATTATGACAACAAGGAGCAGAAATGAAACTAATTCTCACAGGAGAAATATTTGGCTTTTGTGGAATGACCAGGCTGTTTCAAAAGGCAGAGCTGCCACGAGTGGGCACCACTTGCTTATTTTGCACTAGGCTCAATTAAGGAAATGGGTATCCTAACACATGAATGGTGTCCACAGACAAGGGGGCACCTCACAGCCAGTTCAGAGAGCCAGAGAATCCTAGAATGGTTTGGGTTGGGAGAACATAAAGATGATCTTGTTCCATCCCTCTGCCATGGGCAGGGACACCTTCCACTGTCCCAGGCTACTCCAAGCCCTGTTCCACCTGGCCTTGGGCACTGCTAGGGATCCAGGGGCAGCCACAGCTGCTCTGGGCACCATGTGCCAGGGCCTCCCCACCCTCACAGGGCACAATTCCTTCTTAATGTCCAATCTAACGCTACTTCCTTTCAATTTAAAGGCATTCCCCCTTTTCCTATTACTACTTGCCCTTGTAAAAATCTCTCAGCCTTCTTCTCGCCGAAGCCTCTCAGAAGAGCAGCCACCCCTCTGTACAGCAGTTCAGCATTCAGCAGATGAGATCCAGGTGAAGCTAACTTAATTATTGCTAAACTTTTAGTGAATGGTGAATTATTAATTAATCACTGAGCAGCCTTAGGGTATTTAGCATAATGCAGCAAATGCATTTATCGAAGGCAATTCTGAGTTTGTTACAGCTGTCACCTCAAAATACAATTCTTGACTTGACAAAACTGTCTCCATGAAAGGTCTTGGCAGGCAAATGTGAAACCCCTACTGTTGAGACAGCTTTGTGATAGCCCTGGAAATAACAATGCAATGTGTTGGGCTTTTTACTTTCGTTTCCCTGTATGTTTAGTGAACAGCAGAAATGAAACTCCTCACAACACAGCTGAGCTCCTCCTTCCCTGGCTGTACTGTTTAATAGGATGTCACTGACAAATAGCAGGGGTACTTGAAAATATTTGAGCAACGACTTGCCTTTCCTCCCTCACAAAAAGGCATCTCAGTGAGTCAGTTCACTCACACCTGGGGCAGAACCTGCTGGTTCAAGCTGCTGTGCCCCACTCCCACAGGTGTTGCCTGCTGGGGATGCTGATCCTGTGCCATCCAGGGGACCCTTTCCTCATCCCTCCATGCAAAAAGCAAGTGGGTGAGGGCCCCCTCCACAGGAGAAGGAGTATTTTTTTCCACTTCCCAGTGAGACTTTCCATCCCAGCCAGGGTGGCAAACCACACCACCGCTCACCTGGGGCTGTGCCTTGGCTGCTAGAGGCTGAGGGTGTTGGATGTGGGTGACAAGACAGCAAAGTGACACACAGTGTGATTTCTCTCTGTTATGCACTGCCTTCAGGGCAGTCCAAATTGTTTCTCAAGACCTTGTGGTGCTTTCTCAACATCACTAGGTCAGGATACTTCCTCTTCTGCTGTCTTTGCTCTCCTGCCCTCATTTTTTTGTGTTTTAGGGGTTTTTTTCTGTTTTTAATAGGCTCTAAACTGTTAAGCAACATCAGTGTACTTTGTTCAGTCAGGGGCTTTGCAAGATGAATGCAGGAACCCCCCTTGCTTCTCACTCTCTCTGGTTTTGCCCATTGCCTCAACTGATCAGCTGTTCTCTGTCAGGACCCAGGACATCCCTCTGGCTGTCCTGAGCAGCCAAGACCCCTGCCAGGGGTCTCAGAGACCCTGGCACAGAGCCCAAAATGCCTGTGGTTTTGATTGTGACCTGTGGAGCAAGTTACCAACCTTAGATGAAGATCTGCAAGCCATGACAAATTAAGTAGAATGACAGTGAATTTACCACGGGGTGAAAAAGTAGATTTTGGGGTTTCTAAAATGGAGGTTCAGGGGGCAAGATGGAGGGATCTGGCTGTGTCCTGCCTTTCTCCTTCTTCTTCTTGGCCGCCATCTTCTGGGTGATGTTGGCACTTTTGGATTGGTTTAGAGTAGAAGCTCACTGTCTAATATAGGTGATAGGTATTGGGAAGTTATGGTAAATAATGTACACGTAGTTTTTGGTACAAAGACATAACATCACCCCAGGGGCAGGCAGAGTGCCTCTGACTGTCCTGCTGAGCGGATCTCAGCTGGACAGGAGAAAGAATTTTATAGATAAGATACAATAAACAACCTTGAGACCGAGAAATGAAGAGCACTGACTCCTTCTTCAAGCACCGGGCTGGGAAAAGGGACTTTCCAACTTTTCTCGGGCTCACTCTGACCAGCTAGAGACCCTGACAGTTCTCAATTCCTGGCTGTTCTGGTGGGTTTCCAACTGCCTTACTCAGGTCCAGCACTCACACTTCTCTGGACCCAGCCCTTTCTCCCTCCTCACCTGGCAGAGACTCAGAGGACCTGTTCCCAAGCTCTGGCTGTGGGTGGCAGGATGCTGGGCACAGCCTGCAACAGGACACTGCAGCTCTAAACTCTCCTGGCCTCTTTAACCATCCCCATCCTTGCACTTAACCATACAGGAGAGCAATCTGAAGGAGATTCTAAGTCATAATCTTGTCCCAAAATGGCTTTTTTCACTCTGTGTGCAAGAGGCTGATCTTCACACAGACTTGAGGTATTTGGTTTATTTCTAGTCTTGCACAGAAAGAGGTGCTGGGTGGCAAATCCACAAAGCCAGCCCAGTGACTATCAAAACTTGTCACTATTTATACACCAACAAAGGCATTAATGTTCACTGGCTACAAGTCACAGAGTTCTCTTATTAACCAGTATTCTATCTTCTATTGATTAAAAGATTCTCTCACTTCTTTTGCTAATTAGTCCTCATGCTCAGCCTTTCTCTTATTTTGAGTCAGTGAGTTTTTTGGGTTGGTGGGCAGTGAGTCAGTGGTTGTGATCTCCCCTTGCCAAAATGACCCATTCCTGATTTGATGAGCTGGCCTTACTTTGTTCCTTGCTATCTGGCATTGTCTTAGTTTATTCACCAAGTGTCCTAGGTTTGTTGGTTCAGCAGTAATTTATGCCTGGCTGCAGCTGACACATTATCTCAAGTTTCTTCTATTCTTTTTTTTTTTTTTTTTTTTCCTACAGCTCCTGCAATTACTGAGACACATTAAACATAATTTATCTTTTAGGGAGTTGTTCATCATTTCCTCCAGCTGAGGCTATGAAGCCACAACAGCACTCAAAAGCCTCACTTTTTATGAACATGACACATTTTCCCGAAATTAATCACAGGGATGACTGGCAAGTCAATTGCTTCACGATTTTTTAAATGCAAATATTCAGTGCTGCAATTAAGACAAAGTATAATAGGGTTAGCATTAAGAGAAAGACAACAGGGTGAAGTAACTTAATGAAAATCCCTGTGTTGTGACCACCTAAAAAGTGTGTCCCACCACCAATGTTCTGCAGGAACAGCAGCACCTTTCTTCCTTTTGTTGGATCTCCCCACCTGAATGCTAAGATGGTCTGGCTCTGCTCATCTTCCAGAATGCAAAAGAAAGTATCTTTTAAATCCAAAGCAGTCAAATCATTATTTGCCCATGACCATTTTTTTTATTGCTCTTAAATCCTGTACCAGCCTGTACTGCTGAGAATGAGGCTTCCTTGCTGGTGTCTGATTCAGAGTGACCCTCTCCAGGCAGCATTCAGGATGTCATTCTCAGGTTCCTCTGAGCTCTGGTTCATTATTAAACAGATTCAAGCCTTCCATGGCTTTTATTGTGAGATACATAGAGGTTTCTGAAAAAGGATTTCAAGCATTTAACTTGCAGAGCACACATCCTGTGTCTTGGTTTGGAAAGACAGGTGTCTGTTAAGGAAGGCAGGAGCCTCCCCTGAAATGGAAAATGTAAACACCCTCCCTTCAAATTATTATTATTATAATTTTGAAATTAAGGGGCTCTCAGGCAAAGATATGGGAATAGGATTAACAGTCCTTTATTAGGGAAGAAAATAAAAATAAAATAAAAATGCAGTAATACAAAAAATCACTGCCAGAGGCAGAGCATGCCCTGCCCCCTGTGGGTCAGGGTGGTGGCACTGTCCCATCCCAGGGGGCTCAGGGTGGTGGCACAGTCCCATCCCAGGGGGGCTCAGGGTGGTGGCACAGTCCCATCCCAGGGGGGCTCAGCCCTCCTGCAGTGCCAGCTGTGGTTCTGCTGGAGCAGGGATCCTGCACAAGGGGGGAGTTTTCCTCTGGAGCTCCAGGGCTGCTGGAGATGGGCCTGCTCTCCCTCTGGGAATGCAGGGCAGGAGAAAGCTGCTCCTCTGGGAATGCAGTGGGCAAAGGCTGCTGGGCTGTTCCCAGCTCAGATTGGATCCAGGTAGGAATGCTTGGCTCCTCCCCTGGGCAGAGCATCTCCCCATGGGATGGTGGAATTTGATCAGCCCTGCAGGGACACTCACTGGCCATGGACAGCAGAGATATCCTGGAGGGAGGATTGACTGTGGGAGAGACAAAGAAAACTGCCCCACCTGGTTTTAACAGCCAGCCCAATTAACAGAAAATAACTGCCCCACCTCTAACAGATGGTGATAGAATACACACCCCCAGCCACATCTTGCTTTTCCAACCCAAGACATCCTGGCATAAAGAAATCCATGAGTTAATTTAGTGTCTCCAGCTGTGCATTCTGTGGGGTGTAAGAATGGCTGTGAAGCTCATTTTCCCATTACCCCAAAATCAGAATTTTAACTTAGCAGACCCTTGCAGTGAGTTATTACTGAATGTCTGGCTCTGCTATCCACTAGAAATGCCTGGTTTCTTTTGATGCATTATCTTAAATTTCTGTCTTGTATTTTTTGTTTTCTATAGCTGCTGCAATTACTGAGACATGTTAAACCATAACTGATCTATTTGGGAGATGTACATCAATACTAGTGATTAGCTTATGAATTTTCAGCAGTGCCTTTGTTACGTGATCAGTTTGGTTTTGTTTAATCACAGGACTATGTAACAAAAAAAGGAGGACTGAGCAGCATCACTTGCTGTGAACAGTGAAATCAGGGTTCTCCTTTCTCCCTGTGTCAAGGGTTTGGTTCTCCTATTTTCTCCTGAAACTGCAAAATAAAAACTTGACCCCTTAGTGGGAAATTTTTTAGTGTAAGGCATTGAAAAGAGTTTTCATGTTTATGTAATGATTTATAACAGCTTCTTTCACTGGCATACAGTTCTACAGATTAACACAACACAAGAGAGATGTTTAAAATAGACTAAGCAGAATTTCATTCAAATCTGAAAGCACAGAGTGTGTTCTGAAATAATTTTAATGAAGAGAAGAATGGGGCATGATGCAAAAGATGAATGACCAAGCATTTGTCAAAGCCATTTCACATTATAATTTAAAAAGAAATCAAAATACAGTGTAAATGTACTGTTGGTGCAGTTGGCAGGATCATTCTGTGACTTATACCACTGGGAAAAATCCTTAATCATAAAATTATTCAGATATTATACTGGATGTTGTCTAGTCAAACCTTATAAATCAAAGTGATTCAGACTGTGCAGCCTTGGGCTTTATCCCAGTGAGTCTTGAAAACCCTCAGGTATGGAAATTCCACAGAATGAAATTCATTCAAATGATTGACTAATGACTTTTTCTTCCTTCTTCACATCTGCTTGGATGTACCCCCCATGTTTCAGCTCCTACCCAATGTCTCTTATTCCCCCACTGTGCATCTCTGCACAGAGCCCAGTGCTACCCCCTCAGCCAGAGGTGCTGGGGGGCTGCTCCAGCCTCACCCCCAGAACCACCCCCTCCCCAGTGGCCTGGCTGTGCCTGGGACAGAGTTGATTTTCCTCCTGGTAGCTGGTGCAGGGCTGTGTTTTGGAGAATAGTGTTGATACTATACAGATGTTTCGTTGTTGCTAACTACTGTTTACCCTCAGTCAAGGACATTTCAGTTCCCTGTGCTCTGCCAGTGAGGAGAAGCCCAAAAATCCAGGAGAGAGCAGAGCTGGAATGGCCAAAGGGATATTCCACACCAAGAAATGCCATGCTAAGGGTTTAAATGGGTACAGTTAACCAGAGGGGTCCTATTGCTGATCAGGGACAGGCTGGGCATCAATCAAAGGGTGGCGAGCAACTGTACTGTGCATCACTTGGGCTTTATTTTTAAAAATTTCAGTTAGTAATTATTATGATAATATTTTACTTGTTCCAATTATTCAACTGTTCTGATCCCAGCCCAGAGGTTTTTTTGTGATTCTCCTCCCCATCCCACTGTGGGGGTGATAGATGATTGAGTTACTGCCTGGAGGAGCTTTGCAGTTCCAGTGCAAAGCTGCTTCAGCACAAGGTAGTGGAGACAAAAAGCAGTCCATGAGGTGGGAAGGAGTGGGTGGTGACTTGAAAGGCTTTAAAATAAACAGAGGAATGGAAAGGTCAGAGAGAAAATATAAAAATATAACTGGGGGAGGGTGCGTTCTTGAGGGGGGGGGAGATGTGCGTGCATGAAAGGGTCTAAAAAATACAACATCAGTGGGCAGAATGCTCTCCATGGTACAGAGCAGAGAGACAGACACAAATCAGAGCCATTCTCTTTAGTTCCTGAGCCTTGTTCTTTAGTGAGGGATGAGCTATAGGGAATTGTGTGATTTGCTGTGTATGAACACTTCCACATCTTCCTGCAAATGTCTCAGGCGTATTTGTCTGCTGTTTGACTTGGCTGAAGTTGGGGTCACAGTGTTTGACATGCAGGTTTCATCTTTACAATGAGAGGGGCAATCCTGAAGAGCGTGAAGACTGGGATGAAACCAGTCCTTGTTCATGTGAGTGGCCATCACTGTGTGGCTTCCTGTCAGTCACAGAAAGGGAGCCAGGAGTGCAATTTGTCTGTGTGTGGTTTGTTGAGGCCTGATTGCCTTATATTTGATATTTTTATTAAAGGGGATCTTTGTCCAGTACAAAAATACCTGAAGTTTGAGAGATCCAAATTACTTGAAGCAGTGGGAGCTGCTGACATCACTTATACCAGGGTAACCCCACGTGCATTGGACTGTCCAAATAATGGGTTTTCTATGGGTTTTCTGCAGTCTCAGGTCCTTCCTACCCTTGCCTAGTGGGTTGTGTCCTCTTCAGCTGTGTGCAGCCTTGCAGTTCCTGTTGTCTAGACACTGCTTGGGGGCTTTCCCTTCTTCCAGTTTTCCTGCACATTTGTTATGCATTAAACTTCCTGGGCAGAGGGGTGGTTCAGACTGTGCAGGGCAGACAGGGGATGTTCCGAGAACATCACAAAGAATTTCTTCACTGAGAGGGTGGTTAAGCATTGGAAGGGGCTGTCCAGGGAGGTGATGGTGGTGCAGAAATAACTGCATGTGGCACTCATTGCCACGATTCAGTTGATGCTGTGGTGTGTGGTCAAAGGCTGGACTCAGTCTTGGAGGTCTTTTCCAACCTAATTGATTCTGCGATTCTGTGATTTGTTTGACTTCAAGCTTTCTGAGCAGAGGGGGTGGTTCAGGCTGTGACAGTATCTCTCCTATTTTTGCTACAGTGATCCCTTCCTTCCTTCCTTCCTTCCTTCCTTCCTTCCTTCCTTCCTTCCTTCCTTCCTTCCTTCCTTCCTTCCTTCCTTCCTTCCTTCCTTCCTTCCTTCCTCCCTCCCTCCCTCCCTCCCTCCTTTCTGCCCCCCCTTCCTTCTTCCCCTGTGATCCTTGCACAGCTCCCCCCACTTGGAAGTGTCCACCCCACCCTGGAGCCAGGCACATGGAGCTCATCATCCTGGAATCCCTGACCCCTGATCACCAGAGGGAATTTGCAGGAAGGAAAGGGACCAGACCCAGCTGTCACCCCCAAGGTTGGTGTGTGAGGACTGCAGTGGCTTCTCTGGTGGACACAAGTGTTTCCTGCATTTGAGTGGTGAGCAGTGGTTTAATCCATAGGAACAGGATAGTTTGGGGAACACGTGGATCTTCTTGGGCTCCTTTACTGCCAATTTTGTGGTCATCAGAAGTGATTGTGGTAGTGGGTAAAGCAAAGTGAAATTGAGATGTTCTGCTTGAGAGGCATGGAAGAGACTGTGGTTTCAGCTGATGCTTTTTTGGAATTTTTAGTAAATATAAAAATCTAATGAGGTAGAAACTTGGCTTCAACTTTTAAACATAGAGATTTATGTTTGCTTTCTGCTTTATACAAAATATTTCCTTATTTCTCATAAATATTTATGGAGAGTCCTGTAGCTAGTCCCAACCTGATGTGAATTCCCAGGCTGGTTACTTTTGGCCAGAGCTGGATTCATCAACCAGAGCAATGATGTTCACCTGAAAATGCTGTAACTGTTGGCTCTGTTCACAAACTGTCTGTGCTGGTGTGTTTGCCAAAGCCGTTTTGCCTGTCTGGACACTGAATCTTGACCTAAGGTTTTTATCTTTTACACAATGAAAATCTCCACTCCTGACCCAGAAGTAGCTTAAAAAGAGTGTCTGAAGCAAGGCAGTCTGAAGTCAGTCCAGGAAATGACATCTGAACTCCCTCTTTATTGTTGTCCATGCTCCCGAGTTTGTTTTCAATTACATGTTGCATTTTTTTATCTCTTTAGAAAATGATGAAATTTCCTGTTGTAGAGGGATGGTACAAACTTCATTGAATAAAGGAGTGAAGATTTGCTGAGAAGCAACAAAGAGCCTAACCCACCAACAGCTGATAAGGGGAAGTGTTTTTCTGTCTCTGAATTTCAAGGTAATCAGAAACAAAAACTGATGTATCAAAAAAGAAAGAAGAGCTTTACCTGTGCCACGGATTGGACACTTCTCCAAAGCAAACTCCATACAACAAGATTCCTAAAATTAAACAACCCCAATGAGCAGAAGCTATCAAAAAAGGGGAAGAGGAAAAAAATGAAGAAAAATATCCCCCCTCAAAGACAGAGACCATTTCTTCAATCTTCATAAAAATAATTAAAACCTTGTTATTTAGCATATTAAATCTATTTGTTCAAGGGCTACTCAAATCTGTTAATGATCATTATGATTATGGTATTTAAACAGTTGCCATCAGGACATTTACAATTAGTCATATTTCTCTCTAACCATTTTTTTACTTCCTTAGTTTTTGATAATGAAATAGAAGAGTGTTATCTGTTGCAGATAAGGCAAATAAAGGCAGTTCCTCACAGCTGTTTAGCATTAAAATATTACTATTTGGGTGGAGCAGGGAGAGTCTGAAACCTAAAGCACAGCATGTCGTGTGTTTGTCCATGAACTGCTCAGGTGCAACTGGCTTTGCATGACCTTCCTCTTGCCTGTCTCTTTAATCTTGTTACATTAAAAATTACAGAGATGAGTTCCTCAATTCATGTAAATTACTACTGTCAACAGGAAATTAAATGGTAGCAAAGGATCTGGCAGAGCAGTGGTGGTGGGTTTTTGTATCCCTCAAGGTGAATTAAGCACATATTTGTGCTTAAAAGCAAAGAGATTTAATGAACAATATCCAGAGCAGAGTCCTGCTGCCCTAAGTGGTTTTACAAGGACAGTGCAAAGATGTGGCATGGGCTGATTCCTTACATTTGCCCTGGTATCCATTGTGTGAGCATTGGCATAGGGCACCTCATCCCCATGGTCCAGCCCCCAGCACCAGCTCTGCTGCCCTGAGTGCTCCCATGCTGCAGCATTTCTTATCTCATCAGCCAGTGGAACCTCCCTCTCTCACAGGGAGCAGTCCTGGCTCTGGCCTCCCCGCCTCCAGCCAGGGTAACCCTTTCCTATCCTCTTTTCCTCCATGCCAGATCATTCCTTGGTCAGGAATTACCATTGCTAAGCACTTACAATTTGAATTATCCCTCCTATGCCATACTAGAAAACAGGCTATGGACTTAATTAATGCTCACTCTTTGCTGTGAAATACATCAGCATCTCCTGACACATTCACTTCACTGCAGCAAAACACAAACAGAGGTGCAGACACCAAGCAGTGAGAGAAGGAAAATGCTTTCCCCACAGCATGGAATTGAGTCATACAATCAGTGCAGGTGGCTCAGGGTGCGGCTGCAGGAGCTGCAGGTTGAGCTCTGGGGGGTGGGAGCCCCAGGCAAGACCCTACACAGACCCTTTGCCCCTCAAAAGTCACAGGCACCTCTGGCACCAGCCAGGGAAATAAACAGCTTTAAGGATCCAAATGCCTGAGACTGAAATGGGAAACCTGGGGTTGAGCTGCCAAGTCCACAAGCAAGCCATGGGATAACAACATCATGAAATTTGCAGGGCCACGTCTGAATTGCACCAGTTGTGCCTTATAAATGTTCAAGAACTTCAGAAAGAGTCTTTTTCCAAGGAACAACAGTGATCCCTGACTGATGACATGTATGTTTCACTGATGTTTTCTGGCTAAATTACATTTATGTGAAACAAACACTGTAAAACTCTAGATGCAAATTCCTTTGTGGGAAATTCCTGGGGCATTAGACATCAGTATCAGCATCATTAGAAAATGATGGTTGTAGTGATATATCCATAAACAAGGAGTATTTATGCTCTGCTGAGCAGGGAGAGGAACCCTTCCTTTCCTTAGTTTTACTGCATCCCTAATGGACTTAGAGCTAGCCCAGATAGATAAGGGATGTGTTGCATTCCTGCTGAGGTGCCCTGGAATAAAAACTGTGGGAAACTATATCTTGAGCCCTCACTTTTAGTATACTGCTATGAAATTTTTAAGATAACAACAGCAAAATAAAATGTCCTTTTTTTGGTCCATGGGATTGTTAGGCAAGGGATCAAAGGAGTGCACCCCTGGACTGGGGTCCTATCTGATGGGAATGTTACATAATCCAGAAGTGGAGAGCTGGGAAATTTACTTTGTTGAAGTTCCCCTGGGTATTTAGGGAAGTCCTATCCCAGAACAAGGTAATCAATGCATCAAAGTCTGACCATCCCTCAGCCCCTCCTCTGCAGGGTGGGTCTCAGCTGCCATCAGCTGACATGGGGCTTGTGACAGGGAACCACGAACTTTCTGTGATCCTGGCCCATTCCCTGAAATGAGATAAAAAGGCCTCACAGTTTATCCACATGAGCTGTGAGAAGTGGGACTCAGTAAAGAAGGAGAGATTGCTCTAAATCATTTGCTGGTTATGTGCAGAGATGCTCTCAGTCAGGCCAGTGCTGTAGTCAAAGTGAACAGGGATGCAGGGAGTTCTGGCAAACCCTGCGCTCCAGACATTTTACATATCACTAATAATCACCAGTTGTTTATTTGTGCAGGAGCTGTAGCTGTGTCCCCCAATCCTGTCTGTCAGACTCAGCAACCATTTCCTAAACCACGTCTAACTACAATGTACTTGCACATGCACATAGATGATGAGTTGTAAGTGAAGGAAATTAAAAGCTTGATCAGGAAATCCTCCATGTCAGGAGAAAGCAAGCACCACAATGTCTGATTCCCTGATCTTTAACATTGGACAACTGCAACTATGGGGTGTGTCTTTAAGAAGATAAGAGGCAGACTCATGATGAGTCACACAGCAATGACCTGTGAAGGGGAGGTGAACATTTGTTTTTCATTGATCTGTGAAAGGGGATTTTGCTTTTAACACATCAGCTCCTGCAGGACAGTGAGGGAGGACTGATTTACTGTTCTGATTTATTTTTGTAGCTCATCTGAATAAATAGTCCTGTTGATACAGTGAGTACTTGGCCTCCTGTGTCTAGACCAGGATTTAATGGTTGCTAGTGGAAGGGCCTTAAAGATCATCTAGTTCCAACTGATGCTCTGTTTCTGAGACCTCTTTCCTATTTCTTTCTATCTCTCTACCTCCCCTTTCTTGTCACATAAAATCCATGTTAAATAAAATCTGCATGTTGTCCTCATATGGTCTCTTTTGCACCTGCATTTGGGCAGAGGCCTCTTTCCCTCATGGGTTTGTAACACCTGCTCAGGGTCCCTTCAGGGTCCCTTCCAGCCACCAGCATTCCGGATTGCGTCAGCTCCTCGCTTCCCTCTTCTTCTTGCCTCTGCTTTGAGCTGGGAATGTGCTTGAAATTTGCTATCTGCTCTGGGAGCCCACACAGCTTCGGGACCTTGTGACCCGAATGTGTCTCTGACACCCCAAAACACCTTCCCTGCCCCACTCTCCCTTAGGGAAGTTCCCCTATTTGCCCATCCTTGGCAGTGCTCTTCTCGTCCCGTTCTGCCTGTTCAGGATGGTGGGGCAGAGCACACCTTAAGAGAGTTTGCTGGTGACACAAAACTGGGAGGTGTGGCTGACACCCCAGAGGGTTGTGCTGCCATCCTGGTGGACAGGGACACCAGTTCCTTGTGGGGAGAATGGCCTGGCTGAGGCTTAGGGCTTGAGAGGCACCAGCCATGTCAGAGCCATGGGCAGATGCACAAAGCCTGGGGAGAAGGAGCTCCTGCTCAGAGGGGACACCAAGGATGCAGAGTGACAGCCACAAGGACATTTGAAACAACTTCCCAGATAAGGTCAAAACTCATAAAGCCAACTCAACAACTGTGCTAAAATCAGCTCCAGCTGGGGAAAAGGTATTTCTGGCACAGGGAGACAGCAACCACCAACTCCTGGCCCAGTGACCCCAGAAACACAGTGAGAAAAAAGAAGAGTCAGACTGAGCACAGGGGAAGACTAGTTAGCATAAAAAATAGGGCAATCTTCTAGCCAATAGAAAAATAATAATACGTTAATATTAAGGTATCAGTTATTGCAAATCAATATTAGTTAATAATAAGATAAAATATTAACTTAATATTTAATTATAAATAATAAATAGAAAAACAAGATTATTTTAAAATATAAAAGCAAATATAGTACATTATTTAATCTTTATAATGTCCATAAATAATAAATACATAGAAATAAAAATATTTTTTTAATATTTAAGGATAATCTATTATGAAGTGTATGATATACAACATTGTAGATTACATATAATATTAATGTAATATCTAAATATTTAAATATGATACCATAAAATATAAAAATAATTTAAAAAATAATTAATAAGAGAACTGTATAACTGGTAGCCAATGAACACAAATGCCTTCGTTCACTAAAATGTATAAATAGTGAAAAGTTTTGATAGTTACTGTGCTGGCTCTGTGGATTTGCCACCCAGCACCTCCTTCTGTGCAGAACTGTAAATAAAGGAAATAGCTGAACTCTGTGTTGGGATTGGCTTCTTGCACACGGGGTGAAAGAATCCCTTTTGGGCCAGCAGCTTTGCCATGGCCACGTGGATAAAAGATGCTGCTTTTCCAGCCAGGCTCAGCTGTGCCTGGCCCATCTCGGAGCCAGCCGGGCGCAGCAGAGCAGCAGAGATCTGAAACTCGGCGGCTGCGCGGTCGCTGTGGCCCAGACAATCCCACAGCAGCCACGAGAGCCCCTCTGGGAACGAGCACCAAATCCCAGAGGGCACCTCTGCGAGCCAGCTCCCCGAGTCCCTGCACCAAGGAGTTGTCCTCCAGGTGTTTGGGGACCCTCCTGGGGCTGCTTGGACCAGCTGTGTGGTGTTCCAGTGAGCACCTGGCAAGCTGAGCTCCCCCACAGGGACAAGGGCAGCTGGTTTGGAGGTGTCCCTTGGTTCCTTAAAGAATCATTTGTTGGGGTCATTGTCCTGTTGGGTGGCCAAGAGCAGCCTCCCACAAAACACTGCTAGGGAATTCCTAGGAGCTAGGAATTCCTAGGAGATAAAAAGCACAACCACATAGGATTTAGCTGAGAAGTACAAGGTTGAAATGTGTATTGCTTTTGGCTAAAACATAGCTATTAAAAAATATTTTTTATTCTTAATGAGACCTGCAATGGAGATAAGGACAGGCCAAAAGGTCTATTCTTTGGATTGACTTTGGAAGAAGGCGCTGCCAGTGTAAAGTCTGTGTTTTGGAAGAGAAGCTATATTTCCTATGCTGCTGAAAACCTCTCCTGGAAAGAAAAGCAAAACAAAACACAAAACCAAACCAACCAACCAAAAAACAACAACAACAAGCCCCCTCCACCCAAACCAAAATGAAAACACAGCACAAAAAAAACCCCCAAAAAACCCCGAAAACCAGAGCAGAGAACCGAAATCAAAACTGAAATCAAATCCCCAGAAATGAAGAACTGCTGTCACTCAAATGGTATCAAGCCACCCATGTCAATCCCCTGAATTCTAGTCATTGTTCAGCATCTCACTGCAGCTAAGAAGAGATCACTTAAATCACAGTCACACATTACTTCCCTCCAGGCCCTATGTTTAAGTAAAAGCATCAGCTTCTCTTTGCTTGTCTGGGTGGATTGCTCTTGGTCAGAATTTTCCTTTAAGCACAACCTGCCTCCAAAAGAGCATCTTTCACTGTTTTTTCCTGTCTTCTGTTTTCCTTTTAAGTATAGTGGAAACTTCCCACTTTGAACACACAAAGAACATGAAGAAACAGTTGCCACTGAGGAACTGAAAATGTTACTTATTATTTGATCAATATTTTCAATGGCTGCCATCAAATTGGACTGCCAGGGATCCAGGGATTTTTAAGAGACATGTCAGGACTCTGAAGTACTTTTCATGCTCTTAAATGGGGAATTAAAAAGGAACTTTGTCCAGGTACTTTGTTCTTTATGGGACTGGTTGTCATGTTAACATGGGAGGTAAAAATGGGAGCATCTAAAATGTGTTTCTATATGGGGGAACGAGGGACCTCTCTGTGGAATGCTCTGCTGGGGATATTTGAAATGGGACCCAGCCCCTGGCAAAGTGTAGGAAAGGAAGGTCTGGACGATAGGGGCAAAGCTGCTGGTGTCCACCCAAGGTGACCTCCAGCCATGTCTGTGGCTTCCAGTGCCTGCCCAGGACAGGTAAGCACCAGAAGGTTGGGTACTTCTAGAGATGTAGAGGATGTGGAAAACCACTGCTACCACTTGCTGTGCCATCCCACTTCTAAATCCACAAACCCATGCCCTGAGTAATGCCACAGCCTAAAGCTCGTGGCTTCCCATGGGATTTGAAAAAGATCCCTACTGGGATTGGAAGAAGATGGATTTCTGTGCAGGCTTTACCTTTACTGCATGGTGGTGACCCCACATGTGTAATAAGCACCCAGAGGTATTTCCCAGCATTTTCCCAGCTCAGGAGAA
This sequence comes from Haemorhous mexicanus, assembly GCF_027477595.1. Lineage (NCBI taxonomy): Eukaryota > Metazoa > Chordata > Aves > Passeriformes > Fringillidae > Haemorhous > Haemorhous mexicanus. Next base: position 118,022,335 of record NC_082342.1, read on the forward strand.
TGCAGGAAATCACTTCCTACCTGCTCCTTGTTGTTGGCAACACCAGCTGGCATGGAGAACATCGACCTCCACCACTGCAGCTGCTGTTTTCCCCCCAGATTAATTTTTCAGAATTAGGACTCCATGAAAAAGTTTTTCACTTCTTTCTAGGAGGCAGTTCCTTCAAAAGTGTTCAAACTGTGGGTGCAAAGTCAAAATCCCACTTTCAAACCAACTCTGCAAGATTGCTTCTAATCTGAAGAGTGATCAAAAAAGTGGCAAGTGATCACTTTTGCATGATTTCTTCAGATCAGAGGGTTGTGATAGTACTTGAGAGTCCTCTACTTGCCATATATAAGTACTGTGTCATGAACAAATGGAAACAAAGCTGATGATGGCTGTTCAGCACTGCAGATTATCACCACACTTCAGTCTAGTCCAGGTGACTCAGCTTCATCTCTGTAAAAGTGGAAACACCATGGAGTTAAAGACCATTTTGCTGGAATTTGTGCTGTGAAAGGTTCTCAGAGTGATTTGATCTTGGATTCAAATGAAAGAGGTGCAGCTTTTACTGTTGCAAAGAGTGGAACACTTTTAGACTTTGAAGAATAGAGCAAATATAAAGCATGAGAATGTTGTACTTGATGGTAGCTGCTAAACAGAAATTAAAGTAAAATTTAATTGTAATTGATGTGAGATTAATTGTGGCCTGGAGCAGGAGGCAGTGGCTGTCAGACTTCACAGAGCTTGAGGGCTCCCTCAGAGCTTGGCATTCTTGAGGACTGCCAGCCATTAGCACTGTAATTATGTTATTTTTATAATTCAGGCATGTAGCAAAGGGTGATTATGATGCAAAGGAATAAATGTCCTGCCAGTAACACAAGCACCACCCAAAAAATTATTATTATTTAGAAGAATGACTTAATATGGAAAAACATTGAAACAGCTATTGAAGTGCTCAGTTTGTACCTACCTCATCAGCAAGGCGCTAAGAAGCAACCGCTGAATCTGCCAAAGTCAAATTGAGTCAGACTAATTTAAATGTTTTTTTGGCAGTGTCCCTGAGCTATGGAGCAGTTTGCAAAACAGTAGCAGGAAACTTTAGGGACTGGTGAGAGACACAACACCAGAAAGCTGCTGGGAACACAGCAGTGACTACAAGTGGCAGCCATGGTTGGAGATTTGAAGCTTTCAAGCTTCATTTGAAGTTTCCAAGGGGGCTTCAAGCAGGAATCACAGAACTAATGTTTTAATATTGAGAAAAAAGTGTAAGGAAAGATTTAAACAGGTGGGTTCAGTCTAGGGAGGAGAGAGTAGATGAGGACAATCATCAGACACATCATGGAATGGTATAAAAAGAATAGGGATGAGTTATTCTCCATGTAATTGGCTTGGTCCTTTTGGGTTAGTTCCATATGGTTGGGGAATAATTAGAATAACAGTGGAATGCTGCAGGAAGCAACTTCAGTTAAGGAATCAGCCATATGGGAGATATCTGAACCACAGGGGGACAAACACCACTTAAGACCAGTCCAGACACATGCTGTGCTTTAAAAAAAGGGAAATTGAATAAATGCTCTTACAGCTTCCTTTCAATCACGTGCTTGATTCTATATGTAACACAAACAACACTTATGCTTGCTTGCATGAGGTCCCTACATTTTTTTATGTAAGTTGAACTTTAAGGAAGAAAAAATAATTAAATCAAACTATGTAGATTTGCAGCTTGAATTTGGCTAAATAATTCAAGTAACTGGATCTTTACATGTTAGCATTGCTGTTCTGTGTTGTCAACATCACTAAAAGCAGCTCAACAAATGTGCCTGTTCTTGCCATACTTTCTCTGAACAGAAGAAATGTTATTAATAAACTGACATCAAAGTAATTTGCTGTATTGCAAATGATTTTATATTACAATTTAGACTAAGTCCTGTTTGTGTATTAGTGCTTAAAGGGAACCAAAAGAAAAGACATACTAAATGAAAGAAGTAACACCAAAGCTCTAAAAGTATTAATGACAATGTACTCACTTTCAAAAATCCTGGCATTTTATGACTGAGTTCCTGAACATTGCATTTCCAAACCAGACTATTTATTTTCACTTCTTATCAAAATACCTATTGGTTTTCAGATTAGAATAAAACCACAGAGAGGAAAAATAGGTTAAAAACTGTGCACTTGATCACTTTTACTATTGGTGTTCAGATTCTTTTTGAGTTCTGGAGAAAATTAATTAGAGTAATGGATATAAAAATAGAGAATTGTCTTTATTAATGAGGTATGCATTTGTTCAGATCAGGTTTCTTGGGATACAGCCTTCTATTTGAATTTCAGCTGGCCAGCCTTTGTATCTGTTCTTTGTCTTCTCAGAGTGGTTTATCTGTAAAAATAAAATAAATTATAAAAAGTCAGTATTTAGTTTTTTCTATTTACATACCAGTTTGTCAAACCTTATATAAGAGGAGGGGGTAATGAAGGAGGACTGGGAAGCTGAGGAGAATGTTGCACATCTTGCTTAACATAATGGGTGAAGATTCTGCCAGTTTCTCTCTTACACAGAGTGCTTTATTCATTTCACAGATGGCTATCATGATATACACTAAACTGATTATCTTTGTCCAGCAGAAGCTCTGAAATGTGAAGAATATTGCAAAAATATTCTGCACCAGCACAAGTTAGGGTTGACCCCAATCTGCTGGGAAGAAGCTCTGTGGTGAAGGACCTGGGGGTCCTGGTGGACAATGAGCTGTCCCTGTCCAGCAGAGCCCAAAGAGGCCAGTGGGATCCTGGGGTGCATTGGGATGGGCACTGCCAGCAGGTCAGGGCTGATCCTGCCCCTGTGCCCAGCCCTGGGGCACCTCTGGCTGCTGTGTCCAGCTCTGGCTCCTCAGCACAGCAGGGCCAGGAGCTCCTGGAGCTGAGCAAGGGCCTGGAGCAGCTCCGTGCCCAGGAAAGGCTGAGGGAGCTGGGGCTGCTCAGCCTGGAGAGGAGCCCAGGGAGAGGGGCCTCAGCCCTGCCTGGCCCTGCCTGGCCCTGGGTCTGTCCCTGTGTTTGTCCCTGTGTCTGTCCCTGTGTCTGTCCCTGTCTGTCCCTGTGTCTGTCCCTGGCTGTCCCTGTGTCTGTCCCTGTGTCTGTCCATGTGTCTGTCCCTCTGTCCCTGTGTCTGTCCCTATGTCTGTCCCTGTGTCTGTCCCTGTCTGTCCCTGTGTCTGTCCCTGTGTCTGTCCCTGTGTCTGTCCCTGTGTCTGTCCCTGGCTGTCCCTGTGTCTGTCCCTGTGTCTGTCCCTGGCTGTCCCTGTGTGCGGGAGGTCAGGAAAGGCTGAGGGAGCTGGGGCTGCTCAGCCTGGAGAGGAGCCCAGGGAGAGGGGCCTCAGCCCTGCCTGTCCCTGTCTGTCCCTGTGTCTGTCCCTGTGTCTGTCCCTGTCTGTCCCTGTGTCTGTCCCTGTGTCTGTCCCTGGCTGTCCCTGTGTCTGTCCCTGGCTGTCCCTGTGTCTGTCCCTGTGTCTGTCCCTGGCTGTCCCTGTGTTTGTCCCTGTGTCTGTCCATGTGTCTGTCCCTGGCTGTCCCTGTGTCTGTCCCTGTGTCTGTCCCTGTGTCTGTCCCTGTGTGCAGAGGTCAGAGCAGGCCCAGGCTCTGCTCCAGGCCCAGCCATGGCCCCAGAGCCACGGGCAGGGGCTGAGCCCAGCAATTCCCCTGCCCAGCAGGCACAACTTCTGCCCTGGGCAGTGCCCAGCCCTGAGCAGGGACCAGAGGGGCTCTGGGGGCTCCTCCCTGGGACATTCCAGAGCCACCTGGACCCAGCCCTGTGCCCTGTGCTCTGGGATGGCCCTGCTGGAGCAGGGAGGTGGCACCAGGGACCCTCTGTGGTCCCTTCCAGCCTGACCATCCTGTGAACCAGTGATATTCTGGGAAAAGAGCCCCACTGTGGAAGTTTGACGTGGCTGTGGAGGGAATCAGCTTCATCAAGGGCCCTGAACTCTGTTTTGGGTTTTCTCACTTCTGTCTGCCTCAGTCACATGATGAGCACGACTGGGCTTACAGAAACTGCACACAGCAAGGGCACAGATGCAAACAGAAATCTCTGTGATAAACAGTATCTTTAGTCCCCCTGCAGCCTGTGGGCAAGTTATTCCCAAAGTTTTTTGTTTTGATATACAGACAAATATAAAGTGAAAATGAAACAAATCTGACCTTTTCTTTTTGGATATTTTCTGGCAGCTTGAAGCCTTTGGCAGCTATAAAAACCCAACTTGATCTGAACTTTATATTCTTTATTTCTTTACTTCCCAGTTCTTCTAATAACTTTTTGGCGTCACCTTTCAACCTAGGAAAACGTAGTGAAAAAATGAGTGTTAAAAATTCAGGATGTGAAGAATTATGAAAAAGACCATGGCTGATTCATGTTTTACATTCAGCATTAAGCCTGCAGAAGCAAAAATGAGATTTAAATAGTCCTGAGAGCTGTGGTAGCATCATGACACTGAATTCATAGAGAGAATTGAGTTTATAAATTTTTTCTTTCTCAGTAAGTGACTGATGTTAATACAACCTGTTTGTAACAGCATAGCAGAAAGGAAAATGTATATCAAATACTCTTTGGTGCTTCAGTCCTTCCTAAATAAGGACAAGGGTGTCAAATATGGATTAAGTATTTTCCTGGATAATTACCATATCATGAACTCAGCTAAAATCTCCTAAAGATTCAAAAGCACCTGAAAAATCAGATTATGATGGTAGAAGGAATGCAAACTAGAGACATCATAATTGGAGGTGTGGATAAATAACATTTCAGAGTAAAGAAGATTGTGACCCAGAGGTAACAGCAGTGCCCTTTGGGGTGCTTTTAAACAACATAATATCTACCCATCCTAGGGAGCACCGACACACAGATATGTGCAATCATGGAAAAGACATGGAATTAAAACCCTTAGACAAGAAGTGAGAGAACAACTCTGAGTGTAGAATGGAATTTACCATTACTTTACACCAATTCTCAACATGAATTTTCCAGCTTTTCACCTCTCTTCCCTTCAGGCTCCATAACCTCCTACCTGGCACTGCCATCATCGTGAGTGGCCATTAGAAGGAGGGTCCCTTCTGGTGCTTTCCTGATGAAATCCATCATCTCCCCTGAGTGCTCTGTGGAGTCATAATAACACATATGACTAGAACAACAGAATAACCAGAATAACACAGCTGGTTATTCCTGCACACACATCACATTCCCACTCATGCACCCAGGGTCACAAGCATTTTTAAGGAGTCAGGGAATCACCTTCCAGTGCCTCAGAGCCTTCTGGTTCTCCTCACTAATAGGTAAGGAAATTTGCCATTCAAAGCTTAGAAAATGTGTTAAAAGCTATTGTTAGAGTAGATAATCTTTCCAGCTATGTGGAAGGATGTTAAGAGACACAGAAACAAATTTGTTATGATGATTTTATAACTAAAATAGAACATGACAGGAAAAGGAATTTTGCTGAGTGAAGTATCTGGATGTCATATCTGGTTAAGCACTATTCCAACCAGACTGAAATAATGGAGACCAAAGAAAAATACAAAACAAAAAAAGGGAAAAGAACAAGATAATTTAACAAAAAAGATCATTAACTATCTCAACCAACAGGAGAAATTCAGCTTTTTGGGCAAAATTTGTCATCATATCTGGCCAGAACGTATTTTATGAAGACAGCAGCTGTTTGTTTCTAGCTGATCCCTGTTGAGAATACAAAGTCAAACAGGAAAGAGGAGGATAATTACAGGAATCTGTCTTTTCTTAATGCAGAAACACTAACAAAAGCTCTATTGGACTATTTTCCTTACCTCCTGCCCACATTTCAAAAAAGTTTATCGACATGAGTTTTCCTGTTTTATCTGTAATTAAAAAAAAAAAAATCTAAATATGAGCAAATATTATTTTATTCAATAGGCAAATATAGAATTTTCAGCTAAATCTAGGCATCCCTAATTTTGAGTATTATTTGGCTTCTTTTGTTTCAGTTCTTAAATTGGAAGAAATATGAAATAACAAGTTTAAGATTTGGGGAGAATATTTTGTTTCATGTAGTCTCCGAATCATCAAATGTGACAAAAAATTTTATTACTTCTTATTTAAAAAAAAAATCATTTTTTGGTGTGTGCTTCCATTTTTTTATATCTAAATATTCTATACTAAGTCATAGCCATAGATAGGAAAATTGGTTAAACCTATTAAGACTATTTGGATGAACTTAATTCTATTCTGTGCAGTATTTGAGATGTTTAACCTTTCATCCATAAGGCACTTATTGAGAACAGTCATCATCTTGCCTGATCTAATTAGTGGACATGTAAAAAAATATGTTTTGCTACAGACTGGTGCAGGATAATGGACAGATTTACCTGCTTCTATTTGCTACCATCTTGCTTGTGCATTCAAGATGAGTATTTCTCCTGTTACTCCCATTTAAAACTCATTTTTATATTTTATACCCTGGAAAGATTTTATGATTGTTGGGAAAAAAGACAGTAGTTAACTGGGGAAAAATTTGGAACAGATTCTTGTCAGTGGTTAATTTAATCCTCAGCAAAATCATACAAGTTTAGACAAAGTCAAGATCTTGCTTAGCAATAGTGAGACAAAAAAAAAAAATTAAAATATAAGTGTTTTGTGATCAAAGCCAGCTTGACTGTGTCTGTGAACTCCCTTTTTTCCCCCTCCCCCACAAGATTTAGGCATTCATTTTTCCCTGGACCCATTATTGCATTTCATCACCATTCCCATTCATCTAAATTAAAATTTAGGATTTAGGTGCCTCCAAACCTAGAATAAAGCACACCTGCTGCTTCCATTGGCTTTACTCTAAGCAAATGGCAGTTTAATATGAATTAAAATTTGAGTTTGTCTTTCTGTATCCTGAACAAGTTTGGAAAAGGAATTTGTACCATGGCTACACCTTGAGGCAGAACTGCAGCTCTCAGTTCCTGCCTCCCCCTTATCAGTGGAGCAGCAGATATAATTTATCAAGGACTGAAGCTGAAAGCTGAGTCCTACTGCTGGAGATCACAGATATTCTCGCTGTGCTACGAGTCTTTTGTCTAATAAAATACACCACATCTATGTGCCCATTTTCTATTCTATTTTCCTGGATTGATTGTGAACATGTCTCTTTTGTTTACCCAGAAGACTGTTTTTATCACACAGATTTGTTTTTCTTACATTAACATGAATCAAGTTTGCAATATTTTCCTTTCCCTTTCATACTAGCTGGTAAACCCCCCCATCTCAAAAAAAAAAAAAAAAAAACAAACCCAAAAAAACAAACAAAATATCCAAGCCCCCCCAAGAACACTGGTAATTTATTGCAGTACAAAAGTATGTGTCTCTCTAACATTTTTTTCTCTTACTTACAATTCACAATGGCTATGATTATACCACTTCCAAGTTCATAATTCCCTTCATTTATAAACCTGGAATTGAAATAAATACAATATCAGTAAAAGACACCTGTCCAGCAGCTCTGTTGCAAAATCATGGTTACCAGTGCTAAGTAATTTTCTGATATTTATGTTTTCTTCAGTTATTTAAATCAAACATCTATTGTGAACAAGAGCTTAAAAATCTTTCACAGTGTATCAGTCAGTTTCCTTCAACAATGAGTCTTTCAAAATGAGCCAGATCAAGAAAATATTTCTTACCTTTGCAGCCAGGAAGATAAAGGAGGAAAAAAACCCAAAACAAACAAGATGATGTGGTTTTATGACTGTGCTCTCTGTGGATTATGTCTCCAGGAAAGGTCACTGCAAGGTTTTGAAGTTATTTCACCTGTCCAGTTTGAAAAGCCATGAAGGAACCTGACTTTCAGAAGGTGCTGAGCAGTCAGTATTTTGTAAATGTGCTATCCAGCACCATGAAAATTAAAAATCTTGCTGAAAACTAACATTCATCTGCAGGTTATATAGAAGAACAAAGAAAATCACTGAAGATTAGGTTAAAAAAAAAAAAAAGGAAGAAGAGTTAAATACTGTCAGATAAATTCTGAAGCTGTCCACCAGAATGGAGCCCCTGGTAGGAGCTCAGTTGCTGCTACTGAGCCAAACCCAAACACTTTTACTCACAGTACAAAGCACTTGCTTAGGTGTAAAGTTAGAATAGTACTCACTCCTCATCCTCAAAACAGATTTTAGGCCTCCTCTGTTTGCCACCGCCACTGAGGATGCGATAGACGAAGTTCCCAGGAGGGCAGGGAGCCCAGAGGTCACACTTCTGCCTTTTGGGGGCTGGGGCTGCAACAGCAAAGATGAAAAAACGTTTTATTGGATGCTGCATGAACAATTTCTACATGGGATGAGTCCCCTAAAGCCAACGTGCTGAACTCAAACATCTGAACACGGAATCCTGGGATCGTGGCAACTTCATCACAGGTTGGTTTGGGCTGGAAGTGATCACTGATTTCCAAAGAGTTACAACTGAAAATAAGGTAATTATTATCTGCTATTCCACATAACAGGAAACAAGGGCTACCAGGATGAAGGTCTCCTACCAATAGCTTGAAGTGAATAGCTATCATTCTTATTTCAAGCCCTTTTTTCACACAATAACTTAGTCATAGAAGGGCAAAAATATACACATTAAACCACCTGGTCAGAGTAGAGCTAAAAAATAATGTGAATTTACTTACAAAGTTTAGTTAGTGGTTCAGCTGTTTATCAAAAATATAAATTACATGTAATAGAAACAGAGCTGCAGCTTTGCACTCTTTTGCTCACAAATAAATTAGTTGTTCTTACACCAGTGTTCAAATAATTGCCTTTGTACACTTGCAAAAATAGGCTGACGTGGTTCTTCAAAAACAGTGTCTAAGAAAAGGTTTAGCTTTGCTTTAATTAACTTTACAGTCAACTTCCTTCTTATAATAGCACATACCAAATGATTTCTTAGCTAACAAGCCATTAATTATTTAGCACATAAATGCACAATATCAGATACAGTATAAGAAAGGAAAAAAGAGGAAATAAATACAACTACATACCCCTCAACACTGGTTTCTTTCCAATCTCTTGAAGTGCAGCAATAGATACTGTATTTTGGGGTACATGAGCAGCAAGAAAGTATCCCAAATACCAAGCAGCCAAGGATGCCAACAGGAATCCAAATAATCTCAGAACAACTGTGAAGGGGAAAACAAAAAGGAAAAAAACCCACCCAACAAAAACATAAAAATATGTTTTCATAGCAACACCAAAAAATCTTGTCATTTTTTCTGGCACTGCTACCCAAACTGGCTGGTTTTTGTTTGATTCACTGTGCTAACCACAGCCTTCAGAGATGTGGCAATGGAATATTTGGTGCATTCCTATCTCCAAGGACAACCCCTTTTGTTTCTAAAACTTGGTCTTCAAGTAGAAAATTCCCCCAATCACTCTCTTCAATTCACATCCAGAATACTTCAAAGAAACACAAAGTTTAACTCAATCCTAGTAGGATTTTGACTCTGAAAAGTAAGTACTGGGTACTACAGAGGTGTTTTGCAGTTACTGTTGATTTTTTGAGACATGCAAACACTCCAGGAATGGTTTTAAATGCTGACCAAATAGGGAATTCCCTGCATCCACATTTTTAACATGCTGGGTAAAAACAGCACGGCCCTAACAATCCCTTTCACACAATGAGCTCTCACTGCATTCACAGAATCAATAACCTGGGTTGGAAGGGACCCTCAATCTAATTAATTAATCTAATTTGCCCTCCTTTCAATGAGCAGGGAAATCTTCAGCTGCATCAGGCTGCTCAGAGCTCTGCCCAGCCTGACCTTGGGTATTTCCAGGGATGGTGCAGCCACCACCTCCCTGGATAGCCTGTGCCAGTGTTTTAGCACCCTTGTTGTGAAAGGCTTCTTCCTCCTATTGAAAATCTGCTTTTCCTCAACACCAGAAGTGCTTATGGCTTTCCTGATGAAATACATCCCCTAATTCATGATGCTAAATGAGGAAATATCACACTGCAGTAGTGGAGCAAGTTGTTTTAGAGGCATGAGTCACCTCCTGATCTGCAAAAAAACATCCTTGAAAACAAGGGTCTGTTAAAGTGGAAAAAGAGAAAATTATTCATTTTGTAGTCCTGAAAACTGAGTTCAACAGGACCAATATCCAAAACTACGCAGTATGTTTACTTTGCCAGCCCTCTAGAAAATATCTTGTATTATCCAGTCTGAATCTTCCTTATAACAGTTTACACTCATAAGATAACTCTCTTTTTTCCTTCTTTGAACTGCCTTTTATAAACAATAAGATTTCTGCCCTCCCCTTTCTCTAGAATAAGGCCAAATTTTTCACTTGTTCTCCTCAAATCCTGTTTTGCCAGTTCTGCCACTTCTGTGAATTCTGCCCAATTGGTCTGCATCCAAATTCTGAAAAATTCTGTTATTCTGGTTATTCATGCCAGAAGGAACTTAGATTTTTTTTTTTTTTTCCATAAGAGCAGACTTTATTCACACAGGTTCTGTTGATAATCCACCATAAAGACTGATTTTCTTCCTCTCTAGCTACTCCCTCTTTGTATTTCTCCATGTGGTTATTCCTGCATTCTCATAGCTTTAAAAATAAAAAGCCCAATGAAACAATGCAGAAACATTTGTGTGACTGCAGGGAAAATACTGTGAGAAACTTGCTGTGTTTTCATCGAAGGATTAAGTTTGAGAAAGTAATGTAATGGATCTTCAGATATTATAAATTTCCCTAAGTATTACCCGAGAGAAATCTCTCACTCTACCATGAGTAATGGCGCAAACCCACACTAAAATAATACTGAAATTACTCTGACACGTCATGTGTGCAGTGATGTGAACACAAACACTGACAAAATCCACATGCACAAATCAGGAAGGTGCTGGAACCAAGCAGAATGACTTTAGCTCCTTTTCAATATTAAAAAAATTTACCAGATTTATACACAAAATATATTTAATTCATAAAGGAGGACAAGTCACAAGTTTCAAAGACAAAACCCTGGAAGAATGAAGAGAAAATTACAATTTTATTGAGAGATTTCAGGGACTATTTCTTGGGAGAGGATAGGGCGTGGTGCATTGCAAAGATCTGTGAGAACACCAGTCAGGTTTTGTTTTGCTCATTCCACAGTTGGCTTGGCAGGTTTACCTTTACAATGTATTTGCACTATTTTTCCTCATTATTATGAAGCAACTCTGTTGTAAAACAGGCTCAACAGTGCAGCATTTTATCTAAATAGAAGAGAAAGTACAATGTCTAACTGCTGTTGTGCCTGATGTTGTTCCCTGGTGGCTGGGAAAATGATGGAACAGATCACCCTGAGTGGCACAAACATGATAACCGAGGGATCAGCAAGAGTTTAGGAAAGGCAGGTCCTGCCTGACCAACCTGATCTCCTTTTATGACCAGGTGACCCCCCTGGGGGATGTGGGGAAGGCTGTGGATGCTGTGTGCCCGGACTCCAGCAAAGCCTTTGACACCATCCCCCACAATACCTCCTGCTGCAGCCCAGGCCTGGACAGGTGCATCTTCCCTGGGTTAAGAATTGTCTGCTCAGAGGGTGTTGGGGATGGTGCCACACCCAGTCACCAGTGGTGTCCCCAAGGATCAGTTCTGGGGCTGGTCAGGTCCAATGTCTTTATTGATGATCTGGGTGAGGGGATTGAGGCCACACTCAGTTTGCAGACAACACGAGGTTGGGTAGGAGTGTTGATCTGCTGGAGGGCAGGAAGGCTCTGCAGAGGGATCTGGACAGGCTGGATTGATGGTCTGAGGCTTGGATCAGGAACAGGGTGGCCACAAGAGCAGGACCCACCAGTACTGGGCACTGGTGAGGCCACACCTCGAGTCCTGTGTCCAGTTCTGGGCTCCTCACTACAAGAAAGGCATTGAGGGGCTGGAGTGTGCCAGAATGGAGCTGGGAAGGGGCTGGAGCCCCAGGAGGGGCTGAGGGAGCTGGGAAGGGGCTGAGCCTGGAGCAAAGGAGGCTCAGGGGGCCCTTGTGGCTCTGCACAAGTCCCTGCCAGGAGGGGACAGCCGGGGGGGTCGGGCTCTGCTCCCAGGGCACAGGGACAGGAACAGAGGGAACGGCCTCAGGCTGGGCCAGGGCAGGCTCAGCTTGGCCAGCAGCAGGAATTTGCCCATGGAGAGGGTGCTCAGGCCTTGGCAGGGGCTGCCCAGGAAGGTTTGGAGTGCTCATCCCTGCAGGAGTGAAAGAAACAACTGGATGTGGCACTCAGTGCTACTCTCTAGTTCACAGAGTGGTGATCAATCAAAGGCTGGACTCGATGGTCTTGGTGGTTTTTCCCAACCTAAAAAGTTCTGTGAACCTATAATATATTCTGTATTTTATTTAGAACACAAGCTTCTTAAACGTTTTTTGAAATATGCCTTTTAAGGCTCTAGGAATACTTTTCCCAACTCTCCTGCATAGTTTGTACCTGGTTCTCAAAACTCACAGAATATTTTCACTGTCAAACAACTTTTGGTTTTGCTTTCTGGGACTCAGAAGGTATCAAGAGACCTCACTGACCAGAACTGCTGGGTCCAGCTGGCTCTCTTAGGTTTACTGAGGTTATCCTGCACACATACATTCATTTTTGGGTTCCTCTGCAGATGTGCAAACCTCTACACAGTTAACAGCAAAGCTGTTAGCTCAGACAAAGTTAAGATAACCAAGAGCACAATAAAGCACAATAAAGCACAAAGTGCAGCCTACATGCAGGAAAGTCAGACTGTGCTTTTGCTGATATTGGCGGCTGTGGTTGCTCAGCACCAAGGAGCAGTGGGGACACTGAGCTGCAGGGGCGTTGCTGTGCCTCCCTCACTCCATTTCTGCCACGGAGGAGCTCGCTGAGGGTTACATCTTGTCACTGTCATGAGGCAGGGACCCTCACAATACTCACAGTGCCAGGCAGAGGAGGTGGCAGAGAGAAGCCAGGAGGAAGGACAGTCAGGATGGAGGTGTGGCAGGACACGTAAAACAGCAGAGCATAAGGAAAAAAAGACAGAATCACAAAATATCCTGAATTTAAAGGGACCCACAAGGATCATGCAGTCCAACACCTGGCCCAGCACAGGACACCCCAACAATCCCACCCTGTGCCTGCCAGCAGTGTCCAAACCCTTCTTGAGCTCTGTCAAGTTCAGTGCTCCCCTCTTCCCTGGGGAGCTGATCAGTGCCCGACCACCCTCTGGGTGAAAAACCCTTTCCTAAAATCCCAATATCTCCTCTCCTAATATCTCCCTATCCTAACATCTCCTCTCCCCTGAGAGAGCTTCCTGCCCTTCCCTCGGGTCCTGTATCAGCATTTCCACCTTTCAGCAGCTCCCAGTTTCCCTCGTCCCTCAGGTGCCTCTTGGCAACATCTAAATCACTAAGGGTAAGCCCTGGACTGGGTCATTCTGTGTTTGGCTGATTCCAAACCCCCACGCAGCCACACCTCGCTAACACACACCCATTTGCACGCAGCTGGGCTTGAACAGAGCGAAAAAACTAAAAAAAAAAAAGAGGATACATTTAAGACTCGAACATGAATTATTCCACACTAAGAGCTGGGTTTTGAGCCGGCATCAGCGCTCTCGCCCCTTCCCCTTGGCCATGGGGGTCTCATCCCACCCGGAGCGGCTCCGGGGCGCATCCTACTCACAGTGCCGGGTCAGCTTCATCCTTATTCCTCCTCCTCCTCCTCCTCGTCCCTCTCCCAGCCTCCCCCTGCCAGCACCGGGAAGACAGCGGGAAGGGGAGCGGCCGCCTGTAAGCGCCGCACCGCCCCGGTGAAACAACTTGAAATTATTCTCCGCAGAGAGCACCCAGCTGGCCGCGGGACAGAAGGAGAGCACTTATGCCACCTCTTTTTCTCTTCTCTTCTCTTCTCTTCCCTTCCCTTCCCTTCCCTTCCCTTCCCTTCCCTTCCCTTCCCTTCCCTTCCCTTCCCTTCCCTTCCCTTCCCTTCCCTTCCCTTCCCTTCCCTTCCCTTCCCTTCCCTTCCCTTCCCTTCCCTTCCCTTCCCTTCCCTTCCCTTCCCTTCCCTTCCCTTCCCTTCCCTTCCCTTCCCTTCCCTTCCCTTCCCTTCCCTTCCCTTCCCTTCCCTTCCCTTCCCTTCCCTTCCCTTCCCTTCCCTTCCCTTCCCTTCTCTTCCCTTCTCTTCTCTTCTCTTCTCTTCTTCTCTCTCCCTTTCTTCCTTCCTTCTTTTCCCTTCTCCTTCTCCTTCCCCTTCTCCTTCTCCTTCCCCTTCTTCCCCTCCTGTGCTGTGGGTCCTTACAGATCATCTGCTCCCAGCTCCACTACCATGGCCAGGGAACATCCCACTACATCAGGTTACTCAGGCTTTGGACACTTCCAGGGATGGGCAGTGCCCCACCACCCTCACAGGGAAGAATTTCTTCCTAATATCCATCCTACATCTACTCTCTTTGAGTTTGGATCCATTCTCCAGGTGAACCAGTTATTTTTGAGTCTGTTGAACCCACCCCAGGGCTTTTTTCATTGGAGACCCCTCCTCCTTTTTCCACCCCTCATCACAGCTCTGATATGACACAATTTCCACCAGAAGCTCCAGCCCACCCTTGGCTTATCTTTTCTTGTGTACCAGATGTTGTGCACCATCACCTGGGGGTTTCCTTCCTGCTGGGGTAACTGGCTCACTAATTTTCATCTAGAAAACTGTGGCAGTACCAGCTGTGGGTTTCTCTGGGTCTGGATTGAAGGCACTTGAGACAGTAATTCAAGTTTGGACTCAGGTGTTATTATTCATATCAGTAAAACAGTCTCACTGCTGTGAGTTCTGCAGCTTTTCATTAGAAGGCACAAAATGGCCAACAGTCTCTTGTTCCAAGGACTTTTAAGACCAAACTATCCAATGAAGAACTGACACCTGGATTATTTTCCCTTTTACCCCAATAACTGATCCGACAGAGCTGCAATGGGGACTTTTCTGCCCAATTACAAAATGCCACCCAAACCCATGGAGAAGGAGGAAGAAGAAGGTGAAGAAGAAGCCCAGGACCACACCCTGTGCCCTCCATCTTGCTTCCATCCACAACATACTAAAAACCCCAAAACCTCAATTTCTCACCAAGTGACACACCTGCACTGCTCTCTATAATCTATTTCACACTTCTGTGGATTCTAGTTTATCTTGACAGTCTAGGAAACTTCCTCCATGAATGAGGGTCAAAATCATTGCTCCCCTGAGCACTGGGTTTCCACAGAAAACCACTTAAACCATGTGATTCTGCAGTTGCCCTTAAAACCTCTCAGATTTAGTTTCCACTAAGCTCTTTTGTTCCCTCTGCCTCTAATGATGCAGAGGAATTATGTTTAGCTCAGCAAACAGATGAATAAAATCCTGCAGGAAGGCTCATATAGGAACTGCAGCCTGAGTGGGGCTTTGCATTCCTCCCAGGACACTGCTGAAAGCTGTAAATGTTTGCAGTCCCTGAGGAGAGGTGTTTCTTGTTCTTGTCTGTGAGTGGTATATTATAATACCCTGTAAATTGCAGGTGAAACCTAAGGGAGTAATTGCTGCAGGTTATTTTCAAATGTACTGGAGCTTGCAAATCAAAAAGCAACATCCCACAACACCTGGGTGTGTGAATAATTAAAGAGGCAACATGGGACAAATAAACTTAAGCAATGAGAAGCATTGGACAGAAAGTGAAAAAAGTTATGAGGTGGCAAGAGAAAGTTAAGGACAACATTAGTCTCTGACATACTTTTTAAAACATGCAATTACTTCTGCAGGAAGTGTTAACCTGCAAACTGGCACATCAGAAAATGATGCCTCTGTCAATAAATGATTGAAACTGTTGAAGACTGCACTTCTAGCCCTTAAAATAACAATAATCCAGCTCTAAACCTAAAACACTGTGTGGTAACCAAATGAAAAAATCATATATTTTTATTAAAGAGAAGAATATTAACTAGCAGTTGGGATAATTTAATTTGGAAATAAGTTTATTATATGAGTAGAGGTGGGTCACAGATTCCATAAGGAAAAATTTTAAGCCCTTAGGAACTTTGTCACCACCTCAATACAGTGGAAAACCCACTTCACTGGCCATCAGTGGCTATAGGAAAAAAAGAAATTTTACCTGCTTTTACCCACAAGAAAAGTGTAGCAGTTTCCTTTTCATTATTGCCTAAAGTACATGGAATTACACCCAGGCATTTGCTCCAAATCCTGGTTTGCTGGCCTGCCAAATCCCAGGGATCCAGTGGCTGAGGGGATTTTAAGTGCCTAAGGAAGAGGAAACTCTAAAATGTTTTACTTCAGGTATCTCTTTGGTATCTGCAAAAAAACCAAGCTACACTTCTTTCTTTAGTGATTAATCAAAGATGTGGGGTGCAAAACCCTTCTGAAGGATCATGTCTGATTTCATCCTGCAGACATTTCATTCTGTAATTTGAAAGTTTAGAGAAAAACTCAGAAAATATTAATCTGCACTCTCAATTCCTGTGAGGCTGTAAGACCCTTTGGTGATAAGCAGGACAGGAAATCTACTCAGGAAACAAATGCCACTGAATGGAGCAGGTGAATGCATCTGCAGGGTCTTACTCTTGTCTTATCATCACAAAATCCAGTCAGCAGAGGAAGTTTATGGTCTAACCCAGTTAAAACTACACCAGCAAGTTCCTGCTTGCCCTTTGAACCATGGCACCAACAGAGAGATTTTCTGCATCCACCTCACTTGACTAACAAATGAGCAGAAGTGTCATTCCAGCCCTTGTAAGAATTTAATTTGTGTTTTCTGCTTGCCCACAAATGGCCAGCAGTGGATTTTCAATCCTGCCAGGACAAGTTCAAAGAATTTAATGATTTAAAAGGAAGGCAGAGTTAGCACGCCAGGGAGACAACGTTGGACTGAATCTTTGATTGTAGAGCTCACAAGAACTTAAGAAAATAGACCTCCTACATAAAATGTGCAACTGGTGTCTAATTTTACCTAAGACTCGGGGCAGACAAGAACATGCACATGGACAACAGGGGCAGCAGTGTGGAAAAGCAGCTATTTAATTCACTCATAATTCACCATGTGCCTGTGCCATAATTTAACTCACCCATAATTCACCATGTGCTCTGCCATAACTCAGCAGTCTGTGTGCTGGTGACATGAAGGGGAACATAGAGAAAAAGAGATGTAAATGTCTATTATAATAAAATTACTGTTGATTTTTTGTTTGGTTTTTTTCTTTGAGTTTTTTACCCCCCCCTCTTTTTTTTTTTTTTTAATACCTTCACTGTCTTTATGAAACCCAGGAGTACATACTTAAAACAAGATGAGAACTTTTAGATACTTCTTTTGTGGATATAAAGGATTAAAGTCACCTTCCCCAAGATATGCAAAAATGGATCTTGGCTCATTTAACCAAGGGCAAAAAGCAAGCATTGATTGCTTTCAGCTGATAAGCTGGGAAACCTGTACAGTTTGTGAGTCTGGGGCATTTCTGGCCTGCTGAACAATACAAAGGTGGGGCTCATTTGTGTGTTTTTCTTCTGCTTTGTTAATCCAGAGAAACATATGGACAATACATTTAATTGCACTTGATCCAGATTGAAGATGGATACATCAGCAGTCAAAAATAAATCAGCAGTTAAAAATCAGTATATAAACCACAAGCCTAGAGAATGTTCAAGTTGTCCAACAATAAGAAGAATCTCATTCAATAAGAATACAGAAAGCTGAAAGTAATGTTAAATTTACAATTAAAAAGCACTCAAGGGAAAAGTAAATAGTATTCCTACTCATAGTACTTCAGAATTCTGGGTGCATGAAAAGAAAGAATTTGAAGAAACATAATACCTTGTTTATTCATAGAAAGCAGTCTCATCTAGCTAACTGCTGTAAAAATCCAATACTCTAGTATTTGTGTAGGCACTGGCAGCACAGGTCTCTGTATTCTTTACAATAACCTGGATTTCTTGGGGAAAGCTATTGAATTCCCTAGCCAAACAGATGATGAGTCAAGGTGTAGGCAAGTGGTACTTGTCAGCCTCTACAAGGAAAAAAAAAACCAAACAAAGAAACCACAAGCCATTTATTTTTAAAGAGTTTGTTTTGGTGGAGAAAGGGGAGAATAGTAAATGTTTACTGTTTAAGTGGCCATCAGAACTACACATTGTACTGGAAATTACACAGAGCACTTGCATTGCCAACCTTCAGGTATTCATGTACACTCCACTGTCATTATCAAAAAAAGCTGTATTCTTGCAACAAATTCTTGCTTTTGTGTTTCACACACAAACTTAAAATCTCTTTTGTCTAAACAAGCTAGTTTTCACGGGCAAAGATGAGCAAGGGTGTGGTGGTGTTCACAGGGGTCCCAGGATGAGGGAAGAGATGAGAACCTTGGCTCCATGTTTCAGAAGGCTGGTTCATTATTTTATGATATATATTATATTAAAAGAAAATTATATATTAAACTTACTGAAAGAATAGAAGAAAGGATTTCATCAGAAGGCCTGAAAGGAATAGAAAAGAATGGAATGATAATAAAATCTTGTGACTGACCAGAGAATCTGAGACAGCTGAACTGTGATTGGCCATTAATTAGAAACAAGCACATGAGACCAATCACAGATGCACCTGTTGCATTCCACAGCAGCAGATAATTATTGTTTACATTTCATTTCTGAGGCCTCTCAGCTTCTCAGGAGAAAAATCCTAGCAAAAGGATTTTTCATAAAATATGTCCATGACACAAGGGAAGTGTGAATAAACAGTTTTACAGTTTTGGATTCAGTGAGCCTGAAGTCCGGAGGGCTCTGAAGATGATGGTAATTTCAAAAGCATAAGAGAAGTTTAAGCACACGAAAAAGAATGAAAAGTTTTGAGCAGAGCTGTGTAACAATGGGATCATGAAATGATTTGGAAGTAGATTTTAAAAATCATCCAGTTCTGATGTGGGCAGGGACAATTTTCTCTAGAACAATTTTCTCTCAGAGCCCCATCAAACACCTGAACATTTACAGGGATTCATCATCCACAACTTCGGGGGGACACTTGTGGCAGTAATGGAGAAGCTTTGCTGAATATCAAGACAGAAATAAGCAAAACCTGCCAGCTTTGAAGGAAAAATATTAAACAGTTGGTGTCACTCCATGTTACTTGACTAATGCCCTAAATTTCCAACATTCATAATAAATACACTGTGCTGCCTTTAAAAAACTCAGGGCTTAAAATTATGGACTTTGTAAAGAGGTGTTTAGGTGGAGGGAAGAGGGAGATGATAAATGATCAGAAGATCCTGAGCTAAGGATCTTTGTGGTTGGATATTCAAAAAAGAAAATGAAAGGAACTTTTAGGGGAATTCAGACAAAAAAACAGAAAGTGCTGAAAGGGCTTGATGCCTTGTGCAGGCTGCCCTAGAACAGAGGCTGGACAGAGCTAAAGAATAAAGCAGGGATTTATTCCAAGGATCTCCTCCATGGCTCCACCTTGGGCAGCACCAGAGCCCAGCCAGGGCTGCACCCAAGATGCCCCAAAATGGCCCCAAAATGCACGGCCGGGCACGGGGTCTCTCCCTGGGATCAGCTCTGCTCCATTTGCACCTTGCAGTTCATTGTCCCAGCCCAGCTTTAGCCCAGGCACTCCCACCCTGCTTGTTTTTCTCTCTCCAGCCCACGGGGTTTGTGCTCTTGGGCTGAGATTTGGCTCATTTGTCCTTGGTGCCCAGCTGGAGCAGGAATTGTTTTGTCTCCCTGCTCTGTGCACAGAGCTCACCATCCCATAATATGAAGCTCAGAACTACACACTAAAGCAACACAGAATGTGAAAAACATAGAAAAGCTCAAACCTGAGGGATCAGGTTTCCAAGAGTTGGAAAACGCCGCTTGGGCTCCACCTGGCGAGGAAAGAGCGCGGAGCAGGGATTGGGGACAGGGACAGGGATTCGCGTCCCTTCCCCATCCGCATCCCAGGGCAGGAACAGCCCTAAGTATGACCCGAAACCATCAGCAGCTCCACCTTCTCAGCTTCACGCTTTCTCTGCTCGGTTCTGCCCCGTGCTGAAATTAAAAGTTGAAGCAGGAATATCTGCAATTCGGGAATAAGCAGGAAAAAAATCACCTCGGAGCTAAACTTGGCTGCCTCCCCCTCCTGCTAGGGTCAGATGGGATGCACACAGCCAGAAGTTGGAATTGAGAGCCACAGGAGGAATTTGGATGGATATAATTTATCAGCTTTGAAGTTATTTTTAAAAGACACACAGAATAGGTTGAAAGAATTAATAATTTATTTTACGCAGCATAAAATCTGATTTTTTTTACATAGTGTTTATCTGAAAATGGCAAGACCTGAAAGTACAAAGTATCAATTTTTGGAAAATTGAGTAATGAGGCTTGACAGTAAGTGGGATAGAGATCCTAACATAACCTGAAGATTGAATTAGAAAGACTATACCCCTTTGTTCCAAAGTTTGATCCCATTTTCTTTTCAGTCAATGTTAAAAACATTGTCTAATAAAAACAAAACAAAACAACAGGTGAAAAAATGCCTCTGTAAGTTGACCTTAAAGGTGAAATCCTTTCCACACTTCCTGAATAACATAAGAGCTATTGTAGTGTTAACAGCCTTAAAAGATCGCTGCATCTCCATATAAAATTTGCAATAAAAAATGTGAACTGCCTATTTTCAGGTAAGTCTTAAAAGCTGAACTTTGTGTAGTTTATGAACACACAGACTATTGGCTACCAAAGCAATTTTTTCCAGCACATATTGCAGTAATCCATGCCTTTGTGCTATCAAGAAATTGTTAGCTGTCTTTTTATTACCTCTAAACATTCTCAACTCCATTTTTTTTTTTAGCCACAGAATTTTCCAAAGGACAACCATGCTGCAAATGCAGCATTCAGCTGTATAATCCCTCTGAAAAAACAGGAATAAACATGCCCTTTGCAGGTTTGACTTGGCCCTGTGAAAATTTCCCTCATCAGAGGGGGACAGGATGAGAGGATTGTTACAAACAATGTCCTTTATTCAAGTGTTTTGCCGCAATTGCTGTAAAATCAGAGCAAACTTAGTTGCTCAGCTGGAGTTTTTCGGACAAAAAATGTCATGGATGGAGCTCTCACAGCTCCTTGTGGTTCTCCTCTCCATCTCTGTACTTCCTGAGGATGGATAAAAGGCAGAATATACAGGACCAGGGCCCATTTCCAAGTGGGATGTGAAAGAAGTCCAGGGGACGTAGTCAAATGCGCAAAGGAGCTCTTGGCACACAGTAAAATTCAGGGACCATTGGCACAGGTAAAGTTCTGGCTCCAATTCTTCTCCCAATGGCACTGCATGTATTTTCAGCCTACAGTTAATTTTTAAAGCATTAAGAAACTACTTTAAAACAGGTCTGTGAATGGTAAACAAGAAAAATGTATCTTTTGTTAGAGAGCTAAAATTGGAAAATGGAGGCCTTAATCTTTTAGCAACTTTTTTTTTTTGGGGGGGTGGGGGGATGAAAAGGGGTGAATGGCCTAGAAGGCAAATCAGAAAAATCAGATTTAAAACCAGCGAATTAGTAGGACAGCTAAAATATATTTATTTTAAGTGATTGTTATCAATTAAAAAAGGAAAAGGAAGAGAACACTTATTGAAGACTACTTCTTTTTAAATTCTAAAAATTACCTTTTGTGTTTTACTTTTTGCCTAGCTCAAAAGAAATTCTGTGTGTGCCTTCATGGTCTAATCTAAAATTCCCAGTATTTCAAAGACTACCTGACCACAAAGATCCAGGCAGAAACAAACCATTCTTATATTACTACTGCACAGTCATTGATATCAGCATGTTTTATGATTTCCTGTCCTGCTGTTTCCAAATGCCACTGCTGGGGGTGAGAAACAGCACTGAGTTACATGGAGAGGGAAACATTCAGCAGCTGGACAACGATCCTACCTAGAGATGATTGTGTCCTGTGTTCATCTGGGAGGAGATAATTCCCAGGAGCACCAAAAGGCACCTTGGAGTGCTGGTTTCCAAAATATTCAGGCAGGTGGAGCCTTGCCAAAGGATATGGGGACTGACCTACAGAAGCTGCTGTCTCTCTGTGGCGTTTGTGTTTTGGATCCAGCTCACCCAGGGGTTGGGCTGAAGGCGAGTGTTTCTGCTGGCATTCCCAAAGAGCCATAACCAGGATGCTGGATTACTCCCAAGCCTGGATTAGCACCTAATTAAGCCTCAAAAGCCAGCAAATCTAACTGGCTCAGGAGACTGCTCCTATCCCGTTACCAACCTGTCTTCACTTCTCTCAAGAGCAGCCAGAAATGAACAATTTATCAATCAGAGAGTCAAGTCTGACAGGAACTAATGTCTTGGTAAAAAGTACAGCCTTTTCTGAAAAGGATCAATCTGTCATGCTCTTGCAGTTTTTATTAAAGCTAAAGGTATACTTAGTTTTTTTCTGTAATTCCTTTTAATTGCACCTCCATAGGTCACTGAACCAACACCTTTCATCACATCAATGAATGGAAATATTGCTATTTCCATTCATGTCTGAGATGAGGATATGACAACCAACACCAGCCCAGTTGTTGGAAACCCCTATGGAAATCAAGGCAACTTCCAGCAGCACGATCATTTTTTAATAGTGGAAAATTTAAGGATCTCTCTTTCTCTCTCAGTAAATGTGCAGTGCTATGCAACTCTCACAAGCCTTTTAATATTTAAAAGGAAAAGCTTGGTAGACAAATGGCTCATCCTTCAGTAAGACAAAGGCAGCCAATACACAGCAAGGAACTGGATCAGGTTGATTTTTGCTGATGAATTTTACAGCTGTTGACAACAGGAGATACCAAACCCCCTTGATAAATTGCATTTAGGTTGATTCAACATGCACATCCTAAACACAATCCTTCACCTTAAAAACAGAACAACCCCCTCCACCTAATTGCTTTTACAGCACCTGAACAAAAGCCTTATTAAAATGCTTCATCTGTTTCCCTTAGCATTTAAATTGCTCCAAAAAACCCATGATAATATTTCTAAAACTTGCAAAGGCAGCGGGATAGAATTAACCTATTCCCAGGGCTGGGCTCGGGTTTAACCACTGGAACTCCAACCACACCCCCTCCAATCCCTGGCGATGGCACCGAGGGTTTCAGATTACCTGCGAAGCTGCAGCCAGGGGAATGCAGCTTTCTGACACTTTCCTGGGACGTGCTGTTACATTCCCATCAGGGGAGAGCTGGGTCAGCAAGAAATATTGATATTTCTTACAAGGGATGGTTTGGAGCGCTGTGATTTGGAGCATCCTGTCTTCCATAACAAATAAAGGATATTTTTTGTATCATCTTTACTCAATGCTCTGGTTTTTTTCATTCCTCTTCCCCCACTTCATTTTTTTTTCTTAAGGTGTGGTTTATTCTTACACCTGAAGTTGGCTAACAGGAACATAATATATCTCACAAACATATATATAATTTTTGAAATATATCAGGGAAAGAGATCACTGTGAGTTACCAAATGACTACACTTGGTTATAGTGTACTCTATCACTGTGTTTCATCTTCCACAAAAAACTGCTCGAGAGCATTATTTTTCTTAATGTGTTGTAGGCTAAAAATGAACCCCCAAGGGTTTCCATTGCTCTCCTTGTTGCCAGAGCAACAAAGCAATGCTCACCTGAATTTCTGCCACTGTAACTATCAATTTACAAGCCCAGATGAAGTTTGTGCTGCTCTCAGGTGTCACTCACAGCATTTTTACTACAAGCCACATTTTTAGTGTGAAGGAATGCCAGGAAAACTCAAGAATATATCAGTATTTCTACTTGGTTATTGCTCCTCTTAATTCAAGTGTTTCCCTTAAAATATCTTGACCAAGAACATTCAAAGGGAAAGGGTAATACTTAAATCTTTTATATGAAATCCAGGGCACTAAGAAGACTTTGTTCACCAACTCAGATGAAAATCTCATTAAAAAGCCTACTCAGAGCCTTTCCCAATAAATTCCTTCCTAAAACTCTTTGTGGTGAGGACATAGGAGGTTCTGAGGTGAGGGGAGCAGTGATGAAACTTTTTTAAGAGCATACAAGTTGCTTTCACTTTCTGAATTGAAAGAGCGTTTATTGTTTAAAACTCTCCATCCAAAATCCATATGGTGTTTCTGTTTGAAACAAGTGACAGAAGCATAACTTCTATTGCCATACTGTAGAAAAAGGAGGAACACAACTCTGAAGTTATCTGTTACTTGTAAAACCAAAGCCAGGAGGACGACGTGGAACTCTTAATTAAAAGATATTAATAAAGAGATGTGGAAAATAGAACACTGAGAAAACAGTTAAGCTCTATGGCTTATTTAATGCAATTCACAATTTTTCTCCTCTTAGAAACTAAGAGGCAGAGAAAGAAGGAGACAAGCTCAAAATTCCTTCCTGTTTCCAACTACAAATTCCACGACAAATCATTTTCAGACGTTGGATCACAGCATCAATTATTTTACTCCACTGAGCCAAGCAATCTGAAAGTGCAAGAATTGAAAAGAAAACCACAGGCACTTCCAGTTATGACATGAAAGACATAAGTTAGTTAAAAAAACCCAAAACCCCACAGTGTTTTATTTTCACACACATGATGTGCACCTCTGTAAATGCACCTTATTGAAAAAAAAAGAAAAATCTTTCCTTATTCCATGCAGAGTCAGATGCAGAGGCAGTGTGAATCACAGAGCTATATGAAGGGATTTTGGGCAGAAATTGTCTAGGCAAGGGATTGAGAAATTCAGAGCTAAGCTTTTCTTAAAATTTCCTCATTTCCCATACAGATATGCAAACTGCTCTGCTATCAAAATGAAAAGGAATATTTTTTTCCTTTTTTTAAATGTATAAAAAAATCCTCAGCCTTCCACTCTTTCCAATCCAAACACTTAGGCCAGTGTTACAGAGAAGCCTGCAACTAGAGAAAAGAAAAATTGTCCTATCTGCAAAGAAAACACCTCATTCTGACCTCAGCATGCTGATCTGCACTTGCAGAATGGAAGCTTGGTCAAATACACCCTGCCCTGCTCTCTCCCACCACTGTTTCCAGTCCCACCACGTGTTTGTTTCCAGCCAGGCAGGACACACACACACTTTTCATTTGATTGATGCCAAACTGAACACCTCAAGCTGAAAAACAAGGCAGCATAAAACTTTCACTTCACAGCCTGTCCATAAAGACAGGTGCTTCTCCTTTGAATTTCTAGGTTGCTGAGCTCAGCCAAATTAAAACAAGCAAAAAAGTTGTTGTTCTTATTTTGTTTTCTTTCTGTTACACTCTCTCTAGAAATACAGCTGAACACAGACCTTGCTGTCTTGTCTGTCCATACATATGCTGATCAGCCTTTTCTAAATATCAAACTCAGAAAAAAAAACAACAAAACCCCAGACAAGAGAGGGAAACTGAAGGGTTTCTTTTTTCTTTTTTTTTTTTTTTGGTGTACCAAAGTGGAAAGTCATGAAGTATTGATTTTTATAAAATTCCAAAAAACTCAAAGCCAAGTAGTTCCATTTGGTTGTATGGAGCATCTTTGTGCTTCAAGACCAGTTCTAATCCACACACTCACCAGTGGTAGCATCCTTGTAAATTAAGAGAGGTAGTCTTGTTTTACTCTAAGGCTGAACAAGTTTGTTTCCCAGTTTTCTCCCAGTTTTCACCACCTTGGACTATTTTATTACAGCTCTCAGGGAGGGCGAACCTCTCAAGTGGCAGCAGTGATCTTGAGGGAAAGAAACCACAAAACAACATTTCTTCTTGATCTCCCTTGCTTTTTCTCTGCTGCTTAAGTCTGACTTTTCTCCCTCCCCCAAACCATAAGCACAGTTTCAAAATAAACTGATGTAAACAGAAAGCAGTATTCATTTAATGCAATTAATAAGAAAGATTATTTTTTTTTTCTCTTTTTCTACAGTCAGGGCTCGATTAGTTAGAAAATACTGACAGCTCCTTTTTTTTTTTGTGAAAGAGAGATGGACAATTTTGTTCAGACAGTGGAAGAACATCATGGTGTGGTTTTTTATCTTTTTTTTTAAACTTTTTTTCATTTTTTTTTTTAAGAAGGTACTGTAGAGAGCATAAAGGCTCCTTGTACTGCAGTAGCAAATCCAGTACCGTAGCACTTCAGAGGTGGTTAACAGTGCTTTGGTTCAGAACCGGTGTTAGAAAATAAAGCTATAAAAGTCACGATGCAGGGGATTTGGTAGGATTTTCAACAGCGTTTTCTAGGAACGTAGGAGGGACTGAGGAGGCATTGGCTTCTTCCCCTTGGCAGAGCTCTTTGTCCTTGGTCCTGTATTTAAGTCTGTTTTTGGGCTCCAGCCTCTCATTTCCAGCGGTGGCGCACGAGGGAGGACTCGTCGTTGACCACGTCGTTGTCCGTGTAGCGGTGCTGGCAGCGGGGGGGGATGAGCAGCAGCACGATCAGCACCAGCAGGATGATCCCACACAGGCTCATCAGGGCGTAGGAGGCGATCCAGAGCACGGGCTCGTGGAAGGAAACGCTGGAGACGCAGTTGCTGGCCACGTCTGCTGTGGTGAAAGGGCCCTCGATCTCAGAGACGGGCGCGCCGTCAGCTTCTGGGGAGCCACAGAAAGGAAAGGATCAGGTCTGCAGACACCATTAAAAAGTACATCCATCTCCCTCTGTCATCATACATCTCAACACACTCGAGTTTTACCACATCTCTCATTGCAAAAAAAACGTGTCTTAGGTTGGAAATGGGTGTGTGTACTCTGTTCCTATCTGTGGGGCAGTTCTCTGCTGTTCCTGGGGCAGTTTGTTCTTTATCTCTCCCACAGCCAACCCTCCCTCCAGGAGATCTCTGCTGTCCATGGCCACTGAGTGTCCCTGCAGGGCTGATCAAATTCCACCATCCCATGGGAGATGCTCCGCCCAGGGGAGGAGCCAAGCATTCCTACCTGGATCCAATCTGAGCTGGGAACAGCCCAGCAGCCTTTGCCCCCTGCATTCCCAGAGGAGCAGCTTTCTGCTGCCCTGCATTCCCAGAGGGAGAGCAGGCCCATCTCCAGCAGCCCTGGAGCTGCAGAGGAAAACTCCCCCCTTGTGCAGGATCCCTGCTCCAGCAGAACCACAGCTGGCACTGCAGGAGGGCTGAGCCCCCCTGGGATGGGACTGTGCCACCACCCTGAGCCCCCCTGGGATGGGACTGTGCCACCACCCTGAGCCCCCTGGGATGGGACTGTGCCACCACCCTGAGCCCCCCTGGGATGGGACTGTGCCACCACCCTGAGCCCCCCTGGGATGGGACTGTGCCACCACCCTGACACACAGGGTGGCATGTTGTGACTCTGTCAGTAGGTTTTTTCTGTTTGTACTATTGCATTTGAATTTTAATTTTCCTAGTAAATAACTGTTATTCCCATTCCCATATCTTTGCCTGAGAGCCCCTTAATTTCAAAATTACAATAATTCAGAGGGAGAGGGTTTACATTTTCCATTTCAAGGGAGGCTCCTGCCTTCCTTAGCAGACACCTGTCTTTTCAAACCAAGACAAAACACAAGAATCCCATGTTTATAAAAAGGGACTCTGAAGCATAAGGAGACTGTGACTCTCCCACATCTCCACAGGCTGTCTAGCAGAGGACAGGCATTTCAATCAGTCAAAGCCCAAACCAATCAGTCAAAGCCCAAATTGGATCACTTTTTTACCTCTGCACTAATATTTCAAAAATATCCATTTAAATATCCTACAACATGCACTCTGGTGTAGGACAGGGCCTGGGCAGTTTTTTGCTTGTTTCTGGAATTTCCAACAACTGGAAAAGCACCTCAGGTTAATCTTTGCTCTTCTGTGTTTGCTGTCTTAGGGAGGAGCAGAAAGGTTCATCAGCTTCACAGATACCTGAAAGGGCTTTATGCTAAACACAAGGTGCAGTGTGGAAAGCACAGACCCTCTTGTGGATGAAAATCCAGAAGGAAGGGGAGGTGAGGCAGGAGACCTGGGAGACAGATGTCCACAAAAGGGGAGTGGAGGAGAGGAAGGTCACTGTCAGGAGTGAGGAACATGGACATGAAGGAGCAATGGTGCTGGGCCAGGAGAGCTAATCCAGCAACTTAAAAAGTGATGATAAAGTTTAGGCAAGAAGCAGTCATAATTCCCTTCTCTAGTCAGCCACTTCCATGGCACATCTGAATGTTTTTTCATGAGGGCCCCAGTTTTAACTGTCCTGTCTATTTCTCACACATTTTACATACAGGCACACTCTTGCCTGATTGGAAGTGATCCCATCTACTAAAAACTGCATCTCTTATTTTCACATATCTTAGTCACAACTGCTGAAACCACATTTAAAGAGATTACCATAAACTACCCCCTTGGAAGGAAGAAGGGAGCCTGGATTTTGCAAAGATGACCTTTAAGGTTCTTCAGGTTTTAAGAAAAATGTAGAATAGGTTGGTTGCTTTAGCTGCATAGATTTTGGTCGTCATTCATGCCTGGCCTCACAAGACCCTGTATTATTTTAAGATTTAGGTTTTGTTAGATTTAATTCAATTCACTTGTGGGCTGGTGTTGAAAGGGGTAATCCTGCACCCTCACTCCTGTCCCTCACAGCCCCATCCGTGTTGGTGGAGGGAATGGGAGGCTGCAACTCACAGATCAGATGGGAGACCAACCTTCACAACAAACAAAAATGCCCAAACAAGGAATTTTCTGTGGAATCACTCATCTGAACCAGCCCTTTCTCCACCCCTAAGTGTGGGAAGACTCCTTGAGCAGGAATATGCTGTGAGAGCAAACTGGGGGCACCCGAGGCTGCACCCACGAGGACCCTGGCACTGGTGAATAACCAAACACCCACTCCCCAAACCCATTAGATGGTAAAAATTCTGCCCAGAAGGTCTGTGGCAGAAATCCTTTCTGTCCAGAGCCCCAGGATTGCACTTTGCAATTATTTCTTATGCAATTATTTCTTCTGGACATCTCACCCCCTCACACCATTGGTTGGTCTCTGTGAAGCTCTGCAGCAACACCAAACTCAACCACATTTAACACCAATTGCAAATGCAAGACCTAAATATAATTTCTTAGTTGTATTTTGAAGAAGTGGGGGGGAAAGAAAAAGCAGTACAATTTTCCACCTTGGAAATAACTTCAAAAATAAAAAGTCTCTAATTACTCATTATTTGGCTCCAGCACAATAATTACTCCTATTAAAAAAGACAACACAAAACTGTTGCCATAGTGGCTGACATTTTAAATTGCATTTTGAGAATGCTTGATAGCAGCACAGCTTCTGCTTTCTTCCCTCCAAAAGGGAAAAAAGTTTTCCCTCACACTCTTCCACCCCCAGAGAAATTGAGAGGAAATTTGCCTAAATTGTTCAAAGAAGCCCTGAACATAAACTAACAGTCACACACTCAGCACATTACACATTAACTGAATTAGAGGATTTTGATGTATTATTTTAGAATATCTGCTGGTACCTAACTACAGTACTTGTATAACCTAGAATAAATGAGATTTTCTTCATTGTTGATAATTACAGGACAAAAAGGGTGCCTCTGGAAAAATGCTATTTTCTAACATTTGTGTAGAACTCAACACATGCTAGCTCACCCACTTGGGTGGTTACAAAAGCAGTAAACCTGGAATTAGATAACATTCATCATAGAATTGTAAAGTACAGCTTGAAAGGGGTTCCTGGAAGTCACCTAGACCAGGATCCTACTCAGAGCAGGACTGTCAGCATCAATAGATCAGTTCTGCTGCAGGTTTATCCAGCCAGGCCTTGTAAAACCCCAAGGATGGGGACCCTGTTTCAGTGCTGTGCCACCCACCTGGTGAAGAAAAAACTCCTCATGTCCAATGTTCCTGAATGTCCCTGGCAGATGTTGCTCTTTGTTATGTAATTTCATTTTCACTTACCTTGGCTTGCATTCAGCTTAGGGCCTACCAAAACTCCAATTCTTTGCCCACAGGGCTATTTACTTTTTCCTGATTTTTTTTTCTCTGCTTGGAAAGGGACCTTAAAGATTATCTAGTTTAAAACCCTTGCCATGGGCAGGGAACTTTCCATTAGACCAGATTGCTCAAAGCCCCATCCAACCTGGCCTTGAACATTTCCAGGTTGCTTCACTAAAACCAACTCGTTGATCTGAACATCCTGTCTCAAGAAGGGATCTGATCCAAAAACCTGTCCTAGTCATCCTGCAAACACTAGGGTTATCAACAGGCAGCTCAAAATTATTTGTCTGAATAAGCCTTAAAGGGTTTCATGTAATGAAGAAAAGGCAAATTTCCTGCTACAATGGAAGAGCTTCTTGCAACTTTTTAACTTTCCTCATTCTTGGTACATCCTGGAGAATGAAAATGGTCCAAGGAATAGTGTGGGAAAAGCCAGTTCTCATCTCTAGCCAAGTCTGAAAAGTAACCTGGAAGCTCAATGAAATTAAGGTTTTTAGTCCTGTTCCCATAATTTGTGTATTCATCAGGCACAGCTCTAACACCTTACAAAATCAATTTGATTTAATTTAATGTTCACACTAAGAAAGCAAAAGTCATTGCAAAGCCACACTGAACGGTCTTTAACATTCCTCTGTTCCTGAAGATTGGAGCCACCAGTAATTCAGTTTAATTTATGCCCAGGAGCTGCCTAGAAGGCTCCAAATAAATGCCATTAACACAGTTGCTGTGGAAGGCAGGGCTGGCCTCCACGGGAAGCTCCATCCCTCATCCTGCACTCACAGCCGTGGCTCTCTCATCAAAGTGCTGTTAAATATGGAAACCACAAGCTGTGAAGGAGTGAAACTCAGCCTAACTGGCACAATCCAGCAAAATGTCATCTGCCTCATGTGAGTGGAATCTGGCAGCTCCCTGCATCTCGTCTCAGCTGACTCCTCAGGAAGCCGAGTTCCTGTGATGCTGCTGAGACATGTGCAGAAAACATGGACAAGGAGACCAGGAGGAAATGGCTTGGAGCACCAGCTGGGTGTGATCACATGGCCAAGCTCGTGGAAATTCCAGTGGCAGCTCTGTTCAGCAGGCTCACTTCTTCCTCTCTGGCAGAACTATGTGAAGTGGTCAAACTGTGCTTGCAGGTAGCAATACTAACACCAAGGTGTTGTTATTATGGTTCTCAGATAATTTTTCTCACCAAAGAAGGGCTGGCAAAGCAGTACTAATGCACAGCAGCTGCTTTGTGTCCCCTGCTGACCATGCATGGTCCATGGGTTCTGTCTGACACCCCTTCCTCCCCCCACTGATGGCTGCAGCAGGACAGGGGCAGGAGGCAGCTCCACTCTTGCTCCAGCTGCAGTCAGGAGGCACCAGGAGGAATGAAAGGCAGGAAAACCTGGCCTGCAGTGTTTGTCCAGTTACACTCTCCTGCCAGATGCATTCAAAACGTGTCCTTCATCACTGCCTGGCACCTCACAGAAGTGTCCATAAAGCAGCTCATACCAATAGCCAGATTTTCTCTGGGAGCGAGCTCAAGGCCAACAAGTCTGAGCTTGTTAACAATGGAGAGATTTAAAAAAGAAAAAAAAAGAAAAAAAAAAAAAGAAGCTTTAAAACTGCCCTAAAGCTACAGCTCAGCCAGCCAGTATCTCTGTCTTTCCCCTCTATGATTGCATTAAGCACTCCAGTCCTAACTACCTTTACCTTCTCTAAGATCTTAAAGAAGCACTGCCAGTTCCAGTCCTTCTCTCATGCAAACCTCAGATGAGACAATGTTTTTCAGACCCTTCCTGTTTGGGACAGAGACCTGAATTTGGGTGCACATCCTTCCCCTCCTCTCCCACTGGGAGGTTCTTGTGATGTCAAAGCAATGTCTGAAAGACAAGGGGAGGAAACCCCAAAGCTTTTGGGTTTTAGCTACCCTTGGTGAGAAAAGAGTAAACATAACAGTTAACCAGCACAGTAAAATCAGCCAGAAATGATGATTCCTCACATCTCCTCAGCAGCTAGTTAATACATTAATGGCTTTCAGCTTACAATGAGAAAAGTAATTGTTTAGAGCTAACACAAACACTACAGAGTCTTAATGTGAGTCCCATTTTCACCTCAGCTCTTTCTTTGCCAGTTTCTGAGGGGCTGAACAGGCTCAATTCACATGAAGAGAAAAGTGTGAGTAAGGCACTTCAAGAGTTGGTTGAAGAATCCATTTATGCACAGCTCAGAGCAGGATCCAGCTCAAAATGAAGCTGCATTAAAAACAGGGACTCGTCTGATGTAACTGTTGGGGAAACTGCACACACAGACAGATGTCCCAGAAAGATCATCTCTGTGAGAGGGGAGAACCCAGCACAGATACCCAGAGCTGAGCCTGACTCACTTCATGCCAAAAGATGTTGCAATACAGTTTTGGCTTTTCTTTTCTTTTTTCCCTTCCTTTGAAATGTGGATAACTTGGAATTTCTTTAAAACACACCCTTCACACTGCAGGAGCACCCACACTTTCTGCCAACAGATGAGTGGCAAACGTGTTTCTCTGATTCTCCTCTCTCCCCAAATCCTGAGAAATTCTCCTCTTACCTGCACAGGGACTCACTGCAAAGCCCACTCTCCTCTGGGCTCTGTCAAAGATGACATAAAATCCTTCCATGACTGTAGCACCAATGACCAGGGCGTTTGTGGAGGAGGAGATGCCAAATCTGTAGCACTGCAAATTATCTCCTATCACAAGGATGGGTTGAATGTAAAGCTGTTAAAAGGAAAAATTAAAAAATATATATATTATAAAAATAAAATTAAAGCCAAAGTATTAAAAAGCAACACCTCACAGCAGGAAGAAGTTCAGACTTTTTCATTTTTATAGTTCAGGCACGCAAATTCCACTGGAAATGGAGAATGGATAGGGGCAAACAGATTTTTCTACATGATTTAAACTGGTCAAAGCTAACAGGCAGGTAAAGAGGTAAAGCCTGTGGATTCTAAAATGAGATTGAACACAGTCAGTCACTACATGCAGGTCAACAGCAAATTCTCACTTTTTACCATATTTTCCTTAAGGGAAGGATGGCTGAGGCAGAACTTGGGAGATGAACTCCAATTAGAGAATAATGAGTTATTAAAAGAATTATTAGGATGGAGTTAATTCAGAGAGCATTCAGTGCCAGCTTCAAGGTTCTAGATTTTATAAATTCAAGTCACATTTCACCCCCTGTCTCCTCGGGGAAGATGAATGATTGCCAGGCTACATGATCAATACAGAAAAAGCTTATCATAAGGCTTTACTATATTTCAAGTTAAAATGTACTTAATAGGTTCATTCTTTCCTTTGCTCCTGCCTGTCCCTTGAGGTAAAAGAATGTATTAGTACTGTTAGACAATACCAGCCTGTACTGCAACTTACAGTGGGAGGAGAAGCCAGAGAAGAAAATCAAAAGTGGCACATTATATTCTAAATATAATGGTATGGATGGAATATTAATAAAAGATAAACCAGAAGAGTTACAGAAACTGGTGAAGAGCCCACAAAGGGTCATTGCCAAGATTTTCATATTCAGGAGAAGTGCTCCAACTCAAAATGCCACGAGAAACAAATCAATTCCCTTCCCCAAACGAGAAGATCAAAACGAGCAGAGACATTCTGTATTGATATCTGATGTGGCCAAGCTCATGAAAACAAAACAGAAACTTGCCTGTTTTTCCAGAAAAATTGAAAAAAAAAATTCCCAACTAGATGGACTGCACTGAGAGGGAAACTGTGCTTTGTGCCTTTATTTTTTGCTTTTAGGTTTGACAAGTTTATTATTTTCCCTATTTAAAAACTGATTTTTAAGATTTGATTAAAAAAGGTTTCCCTTGCATGCAATAAGCCAGTTCCCTGTTACTGTTAAAAATAGCCCTTATTTTTTAAGAGCATGTGCTTTACAATAGTAAAAATTGATGAATAACAGATGAATAAACAAAGAAGGTTGAGACCTGTGGTAGGATAGAGATCCGAAACGACCTACTGGAGTTTTCATCCCTCAGGTAAATGGAGAGTTTGGGAAATAAGGACCAGGGTTTTTCACTTCTATCCCAGCATGCAAGCTGTGTGCCAGTCCAGAATTCAGAAGAGAATTCTTGTATCTGTAAAACAAACCAACCAAACAAAATTACACTTAGAGGTTACAGCCATTTGGATCGATTTTTGTGAATCACTACCACTATTTGATACTTCTTTCATTTCCATGGAGAAATTCAAAAACACAAATCTGAGCTGCTTCTTTAAGGACCAGAAACCCAAACCCCAACACCCAGACTGAGGTGTGTCATGACCCAGCATGACCTGGAGAAGGGGGAAGAGGCAAAAGCAAGTTTAGCTCTCCCTTCCCTCCCCATTTTTGTCCCATTATTTCCTCTACTGCAGTGAACACGTGGCCTCCCTGAGCAATAACTTCCACATTGGGATTCTTCTGCCTCCCTTCCTCCCCTCTGACCAATGGTTTTGCATTTCCATTTTATAAAAAAACACAAACCAAAACACAAACCACGTGAATGTATCATGAGATAATGAGGTCACCTCCCTTCCTCGTGCACCTACAGCTCCTTACTCAGCTTCAGAGCTTTGAAGCCAAGGGCTAAGCCAAAAAACTCCTGGCATCTGAGGGAACCAAGGTTTGCTGTAATGGAAAGAAACACACCCTCTGTCTCTTTTGAAGCCCTGTCACTCCCTGCCAGTACAGCCTGACATGCTTTTGAAATAAAACTGACTAACAGTATTTTGTAACATATCCGTGGTACTAACAAAACAAAAAGCCAACCCCTGCAGAGATTGTTTGGCTAAGACAAACATCTTGCTCAATGTTCCTGCTCCCTGAAGCTGACCTGCTGCCAGATCTGAGCAAAACCCTTCCTCATTTTACTGCATTTCTTTGGCTGGTTCTTGTTCCCCAACAAAGCAGCAGAAGGAGGAGCTTGATCTGAGGCTGCACAGCCAAGGGCTCCCATCTGGGTGAAGGAAAAAGATGGAACCCAGCCCCTGCACTCTCCTCATTTGAATTGATCTGTGGTAATGGGTTATTCTGTAAGCATCAGCTCATTCATTAAAATATGGCATTTTACAGCTGACAGGCTCTCACCCATTGCCACCCCTGCCAATGAAGTGTTTGTTAGGGCTGCACAGAGGCTTCTTCCCATTTCCAGGTGCTCTGCTCTGTTCTTGGGCCTCACCAAGCACAGACTCATGTGAACAAGGAGATTTCCCACCATGAACAGGCCATTTACCCTGAACTCTCAGCTCCTGCTGAAGTGCATCCCTTGGCATGGGGCAGAGCACTCTTCCCTCACAGCTGAGTCCCAGGCCAAACCTGCTGAGAAACACAGTTCTCCTCTCTTTCCACTTGGTCTTGAAAAGCAGATCTGAGAAAAATTGCAAGGTACCACCCAGCCAGGTCAGGCCAAGCCTACAAAGTGCTCTGTTTTAATTGCCTGCTTTGATTTCCCAGAATGATTGCTTAATGCACTGCATTTCTTTCCCTTCCTTCTGCACACTGCAGCAATGCATGTGGGAGATTTGAGTGCACATTCCCCAAAAGGCTATTAAAACAAAGATTTTAGGATTATCTGAGCCTTCCTTGGTTCAACTTTTCAACTGAACATTGTATTTCTGCTGTCCTGACTTCTGCTCAGTGAGGTGCAGTAGGTGTCCCCCCTCCCTGGCTCAGCTCTGCCCATCTGCCAAAATCACCACCCTTCAACACCAAACTGCATCATAACAGCTGCTCCCTGAAAACCTTCAGTCCAAATAATTTAAGTTTAAAAAACCACCTGCACCACGAAAGAGCCCAGAGCTCCCAGCCTTGTTTTCAAACTGAGCTGAATAAAGCAATGTGTAACACACAGTTATCCCAGTTTGTCTGAGGGGGAAATAACACCTGGCTGGGGTGCTCATCACAAGCCATGAGGAGCAGCAACTTGTTAACCTGGCTCACCCGTGGTCAGAAAAGTGTGTCTGACTACAGCAGATGATTTTTTTTTTTCTTCCAGTGGTACATCTCCTGCCAGAAGCCCAGAGCTGCAGTACAATTGCTGAAAATATCCATTTTCCTGACATTGCTCCTACACAGCTGGACTCCCATCCCTGCACCCTGTAACTACTTTTCTTATTTAGTAGACTATCTCCTTTGTTTAGAGCTGTCAAAGTAAATTCTGGGCTGTGTGGAGGGAAAGGGGTCTTAGAGGTTAAAAAGAACTCAGAAAAAAAGCTACTTTATGCATTTTTAATAGGAATAGAAAAAAAAATAGGCAGAGTGAATGGTTCCCCTCTAATACCTTATTGATCTGTCCACTGTTTCCTTGTGAGGTGGAAGGCCCCAGTTCAAATATCCTGACCAGCATCAGAGGGGAGTGTGGATCCCTGTGACCACTCCCCAGGAGGATTCCTGATCCACAGGGTGACATTACAAGAGCTCCTGGGCTGGCTTCTTTCAGTTCTCCCCCCATGGACTGAAATTGTTCCAGCCAACACTGAAGTGTTGTGCAAAGAGAAGAACTCGTAACTGGTACATTTATTTCAGATACTGGACATCTGCAGGCAGTGAAGGACACTTCATGCCAGATCTCTGCTCTCCATCAAGCAGGAAAAAGGATTTCAGTCTTGAATTATCAGCACACAGGCCAACACTGTCTTTGGGGCAGCTGCTTTACTGTGTTTCCTGTGATTTGCATCAACAGCCACTGGCTGATTGTGAGTCCATGACAAAAATATCAAGTTTGTTCACACTGAAATATTCTTCCTCCTTAACCTTCTTGGTGCTGTTCCTTGTATTGAACAAAAATTTATGAATAGTTTTTATTGACCAGAAAATGCTGCTTCAGCCACTCTGCACAGAGAACTCCACCATCCCTGGGCCCTACTTCTAAAGCCCACTCTGTTCCCAAAGAAAGATGCTTTTGAACATAAATAATTCAATCATGAGGGTCAAAAGCAGCTTTATTGATATGAATAATCCTAATGAATGGCATTTATTCTAGACAGCACTAAGAATTATACTTGGAAAGGAACTGCTTGCAGCAGCAGGTTCTCCTACTTTATAAACACTCTGTTTTGAATGAAAAGACTGAGTTTTGCACTCTTAATACTTTGAATCAGAGCAACAGGGATTATGTCTGTGTTTCTGAAATGCTTAGAATAAAAGACACCATTTCTGCCCTATTTCTGATGCATTTCCCTACTCACACTTCTTGTCTGCACTTGTGCCCCCCCTTTTCCCTCCTCCCTTTTTTTTTTCCACCTCTCCCTTTCCATCAAAGGCCATCAGTCATTTCTCCCTTATTAACAGGGCTAGACCAGGGAAGGTTCTGCTCCCCTCAGGTGCAAAACCCATGACTTGCAAGGCAGGCAGCAGAGATGGCACCCCCTTTCAAAGACCCTGTGATCCTTGAAGAGGAATTTCACATTTCTGAGCAGGTTCCATGGCATTTTCTTACCAGGGATGTGCGAGCTATTGCCTGCACCACAGCACTGAAGACCTTCTCTGGCAGTCGAAGCAGAGTGGTTCCACTGTCTACTATGGCTTTATCAGCATTGTACTGGGGAGGGGAGAGAAAAAAGAGAGAGAAGTTGTGAGCTGTAGTTCCTGTAATGCAGATCCCACTGTCTCCTGAGCAGAACAAAGCTGCTCCTTTTTGGCAGCTGCCTTCCCAGAACTGCATGTCATACTTGTCAGCAGCTCTCTCCAGCTGACAGCTTCAATTCCAGTGAAATCTGAGAGTGAAAAAAAAAGCAAAAAACAAAAAAAAGCAAGATACTATCAGCCTAGACACAAGAGTGGGTTTATCTGCACCAGTCAGGAAATTACTGTGTCACCACAGCTGGTGCAAATGGTCTCACTGCTGTAAAAAAAGGGAATTCTGGCCCCTCTCAGAGGGGGCAAAGCATTTTAATATTCAGTAGAGAGGTGTTAAATACCCTGATGCTTCCAAGCCCTGAATCAAGATCTCCTGTTTTATTGGCTGACATATCTAATATAAGAATAAGCAGAAAAAATTAGGCTGCATTACATGTCTGTACTGGCTCAAGAGTACAAATGTCACACCTTTATCCCTTGTCTGCTGAAAACCCCTAAAACACAAAAAACCCTCAAGTATAAAGAAACTTGAAGTTTGTCTTGCTGCCTTAGAATCTGCACAAAACCCCACCCATAGCAAACAGCTCTCTTATTACTAAAAAATAACCCTAAAATCAAGAGATTCCAGCAAACTTCAGATACAGTCAATGAGGTATAAACTTTTAAAAGGATAAATCTTTTTTCATGAACTCCTTAAAAACTATGATTAACTGTTGGGGGGAAAAAAAGGCAAGTAGCAGTGGCAGCTATTTGCATTAACTACTTTTGCTGCCAGCTTAGGCAGCAGGATTAATATAACTGAGCTGTGACATGTTTATGGCATAATCATAAGACACAGGATGATATACAGCCTAAGCTACTTAGGAAGAGGTCAAACAGCAAGTGAATTTTAAATACACTGGTTTGGATGTTATCAAGTCACATGGAGTCCCTTTAGGGCAGTGACAAAAATAAAACCCACCAAAAAAAGTCAGAAAAAGTAACTCTTGACAGTTATTTCTACATTTTTTGAAAGAGTTGCTGTGGGGCTGCCATATAGAGCTGACAGAAAAGCAAACAGGAAATCATTTATTACACACTTGGAAATACTTCTAAGGAGTGGAAAGAAATGCCAAGGCCTTTTGAGTCCATTTTAACAGAACTGTACCACAAAATACACAATCACTGGCATCCTGGAATGCCACCCTTGGGAAAGAAAAAAAAAAAAAAAAAAAAGGCAGTTAAAAGGGTTGACCATTGATATAAACCTGTGGAAAAATCTAGGAGTAGTGGGATTGCTCACATGGGGATTGAGCACCTGGTTTTGCCTTCTTGGCTTTCCTGGTTAATATTTACCAGTGCAAAGGGCACTTCTGGCAGCTCAGGACTTCTCCCAGCCCTGGCTGCCAGACCCAGGGTCACAGCTGTGCTGGAGCTCTGGACACATTCCCAGCACTGGAGCAAGGGGACAGCTTTTCCCTGGCAAGGAAAGGAGCAGTCCCTGGTGAAGGCTGTGAAAAAATGTTCAATTTCCTATGAAACAACAGAGAGGAGAGAGGACACAGAGCTCCTCATCCTACAGTGAATCATGCATCCTCTGCCAGCTCCCAACCAGCCCAGCTTTCATTGTGTGCTCCTGTTTTACTGCTCTTCCTCTGAATTTCTCTGGAATTTCTGTGGGAAGGTCTCCTTGATCCTTCTGCACCAGTGAGAGCAACCCCTGGCTCAGAAAAGAGCAACAATTGCAGGAAACTTTCCTGACACACCACTGAATTTTTCAGTGAGTTGTTTTCTGGCAACAGCATGTATTAAACCACTGAAGGGCTCCCCTTCAAAAACATGTTGACTGTTTTCTAAGGCAAGAAAGAAAAGCAAACATTTCTTTTAAAGGACCAGTGGTTTTGCTTTCCTAAGTGCACAATAGAAAGAGGCATTTAAATAGACCTTGTTCTGCTTATTGAGTTGAAAGATGCTGTGACTCATTTTAAATAATTGATATGGCAATATGATTTCAATATTTTGCATGGGAATATAATATTTATGCACATGTAATACTGGAATCATGAATTTCACTTAATTTATATGGACTATAAAAACTTTAAACTTATCACATCCCATTGATCTCCAACTAACAGCATCAGAGTAGAATGAAATTAGGATGTCTAAAGAAATTGGGGCATAAAAAATACAGGACTAAAATCAAAACATGAATACCAACAAGCAAGAGTAAGAAAGAGATAAAGCACACACATACAGATATATCCTCCACAAAAAAAAAAAAAATGAAATGCTTTTGGAATAAAAATTGCAAGAGCACAGCCTCATTAGACTGATCTAGATACAGCAGAACATTATTCCTAACAGAAACAGAAAGCTTATCCATCAGGAATAATAACTGCCAACCACAAGAGAGTAAAAGTTGATTGCAAGAACATAAAATAAAAAAGGAAGCCTGGGATGAGAACTTCAGGAAGGAACCCAGGCTGACTCCTGTCCACTGCCATCACGAGCTGTGAGCTCAGACAGCTCTGCAGGGGTCAACCCAAAATCTCCCATTTCCTTTGTTTGGCCAGAATTGCTTTAATTCAGTTTTCAGGAGACTGCTAAGCACATCTGCTTGCCAAGACAAAACTGACCAGTCAGGGTTATTTTCTTTTTTCTCAGCCCAACTTGCATTTCACAGAGACAGGGACACAGCAGGGCCAGTACCTCTCTGCAGTCCAGCTGGAGGTTCTGTCCCCCCACCTCCAGTTTGAGGATTTCCACCTGGTAGTACCACTCCTCCTTGATGGGTGTGTACCAGATATCCCCCGTGTACAGACTGGGCTCAATTCCACCCAGCACCTAAGGGAGAGGAGAAAAGAAGGTAATTTAAAATCCCACCTGTTTAGTTTTGGGGCAAGTGCACACAAAAAGGGGGATGTTTAATTGTGATACTCAGGGGCATCAAAGTTTTAATTTAGCATCAATTATTAGGATTTTACTGTCAAGTTCTCTGTCAATAATAGAGCAGTAGGAAACATCTGGACATTAAACAGATTGTGCTTCAAACAGAATTCCCATACTGGGCCAAATTATCAGCACTTTCACCTACAGCCTCATACTGATTCTATTATGAAAACTCCACTGTTTTAATTTTGAAAACAGCATCTTCAGTGGATAAATCTAGGCAATGTATAAAAATGGGACAGAATAATAAACTTACACGTGAATAATTTGCTTTATCAGATCAGAAAAGCTTTAATACTGTCCAAGAAGATTTCATTTTTTCTTACACACATGGAAAATGGATTCCACAAAATGGAATTCCATCCTGCCACTGCTATCACTCTTAGCTTCCATCAAAAGCTAGGTTGAGGAGGGCTGGGAGTATTTGGGGACTCTGACTCTGAACTAAACTTAAGAAAGTCCTCTCTTGGTCTTCACTTATGTGAAAAAAACATTTTCAGTATCTGAATTCTCCTCAAAATGAGGAGCTGTTTGTGATCAGCTCCTGTGCTGAGATGTTTATTCAGCATCATTTGGGAACAGTCATTCCATCTCCCAATTCCAGATACAGAATGGGCCAATTGATGGAGATGATGGAAAGACTTCCCTAAAGATGATGGAAAGACTTCCCAGAGTAACAGCAAGCAGGAGATCTGATCTACAGATTTTTCCCTTTAATATGTTGTTGACAGAAAAAAAAGAAAAGAAAAGACCCTTGATTCCTCTCCCCCTTTTCACATCACATAAAACAAAAATACTGTAGCATTTTGATGAGATTGAACAAATTTATCAGCTGCATAAGGGACTACTCAGTTTGAGAAATATAGCAGAATCTGCCCTGAGGAAACACCACAACATTCCTGTTTTTCTTTGTTAAAAGATGAAAAGTTTACTCAAACTTGAGAGAGAGAAAAAAGAAAGAATTGAGAATGAAAATAAATAATGCTCAAATTTTGCCGAAGGGTTTAGCTTTTCTTTAAAAAAAATAGAAAACATATTTAAAATACAAAAATATCTTTAAACACTGAATTTGGCAGAAGCAGGATAGCCAGAGAAAAGAGGGAGAGAGATGAACAAAGATACATTTTCCCTCTCCTATTGACAGATACCCACAAGACTACCTCCGTTGGTACCACTTCCAGAAACAGGGAGTCCAGCACCACACATCTGCAGGGAGAAAATGTTGGGGATCTTGGCCTGCCTCACGAGGGAATCAAAGAATGTCTCCACTGAACTGGAAGGCTTGAAGGTGTTGAAAAGCAAAACAAACAAACAAACAAACAAAAGAATTGCAGGGTTCATTAGAAAGTTTCTTCACAGAAACCAGCAAATCATTCAAACAAGACCACTTTTCATGAGTAAATTGAATTTCTGACAAGCAGCTGATG
This sequence comes from Haemorhous mexicanus, assembly GCF_027477595.1. NCBI lineage: Eukaryota > Metazoa > Chordata > Aves > Passeriformes > Fringillidae > Haemorhous > Haemorhous mexicanus. The sequence goes on from NC_082342.1 coordinate 118,064,137, forward strand.
AAAGTTCTAGACAAAATAAGCCATTAAAACCCCAATATCTGTCATTTTTCTGTTTCTGTTGTTTTTAAAAACATTTTTACTCTTGACCACTGTCAGCACTGCTGCCACCAAATCCCTAAAACACAGGAGTAATTTTCAATTGCAGTTTCCAAACTCAAACACCAGCTTCAGGCAGAAACTCTCACTGATAATTTCTGTTTGGGAAAGTCTTTGTGTTATTAGAACACTCAAAGGTAACCTCCTTTCACACCTTTCCATAGTTAAAAAGCAGAATTTTAAAGTGAAGATTTTCAGTTTTTCAGCACTGTTGAATTCTAACAAACTTTGAATTGAGTGTCCCAAATTTCCTCTCTTTTCTCTTGAAGAACTTCATACCCAAGCACACTCTCTCCAGCTGGGTACTGGCCAGGTTCTTCCTGACACCACAGGTCCTGTTTTCCTTTGCAGTCACTGGAGTGCTGCAACTTCCCTGTAATTCAGATTTGTGTGCAGGGAGGTCAGAGGGGCCAAGTGCTCTCACTACACAAAGCCCAGAGCAGCCACAGAAGCCAACAACCCTGAAGTCCTTGGAAGAAGGGAAGAACAAATGCCCTGAGTACTCTGCTTGCCCAAAGCAGAGGTCTGAGAACAGCTCTTCTCCCCTCTCCCTCTCCCTCTCCCTCTCCCTCTCCCTCTCCCTCTCCCTCTCCCTCTCCCTCTCCCTCTCCCTCTCCCTCTCCCTCTTTCCTGCTGACAGTCCATGAAGTCAATAAAAACAACTCTCACACACCTCCAGAGTAAAGCAGACTCATCAGGCAGTGCTGAATTGTTTGTTCTGTCTGGGTAGAACTCACTTTGGGATGTGAAGGTTGAAAATGGTAACTTTGTAGTTTTCCAATCACGTGTTCAGTTTTAGATTTTAAGGTTATACATTTTGGATTTTAAATTTCAGGTTTTAATTGAATCTTCTACCTGAATTTCCTGCCTCCAGAGGAGCAGGTTGTGCTTGGTTCTATGTTCCTGGAAATACTGTAGCTAATATTTGCTCTGAAATTATCCATCCACCTCTGTGGAAACCCAGGGCAGTGGGAATATTTCTCTGTCTGCTCTGGGGTGCCCTGACCCCCAGGGCAGCACTGACTCTGACCCTCATCCATGGAGAAAGTTTCCCAGATGTCAAGACAGACTGGAATCCACAAAAGTGTGATATTCTAGAGAGCAGTGTAGGTGTGTCACTTGGTGAGAAATTCAGGTTTTTGGGGTTTTTAGTGTGTTGTGGATGGAGGGCACAGGGTGTGATCCTGGGTTTCTTCTTCATGCTTCTTCTTCCTCCTTCTCCATGGGTTTGGGTGGCATTTTGTAATTGGGCAGAAAAGTCCCCATGGCAGCTCTTTGGGATCAGTTATTGGGGTAAAAGGGAAAATAATCCAGGTGTCAGTTCTTCATTGGATAGTTCAGTCTTAAAAGACCTTGGAACAAGAGATTGTTGGCCATTTTGTGCCTTCTAATGAAAAGCTGCAGAACTCACAGCAGTGAGACTGTTTTACTGATAAGAAATAATAAACACCTGAGTCTGAACATGAGACACCATCTCAAGTAACTTCAATCCAAACCCAGAGAAACCCACAACTGGTACCCCGGCACACCTCAACTTTTACTTGATGAACAGAGAATGTCCTAGAAGGAACTGCTGAGGACTTTGCCTTGGACCAGTTTTGAGAAGTATCCTCAGAGCTCTAATACCTCCCTCCACACACATCCCACAACCACACCCTGGTTCTACAAAGTCTGTAAAAGTTCATTCCAGAGGAGCTAAAATCAGCATTTCCATCACCAGAAAAGCCAAAATCCTCACGTAGGACTGTGGTACCACCACAACCCAATTTATTCTTTCTGGAACAAAGACAGAAGATCTGTAGGAAGGAGTGGCTGGAAGGGTGGAGCCTAATGCTGACAGATCATCGGCTGGCTTGATTTAAACACGTTTCTATTTATTGTCCTTGTGAAAGACAAACAGGAGGAAGAGATGGTTTACCTTGGCTAAGGCATCATAGGCAAGACCCAGGATCCCATGCCACTTAACCCCTGGCAGGAAGAAGTTCTCTGACTCCAGGATGGTGGCAATGTTGATGGTGTAGCTGCCATAGAGTCCTTTGGGCATGGTGATGACATCTGTGCCCAGCACTCCAGTCCAGCTGCCTTGGCTGTACTTCACTGTCACCTCAATCCCTTGAGATCTGTATGTGCTTGACCTTTAAAAGGAAAGGACACACCGATGCACGGGCTGTTCATTTACAATGCAAGACCACAGAATATATTCCAACTCAATTTTGCCCAGAGAGAGGGAAAAAAAAAAGCAAATTAAGTATGCAAAATATGTATTCATACTGCTCCTAAAATCAGGAAAAAGCAGAAATTAAAAAACCCCAAAAATCCAAACCCCATTTTTATCCAGAAGCAATAAATAACTCAGCTCTTCACAATGTGTTAAAAAAAAAAATATCTAAGGTATTATGTCACCTAGTGCAGTGTCCCTGACTCAAACTGGTCCATAGAAGCAACATTTTTAACTGGAGAAGGAATTAAATGGCACTAGAAAATAGAAAGCTGCTGAATTCAAATCTAAAATTGAAATGGGAAGCTACCTGAATAGCTGTAGACTAATACCTCATTAATATTCCTAAAAGATCCTTTTTGGGTAAATTTGAATATTATTGTGAGTATCAGCAGTAAAACAGAGGTTTCCTAAATCTGCAGTTTGACCTATCTGTGAGGAAGTAAGTAGAATTTGATATTATTAACAAATGATTCACTGACTTGGAGGAGGAAATGAACCAACTCTTTCTAGACCAGGGAAGCAAAGGCAAAGGAGCAGTTAAGTATGGCAAGCAAAAGAAGGAACTGAATCCTGTTTAAAAGGCTTAAAAAAAAAAGTAAAAGATTTTTCATTTTAAAGACCTGTAATCCATAAGTATTGTTCTCATATCCCACACACATCTCTGCTGAAGAGCTTCAGAAGTTCTAGATCCCTCACAATTTACTTTGGATCCTCTCCTTGGCATACAGCTTCCTCTTTGGGAGAGACAGATGACCACATTCACTCCATCTACAGGGACTTTTCACGACTTTTTGCAAAGTAAATTGCAGGGGGAAGCATAAAATAAATTTATAACAGCACCTTTACATGTGTGTGGAACAATAGAAAGGGCAGGGGTTTATCAGGTACTTTGATCAATCCAGCTTTCATCTAACACCACATGAAGTGGCTTCACAGGCCCTGTGCCTGAGCTCACCAGCATCAATTTGGGGTCATTTTCATTATTATGAGGACCAGTCTTCATATGGCAACATGGACAAGTTCCATAATTCAAACTTTTCTCCTGAGGGACACTTTGGCCATATGGACCATGCAACTGACTCTTCCAAGGCAGGGAGGCCAGGCTCTAAGCCTAAGCAGCTCTTGACACTCCCAAGACCTAACCCTTCAAGGGTTAACATCCAAGGCAGCAGAAACACATGAGATAATATTTCAAAATGCAGGAATTCCAGAGATACTGCTGTTACCTGCACCTGATCACTTCCACCCCTCCTGTGTGATTCCCTCCTGTGCATTTGTGTGACACTTACACAAAGGAACATCTCTGCTCAGGCAGGGTCCTCAGAACACCTCTGGGACTCTGGCAGGACATTTAATAAATCAAAATAGAGTCTGAATAATTAGCAGCATAAGGGAAATTTCAGGGGCAAGAAATGAAAGGGAGAATACTTTTCTCCATGGAGAAAAGTGTCTGGCTGAGCAGCAGAAGAGGAAACATCTGAAATCAGAGAGAAAATTGAGTGCTGGGAGAATAAAGTGAAGCAAATCTGCAGGTACAAGCAGTGCATGACTAGAACAGCAGCAGCACACAGCTCTTCTTCCAGAAGCAGGAAGAGCTGTGGACCGGGACACAGAAAGACTGGATTCACTTTCCAGCACAGCTGCTGACCTTTCCTGTGGAAAGGCAAGGCAAGTCCCTTTTTCACCACTTGTGCCTCAGCTTCCCCACCTGTAGAAATGGATATGAAGACACTCATCTCATCTGGAAAGTTCACAAATGTCATATTGAAGAGGAGGCTTTATTACTTCCTTCAAGGAGCAAAATGGGTAACATGGGAAAGGATCTTGCAGGAAATTAGATTCTGTTCTGCAAAACCACTTCCTCAACCTCTTGCAAGTAATCAGCCAAAGGTTTTTTTTACCTTTCCACCTCACTGATCTAAAGGAAGAGAACTTTAAAGGTCAAAACTAGAGACTAGTTGTAATTCATGGGCCGAGTGTTGTAAAACAAACACACAGAACAGAAAAGAAAATTACGAACAAGCTGGTTTGGCTGTGATGAGAAAAGAAGAAATTCACCTCTTCCAGCAGGACAAAGTATATCTTAGCCAGAGGCAAGGAATAAGGGCTCCTAGGTCATGGTCCTGAAGGGATCCTACTCCCTTCTCCCTCTCCTTCCCACTCCTCTCTTCTCTCCAAAGCAGCCACAACCTGGTCTTCAAACCTCACACAGATCTGGAGGCCCAGCTGAGCAAACCAGCAATGGGGTAATTTTCTCTTGCAGAGTTAATCCTCACTGCCATCATATAGCACAGAACAAAACACAACCAAAATCTTATTTCTCATGTCACAATCCCTTTGCAGCAAGCTCAACATGGCAACAGCAAATCCACCACGTGCAGGAAGCCCTGCGTAACACCGACCTCACCAAACAACTTCAAGACAAAGCAAACATGAAAATACAACAGAAATGATTGATTTCTAACCAAGAAGTCCCATCTAATCTGCAGGGCTTCCACAAAAATTTATAATTCACCCCAAACCACAACCTGTACAGTGCACAGAACCATCCTGGCAGGATCCCACTGCAAAAGCAGCAAAACAAACTGCTTTGTTTCTTTTGTTTGATGGCATATAACTTACTGTATTACCTCAATTTATTGCCTATATTTCTCTTACCTCCCTATCTCTTGGAAAGATCAACTCATGAGCAGCTTGCTTTTGAAGCTTCAGATGGTGAGGCAGCAGTACTCTTTATTTATTTACTGAAATAAAACTGAATACTGCTCCTGAATACTGAAAGCCCTGAGCATGTCAGATTTACATACTGCTGCAGAGCCATCACTGATCACTCGGGTTCAAGTGCAAAAATCCCTTTATATGTCTGTTTAAGTAGCTCTTTTATCATAAGTAGAGTACTCAACAAAACTACTTGTTATTTTCAACAGCATGAGAAACAAACACAGTGATTTCTTTTCAGTTCAGGACAAATCAGGTAATTTTGCAAAACCTTATACATCATGGTGACTTATAGAGCATGATTATCACAGCAAACTCAGAACTTTTTACAGCAAAGGTTTGTCAGAGCCACTCAAAAGCCCAAGTTGTAAAAGACTGCATGGTAACAGCTTTACTCACTTTGTAAAGAAGGAGCCAGATAATTAATCAGCAGGATTATATCACATAGATTATGTGATACACAACATAATTTAACAAGTTAGTTCTGAATTGCTCCAGGAGGGTTCTTCCTGAAAAACACACTCTCTGGGTCCTTTGAAACAAAGATAATGCCTCTCCCATGCACCCCCCTCAATTTCAGTCAAAAAAGAATCATGCATTCAATTTCTGATTTTGATCATCTGAATAAAATTAAACTAAGAGTGTGGCACCAGGAAATTAAGCCCCATCACTCTCTCCAACACAACATGAATATTCTAATAAGCACACATCTATAACTCATAACCCATTAATTTAACAAATTACTAATCTTTCTTCCCCCTTGTCTTCAACTTGCAGTTTAAGATGTCGGAAGCACTCCATGACAATATAGGGAAAAACTGCAGGAGTGATTACCAGATGAGAGGAAACCCTTTTATCTAATCTCAAGTGTTCCTCCTAGGAAGGAAGAAAAGTGCCCATAGGTCGTTTTTCTCATTTACACATGGGTAAAGGTCACTCCTGGGTAATTTTACAGATCCAGCTGGTGTGGTACCAATGCCCCTGTTTATCATCTCTGCAAAATTGTGACAACCAGGCGTGCTGGTTTGGGCTGGGGATGGAGTTAATTTTCTTCACAGCAGCTAGCACAGGCTGTGTTTTGGATTTGTGCTGGAAACAGAGTTGAAATACAGAAATGTTTTTGTTATTGCTGAGCAGCTCTTGCACAGAGCCGAGGCCTTTTCTCCCTCTCACCCCACCCCAGCTCTGCCAGGCTTGGTGTGCATGAGAATTTGGGAGGGGACATAGCCAGGACAGCTGACCCCAACTGACCCCAGGGATATCCCACACCTCAGCATGTACAGGTGGGGGAAGAAGAGGAAATGTTTGGGGTTTTGGTGGGGGAGTGAGTGAGTGAGTGAGTGAGTGAGCAAGTGGCTGTGTGGGGCTGAGTTGCCATCAGGTTTAAATCACAATGCCAGGGAAGGTGTTTTGACAGCTGGGAAAGTCTACCTAAAGGCCAATCTCAAAAAAAAAACAAGCAACAGCACCCAAGGAAGTAGAGGTGACTGGACTTCACCTCCAGTCAGAAGACAGGAAATACAGAGATGTTTTTGTTATTACTGGGCAGCTCTTGCACAAAGTCGAGGTCTTTTCTCCCTCTCACCCCACTCCAGCACTGCCAGGCTTGGCGTGCATGAGAATTTGGGAGGGGACACAGCCAGGTGACCCCAACTGACCCCAGGGATATCCCACACCTCAGCATGCACAGCTGGGGGAAGAAGGGGGAAATGTTTGGGGTTTTGAGTGAGTGAGTGGCTGTGTGGGGCTGAGTTGCAATTGGAGTTTAAATCACAATGCCAGGGAAGTTGTTCTGAGTTCTGGGAAAAGTCCATCCTAAGTAAGGCCAGTCTCCAAAAGAGACAAGCAGAAGCACCAAGGAAGTAGAGGTGACTGGGCTTCACCTCCAGTCAGAAGAAGTCTCAGTTAAAACCTCCTGGAATCTGTTTCCAAGCATGTGAAGGACAGTCATGCAGTCACAGACACTCAATGAGGAATTTCACGTGCACATCACACCTGACCCATCTCACTCCCCTCTACATCAGGACTGGAGGCACAGATGAGGAGAACAGTGGCTGTAGCACATCTTGGCTTCTGTCAGGCTTTGGACACCACCTCCCATGGCATTCCCATTTGGAAGCTGAGGATGTGGGGCTGAGCAAACCAGCCAAGGTGTGGGCTGAAGGTGGGCTGCACCCCTGGGTCCAAAGGAGCTATTGACTCATGACATGCAGAGCCCCCAGGGTTTGTGAGTGGAGGAAAAACTGTTCCACAGCCTGGAGAGAAGGAGGCTCAGGAGAGACTTTCTCACTCTTTACAAGTCCGTGGCAGGAGGGTGCAGCCAGGTGAGAGTCAGGCTCTTCTCCCATGCAACAGCAACAGGACAAGAGGACACACAGAAGCTGTGCTAAGAAGGGCTCAGGACACCAGGGGGAATTTCATCATGGAAATGATTGTTAAACACTGGAAGGGGTTGCCCAGTGAGGTGGTGGACTCATCCCCCCTGGAGGTGTCCAAGGAAGGCCTGGATGTGACACTCAGTGCTCTGGGCTGCTGACAAGGTAGGGAGTAGTTACAAATTGGACTTGATGGTCTTGGAGGTCTTTTCCAACCTCAGTGATTCTGAGGTTCTGTGAAGGTCTTCATCAAGAGCCTACAGGAAGGACAGACTACACACTCAGATTTGCATCAGAGGGAGAGGCTGCCATGCTGACTGTCACAGCCACAAGTTACATTTCTTGAGGTTCAGGTTGAACAACAGGAAATATTTCCACGCCAGGAGACCGTGGCACTCTGCCTGGACAGAGCATGGATTCTCCATCCTCAGAGGCTTCCAGGACTTGGCTGGGCTCAGCCATGGCTCACCTGCTCTGGTGACAGCCCCAGCTCATTTGGGATGTGTGCTAGATGACCTACAGAGCTTTCCTGCAACCAACATTTTTAGAAGATCTACCTGATTTCACCAAGGACAGGATCCCTCCAATTTATTTATTTAAATGTAGTTAAAATATTTAAAATGGAAGAAGCATGGTGTCCCCAGGAGTCTGAAAATGTTTGTATTCTGAGCCCACTGCAGGACTCCATCAGTGCAACTTAAACCAGAGACTCTTGCTGCAATTGCTCTGGACTTGATTGATTTCTAATAATGACTTAAAATCAAGTAATGACTTGATTTTGAGTAATTTTACAAATCACCCTTAACTAACTCTTTAGGGCCTGGACTTCAAGGTACCATTATTAACCTGATATTAAAGTTCTCCAAACACAGTGTCCACTGCGAACACAATCAGAGGCTGTAACCTTCACATGATTTCAGTTTGTCTTTCCCCCAACACAAGCTCTGCTGTTGCTGTTTCTGCTGGTCTGGTCTGTGTTTCTGATGAGAGAGGCCTTGTCCTTCCAGTCTCAATAACATCAATTAAGAGAAAGAATGCTTGTGCTTTTAATTCTTGCAATTAAGTTTTCTCTAGCCACTGCCTATGGAAGGGGATAGCTGGCTGGCATGGAAAGCATCTCTACAATTTATTTAAATGAAGTTAAAATATTTTTAAAAACCCTGCAGTAGTGCAGAAATAGCTATTAAGTAGTATCAGAAATAGCTCTCCAAAATTCCAGATTTTCCAGACCTGTATCATATCACCATGATGTGAAATATCTCCATTAACTTCTAAATATATGACAGGAGTTGAGGCTACTCTGGTAAGCAGCATGGAAATGATAGATTTCCCTCCATTCCCAGTGCATCTTACTGGAAAGAAAAGTGAAAAATGCCATGTTAAAACACACGTGAGGTAGTGAGAAGGGTGATACTCCCCAGTTTCCCAGCACTCTTAGTATTTTTATCCATATGCTTCAGCCAAAAATAGACTCTGCATTTTGGAGAAGTTTACCTGAAATAATTGAAACTAGAGAAAGGAAGAAAGGAAGGAAGAAGAAGTGTGATTCAGACAGACAAAGCTTGGCTGTGAATTATGTCAGCTTATGCTAAACACAGCAAATTTAGTGCATAATAAACACCAGAACCACCACGTTGTATTTTATAAATAACCAGATTCATCAGGGTCTGTCCAGATCACTGACTGATTGAGGCCTGTGGCCAAACTGAACAACAAATTAAGTTCTGACTAAGTAATTTTGCTTCTGGATGAAATGTCAAGTAACTGATACAATTACCAGCTTTTAATTTTTGTTTTCAAACAAAGGCAAAGCATATTGAAACTTTTAATTCCTTGCAAGTCTATTCAGGTAAGAAATTGGCTGAAATTGGTGTGATTTTGCAAATTATTTTTACCCTGTAATCATCTCCTCTTTTCTCCAGTTCTAATTAGTGCTGCTGATGTTCACTCAGAGCTCAGCTGTGCTGCCACCAGTGGGGCTGTTCATGGTGTCAGGCAGGGTTTTACATCAGGCAAATCCAAAATTCCCACCAGGCAGCCAACATCTCACTCCCATGGGATGTCACAGGAGCCCCAGGAGCTGCCTTATCATCCTGTCTTGCATGGAGGAGCCAGAATCCAAAAGACCCCCCCCAATTTCCACCATGGGTGCAGAACAGGTACTTACAGCTCAGGATTGAAGTAGGATGTGACATCAGGATCAGGCACACCTGCTACAGCAAAATTGCTGCTCCCAGTGTCAACCAGAATATTTAACTGCCAAAAAAAAAAAAAAAAAAAAAAGAGAAAAGAAAAGAGAGGTGATTTGCATATCCAATTAAACAAATGAACAACAACAAAAAAAAAATCATTGCAGTTTTTGTCTAAACTATCTTCAGTTTTAAAATCATGATGAGCATTGCCCTGAGAAATAAATTTAGTGTCACTTTTGGGAAAGATATGCTGCTGCAGCCCATCCAAAACAGCTGATCCTGCTGAAAAGCTTTAAAATAGTCTGTTCCTGGAAGGGGGAAAACCCGCCAAGCCCACATTTGCACAGCAGATGAATTCCTGATCATCTCCAATTTCTTTTTGGCCCAAGCCCACATTTGCACAGCAGATGAATTCCTGATCATCTCCAATTTCTTTTTGGCCCAAACCCACATTTGCACAGCAGATGAATTCCTGATCATCTCCAATTTCTTTTGGCCCAACCCATGAGTCTTAGCAACCTGTCCAGGGCACAGGCTGAGTTATGGACTGCTTAAAGCTCTCTTTGTCTTAGAGCTTGTGAGATTTCAAGGTAGGGGCAGAGTGCAGGTCTGGACAGAGATAAGCAGAAGCATGAAGCTGCTCGGTGGATTGGAAAACACAGGAGCAATGCCCAGTCCATCCTGAGCAGCAGCAACATTCCACACCCTTTATCACCTTTAAAAATGAGGATGGCAGATTTATTAACACTGTGATTGAAAGGTGGCCTGAGAGGGGACCACTTGTTTGGTTGATTGGGAAGGTGATTTAGGTTGAAAATTGCCAAAACATGGACAAAATGGGATACCTCCTTTCCCCACCTAGCTCAGGTAACCAGGCTGGTCCATCACAGCTGCACAATGGCAGAGCAGGATCACTTCTTTCAGTGACACCTGGAAACCACATTAGGTACAGAGCCATTAAATGGTAAGTTTAAGTCAGTCAGAGACTCTACTGCTACCAAATCAATGGTCACACTTTTCCCCTGCTCTTGGCTGGATGCTTCCCAAGCCTCCCTGGCAAAGCCACAGGGCTGTAATGCAAACCAGATCAGGTTCCTCACCTACAGATACCAAGAAAAAACAACAATCTGCCACATCAGAGAGCCACTCCAATGGATGGGGAAGGAGTGGATACCAGAAAAGGGTGATCCCCTCCTTTGGTGACAACATGGTCTCAGATTGGCTTAAAACACCTGCTCCCCAGAAAAATATTAAAGAATTAGGTGTGGAAACTCAGGGCACCAGGAATATTTCTCTGTCTGCTCTGGGGTGCCCTGACCCCCAGGGCAGCACTGACTCTGACCCTCATTCATGGAGAAAGTTTCCCAGACTTCAAGATAGACTGGAATCCACAAAAGTGTGAAATAGATTCTAGAGAGCAGTGTAGGTGTGTCACTTGGTGAGAAATTGAGATTTTGGGGTTTTTAGTGTGTTGTGGATGGAAGCAAGATGGAGGGCACAGGGTGTGGTCCTGGGTTTCTTCTTCATGCTTCTTCTTCCTCCTTCTCCATGGGTTTGGGTGGCATTTTGTAATTGGGCAGAAAAGTCCCCATTGCAGCTCTTTGGGATCAGTTATTGGGGTAAAAGGGAAAATAATCCAGGTGTCAGTTCTTCATTGGATAGTTTGGTCTTAAAAGTCCTTGGAACAAGAGATTGTTGGCCATTTTGTGCCTTGGAATGAAAAGCTGCAGAACTCCCAGTAGTGAGACTGTTTTACTGATAAGAAATAATAAACACTTGAGTCCAAACACGAATTACTGTCTCAAGTGCCTTCAATACACACCCAGAGAAACCCACAACTGGTACCCCCACAATTAGGAATTTTCCTGTAGGAGGGAGTGAGACATGAAGATTTGGTTGCCCATGGCTTAAAGCCAGCTCAAACCAGCCCCGTTGGAAGTCCCCATCACTCCTTAGGGTGGGATGTAGCTTGGGATCTTCAGTGGGAAGGGAATGTGGGAAGAGCAAGAGAGAATGATCAGGGAAACAAGTTGGGTGTTGACAAAGGAAGGGGAGAAAAAGGGCTGAGATCAGAATTGAGTGTAAACACAAAGGAGAATAAAGCATTTTAAAAAGATGTGCTGAATCCCTCTCTAATAAGATTGAGTGTAGACAAAAAGTGTGAGTCAATGTTTAAAAACATCTTTGGTTTGCTCATAGAGGAGAAGGGAGGTGATGGTTACCCTTGTTTCACCCTTTTAATATAGTATGGGACTGAGGAACTCTGAAAGTTAAACAAGCACACAAAACCAACCAGTAATTTCTGAGAATCTCTTCTGAACTGCTGGCACACTCTGTCATTGGTATTCCCAGCCCTAATCTTGCAGAAGTTTTAAGACTAAAAAGAAACAAACCAACAACCTGAGCCAAGCTGCATCCCAGATTTTAGATTAAGCAAAGACAATACATTAAAATTTATTTTGCAACCACATGAGCTAGACAGAGTCATCTAAGAACAGAAGGACATCCACAAGTTCACTTGGCTCCAGGAGCTGAGGCTTTAAAAGAAAATATGAACCTCTGAGGCTCTGCAATAAAATCCAAAGTTTGCTACATACTTCATTTCAATGCTATCAAAAGCCTAACATTTTTTCAACTACCTAACGAAGTACAATCTATTCATTACCCCCCTTCTCTGGCATAGAAATCATATTAAAAATCAACAACAAAGAGGAGCTACAATGTGTGCCTGCATCTATCAGGACTGACAAAATTTGCCTCAAAGGGGTGCTGCAGGGCTTAAATTAATTAGCTTTTCTGAGGTAGTCTGTGATGCTTGAGCAATGGGCACTATACATCAGCTGCATAAATACATGTAGGTGTTGCCTTAGCCTCAGTGTTATGCATGGCACCATAAATGGAGGAGGACTTGGGGGAGAAAAAAAAAAACCCAACCAAAAGCAAACAAAAATCACTAAATATGACACATATGATAGATATTTTCCCCCCACACCTTAAACACAATGTTATCATCATGGAATTCACAAACCATCCAAGGAAAGGGCAGATTTACTACCCACAGGATGGAGCAAATCAAGATTTCCAGAAGAAAATAGATATCCCCCACAAAGAAAGAGGGAAAGCACAAAGCTGGCTGAGCATGCAGGCTCCAGCCCACTCGGACACAGCAGAGCTCACATGACAGATGCTATTGAGGCTGACATTCTCCATCCACATGTTTGTGCATAATGAGATGCAGGCAGCCAGGGCAGACACTGATTTATTGTAGTCCTCACAATAGCGCCAGTGATTAGCAGCTCATTTTGGGCTGGGTATAACTTAACTGAGTTCCCTTTCTCTCCTGAATTTTCTTTAGTGCCTTCAGGTCTCATTAAGAGGCAATTTCATGTTGTCTCCACTGGAGCCTCCTTCATTCCTCAGGCAAGCTCTGGAGAGTCACAAGGTGGCCACTGAAGGAGCCCTGGTCCAGGGCTGTCCATCCTGTCCTGTCTTAACCACGGACAGCAGCCCTGCTGGGAAGGATTTGGGGTGCTGATGGGTGAAATGTTGGACGTGTCCTCTGCAATGTCAACTTGCAGCCCAGAAACCAACTGTGTCCTTGGCTGCATCCAAAGCAGCGTGGGCAGAGGTGAGGGGGGGATTTTGTCCCTGTGCCCCTGTGTTCAGGTGATTTCCCACCTGCAGAGCTGCCCCAGCCCTGGCCCAGCCCAGGGAGGAGCTGGAGCTGCTGCAGAGAGCCCAGAGGAGGCTCCAGGATGGGCAGAGGGCTGGAGCAGCTCTGCTGGGAGGAAAGGCTGGCACAGCTGGTATCACTCACCTGCACAGGAGAAGCTTTGGGCTGAGCTCAGGGTGGCCTTGCAGGGCCTGAAGGAGCCCCAGGAAAGCTGGAGAGAGACAATTCCCAGAGGATGCAGGGACAGGACACAGGGAATGGCTTCAAACTGACAGACTGGGTTTACATTAGATAGTAGCATTAAAACAAATTAAAAATTACTTTCCTTTTGCTTTTAGAAGAAGCAAAGCCTTTTTTTGCTGTTTTTTTGGTTTTTTTTTTTTTTTTTTTTTTGTGGTTTCCAAGTTCAATTTCAGACCCACACAACAGATACTTGAGAGCAAATCCACTAGATTGTTTCTTTCCCCCTAAAGGTCACCTTAACCACAGCTGTGGGACACGAAATCTGCACCTGGTAAAGTACCTGGAGATTATTTTTCTGTCTGCATTTCCTATATGCAAATAGAGCTGTTATTATTAACAGGAGGCTCATAAAGATCCCTATTTTACAGTAAGCAAGACAGGAACATCCACCACTGCCATGACAAACTCACAGAGGGAGTCTGACACTATCTGTATGCCATTAGTTTGTGGTTATAAAAAGAAGCAAATCCAAACTTGTTTACTGAAAGTCATGAACACTGAAAGCAGAAGCCTTGGAGGTCATGCATTTTACATTTTTTCTATTCTGAAGGGGTAGAGACACTAAAAATTCCCCAGTCCCAATGATTTCTTTCAACTGGAAGTCAAACACTTTGTCAATACTTCAAGGATCCCTTAAATTTTCCAGTGCTTGATTCAACAGCAGCATCAAATAGCACTTACTGCATGCTACACAGCTTCAATAATTTGATTTAGCAGAGATGTCTTTAATATTTTTAGGCCTTCCATTGCTAAATATTGCTGTATTTTGCTACCAGAAAAAACAAAAATTGCCTATTGATGTGTTATCATTTTTTCACTCAGCAAAGCTTTGGCTGTCTGTGGCTCAGGCACCTGCCCTGGTTCAGCAGGTGATGTCAATATGACACATCTACACTAGACTGGCTGTTATTCATGCCTCATTTAACTGCCTGGCATAAAACAATTTGCAGTTATCCACCATGCTTCAGAAAGTGACTTCCTTCACATTTTCAAGGGAAAATGAGAGCAGCAATCATTCATTTTTTGTTGCACAGAGGTTGCTCCTCTCCTTTAGCTGGGACAGAAGTTGCCTCTGTTCTGGTACACACCCTGCTCAGACTTTGGAGAAGTTCTTCTTCCCTGTTTTAGTTTGAGGTTGGGAGGTTTTGGTAACTTCCAGAAAAATATACTAGACAAATCCCACAGGCTGAAAGTGCAAAATGGATTTCTTTGAAGCAGCTGTCTGGGTGATTTAGCATCCACAGCCTTTTCCAGGTGTGGAATCCTGGGGCTTGCCTGCAAACCTGCTGCTTTTGATGTGATTCCCTGGGTCTCCCACACTGAACTAGGGATACTCTTCATCCCCCCTAAAAGACTGATCCATAGAAAAATCCACTGTATTTTTTTTTCCAAGCACACAGGTCTGATCAATCCTTTTAGGTCAAGCAATAAAGTCCCACCACTAGACTGGCAAACCTTCTACAGCTACTTAAAAGCAGCTTGGGGTGAGCTGGTGTCAGTCTTTTCTACCAGATAACAAGAGACAGGATGAGGGGGAATGGCCTCAAGCTGCACCAGGGGAGGTTTGGGCTGGATATTAGGGAAAAACTTTCCTCAAAAATTGTTGTAAAGCACTTGACCAAACTGACCAGGGAAGTGGAAATTTCATTATCCCTGGAACTGTTAAAAAACCATATGGATATGGCACTTGAGAAAATAATTTATGGGTGAACATGGTGGTGGTGCTGGGTTGATGGTTGGACTTGATCTGAAAGGTTTTTCCCAGCCTTAACTATTCCATGATTCTGTAAAGAAACCAGACTTCAAAAATGTATTTGGCTCTTCATTCCTGCTTCAGCTGAAGCACAGGGAGTGGGGAAAACAAAAGGAATAGGATTTGCACACATAGTGCCATAAACACAGTAAACAATCTCATTCAGCCTTACATTTACTCTGGGGATCAGTCAAAACTTTAGTGATAATTGAGTTTCCTTCACAAGGCAGCAGAGCAAAGAAGGGGGCTCTGTAAGAATTCACAGAACCACAGAATGGTTTGGGTTGGAAAGGACATCAAAGATGATCCAGTGCCACCCCTGCCATGGGCAGGGACACCTCCCATTGTCCCAGGTACTCCCAGCCCCAGTGTCCAACCTGGCCTTGGGCACTGCCAGGGATCCAGGGGCAGCCCCAGCTGCTCTGGGCACCTGTGCCAGGGCCTGCCCACCCTCAGAAGGAAGAATTTTTCCTAACCTCTAATCTAAACCTACTCTCTTTTAGCAATGATATCTCTTTTCATGGTGAAAACTACAAGCCATCATGCCTCCTCTGGGGTTTTAACTCAACCCAAGGGCACCCCTTTCTTTTCCCTTTCCTCTTGTCCTCAGTAAAGAGCACAACCATTCCACACCAGTGGCATTCACGTGCCACTCAAAATCTTTTCATACTTTCATGATTTCTCCCAAAGCACCCACTTAAAATAGGGTTTGTAATTCTATATGCTTGCTGGAGCATGTCACACAGTCAACTATGACAGAGTAAAAAAGTTTTTATTCCCATGCAGAGAGCAGAAATAGGAATCATCCCATTACCTGCTCAGGACCTGTTACCACACATCACAAGGTAGATGTAGAAGTCCACCCCATCTCATTCCTGAGCTTGTACCATCTCTTAATTCTCTTTCTTATTTTGTCCCACACATAATAAACCCTCCAGAAAATAATCTCAGAAAATAATCTGCTAGATAGTGCTTCACAAAAAAAAAAAAAAAAAAAAAAAAAAAAAAAAAAAAAAAGGTTCAAAGAAGTTCTGCTTCTTGTTAGGGATTAGCAGCTAGAAATTATTTGGGTAACAGCTCTTCTTTCTCAAGCTGGTTAATAGATAGGAAAATTAGTTGGCAATTTAAATGCTGCCTCATTTAACACAATGATTCCTAATTACATTATCAGCCCATCTGGCAAGAATTGCTTACAACCATCATACAGAAAAGAAAACACCAGTAACTATATGCTGTGTTTGCCCACAGTTATTACATGTTATTATTGGCACTGACAGTCAGTCAGGTTATTTCAGCAAATTTGTTTCTACAAATTAGTAATGTTACAATATACAGTGGCTTTTTAAGCACAGACATACTGTATGGTTTTTTCTCCCCTGTGTAACTTAGAGTTAGCATTTACAGCCTACTTTCCAATAAAAAAAAAGGTATCAGAAGGCTAGGCTTTAATATAGATTCTTCATCTGTTCCTCTGAAGATGCAGAAATAAAAGCAATTTAAAAGATGAGTTAAGAGAAATTTTTGGAAGCATTTCTAGATGTAGAAGACTGCAAAGTCAGCCATAAACCTGAAAAGCCTCCACAGTGACAGGTTTCTGCCTGCAGAATATTGTGCACTTTGTTTAAAAGGTAGACTGAAAACAAAAATAGGTAAATTTGTTGGACTGGCACACTGCCCATAAACACTGGTGCAGGGATGGACTCTCCCATTTCTCACTGCTCACAAGCAGTCCCTGCACTGGAGGAACATTTCACCCCAAAGCCAAATGATCCCCTGCAGCTTGGATGGAATCATACTTCACCTCAGAGGAGGAGGAAGAGGAAGAGAAGGAGGAGGAAGCCAGACTCACATTTTACACCAAGTCCAGGAGGGGTATTTCCAATGCTGCCCTGAGTGAAGTCATCTCACCAGAGAAAACAGACCTATCTGCTCCTACCTCCAAAAAAATGCCCTCCCATGGTCACAAGAAAGGTTCACCCATGCAGCCAAGATAAGACAGTCATTGTGAGGAAAGGAAAAAAAAAAGAATGAGATTAATTTTCTAATGATGTTTGCTCAGCAGGTGGTGCCCACACTTTGCTGTGGCCCTGGGGATGCAAAGGAAGGTGATTTATTGCTGCACAAAAATGTGGGCAAACCAGAAGGTCAAGTTTATCACCAAAGATAACTCCTGCTTGAACAACAGCAGAAGTTTGTCACAGAAACTGGGCTGTGTTTGCAGTCTGGGGAGTTAACAGGAGAACCAGTGCCAGCAGCAGACCAAGCTCTCCAGAGGGAGTTTGGCCTTTGCTGCCATTCCCCTCACTCCATTCCCAGGTGGTGCCAGGACCTGGGATTTACATTTACTGTCTTCACATTCCCTCTCCTGCCCAGCCACTTAAAACATCTATTCCCAAACACTCTCACTGGGCCCAGCAGAAGGCCAGGAGTTTCCCCCCCATCTCTCCATGATCTGCACTGCTAGACTAGAAGGAATATCTCTTTTTTCCTGCCTGAAAAGCAATAATCTCTTTCTTTGCCAGAAGATTGCAAAGTACTATCTGGATTAGCCAATCTATCCGTGTTTAAGAGCACTGCATGCTTCTGTAGTGGAGATTTGTATAAAAAACACAAATGCTAAAATGACAGATTGCTCTGAAGTATAAACTTGCTAAACTAAATTGTGAGTTGAAATATGAGCATCTGACTGTGGGACTGATGAATAGTCATTTTGAAGAAAAATATTACAGGAAGTGCTTTATATATATTATCATTTTGACAATAAGGGAAGGCTATTATGGTTTAAAGACAAAAAAAAATAGTCAGCCAATCAATCCTGGTAACAAAACAAAATATCTATTCTTCATTTCTCCGCTCTCCTTCCTGCCAATGCCCTCAGTTCCCTAAACATTAGCATTCTTTCTGCACATGCCATCTCATGTGCTATCTTATTTTTCAGGCTGAAATTTATTTGCTGTGTCTAGATTTATCATACAACACATCCATCCTATTCATGCTAGGTGAACATGCTTTGCTGTTGAACATGAGCCATTACTTGCTTATCTTAGAGCTGTGTGAATCGTAGCAATTTTGTCTCATTGCCTTTTCAGAAGAGATTAACCTTTTTTTCCCTCTTTTTTATTTTTTCTCCCCCCAGATATGAGTGTCTCTCCCACCTCACACCATAGCAGACAAAACCAAGTGTGTGAAGCAATCCTGTAGCTCACATAAAGCAGCTGCAGCTGAAGTCATGCTCTGCTCTAAGCACTGAGTTTTAAGGAAAATCTGGACTAATTGCAGAGTAATAACAATAATCTACAGGTGTAGAAAAAAATCACCTGTAAATGAGCATTGACAGGCTTTAAATGGCTTGAGAAGATGAAGGAAAAGTGTGATAGTCTTTTAAGAGATGTAGGTGTGCCACAGAGACCCCCAGGGAGCCAAACCTTTCAGAAGGATGGGGTTGCATGGAAGCCAAGAGGTGCCTTCATCAACCTTCCCCAGGGTAGCCACCAACCTTTAAGCACAAGCAGAGTTAGTGCTTACTGAGAGCAGCAGAAATCCTCCCAAATCTGAGTGAGGAAAATCTATCTGCTGTACTTACACCACACGTTCTTGAATGGAAAGATAATGAGTGCCTAGACAAATGGAGGATTAAGAAAACCCCCACAAACACTCTGAAATTCAAGAAGGAGTGCATGAGACATCAGCTATTTGTGCTTAAGTGCACACAAAAGCTCTTGTTAAATCCAAAAGCCTGTTTCCACCTGTTAGTAGGTGTAAAGGAACTAAATTAATCAATTTCCTGGTAATTACAGCACAGCACTGATGAGACAGGGAGGCTGTAAGCCAAATGCCACTGGGAGCAACTCTCACATTTAACTGCAAGCCTCGAGAGGAATCCCAGTGCCCACGCAGCCTGGGTTTAGAGACAGGCTAAGTCTAAGCCCTGTGTCCTAAATTAGCAAGAGTCTCATCCAGAGCTCACCCCTCCCTCCCTGGAGAACAGGGTGACTTAAGGTGCTGGAGACACAGCTATTAATTCAATAATTCCATAGCTAAAATAGAGTTTAACTCTTGGAGATGTGCTTGTGAGTGGCATCACCCATTTCACAGGCTCCTTCTCAGCATAAAATTCTTTCTCACCTGGAAACCAGAGAGTGTCACCGTCGGAACCCAGGACTTTCCTCTGGCTGCCCTGGAGGACTCAAGACCCTGGCAGGGGGCTCAGAGACCTTGGCACATAGTCAAAAACACCTGTGCCTTCCATTTTAGCCCATGGAAACAATTCCCAACTTTGTGTGAGGAGTTACAAGCCACAAGGGTTTGAGTAGAATGAATTTATCACAGGGTGAAAAAGTAAAATTTTGGGGATTTTAGAATGGGGGTTCAAGCAGCAAGATGGAGGAATCTGGGCATGTCCTGTCCTTCTTCTTCTTGTCCTCCATATTCTGCTGGGATGGTGACACTTTTGGATTGGTTTAGAGTAGAGACAGACTGTCTAACACAGGTGATAGGTATTAGAAAATTACTGTAAATAAAGTACATGTAGTTCTTAGTATTAAAGCTAACACCACCCCGAGGGCGGGCAGTGTGCCATGAACCTGCTGGGCAGACCTCAGCAGGTCAGAGAAAGAATGTGATAGATAAGAGAAAATAAACAACCTTGAGAACCAGAGCTCAGGAATCTCGACTTCTTCTTCAGTCTCAGGGCTGGGAAAAAGAGACTTTCTAACACCTGGGGAGCCATTCCAACAACTCAGAACCGAGATGTCACCACCACCACAGTGTCACCACCCCAGGGCAGGCCTGCTGGGCACTGTCCAGCAGGATTCTGAGCTCTCTGGGCCATCAGATGGAGCTAAGGATGCTGTAGGAGGAGCTGAGGAGGGGGAGAGCTTCCACTCCACAAAAAGCAGGGCACTGTCTGAGGTTAAATGTCTGCTGTGGCTCTTCTGCTCACCAGCACTACTTAGGGCATGATCTTTCTGCAAAGGATAATCATGTCAAAGAATTTTAGAGGTTGGGCTTTTTTAAGGGAGTCACAAGGAAAAAAAAAAGGAGAAATCATGCTACTACATTACCTTTCAGAATACAATATTAAGGAGGTTTTTTTGCCTTTTTTTTCCTTGGGTTAAGGAAATGAAATCAGTAAGCCTACATTAATGTATTATACCCAGTGAATGATTACAGTTAGAAGCTGCATTCAGTTCAGAATTTCAATTTTCCGAGGCTTTTGCTCTCCAAAATTAGCTTCCAATTTATTTTGTCAGGTCATTCTTTTCTTTTCCTCTATTGCTCATTAGACTCAGTGAAACTGCTGTCAAATAAAAAAAAAAAAGGCATTTTTAACTCTTCTTCTCTACCTAGCTTCAGAAGTCCCTACAGTTTAAAAAAAAAAAAAAAAAAAAGGTTGTTTTGAAACTAAATCAACTGCAGTTAGACCAAAACAGTTTTACACATACGTACAGAGCCAAGCCATGCTAGGCAAACTCAAGAAGGCTTGAAGTGACTAATTTTTAAACCTTCCTCACCCTGTAGGTGAGTCACTGCCCATGTTTACTGAGCCATCTGGAAATAACAAAATTCATCAGAGGAATGAAGCCCATTCCTAATGCTCTTGAGCTTAGGCTAGGAGGCATCCCCAGACTCATGAGCACTGCTATTTTTTTGGTGATCTCCCTTCTGCCAAAGACAGCACAATCCCCTTGTCCTTCAGCAGCAGGCAGAACCCCTGCAAGAGAGGTTCAGTCCCACTCCAGTGTTCCCACCTTCTCCCTCATACCTAAGATCTGAACTTCAAATTCAGTTTTAAATAAGATTCCAGCTTTCAGATTGTATTAAGAGATGTGAAACCAAGTGCCAAAGCTGCTCCTTCAACACTTAAAAAGTTTTTTTGTTTTGTTTTGTTTTGTTTTTCAGAGATGCTATTTACAAGAACATGGGGAATGGCTTCAAAGTGAAAGAGAGTAGGATTAGATGGGATATTAGGGAAAACTTCCCTGTGAGGGTGGAGAGGCCCTGGCACAGGGTGCCCAGAGAAGTTTTGGATGCCCCTGGATCCCTGGAAGTGTCCAAAGCCAGGTTGGACACTGGGGCTTGGAGCAGCGTGGGACAGAGGAAAGTGTCCCTGTCCATGGCAGGGGGTTGGAACAAGATGATCTTGAAGTTCTCTTTTGACCCAAGCCATTTAATAATTCTTTGATTTGAAGGTAGTGAGTAACACTGAAAAAAGGCTACATTTCAGAGGCAAATAGAAAGAAAATGAGACTTGCAGGACAGCAGTGAAAAAAATCAACTTTTTCAGAAGGCTGTATGCCAGGTCTGATCTCTTACCTCTCCTCCCCCCTTCACCTCACTCTTGTAGTGACACAATTCTTTCCAGGTTTTTTTTCCCCTCCTCTGTCAAGATGTTAGTTTTGGAGAGAAGTGTTTGTTAGCAAAGGTTTTTCAGAGCCTGGAGAGCTGTGAGGAGGAGAGGTGAAAGCAGGACACCCCTGACTCATCAAGTCTATCCCTTCTCCCTGGAATGAGCTTTTCCCAGCAGCACTTCCATACCCACTCTGTGGGACACCACTCATTAGAGCATCCTCCTAGCTGCACTTGCTGCCTGCTTTCAGGAATTCCTCCTCATGCTTTTTTAGTGCTCCTCTTCAAGGACACTGAATGCTTAGAGACACTTTCCAGTCTGTTCTCCTGAAATGCTGTAACAAACCCAAAGTGCAGAAGGTTTCCCTGGGTTTTCTCTATCTGCTCACCACAACAGTGAAGCAACCAACCTTGCCAAAACATTGAAGTCAGTGGATATGGTGCCATGGGAACACCCAGCTTGCTGCTTAAGACAAGTTCAGGGCTCTGAAAGCAGCCTGTTCCTCCTGGAGGCCAGGAAAGTACAGACATTCCCATGGTCACCCAGTGAGATCCCTGGATTAGCTGGGATAATTGGGTATGGAGAGGTAAATAATCAAGCACACACATTGGAAATCCAGCTATGAACTCCCTGTACTTCAAGGCATGACCTCTGCTATAAAAATGCCATGACTTGTTCTTCAGGCCTGGCTTGCAGCACTGCCAGACTTTATTTAACACAAGATCTGGGCTGTGTCAGCCTGAAAAGGCCAATCCCACCCTCTTGAACCACCTCTTCCTCACCTGTCACAGCAGCTCCCACTCTCTTTCCTCCCTTTCTGCCCAGAAACAGCCACCATCCCACACTTTCACACACCTGCTGGGCTGGCAGGATGGGAAAGGGACGTGACTGGATCTGCCAGGGCAGGCAAGGGAAGGGAAGGGAAGGAGGGAAAGATTAGGATAAAACCCAAAAGTTCATCTGTGTCAGGCACAAAGAGTGGAATTGGGTTATTGTGATCGTGTTTCCTGTTAGGAAAGTTGTGCCACACCTCTGGGGACAAGGTGTAGGGCCAGACAGCTTCCCACTGCTCTGTGCCATCTTTGGTGGCCACTGGAATGTGCACAGGGAGTCCCAGGACTCAGAGCACAAACAAGGTGATGCAACTCCAGTGGATTTATTTCCCTGGCAATTAATAAAGAGAATACAACAGATGGAAGGCTTTTGCTCCCCATTGCACCTGACCTATTTAGGATATTGCCATGCAGAGTTTGATTGTCATCATGGGTGTTCCTTGGAATTATACAAGGGAGTTCAAAGGCACAAACAGAAATCAGCTTTCTGCTCCACATTAGCAGGAAGGACTATTTGATTGGGAAACACAAAAAAAAAAAAAAAAAGGAAAAAAATAGCTGTTAACCAATGTCATAATGATGTGTTTGATTAATTAAAAATAAGAATCATGCTTTTTATTCATATTTCTTCTAATGTTTTTACTTAAAAATTTGGCAGGACAATTTAAAAGGCAGTTTTGATTCTCAAGTGAAATAAGATATGCTTTTAAAAAAAATTCTCTTTTTTTAGAGAGCAGCACTGTTAGAGAACAGCAGCACTGTTCCTCCCCTGCTATTGGAGTAGTTTATTTCTCTCTCTCCTTCTCAAACATTCATACTTTCCTCTTTCCCCTGGCTAATACTGGAGAGGCAGCAGCTCTGGGAAATGAACCAGCTTCGCCCGTGGCTCATACATCATTACAATTGTTAACCAAGTTCCACTATAAAAATCTTGATTACACAGGAGAACACAGAGGCATGCAGGAACACAGCTTCATTTCCAGATACCAGATTGAGTTTGTAGGGCAGGAAGTTAAAAGACTTTGTTATGCTCTCGGGTTGATAAAGTCTGCCAGCACATGCCATAACAGCAGCTCCCCACAACCCATTCCCCCACACAATAAGAATTCCAGTGCAGGAATAAGCTTCCTTCTACTCTGGCCAGGGCTTGCATCCCACTGTGTGATGATGGATGTGTGATGGGAGCTGGAATTAGATGGTCTTGAAGATCCTTTTCAACCCAAACCATTCTATTCACACCACTGGAGCTGATGGTGCTCAGGGCACTGGAATTGTGGAATTTTGCCCACTGGCAACTGCAAATGCTGTTGTGCACAGCTACCACAGAGAAAAGCTCCCAAACCTGGACAAAAAGCTGCATCTGGTCACTTGCCAATGACCAAAGGTCATTCAAGGTAAACCTAAAGGCTCAGTAGAGTGCAAATGAAAGTTAATTTTAGCTGGAGCATGTAGCACACAGCAGCGTTCATAACCACAGCTCCTGAGAAATTCTGTGAACTCTCCCCATCCCCCACGTGGTTTATCTCAGCGGTTCAAATGCAAAAATCTGGCACTTTGGATCATGTGAAATGTTTGTGTTATTCCCTGAAGGACTTTGCTACTGAGAAGTAATGAGAAGATTATTCTCTGACAGTTAAGCTGAAGCACTGTGACTGCATCAGATGTTCCACTGCTCCAGCAGCTCCCAGACTTTTGGGAAGTGTGACCACCTTTGAACTCCTCTGTCTTATTTGCAACCCCAGAGTCACTGAGAAGAAAAATGAATGAAATTAAATAAAAATCTCTTTAGTCAGAGAAAAGGTAGGATTGATGAATCATTTTCTGACATGCCTTACACTTCACTCTTTCCTACAGCAGAGATCTACTAGGCAGCACAGTGAATAAAAGCACAGCCTTTCCAAACCATGCTCAAGCAGCACAGTAATACTGCCCTGAACAGCTCAAGCTGCTGTAGTGTGCTCTGGCTTGAATCATGGAATGGTTTGGGTTGGGAGGGACCTTAAAAATCATCTCATTCCAACCCCCTGCCATGGGCAGGGAACCTTCCACTAGACCAGGCTGCTAAAAGCCCTGTCCAACCTGGCCTTGAAAAGATGCCACAATTCTTAATTTGTCATACTGCAGACACTGACAGTCAAGGTTTCTGTATCAACAGGTATCAGAGTGGCATTCTGGAAGTAAAGTTTCCATTTACAGAGAAAAAAAAAAAAAAGTGAGGAAAAAACCTCCCTCGAGATTTCACAAAGTCACAATTTTGAAAACAGATCCAAATCCTGCAGTCAAAACAAAACACCCCAGTATTTTATTTTCTATGCCAAAACTACTGCTGCCAATGGCATTGTTCAAATTCTTTTCTTCCCAAATGCCACAATAAAATGTTCAAGTTGGCACATGCAGGACCCAAGCTCCCATATGATGACAAAGCAGGTAAACCTTTTGTTCCTGTAGAAACTCCAAATCCTGATCTTCTCTGGTGTGAAGCTTCTTATGGAAGCAAAGTAGGAAGCAGAAAGAGCCTGGGTGGTGAAAAAATTCTCACATCTGGCCTTGACCTGAGCCTGAGCATTAGGTGGGCTCCAAGGTGCTCTGCTGAGAGCCACTCTCACAGGCAGATCCACTCCCAAATATCAAGGAATTATCTGAGAGATGGCTGACAAAAGCATCCAATTATTTTTTCCCTGTCAAATGGCAGGAGCTGGCCTTTAATCCCTCCCTCAAGTGGAAAGGTGACTCTCAGTTCTTGAGTTGTCATGTCTTTTTCTTTAAAGCAAAAATGCCAGTTTTGGATCCCTAAGGATGGATTCTTCTCTGTATTTAGGGAGGAGAAGCTTACCAAATGTTGCTGCAGCCTTAATACCTTTCCTCTTTTAAAATAAGGCCAGACTAGGATGTGAGACCAGCATTTTCCCTGAACACATTGCAATCTAGCTTAATAGCAGTTTTTGCTAGTAAATAGGTACAAAAATAAGCCAACCATAAAGCTAAATAAAATCAACTAATTTTAGTACTCGCAAGCTGAGCAAAGAGGACAAAATCTACAAGTAATTTGTTTTTCACAATATCAAATTATTAGTAAGCAGTGGTGAGGGGGAAAAAGGATTGCAGAGTGCAATTACTGTCTTAACAGATTCCCTTCAAAAGGGCCTAATTATGACACATTAATTGTATTCAGTGAATTGTAATTTTCACTCGAATGAGATCTTTTTCCCTCATCTAGCTTGTTTTCCTCAACTTCCCTCCCCATGACACTCCACAGGTTTCATCAGTTAGAGAATGAATCTTAAAAAAAAATCCAAAATCAAAGTCTAGAACATTCATCCCCAGCTGCCCTCCCTGAAAAATACTCTTAGACATAAAAAAGGCAGCGAGAGCAGTGGGAAAGACAGGCAAAACGAAGAATGAGGGAAGAACTCTGAGGGAGGAGTGAGACCAGGGGGAAAAAGGTGCAATTTTATCAGCCTTTGGCAAAAGAGGGAGCAAACATTGACTCTGGCTTGAGGCTTTCTGAGGGCTCCAGGGCTGACTTTGCTACGTGGCCGCTCTCGGATGCGCACGGCCAAAAGTCCATTGGACAGCCACACCTGGGGCAAGGCTGCTGAACTGGCTGGGCCTGGGGGCAGCAGAGCTGCTCTCAGCCTAAGGAGGAGAAGTTTTCAGAGCTCCTCAGTGAGGCTCTCAGGTGATGCCAGGCTGTAGCCATGATATTTTCTGAAAAAACCCTTTGCCAGGATTTTTCTCCTATGAAGCTGAGAAGCCTCAGAGGAAAAGAAAAACAATAATTATCTGCTGCTGTGGAATGCAACAGGTGCATCTTTGATTGGTCTCATGTGGTTGTTTTTAATTAATGGCCAATCACAGTCCAGCTGTCTCGGACTCTCTGAGAGTCACGAGCTTTTGTTATCATTCCATTCCTTTTCTATTCTTTTCAAGCCTTCTGATGAAATCCTTTCTTCGATTCTTTTAGCAGAATTTTAATATATCATTTTCTTTTAATATAATATATATCATAAAATAATAAATCTTCTGAAACATGGAGTCAAGGTTCTCATCTCTTCCCTCATCCTGGGACCCCTGTGAGCACCACCACACCAGGCTGCTGCTTCCCTGGCTGTGCCAAGCAGGTGCCACCACAGCGAAACCAAAGCTGTGGGGTTGGTGCAGACTGGAGCTGTTGTGGCACGTGGCTGGCTGCCGGTGATCTCTGCCCTGGCTGGCAGCAGAGTAGCCTGAGATGGGCTGGAAACAATGCCCCAAGGGATCTGTGGGGTGCACGGGGAAACCCTCTGGTCTCGGGAGCTCCGCGATGCTGCGGCCGTGTGGCGCAGCAACGAGGAAGGGACGGGTAGGACTCAAGTGCCAGCACTTGTTGCAGTGTGTTGTCATGGTTTGCCTCACATACCCCAGGTCTCTCCCTGAAGATTTCTTCCCCAGGGGTGTCAGCCACCTCTCCCTCCCCCTCCCTTGCCCCCTCCTGAGCGCTGTCTGTCAATCCTGGCATTCCAGAAGGGCGTAGAGTGATTGGCAGAATTCAAAAGATGCCATACCCCTGAGGGGATGTTGGGCCATCCGGGTGTCATTTGTCCCCTAAGACTTCCCCCCCTACCTGCTTGGTGGTCCCCCATGTTCCTTCCCTCCCCCTCTCCCCGGGGTTAAAAGGAACAGCAACCACACGGTTCGGGGAGTTCTGTTGGAGCTGTTGCTGCATTCAGAGGCCTGCGGGCCAGGAATAAAGCTCTGGATCAAAACCAACTCCTTTTCCTTCACCATTGTCTTAATCTTCTTCACCAGAGGTAAACCTGAGCTCCTGCAAGCCTGGACTTGCCTCCGAGCCCCCAGCTGCAGCATCCAGACAGCCAAAGGTGTCTCTGGGCTGAAACACCACAGTTGCCGCCTCTTGGTCAAGCAGCAAGGGCCAGACAAGCTCAGGCACGTCCCATCCAGCTATATTGGTAATTATTCCAATAAACACTGGTGATATTTATTAAATAAATAAAAAGGGCACAAACGAGGGTGCAAAACAAAACATAAAGAGGCTGCTTTAGAACACCCCAAAGTGGGGCCGACACATGGATACATGTACAGTCTCTCCCAGAATGTTCTAGAAGCCTTCTGGCCAATCACAGGCTGTTGATCTGCATGGCCACTCCCAAGAGTGCTTTGGGAGTGCTTTGGGAATACCAGAGTCCTTTGTGAGCCCTTTTTTGCTCCTCACCATAAACTTCCTGGATGTCATTAGTTGTGGCTCCTTATTCCTTGAGGCCTGATGTTTGCTGTCTGTCTCTGGCCCGTCTCCTCCGGGGCAAGCTCCCACACTGAGCTCCTTCAGGTGCTGCCGGTGGTGGAGCAGCTCCCTGGGCACTTCCAGCCAAGGGAAAAGCACAGTGGGTTGTTCATGCTGAGGTTCTCTTCTCAGCTAGGCTGCTCCCAGCGCCAGTGCGCCGTGTCCTGCCAGCCCAGCTCCTCAGCACCGCCATCCAGTCACACAGAGAGCAGTGATGGAGGCACGGGCAGAAAGGAAAGTAAGATCTGCCTAGTCCTGGCCTACTTTAAGTGCTTTCAAGGGCACTGAGCCGATGGATACAATTTCAGGTATAAAAGTGACCTTAGAACATGCTCTGTGTTTGCTTCATCAGCTTGGATCTATCTACAGAGCAAACCCAAGCTGGAATGCAGCAAGACGTAGGACAGGCCTGTCAATAGCAGGAAAAAACACTTCCTTCTTTAAGGCAGCTGAGAGCTGCCTCCTTTACTTTGAAGATTTGATCTCAAGCCCTAAACTGTGCTGAAATAGAAGCAACAAGTTCCTTCACTTATTTACCCAAGTTGTTTGTATGATGAAATCTGTATTTTACAGCCAGTAGGAAAAGGGGGAGAGAGGTCTGTCCGACTCCCACTGGAGAGACACATGTGAGAGCCATTGTGCCAGCTTCCTTTTTCAAACAGAGCTGTACTTGACAATGACCAGACAACACTTCGGGTCAGACTTGTTTCACTTACACTGAGTGAGGACATTTCAAAAATTATAATATGTGGAGGCAATGTAATAGCTAAGGTGTCCTCACATACTCAAAGTCCTAAGAGCCCTTCAAGAAAATGAAGACCTCTGCAAGGTGTAGTAGCTTTTAAATCTGTCTTGCCAGGTGCAATCCCTAGAGCTCACAGTCCTCTAGTTAGAGAAGGGGGAAAAAGGGAAAAAAAAAACCACAAGAAAAACTCAAATAAGAAGAGAAAGATTTCTTCCTTAATGATCCAAATGAAATAAATGCATGGAAATTCCACACGGGCTTTCCTTCGTCCACTCTTTCATTTTCATCTCATTTCTACTCCAAATCCCAACTAATTTACACTTTATTCAGGCAAAACAGTTATTTGCTCACCCTCTACTTTCCTCTTTCCCGATTTAACTGATGCTGTTTCCTTGATAAGGAATGTAAAAAATGTGAGCCTGGCACCTATTTCCACCACCCTTGCTCCTCACAACAGCTCTTCTGCCCTGACCCACCAGGATCTGAATTCAGGATTGCCTCAAGCAGAGCCCCTGGATATAAAGCTTCCATCACTTCTCTGAAGAGGAGAAAGCTCCTTTAAAGCAACAGTTAGTGGGGCTCTAATCCCTAACTCAGGGAGAGAAGCACATCCTGAGGAATGACCATGGTGAGCCTCTTCCATTCAGTGTAAGCAGCACTCATATTTTGGGTTATTTCATAGTACAGCCTCTACTACTCCCACACAGCCTCTTTTGCCAGGGCTAATTTTGGATGGAAGAAGGTGTTAGAATGCTAATTTGTAAAGGCAGGGACTTTTTGGTCAACCCAAACCTGGTATGTTTGCTTGTTTGTTTTGGGTCAAAAACACATCACAGCCCACCAGGCCACAGCTGTTCACTGGATTAATCCTGAATTACAACTGCCAGGTGCTTGTCCTTTTTATTTTGCAGGTATCCAACAACAACAACAACCAAAATAGACTCAAATCACCATTTAAAAACAGGAATATTTTTGCATTTCAATACTATTTCCACTAGACAGATCTGGAAGGATTTTGACACTGCCACCTCAAAACACTCCAACGCACCACAGAAACTGTTTTTGCTTCTCAGGCTTTTGTTTCTTCAGCTTTCATAAAGAACTCAAAAATAAATACAAAATACCTTAGCAATTAATAAAAAAAAAAAAAAGAAGAAAAAAGACAGAAAGAGAGACTTGAGATGCAACCTGCCTTCTGATATTTGAACAGAGAAAGATCACATTTTAAAATTCCTTGTGTCTTGAAAGACAGTGAGACCCTTTTCAGCAAAATTAAGAAAGTGGAGCTGAGTTTGTTGGGCAATAGCAAAGCACCAGAAATCAGATTACAGAGCAGCTGAATCTTTCCTCACATCTTCATTCCTTTCAACACTCAGGGAATGAGATCTACCACCAATTAGGGAATAATGGCTGCAAGTTCAGAACTTGTTAATGTGTGTGTACATCACCCTCAAAACACGAAGGCATAAATTCTGACTCCATGACACACTAGAGGTATTTAATACATATCCTTCTTTATCATTCCTCTCTTTAATAGCTGGAAGAAATGGAAGGGAAGATAACCTCCCACCAATTATGTGGGAACTGAAGTTTGTGTTTTGCAGTGGGGGCCGTTAAGACCCAACTTCCACACTGACCTTAAAACTTGGGAGTGAGTTTATAGGAGGGGTTTTTGCTCACCCCGTGCACAGAACAAACTGCCATTAGGATAAACAGCAGATGTAAAAGCCTCCTCATGAACAGAATGGAAAACTGACACTGAAAGAAAGGAGCTGTGGCATTCAGAGCACAAGTTGGATCCTTCTGTGGTTAATCAGACCGGAGCTCTCAGGGGCCATATGCCTGGCCTCTCTTTCACAGAGAAGTTGCAGGATTAAAATTTACCTGTTCTCAATAAAAACACAGCTTGGAAATGCAGTGGGATCAGCAGGACTACCACCACCTCATACAAGAGGCAAGATGAGGCAATGGTACTGTCCCTGCAAGCATTTAATGCAGTCCAGATGGACTTCAAGAAAGCTGTGAAAAACATGAGGTTTTTTAAAGAGTTTGACTATTCTTTTGGTCAAAAGCTTGTAGGAGAAACAAAATTAATATGAAGAGAACTGCAGTGAAGATAGCAAAAAAAAACCTAAATGATCTTGGATTCAATTTCCCATAGTTCTTATAATCTCAGGGTAGGCAAAATAATAAAAGACAGAGCAAAGGAATTCCATTGGATTATTTAAAGAAATAGCTAAGAACACCGCACACAATTCATATTGGGCTCTTGCCACCTCTTACTTAAATCTGGCACTGGAAGAAATGCACCTATGCAGACAGGTATAAAGCCCATAATCCATCAGGAGTAGGCCACATAATAATACATCCATGTAATAAGGGACAAATACATCACGCCCTTCAATACAACAGATCATTTTCACCTTTCACATAATTCTTAAGTAGGTCTACATGTGAATGAATAAGAATTAGTGGGAGTAATAACACCTGACACCAACCTAGTAACTGGTCTGGAGATCTGATAGGATTAGAAGGATACTGTATCAAAAAACTGGAAATGATCAGAAACACTTTGGCTGCAAACACTTTGCAAAACTGGATTGACTGCATTGAAGTTTCCCATCTTGGAAATAAAATAAATTTTGACTTCACACAGCTGCTCTATTTTTGTACCGTCAGAACAAGTGTTTCAGAACTGCCATTGTGAATCGCAGCTCTGTGCTGTGTTTATCTGCTATATGACAAATCAGAATTGGAACGAAAGCCGAAAAGTATGCCTTAAATGACCTGAAAAACGATATTCTGTCATAGTAGCTTCCTTCCAAGAACAGGAATTAAAAAAGGAAAAATTCTAAAAATGCAGCTGAGCAGTAAAGCAAGCCCTGTAGTGCTGAAGCCTTTCACAAATGTTCATTCCCCATTCTGGCACAGCAGCTTCCAACACTTGACGCACACGCTCCCGAAGTCACTGGGCACCAACACTACTGTAACCACCACATCAAACCTGCTCTCTTTTCTCACAGCCTGCTACTTGGTCGTGGTCCACCACTGCCCTGGGAGCGTTTCCCCATCCCCTCTCTGCTCCTGTGCAGAGCAGCAGCTGTGCCATGCACCTTTCTGTTCTGCGAGCGCGGGAGCGCAGCCGCGCTGCTCCGGCGCTCCTCGCTGCCAGCATCCTCCTTCCTCCTTGGCAAAATGTCAGGGCAGCTCCCTGCTCCCTGGGCTGGCAGTCCTGGGACAGGCCTGGCTCAGGCAGGCAGCTGGGAAGCCCCAAGCTGGAGGGGTGTAAGAGCAGAGGAAGGTGTCCAAGCATTACTTTGTAGCACAGCTACTGACGTGAAGCGAAGTCAGGTTGGGAGGAGCATTTAAATCAGGAAAAGATTTTCCTTTTCTACACCATCATGCACAGCCCACTCCCAACTCCAGCAACCACTTGCCCAAGAGCTTAACACAATCCAACGCTTGGCACTACCCAGACACTTGATTTTAGTAGCAGCATGTGAAGCATTCAAGTACCAACAGTAGCAGCTTTGTAGCTTTATACTACTCGTTGCAAAGCAGAAAAGACAGCCAAGTACTTTTGTGATCTTTAAGTCTTCTAGTTTCAGGCAAGGAACGAGATAACAAATTCATCCTCATCAAAAGTACAGAATAAATTCTAACTGCACTCCACTGAGTCATTACACTCCAAGATCTGATTTGGGAAACAGAAGCATTTGTAATCTTACTTACAACCTCATTGGGTCTACTTGTGAATAAAACCTCACATGTGCTAAACCAGTGGTAGTCTTCAAAATAATTAACTTTGCAAGAAGTCAGAACTAGTTCAAAATAGTAAAAGCTTTGGAATCAGATTCAAAGCATGTTTTTTTAATGTGGAAAAAATAAAAATCAGAGGCAAGTCTAGCTGAAACCTTCCATCACCTGTAATACAAGTGATACGAGCTGTTAAGCATAAGTGAAGCCTGTGGGTGTACTGAGGGCAGCACATTTCTCCCTCTTAGACCTCCAGTCATATTATTAAAGGCCTGTCACATTTTTCCTTTTCCATTTCTTCCCATTTCAGAATCCCCCTAGACACGTAAGGAGATAATATGCTTGATAGTCACTTTTCCTACCTGAAGTTATTTTTTTTCATCTAAGACATGCTGAATTGGGTGATTAGTCCAATCAAGTCTGGTTCCTCGATTGTGGCAGAAGCCAATATTGAATGCTTGAATGTTCCCTGGAGTTATGAAGCACACACCACACCACACTAACAGAACTAGTCAAATATGCATCACTTAACACATAGGAAAAATTATTCCATGGCCTCCATGGCTACTGGGCCACACCTTGATACGTCAGACCTAGTTATGTTGTTTGGTTTTTTTTTTAATCTCTATTTATTGATCATAAAACAGTGCCAGCCTTTCTCAATGCATGTATTGATCCCAGTGTGATACCTTTTATTAGAGAGATGATGTGGCCAATCCTCTTACACTCGAGGGGCAAAAAAAGAAAGAACTCACAGACATCCAAAAATGCAATGACGGCTGAATGCTCCCCATTGGCTGCGCATTTTGGCATTCATTGGCTTTTTATTACGTAGGGGAGTTAAGCAGAAGAATAAAGATTTTTTTTTTTTTCTGTCTACACTGGAAACCTCAGGACCTAAACTCCTGAAGCAAACACAAAGTTCTGAAGGAAAGCCCCGAGGGCTCTCAGGAAATTAATCCCCACTCAGCTGACTAGTCATCCCACCAGCAGCCCAGCACCGCTCCTCCTGGGATCTCATGACACAGATGAAAGAGCAACTGCACGGCAAAAAAAAAAAAAAAAAAAAAAAAAAAAAAAAAAAAAAAATCAACAACTCGAAACAAACTTCAGCCACACTGGTGGAGACAGAGAGGGAAGATTCAAGGCAACACGGTTTATCTGAAAACAATATTCAGAACACACAGGTTCTTTGCCCCGTTAATGAACAGCACATGGATTCCCGACAGAAGGGGCTGGTTGTGCCCAGCCATCACTTAGTTCAGCAGGAAGATGCCGAGTGATTCTCCCGGGAGCACCGGGAAGATCTGCCAGCGCACCCAATCACGATGCAGAGCAGCTTAAAAAAGCAAAGAATAACCAAAAAAGCATCCTCTGTCTCTAAAACACGGTCAGTTCGACTGGCAGAGCAACTCGCTTCAGATCCAAACGCCGTGACACAGCCTGAAAGAAATCCTGTGGACCAGATCTGCAGATTTCCCGAGCAGGGGCAGGACAGGGCAGCCGGGGGATGCTTCTCTCCTTTCTCCCCTCCCTACGGGTCCGCGGAAAGTCGCTGCTGCTGCCGCTCCCCCGCGCCGGGCACCGGCCCCGTCTCCCGGGAAGGGAGGGGGAGAAAGGGGAAGGGAGGAGGCGCCAGCGCCGAGCACCGGGACAAAGTTGCGTTGAGCCGGAGGGGTGGGGGCCGAGTCGCTCCCACCCCGGCGAAGTTTGGCCCCGTCCTCCCCATCCCTCCCAGCGCCCCCGGCCCGCAGCCCCCGGCCCGCTCCTACCGCCTGCGGCGGGGTCCCGATCAGCATCTCCAGGTAGTAGCCGCGGCCGGAGTCTCCCTGGAGGTTCTCCACCATGGCTAAAAAGTTGAGGGTGCCGCCGGGATCCGAGGCCAAGGCCAAGCCGTCCGCAGCCCCGGGGGCATCCTGCTGCCGGCTGCCGCTTGCCGGCCGCAGCACCACCGGGGCGGGCGGCGACCCGGCGGGGGCGGCGGGGTGGGACACGCGGAGCGGGAGGGAGAAGAGCGCCCGGCAGAGCCCCGCCGTGCCGGCCAGGAGGAGCAGCAGCAATCCGGGAGCCGCCAGCGGCGTCCCCATCCCGGCGGCAGCGCCGGGGCCGGGAGTCGCTTCCCAAGTGCGGCGGCTCCGGCCGGAGGCAGCCTGGCTGCCAGACTGGAGCAGCCGAGGGGGGGAGGAGGAGGAGGAGGAGGAGGAGGAGGAAGGAGAAGGGAGCGGCTTACCCACGCCCCGGCTCCATCTCCCCCTCCCCCGAAGCGAGCTCCTCCTCGCGTTTCTCCCGCACGGCCCCCGGGCAGCCGGAGCGCTCGGAGCTCCGGGGGCCGTGCGGGGAAAGTTGCTCCGACCCAGCGCCCACGGGAGAAACTTCCCGGCTCGGCTCGGCCCTGCCCGCAGTCCCTCTAACGGGGCGTGACGGCACGGCGGGGAGAAAAGTTTCCGAAAGCCCTAAAGGGAGAGCGGCGGAGCGGGGAGCGGCTCCGCTCGGCGCCCGGTGCGGTGCGAGGGTGCCCGGGGCTCCGGCCTCCGGCCGCCGCCGTGGGGAGCCGCTCCCATCGCCACCCCCAGGGAGCCGGGGCTGTGGTCGGGCAGGAGGAGGTGGAGGTGGGGATGCGGAGTCACTCGGGGATGCGGCAGTGTCCCCGTGTGCCGGTTCACACGGTGGCGGCTGGTGTGAGGAGCGGGCGTGTGTGTGTGTTTGTGCGTGTGGAAATTCAGCTGCTGCACCGGCAGGAGCGAGGCACGCAAGGTGTCTGCTTGAGAGAGCATGCGAGGCTTTAAATGTCTTCATCATGCACGGAATTAATAACGGCAGTCAAGTGCGGCCTTTTGAAAGATGGGAACACTTAGGGTGGAATTAGTCTCGACATCTCTGGAGTAATGACAGTGCCTGATGGATCGCTGGATGGAGCGGAGAGTCCAAAAACCTTGAAATGTAACGCCGGGCAAGTCTAAGCAGAGTCACTCTGTGGTTGTTTCTGGCTCTTCCCCCAGTCCTCGGTTGTAGATAAAGTTGAAAAATATCCAGCTGAAGTCATGTGTACTCTCGGTGGCCCCTGATCAATTTGCTGTCCTAGGCAGCCACCTGGTCTCTCCCTGTGTGTAAATCTACAGAGCTGTGTGGACTGAGATCCCTTCTCTGCCAGAGTAAACTGTGAGAGCTCCCCCTTCCCTCCCTTGAGCTGGAGTAATCGTCCACAATATTTGCAGGTGTTTCACAGGTATTAAATGAAGTTTTACTAAGAGGTAGACAGTGTTCATTTCTGGGAAGGCTGTTTGGGGGAAGGATAATTGGGTAAGGCTGTTAACTGTAGGCATTTGTCAGAGTTGCTCGAAGAGGATAATCTTTAAAGAGAAAGTGTGAGCCTACCTTCCCTTGCTGAAGGAAAAGAAGTGTTTTCACATTTTTTCACTGATGTTTTTGTTACTCTGGCTCTGTCACCTCAAATCTGGAGCCCTTGTGCTCACTTTGTAGGGTCTCCCTTGGATCAGTGCAGTGCTTCTGGTGCAGGTGGATGCTTATTCCTGCATCCATAGCAGGAGGGGATGCAGACCCTGTCCTGGCTGGTGGAGGTCTTTGCAAGAAGGAAAATGCTGCAGGGGAAGCCTGCAAGGACTATGGCCTGGCTGGGGGCTGGAGGAGAGGTTATAGATGAAGCTTCCTCTCAGGAGGTTGTTGTGCTTGTGGGGAACCACACACCTTGGTAAGAGGTGAAATTGTGCAAAGTTCCCCTGCTGCACAAAGCTTTCTATTTGCCTGACAAGTAGGAAAGTGAAATATTGCAGCCCTGCTCTGTCTGGTCTCACCTGCTCCAGACAGAGGGAAAATGCTGCTGGGGGCTGATGGCAGCTGAACACCTGAGGGAGTGGCAGCCTGGCTCACACAAAGAGGTTATCTCCGGGGTGCTGCTGTAATGGCTTTTCCTAACGTGGCTGGGATAGTGACAGGCTGCATTGTAGGGCCTGTCTAGTCGCAGCTGAAGCCAAAGGGGAATTAAAATGCTCGGGGCTCTTCATGGGTGAGCTGAAAACTGGAGAAGTGCCCCCGCCCCTTTGGAAAAGGGAATGGGAAAAGTAATCAGGAGTATAATTGAACACCCCCTCAGAGTGGTAGGGATGTATTTAGAACAGTCAGCAGCTATGTGCATTTTGTTTTAATTCTTTTACAGTACAGTAAGTCTTCCCCCTTGCTGCTGTTGCTAAGATACATTACCACACTCCTGGCTAAAGCAATTCCAGCCAAAGGAGTGCATAGTTTTCAGAGCATAGAAGATATAGCATAGCCTTTAAGTGTTGAAGAGAAAACTTGTCCTTTTTTTCCATGCTGTTTGGTAAAAGTTCTTCTCGTCCTGTTTTCCACAGCCCTGGATCAGTCTCACAGTGAATGTTCATCAGGCAGCTGCTGAGTGTGAGATGCTGTGTGTGAAACCTTCCTGCCCTCCCATGGCATCATCCCAGCAGGGCTGGTGTGCAGCATGGGGTTTCTGCCTTGCCTCCCCTGTTCCTTTATTTAGTTAAGTATCTGAGAAGGATTAGGCTGTGCCACGTACAGGTGAGAAGTTCCAGTGCATTTCTGAGCAGGGCCTTAAAAGTGCAATGTGAACAGCTGCTTGGGAAAGGAGATGTAAAAAAAAGTCCTCCCAGAGAGCCAAATGTGACTGCATCCAAGATGTTCCTCAGAGAGGGGAAGTCATCTGTATGCAATGAATGCCACAGTCAACATGCACATTTGGGTTTTTTGTGTATCACATACAGAAAATAAATGAAATGCCAGAAATAGACTCAAGTTTAAGTGTCTGTACACTTTGTAGTCTACAATATTTGATGAATCTTGTTTTACTTTATTTTTGTGATTCCAAATATGTGTTCTTTGAGTAAATAATAGTAAAAGTTGTATCAGTCTCTGTGAATAAGGCTTTTTTTCCCCTTTAAACTCAGCTGCCTGAATATAATTTTTCAGGTAAATCTTGCCTTTAATCCAACTCTGTGTTAATTCAATTTGATGGCACGGTGGTGCTTTAAACCTTGAGCCACTTGACAGTGAATTAACATTTGTCTCTATAACACAACCTTCCACCAGTATTTACAGAATGCAGAGAGAGCATCATAGCAGTGCAGCTGCTCTGTGCTGTGGACAAGGTGTGTGAACTCAGTCAGAGGGGGCAGTTGCTCTGTGGAGATGTTAAATCAGGCCTGTTGAGAAAACCAGCAGGAACAGAGAAGGCATCTGAAGATGCAGAGGAAGTGCTGGAGCTGATCTGAGCAGAAGGAACTGTGTGTGGCTAAAAAGAGATCTCTCCCTCCCCAGGAGGAAGCTATTAGGGGACTGCTCAGATCGAAGTGTTTCTCTGCCCAGCTTCTGAAGGAGTCAGGCTGACCTGTGCTAGTGTTACACAATGATAAGGGCAGATGGCCACAAAGACTTCTGTCCTAAAACTGCTGTGTCTGCTTTCTGTGTTCTTGCTCTTAGCATCATCAATACTTTGGTTTTAAAAAGAGTGATTGTTCTTTACTGTAATTCCACAATGCTCCTGAAGGAAACCCAGCTGCACCAGCAAAGGGTTAATTCACAGAATTCAGCAGCCCAAGGAGAGGAGGGGTTTTGTTCTTTCTGGACGTGACTGGGAAAAGGTCTTCTCTGTCTGTGGCTGTCTTGCAATCAGCTTTTTCATATTTTAGGCCTATTCCAGAGAAGTATTGCTTGTACAAGATGAGTGTAAACAATCAAGGGGCAGCAGAGGCCACGAGGTCTGGCTCTGCTTTGTGTCTGCCAAGGCTTGGCTCTGTTTGTCCTCAAAGGCCATGAATAAAACAGCTGGCCCATGGGATGAGAAATGTGCCCCTCGGGAGAGCTGTTCCAGTGGCATTCCTGGGGCTCTGAAATGTCTCCTGTGCCAAAAGGGGGGGCATGGACACTTCTGGGACTTCTTAAAGGATGGAGTGTCTGCCCTGAATGTAGAGCTCAAGAAAGATGAATCTTGTGGCTAAAGACTCTGTGCTCGTGGATGTAGGGGCAAATCCTTATCACCATCCATCTCTTTATTTTGGGTGGAGGACCTGTGGGTGGGGGTGTCCTCTTTGGTCACTGTGCAGTGAGTTTTCTGAAAGATGGTATCTCCCTTTGGCTGCAGGTGAACACGTGAGGTGTTGTAGAGCCGAGGTGGTCAGAGGGATGGAGCTGCTCTCCTGTGAGGAAAGGCTGAGGGAATTGGGATTGCTCAGCCTGGAGAAGAGAAGCTTCAGGGTGACCTAATTTTGGCCTTCCAAGAAAGATGGGGCAAGATTTTTCACAAGGGCATGCAGTGACAGGACAAAGGGGAATGTCTTCAAAGTGACAGAGAGCAGGTTTAAATTGGATGTCAGGAAGAACTTCTTCCCTGTGAGTGTGGTAAGGCACTGGAAAAGGCTGCCTGGAGGAGCTTTGGCTGCCCCTGGATCCATGAAGTGCCCAAGGCCAGGTTGGACACTGGGGCTTGGAGCACCCTGGGAGCACCCAGTAGAAGCTGTCCCTGCTCATGGCAGTGGGGATGGAACTGGATGAACTTTAAATTCCATCCAATCCAAACCATTCCATGATTTTATGATCCCTTTTTCTCTAACCAAGTGGCATGTTGTTGGGTTTACAGGGGTCCCCAGGACGAGGTGAGAGATGAGAATTTGACTCCATGTTCTCAGAAGGCTGATTTATTATTTTATGATATGATATTATATTGAATACTATATTAAAACTATACTAAAGAAAGGGAAAGGATACATCAGAAGGCTTAACAAGAATGAGAATAAAAACTCGTGACTGACTCCTCAGATTCTGACACAGCTGTGATTGGTCATTAAGTAAAAACAATTCACATGAAACCAATCAGACATGCACCTGTTGGTAAACAATCTCCAGACCACATTCCAAAGCAGCAAACACAGGAGAAGCAATCAGGTAATTATTGTTTTCATTGTTTTCTGAGGCTTCTCAGCTTCCCAGGAGAAGAAATCCTGGCGAAGGGATTTTTCAGGAAATATGACAGTGACAGTGTGTGACCAATCAAAGGGCAGAGGTGCAAAGTGCACCTTGTTTTGTGCTTGTCCCAGTGCTAGGGCAGAGGGGCTGTGCAGAAGCCACAATCCCTCCTCTGTGGAAAGGAGTAGGAACCAAGGAAGGGGAGACACAAACAGCTGCAGGTCCAAGTAAGGCCTGCTCAGACCACATAATCTCAAAGGACAGCACAGAGCTGAGGTTAAGGGAAGGCTCATGAACACCCTGGTGCTACAGCACCATTGATATATTCAGCATTATGTTTGCTTTGAATGTTTATCACCTTCTGTTTGGGTATTTCTGGTCTGGTGTAACTCATTGCTGCCTGGGCAGCTCCTGCCCCACTGAGGCAACCTGCAGAGCTCGTGATAAATTGGTAATTGCATTGACCACTCTCACAAAGTGTTATTTCTCCTCAGAAAGTTCTGCAGGCTTCCTCAACTCTGTTCTGCACCTGGCACCAGGGAAGAAATAATTTGTGGGTTAGACCTTCAAATGATCCAATATCGACCTTCTGATTCCAGACCTTCCTATAACCACAAGCAATGGTTATAAATTCATAAACTATGAAAAATTAAACATGCAGTGAACTATAACAGTGCTTTAAAAACAATAGAGAGAGACTGGCTCTGCTGAGATCACCCAGGTATAAATGTG
This sequence comes from Haemorhous mexicanus, assembly GCF_027477595.1. Lineage (NCBI taxonomy): Eukaryota > Metazoa > Chordata > Aves > Passeriformes > Fringillidae > Haemorhous > Haemorhous mexicanus. The sequence goes on from NC_082342.1 coordinate 118,104,061, forward strand.
GGGCTGCAACCCACTTGCCCAGAAGTGCTGGATTATTCATTTATTAATAGTAAGAATTGTAAGAATAGTTTGTTACTGGGAAATCACTCAGCTTGGTTAAGACTTTTCAGAAGTGCTTGGACTCCACAGTATTTACTTGGAAGTGGAGAACTTGGGATAGAGAACCCACAAGGAATTCTAGGCAATAGCTGTTCAACTGGAAAGTTCAAGAAATAAAGGAGCTCACACATGGCAAAATTACTTCCTGCAGCCTGTCTTTATAATCTGCTGTCTTTTCTGGTCCACTTTTCTTTATGACCCTGATGCTGACCCTAGCAGAGCCTCTGCAGACTGGTAAATTTTGTCATAATCTATGAAAATCTGCAGCTTCCTTAACTTGGGGTGCTCAACTCAGTGACTGCCAGCTGGGCATAGAAATTCCTTCCTTTCCTCTCTTCCTGGGCCAGTACATTTCTGGATTCTGCTTTCAATATGCTGCTGTTGTAAATTCAATCTGAAATGCTGAAGGCTGAGCACAAACCAGGTTCCTGAGTGATCTTGGGATGAAGGAGAAATAAGAGGGACAACCTAAGTACATGTAATTAGTGGGATTAATTAAAGATTTTTTTAACACCCTGGTGAGTTTTTTTTGATAAAAGATTATTTGCAACCTGACAATGTGTTCTTGATTTTTCATTTTTGGCTTTTTGGTCTTGAAATTGTACTTTGTTTATTAATTTTTGGGGGTTTTTGTTTTGTTTTGTTTTGGGGTTTTTGGTATTTTTTGGGTTTGTTTGTTTTTGTTTTGGGGGTTTTGGTTGGGTTTTTTGTTTTTTTTTTTTTGGGGGGGTTTTTTGTTTTGTTTTGTTTTGTTTTTTTTTAATCCAAAATAGTAATAAAGAAACACTGGGAAAAATTGTTACACTCTTTCCGGTGACCTTGATCAAAATAACTTATTCTGTATCCCATTTCTTTCAAATTAAAAAACCAAACCTGACAAAAACCATAAAAAACTCCCCAAAACCTGAGCTCTGTTTTTCCAAAATTTTTAGAAAGATTGAAGTTTTTCAGTTCATGCATGTAAAGACAAACATGTGCATGACAAATGAAGATGTCACCAGCAAAGCAGTCCACAGGCATGGGAACATTCTTGGCTTCTAAGCCATGGGGAAAACCTGATGTACCAAAGAGATGTTTGCATCCATCAGCTTTGCAAAATGAGGTCTTGTTGTCATCCTCCTGGGCCTCTGGAGATCTCTGAGATGCCAGGGAAAGGTGGAATGGAATTGTGTTTTACAGAGTGAACTTCTAGTTCAGGATGTACCAGGGTATATTTAGACTTTCGAGTGTTTGTGTTAATGATAAATCCAAAATGCTACTTAAAAGTCTCACATACTCTAAAAAAAAGTGATAATGAACTGTTTTCAGCTGTGAACATTGGACTTTCTGCAGGATAGAGCTGAAAAATGGTTTAGGTGCTTTAAGGTTAAGTAAGTCAATAAGGCAAAGGACTGTTATCCTGCATTTACCTGGTAATGACAGTAATGAAATGGTCCAGAAAAAAAAAAATGTCCTAAGGCAACACACTCTGATCCCTTTCTAAAAAAATGAGTAAAATATTGTCAACTTGGAAAGTTGATTAAGTTATTAATGTGCAAAATGTTACATGACTTTGCACTTCAATTGTTCTGTCTTTCCAGCAGTTCATTATTCCTCATCAGACACAGAGGTCTTCTCATAATTTATGTCTCCTGCCATTTGTTTCCAGAACCCAACAATGAGAGTAATTATGCTTGCCTCTTGGAATTCTTTGTTTTCAGGAAACAATACATCAGGGAGGCTGTTTCAGAGCTGCAGCCTCTGCCAGGCAGCCAGCCAAAAAGAGGCAGAAGGCTGAAAATAAAGCTTGAAAAACTTCAGGTGATTCTTCCCTCGTTTGTAATGGTAGGGCCCACTGAAGGAAACCAGATTGATTTGCTGCTTGCAAGGGCAAGAGCTGGTAATTTTACTTCAATTTGTCTTTCCTTCTTAAATAGTTTGCACTATTTCTTATGTTGGGCATCAGAAATATATTTTTTTGGAGTTGTTTGCATGATTTTTGGTTGATAATGCACAGAACATTGAATTAGAGAAGCTTGTGACTGCTGAACTCAGAGGCTGAAATCTTTTGGGCTGAGGGTCTGCCAGAGACTCACCCTATTTTCTGCAAGTTTGTTCCTGGCTGTACTGAGGAATGCACTGGAGAAAAGCATATTGTACTGTATCTTAATAAAAAATTAAAAAAAAACATCAGTCAGTTTGGGGTGTTCATGTGTGAGAAGCAAATCTGGGATGTCCAGGTGCAAGAAAACAACAACAAAAAAGACTCAAAGGAAATTAGCCAATGAGGTGTATATATAATAAAACCAAATGTGAGCATGGTTATTTTCCTCCAAAAATCAGTTTCCATGTGCTCAGTGCAGCCCATCTGGCAGCTCCATTCCTCCCAGGGCCCCTTTTACACCACATTCCATCTCTTGGTTGCTCTGCACCCTCAGGCTGGAGGAAGCCCCTTGGTCCTGCTGTGGGGATGGATCAGACTTTCCTTGGAGCTGCTGCTCTTGGGCCCTGCAGTGCTGGACAGAAATCACAGAAATGACAAGAGACTCCTGGGAGAGTGCAGGGAGGGAGACAGCTCCCAGCTGAAGTGGCCTGGCGGGCTCAGGGGGGGACAGAAGAGCTGTGACAGCACAAGGAGAAAGGGACCTGCACAGTGACGTGACTTGGAGGAGAAAAAGGGCCCTGTTGGGGTGGCAGGAACAGTCACAGGAGCTCTGAGCACTTCTCACCAAATAAGGATGTGAGTGCAGGAATCCAACACGCCTCGGATGAAGTGGTTTGGTAACTAATTAAGATTTTCCATACAGGAATCTGTTCTGTCTTATTTTGAGAGCAACGAGACCTTCTGGATTCTCAGAGGACTCTTCCTTCTTAGTCTCTACTGGATGAGTTATTGACTGCATTTTTACAGTTTCTGAAGTACCACAAAAAAACCTTCAGGGTTTCACCTTCTACTCTGGTCCCCACAACAAAGGTTTGGGTGGTGGTGCTTTTGAATATGATTTTCAGGATTTAGCACTGGTAATCCTATTAGTCTGTTTAGGAAATGAAAAAAAAAAAAAAAAAGAAATAGAAGCTGACTCAGTGTTGGAGGTAATCTCCTTTATTAGACTTGTATGAGAGAATACACTTTTCAAAGAGGAAAAGCACTCAGGAATTTCTGCTTCATCTTTCCAGGGTCTCATGTAGGCTGAATATAATGTCTGTGTGAAAGGACTGAATAATTTTTCGGTTACCTCATATTAGCAATACCCTTATCCATCTCCTGCACTCTATTAACACTTTGGAAAATCTTGCCCCTTTATAACAAGAGAGAGCTGTAACACATAGTTTGGGTTCACTCCACCTTGTATGAGCAGGCTCAGCTTTAAATAGTTCATAATAAGCATTTGGATTTGAAGGGGAATTGGCAGGAATGCCTTCTGCTAGGTGACCTTTGCAAATATGTCTGCTGCTGCTACATGTAGTACCTAAGGAGATGGTGTTTACTGCTCTGGTTCTCTCCTGGGAGCTGGGAAAGAGGACAAAGCAGCTCCTTGAGGCTTGGCAGAAGATAATCAGAAATGTCACTCCCCACTCCATTCCTGCCAAATGCAATTAGGACTTTTGCCGGGGAGAAAATCATTTAGGGGTTGCACTTAAATCTTAGAAGGCACATGTGAAATGCTTCATTTTCAGCAGCTGATGCTGTAAACAGAATGTAGATACGAGTAATGGAGTAGAATTTGTTTTTTTCTCGCAATGAATGCAAGGTATAAAGTGTTTATTGACTTAAAAAGAGAAACTGAACAAACAGAATAAAGAAGAAAGCATTCACGGCTGCTTTGAAGGAAAGAATGTTTTTATTTCATACTTTGAAGAAATTGTTCAAGTAGTTCAGCCGTGTAAAAATGTGACCCCCTCTAATGCTGCCAAGGGCAGTGAGATCAGGGATAATCTGCTGAGGAAATGCAGCTCACGCCAGCCAAAGGCAGAGTTTTAAACTTACAGCACCATTTTTTTTTTTTTTTCCAAGAGGGAACCATGGGCAGAAGGGTTTTTTTTGCTTCCTGAAGAATCCCATTACCTGTTTTGATGAATGTTCTCTTTGCTGTAGATGCATGTGGATGTGAGGCACAGTCTGACACATCTTCTCCCTCCAAACCCCCTTTGTCTTCCCAGTTAAAAGCTCCACATAAGAGTAAAGGGGCTTTAGGAAAACTATATAAAAGTTACCTTTAATCTTGCATTATTCCTCTAAAAGAATTGCAGGATGAGTGCCAGGAAAAGCAGACCAAACTGGTCCTTTGCAGAACCTTGTGCTAAGCAGGGAGCAAATTCTACTATTCCAGGTTGCTCCAAGACTCATCTGACTTGTTCTTGGACAGAACAGAGGATGGGGCAGCCACAACTTCTATGTGCCAGGGCCTCACCACCCTCACAGGGAGGAATTTCTTCCCAATGCCCAATCTAAATCTGCTGTATTTCAGTTTAAAGCTGTTTTTGTGGCCATAGAGAGATGAATGCTCTCATCATTGCTGTGGTGAGAGCACAGGTCAGGCTCATCGCAGTTCTGGGGATGTGCAAATTACTCTTCATATTTGTGTGGTGCTGTAGTGCCCTTGGATACTGCTGCCTGCACCCTCTGATTCCCAGTTTGTGCTGGAAAATTTTGGCAGTGCTTCCTCTCCAGAGGAAGAATGGATGGAGAACTTTTTCTCCTTACCTGTCCCTTTGGTGTCAGTGCTGTCTTAAGCTGGAAATGGGGCTGTGTGCTCTGTCACCATCTGTCAGAGCTGGGGCAGTTCTCTGCTGTCCATGGGGCAGTTTGTTCTTTATCTCTCCCACAGCCCATCCTCCCTCCAGGAGATCTCTGCTGTCCATGGCCACTGAGTGTCCCTGCAGGGCTGAGCAAATTCCACCATCCCATGGGGAGATGCTCCGCCCAGGGGAGGAGCCAAGCATTCCTACCTGGATCCAATCTGAGCTGGGAACAGCCCAGCAGCCTTTGCCCCCTGCATTCCCAGAGGAGCAGCTTTCTGCTGCCCTGCATTCCCAGAGGGAGAGCAGGCCCATCTCCAGCAGCCCTGGAGCTGCAGAGGAAAACTCCCCCCTTGTGCAGGATCCCTGCTCCAGCAGAACCACAGCTGGCACTGCAGGAGGGCTGAGCCCCCCTGGGATGGGACTGTGCCACCACCCTGAGCCCCCTGGGATGGGACTGTGCCACCACCCTGACACACAGGGGGTCAGGGCATGCTCTGACTCTGGCAGTATTTTTTTTGTTGTTGTTGTTTTGTTTGTACTATTGCATTTGTATTTTTTTTCAGGTTTTCCTAGTAAAGAACTGTTATTCCTATTTCCATATCTTTGCCTGAGAGCTCCTTAATTTCAAAATTACAATAATTTGGAGGGAGGGTGTTTACATTTTCCATTTCAGGGGAGGCTCCTGCCTTCCTTAAACAGACACCTGTCTGTTCAAACCAAGACATGTTGCCAGGTCTGTGTGGTGCTGTGAGTACTGAGAGGGTGTCTGAAAGATGAGTTCTGTGACATAGATGGTCCTGCAGTCCTTGCACTGACATGAAAGAGATGAAATATCCTAGAGCAGGTCTTTATAATTAGAGAGAGTTACCACCTCCAACACTCTGCTTCTCCTAAAATGTCACTGACTTCTTGTTCCTGGAATATCATAATATCTCTCTTTGCTATTCCTGTTGTGAGAAAACTCCAGTGCAACTGCTCAGTAGTCCCTTGCAGTTCCAAATATAAAGTCCTATTTTAAACAGGCTGCTCCAGGGGGCCTGAACCCCCAAACAGTTTTTTGGTGCAGTGAAGAGGCACCTTCTGGCCATGCCCTGGATTGGGTTTTCAGGGTTGCTGAGTGGATGGACTGTGAACCTGACCTTCAGGGTGGTGTTTCCTAGGACAGTGTGGGTGGAAATGTTAAGGGCTCTGAGAGCCCCTCCAAGGCTGGGTCCAGTTCTGCTCCTGCAGGAGAGCCCTGCAGGGGCTGGAGCGTGTCCAGGGCAGGGAAGGGAGCTGGGAAGGGGCTGGAGCCCCAGGAGGGGCTGAGGGAGCTGGGAAGGGGCTGAGCCTGGAGCAAAGGAGGCTCAGGGGGGCCCTTGTGGCTCTGCACAAGTCCCTGCCAGGAGGGGACAGCTGAGGGGGTCGGGCTGTGCTCCCAGGGCACAGGGACAGGAGCAGAGGGAACGGCCTCAGGCTGGGCCAGGGCAGGCTCAGCTTGGCCAGCAGCAGGAATTTGCCCATGGAAAGGGTGCTCAGGCCTTGGCAGGGGCTGCCCAGGGAGGTTTGGAGTCCCCATCCCTGCAGGTGTCCAGGGAAAGCCTGGATGTGGCACTCAGAGCTCTGGGCAGGGTGACAAGGTGAGGATGGGTCAAACTTGGAGTTGATGATCCTGGAGGTCTTTTCCAGCCTCAGTGATTCTGTGAATTCTCTTTCTCCATGCATTTCCTTTTAAGCTTAGATTGTTTCCCACCATAAGAGCTGGCGCCCACATTTGCCTTAAAGCAATGACATCTGAAGCATCTTTCTGTCCTATGGACAGCAGGCTGCTGCAGCCTTTACATCTTCTTCTCATCCTTGCTCTGTAATTTGTTTTGGCTGTGGTCACTGAGCACTTCCATTCTGTTGTTTTCAGGTCTTCCCTGGTGCTGCTTCTGCTGTAGCTGAAGTCTGTAAGGTCAAAATATTCATTTTCTTGGGTGAGCAGTGCTGCTGGAGCTGCTGTAACACAGAAAAATGATGGTGTTAAACTTCTCTGCACGTCAGACTTTGTTCCTTCACCCTCCTCTGTTTCTGCTTTTCTCCTTCCCCAGAGAACCCCAGACACAAGTCAGTGGAATTGACCGAGTTAGGAGCCCACCGAGCTAGAAGGAAACGCTGCAGGAGAGAAATGTACCCTTAATGATAATCCCCAAGCATCAAGGGATGAGCTGCTTTGTAGCACTTTGCCCTTCAGTGCTCTTGCTCTGTGTCCTGCTGCTACCAGCCATCCTTGCTTTGCCCAGGAATCACATCCCCAGTGCTGTGTTTGACCCAGTAATTTGTTCCTTCTTCTTTTTCATGGTGCTTCACCTCATTTCCAGCCTGACTGCTGGAGTTCTTAGCAGATTTGAGGTGCTGCTTTTAGCACCGTGCCCAGGGTATTGTTTTGGCCTCTGTGTTATCTCTATGTTTACACTATCAGCAGCACTTTTGCTCCTGGCCAGTGATATTGGTATGCTCATAGCACCCAGGTATGTTCCTTCTTTCTTGTCTGCACACATACTCATCAATAATTCTGTTTCTGCCTCCCTTATCTCCCTCTTGGAGAGATACAACTGCTTTAAAGATAACAAAACCCAGAAATTCTATTCTTCCCCTCTGATTCTCACCATTCATCTTTCTCCTCTCACTAGCAATGCTTGTGTCATTTTTGCTGTTATTGCCAAGAAAATACCTTTTTAAAAAACAGTGGTGCTCAGCTTAGACCTGTCTCACCCACACTATCAAAGCATGGTGTGTGTATTTTTAGGCACAGTTCATCACAATTCTTAATTTTGGATAAGTGGATAAGCCCTTCCATGTGTCTTTGTTTTGTGCCTCAACATCAGCCACTTTATCGATGATTATTTCTTCATTTCCCTACCCTGCACTCTGCTAAAGCTGATACAAACTAGACTGATTTTTTTCACTTTGTTCTGTTCCTCACAATCCCCATTTTTCTGAAGAGAACCTTTTGTAGCCTGATATTCTTACCTTATTCTTAGTATGGGTGCTCTGTTTATTTTTCCCATCTCCTTCATCACTTGCCCATTCACTTTTTTTTTTCATTTTAGCATACTTTTCTCATTCCTTGCTCTTTCTCCATCAAGCTTTTCACATTTTGTACTTTAGATTTTTTTTATTAACTCCTTTTACTTATTGTTTATTTCTGAAGTTTAAATCCCTTCTTAAAAAGACTTTCTGTGTTTTTCTCCTTAATCCCAAGCATATTGTCTCTTATAGATCAGCATTACTTGTTTTCTTTACTAGGCTATATTGCCCTTTAAGATATTGAACTTGCCTGATGTTTTTATGTTTTTGTTGCTATTTGTTTCTTTATATAATCCCCCTCCAAGTGTCATACTAGAAACCTTTACAAAGGGTATGGACCTTTTATTTCCACTTCATCTTTATTCTGTTTTTGCTCAAAACTAGCATAGTTTTAAGACTATATTTGCCAGAAAGACAGAAATATAAGAGGGCTTCTTTTCAAAGGAATCAAAGATGTAAGAACTCACAAACAACTTCTTCAGAGCCTGAAAAAATTACTGCATTGGGCAATCCAACTGTGGAAGGGAAAGGAAAACTTTGGAGAGGGTTCAAGGCCCAGCTAAATGGAACATCTTGGGCTGCAGACAGTTTCTTGGCCTTTTTTTATCCAATGTGTTTTCATCCCAAATGCCAAACACAGTTGGTCACAGATTCCTGAAGTGCTGAATGAGACACAAGGAGAAGGAAAAAGCCTCCAAAACTGTGCTGGATGGGTGGCTGTAAGCCTGGAGGCACATCCAACTTTGAAAGCCAGAGAAAAATACTTCTGGTTTGGTGATTCAATGTGTTGCTTAGGGAGCTGATTCCATCTCAAGTCTCTCTGTATTTGAGACAATGCTTAGCTCCTGAAGATAGATACTTTTGGTGCAATTCTCCTCTTTCACTGGAAAAAACCCCATTATCTATCCTTTACATCTCTAGGGGAAAGAACATTTGATGTGTCTGTGTCTGAAAGATTCATAAACCAGAACGTGTATGAAGTCGTCTAAGATTAAAAAAAAAAAAAAAAAAAAAAAAAAAAAAAAAAAAAAAAGCATACTGTGGTTTTTAAATCCATCTTCCTGATTTGTGGGACAGGTGATTTGTCATTTGCCATCACAATCAGAATACAAATACCTCTCACTCCTGCCAGAGGTGGGGAGATGTGGAAAGATCAATTCCTTCAGTAGGCCTTTGTAAGAGGAGGGGCAGTGGGAAAAAGGAATATTTCCATGGGAAAAACATGGAAGCTCCATTTATATGACACAATACATGATGGGAAAAGCTCCATCATGCACAAACTGAGGAAACTGGGAGACAGGTATGAGAAACTGCTCCATGAGGGGCCATGTCTGGGAGGATTAAGTCTCTCAAAATGCTCTTAGCTGTACCTAAGCCTGGAGTGGGCTTGCACCTCTTTTTCAGAGGAGTGAGGCTTGGAGATGAGTGAAAAACTCAGTATCTTTAGGGACCTGGAAGGGTGGTGCTGTTCCCTGTGCAGCTCAGTGATGCACAGCTGCAGGGATTTAGACCAGGCTCTGGATTTCCTGTCTGGCTTGTAGAAAGCAGCACAGGGAGAGGGAGGAGAAGGTGCTCCTGAGAAAGGGAAAGGTTATGCTTTGGGGAAGGGAAGATTGAGGGATCCTGCTCTTCATTGCACAGAGCTGGGCTTTTTATGGAGGAGGACAGGAGGTTTGGTGTGATCCTCACTGTCCTGGAAGATGAGAGCAGCCTGTGGCCACTTTCAGTGCTATCAAAACAGTGGGTCTGGCTCAGGGGCTCTGACAGGGAATTTATTGCTGCCTCCTTGGCACCCCAGGGCTGTGCTGAGCTGCAGGAATGGTTCTTAGGGGAATTCTCTGGAATGCCAGACTGCACAACATGGATTTTGGGCCTCAGCCAGGACGTGTAGGTGCTGCTGTGTTGAACAAGGCAGATTTGCTGGTCTGGGGAACATCTGCTCAGTGGTCCCCTGGAAAAGTAAAGGCAGATCTGCAACTTCAAGATGGATGCAGATTAATGAAGCTGGTCTGAATCAATCAGGTCCTCATGCTGGACTCAACATCTGGACCTTTTTCTGTTGCCTGCACTGCAGGGTGTTGGGATTATCCAAAAATGGCTCTGGAAGGAATTGCTCTCCAGAAGAAAACCCTCTGAAGTGTATTTTCTTCCATGCCATGAAAAAGCATTCATGCAAACTCACACCTGGGCTTTATTTTATCAATAAATTATAGAAATTGGCAGTAGTCTACATGGGCTGATTTGAGTTTGGGAATGGGAGGAAGAGATTTTCCTGTGCTTCCCACCTAGCTGCAGGAGCATGGGAATATTTGTGTTGAAGAAGTGTCTGCACTCCTCTCTAGGCAAAAGTCACCGTGTGGCACTGTGATGGTAGCAGTGGATTCTTATTTTCCTCTTTGTTTTCTCACACAGACACATTCCAAAGCCATGAAATCCTTATGTGGATTTTAGGTCCCAACTATGATCTTGAAGACCTCGTTACCTTATTAACTTGTAGACTGCTCAGGGGGTCTTTTGTTCTCTCTTTTCCTTTTCCCTGGTATTTTCTCCCCTGAAATATCCCTGAGTGATTGTCTCTGACTACACAGAGACACAATCATTTCAATATCATAGAATCTTGAAAAGATCTGGTTGGAAGAGACTTCTGGAGGGTGCAGAGATCAGATTTCTACTTGCAGTGATCCCAAAGCCCAGCTCCTCTCAGCTTCTCCTCACAGGTCCTGTGTTTGTGCACCCTGAGCTGTCTGGCAGCCCTCTGCCTGTCCCTCTTCTGCCAGATCCCTGCTGAGCTGGCTTCCCACAGGTTCCCCAGCCTGCTCCAGGTGGGATGTGACCCGTTCTGACCAGAGGGGAAGAGTCAATTCCTTGGATATGTTGTTCTGGCCCTCCAGATGTGATCTGGTGAGGAGTTTGCTGAGTTACAGTGTTGGCTCTTATTCAGCCTTCCTGCCACAGGGGACCCTGAAAATCCCACAGTGCTTCCTCTGCAGAGGAAGAATGGATGGAGAACTTTCCCCCCTCCCCTGTCCCTTTGGTGTCAGTGCTGTGTCTAGGCTGGAAATGGGGTATTCTGCTGCCTTCTCTTAGAGGTGGGGCAGTTCTCTGCTGTTCATTGGGCAGATTTTTCTTCATCATGCCCACCCCTCATGCCCACCATCCCCCCAAATCCTTCTGAGCCCTTTCCAGTTGCTCCCCAGTGTGTCCTGATGCATGGAGTTATTTCCTCTCCTCTCCAAAACTTTGGGCTTCTCCTTGTTGCATTCCAGGAGGGTTTTTGTTGGCCCAGCCCTCCTGTTCTACAGGACTCCCCTGGATTCAAGCTCTGACACTCAGCATGTGAATCTCTCCCCTTTTCCTGGTACTCAGGTCATTTTCCCTGATTGTCCTGGATTTGCATAGATGGCAGACAGGGCTCTTGCTATCCCAGCACTTCCAGCACTGCTGCAGGTCTGACTGAACTTTTCTGTAGAATTTCCAACCAGTTGCTCTCCCACTGTTTGCTGTCATCCTTCCCAGACTCCATCTCCATGGTAAAACACAAAGGAATTGAACAAGAGTATAAATTTGAATACTGAAGGGAAAAAATGAGCATTGAGCATGCTGCCACTCTCTGCATTGCCCATCTGTGTGCCTTCTGCTGAGGTGCACGCTGAGGTTCATGCTGTCTGTGCAGGCACTGCTGGGATGTGCTCAGAGGGTTTTTAGTGCAAACTGCCCGTGGTGATTGAGAAAATAATACCTTTGCATTGCAGCAAATTGGCCCTGTTTGTAGTACTCAAAACTGCCTTAGCTGAGGTGCAGCGTGTTCTGTCTGAAAATGTCACTGCAAGCAGCTCAGGCAGCTTTCACTCTGATGAAACAATTGTGCTCTACAACTCCATCTAATGCAGAAGAATGTGTGCCAGTGTTAAATCCTTTCCCTGAGGATTTGTGTGGTTTCAGAACACAGGAATGCTGATGTAATGGCCGTGGCTCAGCTGGTACTTGTAATTTGTTAAGGTGCAGTGGGATGAAATCCCTGCAGTGCTTTGGAGGGGGCTGCACAAAAGTAATGGGGTGGGAGGTAGGCTGGTCTTCATACTCAGGAGATTTGCTGTGTTTGGGGTATTTGTATGAGGACAAAGTCAACAGAGCTATGTGAGACTGACATTCACCTTTCTTTTATTTCTACTGATAGGAAGTGATCCAAACGAGAGTTGGCCAGGTCAGTCTTAGAACAACAAAACTCTGGAATGGTTTGGGTTGGAAGGGGCCTCAAAGATTGTGTAGTTCCACTGTCCCAGGCTGCTCCAAGCTCTGTCCAGCCTGGCCTTGGACACTTCCAGGGATCCGGGGGCAACCACAGCTTCTCTGGGCAAGCTGTGCCAGGGCCTGCCCCACCTCACAGGGAAGAAGTTCTCCCTAATATCTAAGCTAAATGTCCCTTCTTTTAGTTTGAACTCATTACTCCTTGTCTTGTTTACAGTTACTGATAAAGAGTCCCTCTCTTCTATCATCTCAAACAAGAGAAAATCAAATTATCTGAGAGATTAGAGGCATTTGATGAAGGTGGACCAGAACTGCAGGACGAAGCCATGCTTCTGCACAAGAACCTTAAACACAGTGCTTGTATAACTTGCTAAAGTGTTCAGATTAAAAGATTATGAAACAAGCCTCTTTTTGTTTTAGTTTTTTTTTTCCCTGAAACTCTTTCCCACTTCAAAGAAGGAGAGGTTTCCTTACAGGAACGAGAGGCAGCCAGTTGATAACAAACAAGTCAAACCACGAGTGCTTTGTGCAGCAGTGACCAGCTGCAGGCAGCAGAGATGAAGGGCTCCTTTCCTTGTAGGAGCTGAGGGTGGCTGGGGAGGTGCACTGGACCATGAACCTTCTGAGCTCAGAGCCTGGCAAACTTCCACCCAACACCTGGCTGGAGCTGGAGCAGTTTTGGGGAAGCTCCAGTTACCTGGATCTGCAAGCCACACCACTCCCTGCTGTGTCCCACGTGCCAGCATCATCTCACTGGACCCTCCCTCAGCAGGGAGGGGGAGAAATGCCAAAAAAAGGCCATTGTGTTAGCTTTTCCTGGTGCAAAAGGAGCCTTGTGTGAAGCCTCATGTTGCCTTGTGCTATTTCTTCCCTTCCACAACATCAAAAAAATCAGGGGTCCACGCTAAAAATACAGCTGGGAGCAGAGCTGATGTTTAATGTGCAGAATTCATCTCTCAGGGAGTGCTTCCAGTCACAGAACTAAATTAATTTGAGCTTGTTCTGGGTTTCATTTTCTCCTTGGGAATACCTGAAGTTCAGTATTGTCACAAATGCTGCACCTTGAATCACAACTCTTCTCTTTTTGCCCAAGTCTGTGTAAGTGTGTGAAGGTTGCAAAACACTTCCATTTCTTTAAATAACTTTAATAACTAAAGCTTTCCTGATTTAATAAATGTCCTGCACATCATCTGTGAAGCAATTAATGTGCTAGGGTATTTCCTTCAAGACAACATTGTGATGATTTGTAGTGCCAAACTATCTCATCTGAAGGTGAAAATGCAGCAGGCTCTCACTATTCTTTGTCACCCATGCACATGAAAAAGCCCTTGCACTTAAACATCTGGTAGTTTTCATATCTTTAAACAAAAGGTAACAAGGAATAATGGTCCAGAAGTGAAAATACTGAGTACCCTGAAAATACTTTTTGCTATTCATGAGCTGTTTATTAACTGTACCTGGACTCTGCAGATCTGTTCAGTGGATAATATAGATAAACAATTGTCAATTTACATGTGCAAACTATCCAGTTTGACTTTTGCCCTCTCTGATATAGTGCTGGTTGTGTGGCTCCATAGCTTTCATGGACTGGAGAAGAGATTTTTAGGCAGTGGAATACCAAATAGCAAATATTTGTGCTGCTGCATTGAAAAACTCAATTATGTGCAGGCATTTTGCAGGGAATAGGTATTTTTCAAGCATTCACATGAATCAAAAAGCTATTCACTGGAATGTTTATGAACTTCAAAGCAGTGGTACATGAACAGAAAAGAGCATAAGAGTGCTTCAGAATTCAAAGAGACATTCTTAAACATGGCTTGGCAGTGCCAGCCTCGGGCCAAGTGTCAATGCTATCTCCCTGTTTACTATTTATTATTCTGGTGATATATGCACTGAGCATTTGGGGTGGCAAAATGTTCTGAGTTTCTGTTTTGCTTAAAATATTTTGTGTCATTGAGGGGTTGTAATCCAGGGAACTGCAGGGAACTAGGAAGAGGAATCAAGGCATTAAATCTCACTGCCACCCTTCATAAGAGACAAAACTTGTCCTTATAGGATACCTGGAAACTATTTGACTGGGTGAATGATCATGGGACTGGGGGGAGTGTGGATAAATTTTCATCTGTTGATTGTGGAGGCACTCCAAAAGAAGTCAGGGGAGGAGTATTGGGCTGAGTTTTGGGTTGTTCACGTGGAATTTCCCAAATTGCACCAGCCCACCTTGGAGAGGCAGAGAATAGAAAGTCACTTGAAGTTGGCTATTTACCAAACCAGTTGTTTGGGACTACAAATGTCATTCTTGCAGCATTGTGTAGCTGTTTGATTTACAAATTACCTGCAGATTTATCCCCTCGTGAATCTTTGGTGAAGGATGCCCTGGAATTGGGGTATCCCACACAGGAGAGTGGTTCAGTAGTGGAGCAGGTGCCTGCAGATGGCTGTGGGTATCTGCATCCTGGGGGGCTTCCAAAACCCTTTTGGATGGGGGCTGGCTCAGCCTGATCTCACTGTGAAGTGGGCCATGCCCTAAGGAGTGGGGTGGAGCAGAAGTCTCCTCCAAACTGAATTTTCTGTGGCTTTAGGTGCTGAGGGAGGAGCCCCCAGGGAAAAAGCTGAGGAAGAAAGGCATGGTCTGTTAATGTCTGTTTCCTATCTGGGCTGCAGGGCAGAATTCCAAAGAGCATAAATGGCTGGAATCTCATCTCTGTGTGGTCTGCCTTGCATGGATTCTTTATTCAGCTCTGATATTTTTCTCTTGTGGATTTTATCTCATCTCTAAAGTCATGGGAACTGAAATTTCGTGTTACAATTTGTCTCCTCTTATCAGAGATTCATTGCTTTGTGTTGTCTGTCATGTCTACAACCATTTTAGCATGTTTTGTTTTGTTTTATAAACAGCATAAATATTAGGAAAGAGAAGTATTGTGTAATTGGATATTACAGTATGAAATGAAGAGGAAGGTTAAGGGCAGACAACAAGGAAGTCTTTCACTGCGAGACTTCAAGGGATGTGGCAGCATTAAATAATTTAAAACAAGTCTGAGCAACTTCTTTTGAGACTAAAACTGTGGGGAAATATCCAAGATTTCTTGTCTGGAAACTACTGAACTCTTGCAGTCCAGTTGTAGAGGACAGGGCATATATTCAACTCCAGTCTTTTCCATCTCAACAATTTCCACAGTAGCACACCAAAATGGCTTTATAAATACCATTAAATTTTGTATGTGCTGGCCTAAACTCTCAGTTTACTTATCAGAAAGGACTTGGGGATGTCTAAAAGCTCAGCTGACTTTCATATCTGCAGACACAGGGGGGAAAGTTTGGTAGTGTTTGTTTCTATTGGAATACAAAATAGGAAAAGGAGCAAAAAATTTCTTTTTTGGGCACTGCAATTGTTAGATTGAAGACTGAAATTACTAAATTGAGGCTAAAATATATTTAGGGTATTTAAAATACAGAGCAGGCTACATTCTCATGGAAGTAAAAGAAGTTATGAGGTAGAAAGTCCAGGTGGGTTCTCTCAGCCAGGACTGGACAAATAAGGGCTGGACTTTGTGCTGCTTCAGCTGCTGGAAAAGTGAAATTATGAGAGCAGAGCTTTGGTGTGACCTCTAATCCCCCTGGGGCTGTGCAGAGGGTGATCAGCACCTCCTCCAGTGGGGTTTTCATTGGGGTGATGAGAGTTCAGGACTGTCCTGATCCTGTGCTTGCTCACCTTTATAAATTCTCAGCTGTGCCAGCCCAGATATCCCCAGGTCTCTCTGAAAGCTCAAAGGCTGATGTTTAGAGTCCTGGGTGGGGCCAGCACATGGAGACATAACATTCCCTCATAGAGCCATTGCCACTAAAATATAAATTAAATTGGAGGTAGTGACATCTCTTGTTTCATCCTTGAATAATGTTATCAACATTTTTAAGACAACAGCCTGGAACACTCTTTTACAAAATATATGCAACCAATGTTCTTGACCAGAGAAAGAAATTAATAAATAATTAACCACTTCCATAGATCACAACATGTTCAAAACAAGGGGCCCTACTTTGAGAGGACAGTCATAAATTGCAGGGCTGAGGCAGCTGAAAGCTGATGAGAACTGGGCTTAAACTTAGGCTGGGCTAACTCTGTGATCTATGAGAGTCCTTCAGTGTGACAGTTTCTCCATGCTTGTGCCAAGTATGCTGATGAAGCTTCAAGGGGTTACCAACCATGCATATTCTACAGATATTTGTATTACTGAGTGAATCAGATGTGAAAGATAGCTGTTGTAGTCAGGGAAATGACTAATGAGGAAGGTTACCAGGAACTCTGCATTTTAAAGCCTTCTCAGTGAAAAATGGAGCGGGAGACTGAGGCTCCTTGCATGCTGATATGTTGGGTCTTCCACCTCAGCCTCTCACTCAAATAATGAAATTTCCTCTGACAGTGCTTAGTTTGATGAGCAGTTGTGTGCATGAGGCAAGATTTCA
Source organism: Haemorhous mexicanus (assembly GCF_027477595.1). Taxonomy (NCBI): domain Eukaryota; kingdom Metazoa; phylum Chordata; class Aves; order Passeriformes; family Fringillidae; genus Haemorhous; species Haemorhous mexicanus. The sequence continues at coordinate 118,120,648 of NC_082342.1, forward strand.
TAGCTGGAAATGAAATATTTCCCAGCATTTTGTTGCATGCTGGGATTTGTGAAACAAGATTTTGTTGAAGACTTTGTTGAAGCTTTTATTGAAGACTTTGTTGAAGATTTTTTTTAAAGATTTTGTTGAAGACCACCAGGAACTTTGCATTTTAAAGCCTTCTCAGTGAAAAATGGTGTGGGAGACTAAGGCTCCTTGCATGCTGATAAGTTGGATCTCCCACCTCAGCCTCTCACTCAAATAATGAAATTTCCTATGACAGTGGAAGTTTGATGAGCACAATGTTGTGTGCATTTCCGTTCCTGGAAATGGAATATTTCCCAGTGTTTTGTTACATGCTGGGATTTGTGAAGCAAGCTTTTATTGAAGACTTTGTTGAAGCTTTTATTGAAGACTTTGTGGAAGATTTTTTTTATAGATTTTGTTGAAGACCACCAGGAACTTTGCATTTTAAAGCCTTCTCAGTGAAAAATGGTGTGGCAGACTGAATTTCCTTGCATGCTGATGTATTGGGTCTCCCACCTCAGCCTCTCATTCAAATCATGAAACTTCCTATGACTGTGCTTTTTTTGATGAGCACAAAAAGATTTCATTCCTGGAAATGGAATATTTCCCAGCATTTTGTTACATGCTGTGATCTGTGAAGCAAGATTTTGTGTGAGCCCAACGAGGTTGATACAGAAGCTTGTGAAAATTGTGATGGTAACAGAGGTCAAGGCTGGACCAGTAAATTTCTCACTGATAAAACCTCCAGAGCAGCAGGAGCACGGCCTGATGTCAGGTCAAGGGAGGAACCTGATATTCTTGTTGTGGTCTGAAGTGGTGAAGTGTCTGTGATGCTGAAAATGGGAATCCCACTGTCAAACACCCTGACCACGAGAGCCTTCAGTCCTAACACTGTGATGATGGGTGTGGAGGAGATTATAGCTCTGATCTTGACTTTAATTACAGTTACACAGGAGTTTGCTCTGTCAATTCAGGCACTTTCCTTCTCCCTGGAATGTTGACTTCTCCTAGTTCTGGTCTTTCTGACCCCTAATGATCTTTCTAATGGAACAACATCATCATGTAAATGGGATAACCACTGATAAAGAGCTCAGACACTCATCCTATAATCCTGTCCTTGTCACTCCAATGCTTTATCTTTTAGATGATAAACAGAATCCCAGAATGGTTTGGGTTGGAAAGGGCCTCAAAGCTCATCTAGTGCCACCCCTGCCATGGCAGGGACACCTCCCACTGTGCCAGGCTGCTCCAAGCCCCAGTGTCCAACCTGGCCTTGGGCACTGCCAGGGATCCAGGCTGCTCTGGGCACCCTGGGCCTGGGCCTCACCAACCCCACAATAAATAAAATATTTTACTTTTTTTGGTGTTTATATTTTGCATAATTTATGAAAGAAAAGCAATGTAGTTCTGGTTGCACCTCAGAGCAAGCTGGCAAAGTAGGGATGATCCCTTTTGTTAAGGTTGTCTCCAGTTTGATTCTGCAAAGATGGGAGCACCAGGCTCTGTGTGGAAAAATGTTTGTGTTTGTGCATTGCTTCCTCATAAAAATAAGTAGTAAACATCATAAAAAATTCTGTTTGACTAATAACCACACATCCTGTGTGCATTTAATTTTCAGCTGTGCCTGTTTTATCACAAAAAACCCCACAAAACATCCTCTATAGACTTCTCTAAAGAAGATATATCTATTTTTTTAATTGTTAAAAAGAGTCTAATTATAAATAATTTTCACTTTCTGCTCATACGTTGGCCTTTCAGGATGCATTTCAGTCTGCAATAAAGCAGGAGCAGCCCAGCTCTCTCACAGAGGTCCGTTCATGCTCATGGCCACCGGGTGTCACTATGATATAGATAAAAAGAGGCTCCTGCACTAGGAAAAAAAAAAAAATTCCAGCTCTGTGAAGCTTTTCTGTCAGGATTTAATAGTCGTGGCAGTCTTGGAAAGCACATCCATCTCCTCAGGTCCAGGATAATGGGGTCTGTAAGCAGCAGTTTGGACTCTGGTGCTGCTGGCACTCGTCCAGGGTGCCAAAATCCTGCCAAGGTCGAGTCTCTGATTCTGAACCCAGGGCAGAGTCTGGAGTGTTGGGATGTTCAGGAATTAGGGCACGTGGCAGGCAGGAGATTGCACCTGTTTATGAGCATTGTGGGGTTTCTGGTTTTACAGGTTTTCATTAGACATTCCTTTTGGTCAAAATGTGAGGGGAAAAAGCCCCCAGCACCTTGCTGCTTCATCTCTCCAGCACCCCCCTGAATTTATTTCTCTGGAGCTGTAATGACAGTTAATTGGAACCTTTTGGCCTTGCAATGCTCACATTTTCCAGTTTTTCCTGTGTTTTTCCAACTTCTCTTTGCCCTGCCTCCTCTCTGAGGTGGGCCTGAATCTGAAAATGAAGATACAGCTCTGTGAAAGGCATCAGTTCCACGTGGGAACTGCTGCTGGGGGAAGGAAGGAGGAGGTCATCTTGAGGAATCACTGGCTTCTTTGTGTGTTTCTTTGATTTTTCTGTTTCCACCTTGTCCTGTTCTTGGCAGACTGAGTCCCTGAAGACTCCTGAATTCTGCCCATGTGGGTGACAGCAGTGCAATTCAAGGAAGATGCTACTAAAAAGAACATTTTTAGTAAAATACTGGTTTTTTTCTACATGGGACAAGATTCCTGTTGGCTGTGCCTGGGGCTGGTGGATGGACATTTACTGTGGGACACAAGAGAGGTTTATTGCCCTCCTTGCCATTTGTTTTTCATGCTTTCTAGGAGATCCTGGCTGCTGTTCTTCAGCCTCAAACAGCTTTAGGACCTGTGGCAGGTCATGGTTAGATGTTGACTTTGTTACAGGGGTCCCAGGATGAGGGAAGAGACGAGAAAGTTGACTCCATGTTCAGAAGGTTTGATTTATTATTTATGATATATATTATATTAAAACTATACTAAAAGAATAGAAGAAAGGATTTCATCAGAAGGCTGGCTAAGAATAGAAAAGGAATCAATAACAAAGGTTCTGATTGAGATGGTCTGGACAGCTGGACTGTGATTGGCCATTAATTAGAAATAACCTCATGAGACCAATCCCAGATCCACCTGCTGCATTCCACAGCAGCAGATAAGAATTGTTTACATTTTGTTCCTGAGGCCTCTCAGCTTCTCAGGAGGAAAAATCCTACGGAAAGGATTTTTCATAAAACATGTCAGTGACAGTTAGAGGTGGAGATTCTTCACCTCCTTCCCACCAAGCTCCATTTGTCTCTGTTGTTGCAAGGGGGGGTTGGAAAGGACCAGGCAGGTTCATCTTGAACAACTGGCAAATGATGCAAAACCTTTCAGACTTCACAAAAAAAAAAAAAAAAAAGATCAAGGAGACAGCTGCCTATCTCCTGATCCTAGGGAGGAATTCAGGGTGTGTCTTCCATCTGGAGTCTGTTAAAGGAAACACTTCCATCTACTCTGCTTTGTGAGGAAGGTGAAAATCCAGAGGTGTGGGCTGGCTCCCTCCAGATCAGCCTTGGATCTGCATTTTCCACAATCCCAACCAGATCCTGATCCAGCTTCCATAGCCAGCCTGGGGAAGGCAAGAGCAGGATGACATCCCTTGTATTGTGCAAACTCTGACATTCATTTTCCAAAATTACCAAGGAGTGTTGTGCAGCAGGCTTTTTTTATGTGCCTCATTATATTTTTTTTGGCTGGTGCATTGCTGGCTGCCATACGGCTCAATATAAAAATCTTTATGGGTATCTGCTGTCTCTCATAATACATAAAGTTATGTTAATTAACAGTAATTAAATCAATCTAAAACATATATGAAACATAGCCCCACAAATTAGATAATTGAAGGGAGCTGGCCAAGTCCTTAGATTTGTGCTAAATGCTGCTGGTGCCTCATGAAAGCACTGATAACACTCTCCTGCTCTTCTGGTGCTGTGCAGACATTCCTGTGCAGACTCTGGTGCTCCTGAGATTTTTTTATACTCTGCAGGAGCAGGAACAGGAAGGTAAATGCCTGTGGTCATTTTGAACACAGCTGGAAAAACTGAGTTGCAGCACAGTGGCATTTCTTGCTGTTGCTCTGAACTTTTTCTCAAGACTGGCATCAGTGGCCAGTTTGGATTCACAGCCTGAAACTGAAACTGGCCTATGGGGTAGCAGATTCAGCAGGGCTGAGTTTAAAACCTGGGTTGGGGAGTAGGAAACAGAAGGCAAGTTTGTTTAGATGAAAGTGTCTGGAAATGGTTTCAGAGTAATGAGGGAACACGAAGTATCACAGGCAAAATGTCTCCACACAAGGAATTTCACTTAATTTATTGTCATTTATCATATGTAATATGATATATCATATATTTATCAACATAATAAATAGATATCATATATTATAAACATATATCATATATATTTATCAATATATAACATACAATATATAATATATAATATGTAATATGTAATATAATATATAATATATAATATATTCTTTGTATAATATACATTATATATTTATCTCTATATATAATATACTAATATATTATATATTAATAAATATATCATATATTAGTATATTATATATACTAATAAATATATCTAATATATCAATATATATCTCTATATATATACAAATATATGATATATTTATCAATAGAATCAATATATATAATATACTATCAATATAGATAATATATTGATATATCACATATATCTATATATCATATATCATATATATAATATAGAATATATGTGATATATTATATTATATTATATTATATTATATTATATTATATTATATTATATTATATTATATTATATTATATTTATTATATTATATTACATTGTATTACATTGTATTATATTATATTATATTATATTATATTATATTATATTATATTATATTATATTTATTATATTATATTATATTATAGTATACTATACTATATTATATTTATTATATTATATTATATTATATTATAGTATATTATATTATATTTATTATATTATATATATTTTCAATGTTATATATTTATCAATATAATCAATTGCCATTTAATGTAAGAAAGTAATTGCTGATTCAGACACTGAGAAAAGATAGAGAAATGATGAAGCACTTAAGAAAACACTTTTCCTCCCCTTTCTCAGGATCAGCTTCAGTCCAGCACCTCTCCTCCTTCTTCCCTCTGCCCACATCCCTTGTCCCTGTGTGCCACTGTGAGTCCCCACTGACTCCTTTGAGCAGAGGGAAACTTCTTTTGGCACTTCTGTCCTTCCAAGATTCTGTGCCTCCAGCTCTGTTCTCAGGAGCATCCTCCACGTGCCCCTTCCCTTCCTCCAAATCTTTTTTCCCCTTTCTCCTCTCAGCTTTCCTTGGCATCCCAAAAAGGTGCCTTTATCTCCTTTGTCTCCTGCCCTCTGTGCTTGCCCCCATTTCTCAAAAATGTCTGAGCAGAGCAGCCAAGTGCTCCTCTGGCTGGTTGAAATGCTGAGATTTCGGTTGTTTTTATGTTTCAGGGCTGTCTGGATGTGGCTGTGATCAGCCCAGGGCAGTTCATGGCCTCCTCCCACACAGGTCACTCCTGCAGTCCTCTGCTACCCAAATCCTGCCAGTGATGCCCAGTACAAGTATTCCCAGTGGGGTGTGAACAATGTCCTCACTTGCTCTCCAGGTTCCTGCAAAGCACTGAAACACAGCTCTGTTATCCAGAAAGAAATAGTCAATGCAGCAGTTAAAACATAAAATGTAAAAAAAAAAGTATAAAATGAGAAAGAAAAAAGTGTGGAGGTTTTTTTTTTTGGTTGTTTTTTTTTTTTTTCTTTTTTTTTTTTTTTTTGTCTAAAAGATTTCTCCAGCTTGTTTATTTTCTTTCAGATTACTTATTTATTTTAAGGAATAAAGTGTTTGCTGACAGAGGCATAAGACCTTTTATAGGCTAAAATAACAGCAATCTGTCTCCTCCTGTAGCTCTGTGACAGCTACTAAATCAATGACAATAAAGCATCAATGGTTAATGCTGTACAGTTTATTCTGGAAAAAAACAGCTGGGAGGGTGGTTATTGTGAACCCATAGTCATGGACAAAAGGGAACTCAATCTAAAATTGGGCACTTGGCATCTCCTCATCTCCTCAGAAAAACCTAGCAACTCAAACCAGCAGGGTTAGAGCCAGACCCAGACAAAATGTTGGGGCTCAAGGGCAAAATTCCTGGCCTGGGCACTGCTTTCCTGCTTGACCTTGAGAAATGACTTCAGTCTGTGATGAAGGCAGGGCTGCTGGTGTTCTCCCATTGGTAAAATGAGAATTGCATCAGGTTTTGATCAGTTATTTGAGGGTGCCTGATGGAAGGCACTGAGCAGGTATTGGAATAGGAATTCAGTTCATACTTTCCCCACAGGAATGGGAGGGTCAGCATTGTGGGAGAACTTGCATATAAAAGTAACTTGGTTTTCTGGTTTGGGTTGCTTACAGATAAATCCTAGTTTGGAATGAAGTCAAACAGCTTTTTTTTTTTTTTTTTGCTAATAATGGTACTGAGTAGTAAATTTTAAACTTTGTTGTGTCTCTGAAAATAACAGAAAGTTCCAGTTCTGAGAAGTGCTAGTAAACTATTGCATCTGTTTAGATTGCCTTTTAAACAGGATTATTTATTAAAAGAGACACACGTGTACATTTCCTGACACAAGACTGCTTTAAAACACAAGATAGAATTTTGCCAACAATGCAAGGGGAAGTAATTTTAAAAACTCTCCAAATTAAAAATCAACAATGTTGCCTATTTAGAGGAAGGAGATGGATTGCAGATTTTGTTTGTGTTCAGGAAAACATGGATGGTGAGGTGTGGAATGATGGGCAATAGGCAGCATGTCTGGAGCAAGGTCACTCATTAAGATTAGGGTTCATTTGCATTTGTAAATGACATTAATGCTAAGTGTAGGACACAGGTGGAACTCCAGAGCTCAGCTGGTCCACCTCCCTGAAGAGGATCAAACAGACCTTGATGGTTTCTGACACATTTCTCTAACACACTCTTAGACCTCCAGTGATGGAGACATGGCTGCAGCAGGAATTCTGCTGTCCTCCTTCACCAGGCTTTCCAATAAAATGTTTTTCCTAATGTTTTAATCTTGCAGTGAATTAAGCCTTCTATCCTAACTACTATTTCCACAAAGAACAGGTTATTCACTTCCTGTTGTTAGGAAAATTAATCCACAAACACTGGAGGTTTATGGCCAAAAAGGAGACAGAGGAGTCCTTTTACTTTATTGGAATAAAGGGAGAGGCCATGGGGCATTCCCCTGGGCTCTCTCAGGTTTTTGGAGGATGCAGCCTCCTTTTTATCCCAATTTCCTGGGCACATTTCCCTTCTCTCTTTCCCCATTGGCTGAGGTACTTGAGAGGTACAGCCTGCCCAGAATGCCTGATACCAGAGATTTCCCTCTAATGTGTAACCCTCCTTTTTAATCTTTAATTCTTATGGAATTTAGGGGTTTTTCTTCCCCATTGTTTCTTTCATCTTTCAATGTCTAATTTCCTTTATCAGCCAACCTAAATTTATTTGTAAAAGCAAATATCTTTTTCCAATCAGTGGAATCCTCCCCATTGTTTCTTTTATCTCCCATGCTGGTTTTATCCACCAGCAGACACACATCTTGTTTGTAAAGACAAATCTGCTATTCCTCTCACTCTGTATGACAATTTCTATCTGAAGATGGCTACCTGGTACATTTTCCTCTGCTTTCAGCTGCATATCCCAGTTATTTCAATGTTTCCTCCCCTTTGGATTATTTTCTTTCACTCCACACTTTCCTGGAGTGCAGTGTCCAGCCCAGCAGTGTTCTTGCAGTGCTGTGTAGAACAGAAGGATTGATTCATGTCTCAGAAACCTGATTTTTGTTTCTGTATCTCAGTGTGACACTTGCCATTCTCACAACGGTGTGACACTGCTGACTCATGCTCCGTTTGTCATTGACTGTGACACCTACACCCATCTTTGCAGAGCTGTTACCTAACCTGCTTCTCCACATCCAGGATTTGCCCTGTCTCTTGAGTGTAGGATATTGCAATTGCATTTTTTGAACTTCATTTCCCTCCCTATTTTGCTAGTTTCCACACATAATTTTATGTTCCATGCCCATGTGCCTCTAGCTTCTTCCAGCTTGATTTCATGGTTGTAGCTATGAATGAAAACAGAGAACTGGACTGAATTTAGGTTATGTCTGTATAGACAGCTCCTCCTAGTCTGGGTTTTGCAACTTGGTTATGTAAATGTTATATCAGATCAAATAAAAATTCTTGTTAAAGTCAAAAGAGAGGACAGAGCATCACAGACTCCCAGGATGGTTTGGGTTGGAAAGGACCTCAAAGCCCATCCAGTGCCACCCCTGCCATGGCTGGGACACCTTCCACTGTCCCAGGCTGCTCCAAGTCCTGTCCAACCTGGCCTTGGACACTTCCAGGAATCCAGGGGCAGCCACAGCTGCTCTGGGCACCTTGTGCCAGGGCCTTACCACTCTCACAGTATTAAATTTTTTCCTAATATCCAATCTAACCCTACTCCCTTTCTGCTTGAAGCTGTTCCCCCTTGACCTGTCACTACAGGCTCTAATAAATAATCTCTCTCCATATTTCTCATCTGCCTCTCCTAAATTCAAGACCCTCATCCTTTCATAGTTAGAAATGAAACTGACTTGAAGTAAAAATGTTGGTTCCCATTTTTCTAGGGAAGATTTGATGCAAAAGGGGCATTTACCATTGTGGTCTTCTTGACTGTCTTGTGACTTCCTCTTAAATAGCAGAGCAACACTCTCCTTGTTCATAGTGAACAAAGCTTTTCTCACCCTCTATTCATGTATTTATGGAATGTTTCTGGTTACCCTCTGTGTCTCCTAATTATGGCTTTCTCCTTTATCCTTATGTGCTTATGCTTTCCTTTTATGCTTGTCCTTGGCAATCTGATTTAGTTCCCATCTATTGGGTTCCTCTGACTTCTGTCTGACATCAATGAGCAGCTCATGCTATATCTTAATTGGTCCATTATGCATGGTAGCAGAATGAAGGATAAACAGTTTCAGCTCCTGATAATTTTTGCCTAAATTGCTGCTGTGCAACAAGGGTTCACTCACTGTGAACCTTTATCATTCATCATTTTGGGAGCTTTGACAAGGTGAATGTCCAGCACTTGCTTTTCTCCCCTCACATTCCCTCTCACTGCAAAATCATAACAAATGCCTGTCCAGAAGTTCCTGGCTGTGAATAGAAGTAGGGTGACCTATGGTTTATTCTGCTGCTCTGCAGAGGTAGCCCTCTGCTAGTGCTCTGTGTCCAAAGATGCCAAATATTCTCTTTGTTCCATAAATCTTAGTGGCTCATAATTAACAGGCACTGATCTGTCAGGGACAGGACCCAGGGAATGGCTGGAGCTGTGTCAGGGGAGGTTTAGGTTGGGTATTAGGAAAGATTCTTCCCCCAGAGAATGTTTGGGCACTGGAACAGCTCCCCAGGGAATGGTCACAGCACCAAGTGTGACAGAGTTCAGGAAGTGTTTGGACAACTCTCTCAGGCACAGGGTGGGACTTTGGAGGTGATGCTGTGCAGGCCAGAACTGTGATGATCCTTGTGGGTCCCTTCCAGCTCAGCACATTCTATGAATCTAGGATTAATAACAACACTGAGACTACCCAAGAGCTGCCTTCAGTCTGTGTTTTGGTTTTAGATCCACGTTTGAAGTTCCAGGGCTCAGTGTGGTGAGATGATCTCTGTGGTTTTACACTAATTATGATCGTCTGCAACTCCCACGGGGGTGAGCAGAGTGGTTTTTATTAAGTGCTGTAATTCAGCATCTCATTGTGTATGAAAATGAAAGAGATGAGTGCATTTGTGCTGAACACATTACCACGTCAGTAAAGGGAGGGTGTGGTGACAAGACAGCTCTGCAAACCCAATTAGCTGCAGTGAATCCCAGAGATCTGGTCCTGTCTTGTCTGAGGAATGTCACCTAACACTGGAACATGTGTTTCCAGGAAACACAGAGCCTGATCAGTCAGGAGCCCTCAAGGAACCAGGGCTCACACAACCTGCAGATCCTCTGCCAGCAGGTATGTCAAGGGAAACACGAGGCAACTTAAGAGAACTCATTTGCAGGGCTTTAAATCAATGCAACTCATCAAAATCCTCCAACAAAACCCCTTTTCAAATGAAAATGAAAAGAATATGACCTTAGATGACTAATTTCATTAGTTTGACTAATGCTCGTTGGGGATTCTGAAGATTTAAAGCACCATATGAAGCTGAGTATTCTTTTAGACTGCTGCAGGGTTGGATAAATGATCTCACATTTCTCACCTGCCCACACTCTGTGTTTCCACCCCCTCTGCTCACAATCTGGGTTTTGCTACTCTCTCTGGCCTAATGTCTCAGCATGTTCTGACTCCTCCTTCTGGGTGCCAAGACGCTCCCAGGAACGGGCTAGAAATAAAGGCAGAGGCAGATTCCTGTTTGCTTTGTGCCCATACTCAGACATTATGCAATTTCTATGCATCCTAAAAGATGCAGGAAAAGACACATTTGTGTCTTTTGTGTCACATTTGTGTCAGGAAAAAACACTGGAAATATATGTTCATTTTTATGTTCAGAGTGCCTGATATTGAGCTGGACCTTGTTTTTGGATATTTGCTTGGAAGACAGTGCCCAAAGCAAGCATCAGAACAGTGCTTTGTACAGAAGGTGGGGTTTGCAGCAGAGGTTTCTTGAACATTGTTGTTAAACAAGCAGGAGAGTGCTGCTTTTACCTCTTAAAGCCCTCATTTTGCAGAAAAAAATAAAATCCTGCAAGGCCCCATAATTTGGTTAACTACTCAGGCCTGACACTGAATCCTTGGAGACATCATGAAGAGGCCTTCATTCTGCAGCAAACAGATTGGCACTGCAGTGATGATAATTGTAATTATCATGAGCATAATAAATAAATGGCAGTGCATTTTCTAGCTTTAGGAGACTGAGTAATCTGGCAAACAGCTTGCTGCACTCTATCACACAATAATGATATTCACTGCCAGCCCAGGAAGTTTACCTAGGGGCTGTGACTCATGTTTGTTTTGAAAGGCACAGCATTAAAGGCCTGTGAGTTATGTCTGTTGTGAAGAAGACTGCATTTAAGTAATTACAAATGCAAAACTAAAGTAAATCCACCAGGCAGAGAAAAAAAAAAAAAAAAAAAGAAAAAAAGGGCAAGCTAATTGATCTCCCTGTTTCTCACACTTTCATTCCTGGTTTTTCTTCATAAAATTTTTGCCACTGGGGTGGTTTTGTTGGGATGGTTTGATTTCTGCTGCGTCTTCTGGGGTCACTCTCTGGTCACTGGCTGGTTTTCACTGTAGCATCAGGGTTGCTCTGACTCTGGGAGCCAGCCCTGGATGAGCCTGAATTTGGGGATGCCAAGGTTTTTTCCTGACCTGCTACTTGGGCTGATAAACTGTGACAGAAAAGGGAAGTGAATTCCTGGGGATGTAGCAGGGAGGTGTCAGGGACACATTAAACATGCATTTGTCTGAGAAATTGCAGATGTTTATGTTTTTCTTTAGAGACAGGTTATTATAGCAATGGTTTCTCCTGTTGTTTCTCTCACCTCGAGGTTACTACATCAGCAGACAAAATGTCACCTTGGAGCTCAGAGGACTTCCAGTGTCCTTCTTGTTACAGTTTTTCCTGCTGTAACAAGCACAGGAAGAGTCCTTAAAAAAAAGGTGCAAAACCTGAAAAGACATTAAAATCACAGACAAATAGTTAGTCAAGTATGAATGGTAGAAGAGAAATGCTTTGGTATAGACTCTAATAACCAAGAGGAAAATATAATTCTAATTTTTTTTTGGCCTTTAAAAGTTGCTCCCTGGACTTGATGTATACAGACCACTGAAAAATTCACTTTTGCTTCTGATCCTGCAAACAGTGGGGCAGCAGCTTTCCTGAACTGGGACCAGAGCAGGGAATAAATGATAACTCCAGCCATTCCTTGTGTGCTGAACTGTAGGTTTTCCTGCTGTGGTTCCTGGAGCTGTGGCAGGTGAGCTGCCATGGCAGAAGGATGCCTGACCCATGGACTCACTCAAGCAGCTTCTCCTCCCTGCTCTGTGCTCCTCCAGCCCATGCCACACCATCCAGCATGCCTGGGATTTCACCAGGTGCATGACTTTGTAGATAAACTGGGAGATCTATTTTTTTTTTTAAATCAGCAAACCCTGTTACCTCTGCCAGCCTTGTAATTTCTCACCCAAAAGCTGTTTAGAATTACTGTCAACCTTTGCTATTGCCAAGCTTTTAGTCAAGATGAGTCAGGCTAAAATAGGCATCGAAGAGTAATGCATAAGATTTGGAAAATAAGTTAGAAATCTTTCACATTTGCCTTCTAGCTTTGGAGCTATTCACAGCACATTTGTTTGGCTCTTCCCTGCAAACTTTGAGACTGGAAATCGTTTTGGAAAAAGAAGTGAGTGAAGGTAGTGTTATGGAATCATAGAATCCTAGAATGATTCGGGTTGGGATGGACATGGAAGATCATCCAGTCATGCCAAGGGCAAACCTTCCACTAGACCAGGTGAAATAGAGCCCATCCAACCTGGCCTTGGACACTTCCAGGGATGGGGCAGCCACAGCTCCTCTGGGTAACCTCGGCCTCACCACCCTCACAGTCAAGAATTTTTTCCTAACATCCCCTCTAACCCTGCTCTCTGTCAGTTTGAAGCCATTCCCCCTTGTCCTGTCACTCTGGGCCCCTGTAAACCTTCTCTCTCCATCTTTCTTCATGGCTCCCTTCAGGTGCTAAAAGGCCACAGTTAGGTCACCCCAAAGCTTCTCTTTTCCAGGCTGAGGAATGCCAATTCTCTCAGCCTTTCCTCCTTGCCTCCTAGACTAGAGGCATGGTGCAAAACCCCCAGGCTGACCAGGGCAGGCTGAAAATTACTCTTGATGCTGGGTCCCCCAGTACCTCTGACACTGACACCAAACCCCCATCTAATGTGGCCGTGGCCCAGTGGCCCCATTTCAGCTCTGTGACCTGTTCTTCTTCCAGGTCTTTGTGATTTCTCAAGCTCTGAGGTGGTGTGTTCCCTTCCTGCATGAAGGAAGATACTCAGAAATCCACTTGAATTTTTTTGTGCATTCTCACAATATGCTATTTTTTTTTTCCTAGAACAAAAATTGCTTTAGAACAATTAATTTGATGCCACATCTTAGGTCAGGATTAATTAGAGATGTCCAATGTTTGGTATGTGCAGCCTTCCTTCTCTCAGAGAGGCTGACATGAATCTATAGGAATGCTTTCAGGAACATGGTATGTTATTGTCATTAATGTGTGTTATTCATTCTGCATATTGCATTATCTATGCAACATCTTATTCATTTTGATTGTATTCATTTAATATAAAACACTGAGAGAGTTTAAGAGTTGCCCAGGTTAAGGGCTGCAGCAACCACTGGAAGTTCACAGGGAATAATGAATTCTCTCTTGCAACCAAGGAGTGCTGTCTGCTTAACTGTAGTGAATGTGGAGTAATATGTACTAAAAGCAATAGTTCAAAAATACATTTCCAGTTTATTGGATGGGAGCTCAATAATAATCCCTTGCTGTGTGTTTTGATTCACTGTTCCATTATGGAAACTGCCAATTCCTCTGCCAAAGTCTTGGCTCAGAAGATTCACAGTTGATCCCCGTGAAAAACAGGTGATTGGATTTTACTCTCATTATCTTGCCTCTAGTTGTGTTGCTTTAAAAATATGATTCTGGCAAAGAAGGAAGGAGAAAGGATGGAGTTTAAAACTACCCTTAAGCATCAGAAATCAGAAAGAGACTACTTGGGCAGGAAAATGGCCAATGTTTGCCTCTGGAGCAGTTGATGCTGGCCAGTGTCAGAACCCAAAGGCTGAAACAGGAGGGCTTTGGATCTCATCAGGTTCTTTCTTCTGGTAAAAGAATGATCAGAGGGATAAAGACCTAAACCCAACCCTAAGACATCTGGGTAAATAAAACTCAGAGTGGAAAGAGTACAGACTGGAGGAGAAGCCAGAGAAGGAAAAAATGATTGGCATGGAGAAGGGATTTAAGGAGGACAGCTTTTCATTACCTGTTCATGTGGAAAAAACCCAGAACAGACAAATTAATGACAAGAGAAGGAAACAGCTGAAAATGCATGAGAATGTTCTTTAGTTTGTTGGCAAAACAAGAACTGCCTGAGACTTTTGATAACATTCACTGTAGACTTTTAGCAAGAAAGTTGCAAGGTACTGGAAGAAGCTAATGATATGCTAATTTTTAGAAACTTAAACAGCTTTAACCCCAGAAATGCTAAACCGGCTCATTCATTTGATATGAATTCCAGGAAGATTTCCAAAAAACCTTTTGCCTCACCTTGAGTAAGGCAAAAATTAAAATGTTGCTGTGTAATGATGTCTCATCCAGCATTCCCTCCAGGCAGAATAAGTATTCTCCAACTTCATAGTTGTTAATGAAGCAAGAAGTTACTGTTGATGTGATTTACTCTGATTTCTGAGAGGTATTTGAAAGGTCCTGTGGGCCCCTTTGATAAAAGAAACAGCAGCACAAAGGCAGCAAACCCACCAAGGTGGGTTAAAATTGTCCTTGTTCTTGGAATATGGGAGTGAATCCAGGTGCTAACATCAGGTTTCTCCAGGAATCTGCTCTTGGTTCAGTCTGTTCAGTATCTTCAGAGCTAATAACAACAAATCCCAGGTGAGGACACAGCCATGAATAAACAGGAAAAAAGAAGAGCTGGCTATGATACAGCCTTGCCTCTTGAGGAGCAACATTCATCTGAGCAACATGGATTTTACAAATGTGACATGCCAGGGCACACTTCCAGGGACAAAGGATGTGGCAGGAGGATGGGGCAGGCACTTTCCCAAGGCAGCAGCTCTGGAGAGGAGGCAGAGGCAGGAGCAGGTAATCAATCAAGCATGAGCTGTGCTGCAGAGGCATTGCTAAACAGCAATGAAAGAAGGAGGCAGGGGGCAGGACTCCTGATTATTAGGGATCACCCTGGGAATGCCATCTGCTGCAGTGTCAACACCTCCACAAAGGGATGTTGACAACTCGGAGGTGATGAACCATGTGCCTCAGCAGAGGGGAAGGTGCAGCTCTCAATTATTAGTCAAGATAATAAAAAAATACAGCATTTGGAGTATTAAATGCTTCAGTCTGTCAAATGACGTTTCAAAGGTACAGAATTCCTGTGGCTGCTGTGAGCATAAATCAGATTTGCAGGTGCTCCATGCCTCTCGGAGCGTTTCTACTTAGGAGCTTAGACATGAAGCCAAGAACATGAATTTTATTGACTGGCTCTGAAATTCCTGTTAGGAATTATCGACAGCAAGCTGGTTTTGTCACACACCTTGAAGCCATCTCAGGAGATTCTCCTGTTTTTCAGCTAAAGGCCTGTGGGATCATGTTGCAGTAAGGTAGAAAAATCATAAGGAAAGGCTTCATAAAATCAAGGCTGCTCTCCTGGAATCAGTGGCTGGCCTTGTCAAAGCCAGCATTTTGCAAGCTCCCGTGTGAAACCAATCCTGTTGTGAGCAGTTTGCTATAACAATCTATTCCTGGCTAAAAAAACCAGCTTGCACCTGCATAAACTGGTTTTACACCATTAGATAGAAAAATGAAAATTATCTTTCACAAACAACTTCCCTGCACATATACTCTGACAGTTTGAGTGACCAATCATTACAGAATAACAACTACTGACCAATTGGAGTCCCACACGAGGTCTCTAAAACTGGATTAAAAAGGAGTTATGTGAATAAAGAATAGCCTTTTTCCACTGTGAAGAAAATGGAGTCCTGTGTGATTTATTCTGATAGGATCCTTCAAGTCATCCTTGCTTTAGCTGTGTGCACCTTTCCACAGAGGGACTGACCTGTCTGCTCAAAAGGCCAAGCATCAGCTCCAGCAGAGCAATCTGCTTCCTGTGCCAGGCTTCCAAGCTGAGCTGAACCCTGTTATTGCAGCCTTTCCTCTGGGCTCTGCCCAAGCCTGGAGTTTTCATCCTAATATTCCTAATTTTGGGGAAAAGCTTATTTGGCTAGGGATCTTGAGTTAACATCTTTGAGATATACTCTGTCAGGTTATCAGCTTATTAATATGGAAGAATAACTGTTTCCTCCCCTCCTAGCACTAAGCAACCAGACAAGAGAAAATGTCAAGTTTTTGGCCATACTTGACACAGGAGTTCAGCACAGCTTTCTGATTTTTTTTTTTTTCCCTTCAGATACATTTAGCAGCATCTATTCAAGGAGCTGTGCAGAAATTCTGTGAGTACTTTGGCATGTTCTCTTGCAATCCCAACACTGCTCTTTGAGGGAAAGGCACCACAGAAATATTTCAGGTACCCTGCTGCCCATGAATCATGCAAAATGCTCTTGTTCCAGTGAGGGTTTCTTTTCAACAGTGTTTTTTTTTTTTTTTTTTTTCCTGCAATCTTGGATTTTAAAGTGCTTTTTGGAGTTCCTGGTCATGGAGGGTCTGTTCTTAAAATAATATCTGGCAGCAGAAGTGCACACAGAGCTCTCCCTGCATCTGGTGACAGGTGAGCAGTGACACCTGTGCTGAAGCCATCTGGGCTCAGTGGCAGGGCTAGGACCACACCTTGGGGTGAATTGAATTTCCCCATTTCACAGAGCAGGGGTTAAAAAATGGCATGCACCAAGGAAAGCAGAGAAATCTTTTATTCAGCTGCTTTTTCACTCGTATCAGGGGTTGCCATGCATGGGGGAATTAAGCCACACGAAGCAGAAGAGGACAGGTCACCCACTGGGGCCACTACAGAGTCACATCTGATGCCTGAATGTCCCCCCCGTTGGGACACACTGAGGAAAACCAACAAAAATGTAGGGAGATTGCTAATGAACCACTTGGAGAGAATTGATAATGAAAGAATGAATCTTTGGTGGCAGATCTGTAAAAAGAGGAATAAAAGTCTTTGCAGATCAAAAATAAGCAGTGATCCAAGCTTAGACAGTATTTTTTTTTCCTTCATAAAATTATTTTTGTGAGAAAACAACTTCTTTTCCTGCTGTTTTTAATTTCCTTCAAGGGGCTGTAGGTTTTTTCTAGAACTCAAATTACAGGCAAGTCTTTTCTGCAAATCTTTCCATTTTCAGCACCGAAACTTTCCTTGCTGAGCGAGGAGAGACAACATGGAATGAAAAGAAACCCAACCAACCTAAAAGTTTCTGGGTGCAGAAGATGCACAAAACAACCATTTATTCTGGCCAATTTAAAAAATAAATTCCTTCTCTCCTCCCTTGCACTCCCAATTTCCAAGAGCAAACCTGTACCACCATGGGGTGAATCTTTTGGGTGCCATGAATGTGACAGAAGGAGAGACACTGCAGGGACACTGTCCAGGAAAATGGGCAGTGAGGGTGGAGGAAGGATCATCATCATCATCATCATCATCATCATTATCATCATCAATCATCTGCAATTACCGAGGAGAAGGAAACTGAGTTTTAGGAAGGAGGGCAGCAAGGTGGGAGCTGTACTCTGGAAGGAGAGAGAAGTACAGGAAAACCTCAGGAGAAGGATGGGGGTTGCATCACAATGAGAATGGGTGTTTGTTTATTATTATTATTACTATTAATATTATTAACATTATTATTAACATTATTAACATTAATAATAACATTATTATTAACATTATTATTAACATTATTAACATTATTTTATTAATTAATAGGATTAAAATGTTTCTTTGGGTTAGCTGAGCTCCACTATGAGACACTTTTTTTTAAAATAAAAATACATTCAGAACTGATATTTTAAAAATCTCCTTCAGATGCAGTGGTTGCTTTCCAAGCCCCCAGGAAATCCTGGGTGCATCTTTAATGTCTGCTAACAGCCAAGTAAGGGAGCTGAACCCATTTTTTCAGGCCAGGAACCATCACCAGGATATTACCAGGTAAAGGTGAGCGGTTCAGGCAATCTGGGAAGACTTGTGAAAGTACTGATTCAGCACCGTAATGTTTAGGTAAATGCTACAACAGCTCCTTAAAAGAGAAAAGCGAGACACTTCTTATGCATGACTCACTAATCACTGTCTGTGCTGTGGAGCCTGGAGTACAAATTCCTTTTGTCATGAAAATGCTTGCTCCTCTGATCCCCATAACATCATTAAACAGTTCTAAAGAGTAAGTAAATCTTTTGGCACATTCTTTGCAAAATAAGCGTTTCAGGATTCAGACGCATGTGGGTGTGTTTGTGATGCTGAGGAGATTGATACCGATACAATTTTTAGCAGCGGGTGCAGACTGTGCTCGTTGCTTTGCCGAGGGAAAGAGGGAGAGAGGTTTTTCCAGCTCCTTTTCCAAAGCAAATATGTCGAAAATTGAAATGTGCAGGGCAGCCATGTGGGATTGCTGCACAGGATTTGCTGGTGCAAATTAAAACTATTTAGCTTGGCTGTGGATGTAGACCTTCCCTGTTGACACGTGGAATGTTCTTCCCAAAGGGTTTTGAAGTATTTTCATTCTACTTCATTTTCCTCATCTTATTATCTTCATTATATCTTCATTCAACTATCAACCTGATAGTTCAGGAAAAATCCATAGATGGTTTTTCTGGAGACCCTGATGCTGTTAAGGGTATCACCAGCACTTTCCCAGGAAAAACCAGGGTTTCAGACTGCTGGAACACACACTCTGGGTTGTCCCCTGTCTCTTTGAGGAGGACCCAGGGCACGCTGAAGGCACAAGGAGGTTATTTCCTTTATCAGAATTGTGCATTTTGGTCAATTTGTCACTTTCTCAGTTGCTTTAATACCTGGCAATGGTGTTTTTTTCTGGTCCTGTGCACATCAGCCCAGTACCTGCATCAGCTGCCCTGTTGACTCTTTGGAGCTCTGCATCTGGAAAATTTAAGGGACAGGGGGCAGATTATTTATCCATAAAGATTTCACCAATGGTTCTTTGGTATTTATCTATTACCTTCCCAAGGCTTTAGCTAAAATGGGAAGAGCTTATGAGCTTACTGAAAGAATACTGGGGATCTAAACCATTCAAAGACACATGACTGTTCAGAAGTGTAAGAACAGCCACATTCTCATGCCTCATAGCACTCTGTGTGAAATAAGTTTGTACCCTTCCAACACACCATCTGGCAGCAAACAGCACATTGGTTTGCATCCCAGCCTGTGATCTTGCAAGGAAAATGAAATCATATGTAATAAAATGCACTTTTAAAAATCAACATTTTCATAGTGATCAGTGAAACTAATGGACTCAAGAGTGTTTTCAGTCTTCTATCAGAGAATGTTTTGGTAAACAAGTGTCTGCCCTCAGTTGTGATGTGCATATGAGTAAAGGGATTTGTGTCACAGTCAGACACGTGTTCTTGGTGTGCATCTGCACCTTGGAGTGCTCAGAACATTCAAGTTTGCACTCCTGCCTGAGCCATTGCAGTGGGAGGAATCAGATTATGGGCTTTCAACTGGTACCCAAAATATGGGTGGAGGGAGTTGGATGTTTGAGAGGAAATGGAGCGAGTCTGTTGATTCAGGAAATGAGAAACTGGTTGGAGTGAGATGCAGTCACATGCCTGAGTCCTCCTAGAACTGCATCCTCTCTCTTATTTTGATACCTTGAAATTTCAGGGAAGATGATTCATGTCTGTGCTGGGTAAGGCATCTCTCCAATTTAAAGCATCTTCTTTCCTAGCACTGTGATATTTCAACGTGAAAGGAAGTAATAGTCACTTGCTTAAAATTCTCAGCAAATCAGGCAAAAAGCTTTCATGTAGTTGGATAATGGACAAGTGTGTATCTTGGAAAACAAACAAGATAAAATGCAGGCTGATAGACCTGTTCTTATTAGGTTTTATATGGGGAAATTAGTCTGGCCACTTGAGAGATGATGAAATGATTAGGAAGAACCTTCTATCTAGCTGCATACATAGGCTTGTAGAGATTTGATTATGTGAAGAACAACAATGGAGGCTCAGCTTTTCAGGGATGAGGATGGGTTAAAATAATTTAGGGAGAAATTGCTGTAATTAAAACCACTCTAGCTGGCATTCAGTCGGTTTGTCTCCTTCCATTAAGGGTTCATCCTCAAGTTTGCATTAATATTCTCTCATGGTGCCTCATGGTGTTCTAGGAACTCTTTCATTTGCCACTCCATGCAAATTTAAATTCCAGCCTCCCAGTCAGTGTTTTGAAGCACTGAGATATTGAGTAAGTATATAATTCTTAGCTTAGACACTAAACATCTGTTGCCATTTGTGTCCAATTTGTAATTACAGCAGGGGGAGCTGGACAATCAGAGATTAAAAAGATGCTGCTTAATCTTCCACCACATGTTTCTACTTAAAAAGAATAACACACTGGAGAAATCTCATGGCAGCTCGTGGTGTATCTTCTTCTCCCCTTATCCTTACTCAACAGATCAGCCTTCATTTGAGCTCTGTCTGAGATTGCCACAGTCCTTCTGTTTAAGCCTGGGAGTGTGTTCACTCAGACCTGGTTCTGGGGTGTGTTCTGAAGGACTGCATTCTTGGTTTTCAACAATTAAAATATTGTGCCTTGTGGCATTCCTTGGGCCTCTAATAATATCTTATACAGAGTGATTTTTATCAGCCTTTTGGAGAGAATGGGCACTAGGAGAGCCTGTTGAGATGGATAACACAATCCTCCCTCAAGACTTCTGCCTGTGCCATGGAGTGTGCTGGACATCAGACCAGGAGGAGAGTGTGATGTGTTTTCCTCCTTTCTCAAGATCAAGGTGTAGATTTTCCAGTGGGACTACTCAAATGCTTTTACAGAAGAGCTAAAAGCAGCAGCTGTGGTGCAGTGAAGGCAGAGCATTAGGAAAAGGGCAGAAACCAGAGGTTATAGGGTCATAAACATGGCACAGTGTGCTTTGTCTTACTGCAAAGCAACGTGACCAGCATCCTTTGCAAAAGTTATTCATGCAAATGTTTTACCTAAGAGCTCATTCCAGACAGTGGCATTTAAGAAGGGGCAGGAAGGAAGAATTAGGTGCTCCTGAGCAGGCTGGATGGGGCTCTGAGCAAACTGGTCTAGTGGAAGGTTCCCTGGTCATGTCAGGGGGGGTTTCAGCCTGATGATCTTTAGGGCTCCTTCCAATTGAGAGGAACAGTGGATTTGTCTTTACAAACAGGCTGTGGGTCTGCTGGTAGATAAAACCAGCATGGGAGATAAAAGAAACAATGGGAAGGATTCCACTGATTGATGAATGGAAAAAGATATTTGCTTTTACAAATAAACCTTAGGTTTGCTGATAAAGGAAATTAGACATTGAGAGATGAAAGAAACAATGGGGAAGAAAAACCCCTAAATTCCATAAGAATTAAAAATTTAAAAGGAGGGTTATACCTTAGAAGGAAATCTCTGGTAAGTCTGGGCAGTCTGTACCTCTCAAGTACATCAGCCAATAGGGAAAGAGAGAAGGGAAATTTAGCTGGGAAATTGGGATAAAAAGGAGGCTGCTTCCTCCAAAAACCTGAGAGAGCCCAGGGGAATGCCCCATGGCCTCTCCCTTTATTCCAATAAAGTAAAAGGTCTCCTCTGTCTCCTTTTTGGACATAAACCTCTGCTGTTTATAGATTAATTTTCCTAACAGAATCCAAACCATTCCACGATTGTCTCTGGAGCAAGAGATGATGTTGCAGAAGCAGTGGGAGAGGGAAGGGTTGCAGCAGTGCCATCCTGCAGAGGAAGGAAGGAGGGAGGCTGTGGGTGTGTGTCCTTCCAGGAGATGTGGAGACACATTAAAGGAGCCCCTCTCAGGGTGCTGCCCACATGGGCTGGCTGTGGGTCCCTCCCACGGGAGCCTCGTGAGATGCTGTGGGGGTGGCTGTGATGCTGAGTGAGGAAGTTGTGCCTTTTCATTGACTGGAAGAACTTTCTGTCCTCTGCAAGTCTTTGAAAAATGTAAGTGCAAAGTTGTAAGAGATTGACAAAACAGTTGCTGTATTTCAGTGAAAAGGGTTTCACTCATTTTGTACTCGAGAGGGGAAAATGATTTTGCTGCTGGTTGGAATAGCAATATCCAGTGAGATGTGCCCAGTATAGGAGATATCCATTCTAAACTAATACAGTTTTCATATTTGTGCTGTTGGCTTGGGTGCTTTTCCAAGTACATTCTTCTAGTCTTTATTGAAGCTCCAGAAGGTTGGGGTTTTTAGTTTTGTTTTTTTTTTTTGCTTGTTTGTTGTTTTTATTTTGTTTGTTGTTGTTTTGGGGTTTTTTTAACAGCTAATCTAGTGAAAAATTAATTTTCTCTGATTTTCTTTAGGACAAAACTGAAATATTTTTTTTTTTCCCAAAAGAAAATTAACTTGCCTGTCACCTCAGGAGAATTGTGATTTTGTTAGGAATGGGCTTTGGCACTTCAAAGGATTTATTGAGAGATATTTATGAGACACTGAATTTCAAAATGTCAGATATATTAGGTTCAGCCCTTAATATAATGACATGGTAAGGTGGTCTGCCAGAGTTATAGGGCTTTGCTCAAACACTGTGTTCTTTTAGCTGCTTAACAAGGACAATTAAAAAAGCACTATTTACTTGTTCACTTTAAAATATAAACACAGATATACCACAAACACCCTCAGAATTCTTTAGATGTGAAATTAATAACAGTGACATGGATGGGGAAGTGCACGATGCTGGGTGTTAGAAGACAGTCTCAAGTAATTCTTCAGTTTAACTGCATTTTACCCCCTCTCCTAGTACATCTTTAATCCTGGAAAAAACAAATTAAAATAGAAAAGACCTGGACATGAACTCAAGGCTTGCTGGAAGCAATGGGAAAGTGTCCCTTTGGTGTGACCTTTGGCTTTGGTGTGACCTGCAGCAGTCCCTGCCCACCTGTGTGCTCACCCTCTCTGTGCCTGAGGTTTCTGTCCCTTCCTTCCTTCTCCAGGCATGGTCATCATGTTTGCCTCAGCATCGAGGGCCTGCACAAACACCTCCTCGAGCTGCTGGCCCTGGAACAATCCACTTAGAGAATCATGGAATCACAGAGCCACTGAGGCTGGAAAAGACCTCCAAGGTCATCGAGTCCCAGCTGTGCCTGATGCCCACCTTGTCCCCAGAGCACTCAGTGCCACCTCCAGGGGACACCTGCAGCGATTGGCACTGCAGAGCTCCCTGGGCAGCCCCTGCCAAGGCCTGAGCACCCTTTCCATGGGCAAATTCCTGCTGCTGGCCAAGCTGAGCCTGCCCTGGCCCAGCCTGAGGCCGTTCCCTCTGCTCCTGTCCCTGTTCCCTGGGAGCAGAGCCCGACCCCCCCGGCTGTCCCCTCCTGGCAGGGACTTGTGCAGAGCCACAAGGGCCCCCTGAGCCTCCTTTGCTCCAGGCTCAGCCCCTTCCCAGCTCCCTCAGGAATTCTCCAGCCCATTCCCAGCTCCGTTCCCTGCCCTGGACACGCTCCAGCCCCTCCAGGGCTCTCCTGCAGGAGCAGAACTGGACCCAGCCCTGGAGGGACCCCAGCACAGAGGGACAATCCCTGCCCTGCTCCTGCTGGACACACAATTCCTCATCCAGCCCAGCTGCCAGGGGCCTCCTGCCCCCCTGGGCACCCCTGGGCTCGTGTCCAGCCCCTGTCAGCAGCACCCCCAGGGCCTTTTCCACAAAACCACTTTCCAACCATTCCATCCCCAGCCTGTATCATGAAATTAGAGCAACTTCAAGGATCTGAAATGGAAGAATAACAGCATACTGGGAGTTCTGGTGTGTGTCAGACCACTTTAGTGAGGGACATATCAGGGAAGCTGTTCCTCAACAGATAAATTCTCTTTTTTTTCCATCCAAGATAAACACCAGCCCCTTTGCCATCTCATGAACTCAGCCACAGGCCCTGGCCAGGTGATTTTAAGCCTGTGGAGCATTTCTTGCCTGATTCAGTTCTCTGGTTCCAGTAACACAGAGTGTGGAGCAGCAAAATGCAGACATTGAACTTGAAGATGACAGATTATTTACAGAAAATGTGTGGGTGTGTGGCTGTGTGTGTTTGTCTGCAGTTTTTGTGCTGCCGAAATGCCAGCGGCCGTTTCACTACATTTATAAACTTTGCAGAGCATTTAAATCATCCACAGGAAAACATGGGGAGGTTTAAGAGTCAGCAAAATGACCTGCATGGTTCTGGATGTAGCTGGCATGGCTCATTCTCAGCCCTTGTTAAATTTACTTTCACAGTCAATACTGAAAAAATATTCTTTTGTTGCACCATTTCTGTTTTCTTGCTTTTCTAGTTATTCCCTTTTTGACTTGTTTGTTTTTTCCCAAGAATCTCCAACCCACCTGAATATCACAGAACTCTGCCTCAAAAAAATTTCAGAAGTTTTTGCTGTAAGCTTACATATTTTAAGGGGTTGTATAATACATTTTTCCATCTTCTCTGGCATCTTCAGAAAAACATGTCAGGAGAAACACACTTAACACAGTAGAATTTAATTATGCATTAAAGTGCATCAAAATCCATGTCAGCCTGAGGACCAGAATAATGGTACAAGCATCTTCACAAAGATTTGCTGGATTTTGCCAATATATGTTTCTTAGAGTAGCCTGTGCTACTCTGTTTTGGACACGCATGAAATCTTTATTTGTATGAGTTCTTCAGTCACATTTATTCTGTCTGTATATAAACAAATGAGAGCATCCCAGCAATGTGATTTCATGCATTTATCTCAAAGTTTATGATGTCAATTTTGTGACAGAAATATACCTAAGTACTTCCAGAACAACAGACATTATTGGAGCTGGATTGCATTTTCCTCTTCCCCTTACTTAAAGACCTCCTTGTTTTAGTGATCTGTGATTTTTTGCTTCAGTGATAGTGATTTATATTACAGAATCATTTACTGCCAGTAACGGACATGTAGGTACTCACAATCCTTTTGATCATTCTAAGCTGAAGAAACCCTCCCAGTGGAAGATCACAAGGAAAAATCAAGTTCTAGTTTTCCATGGATACATCTGCCCTCACTAGGTGGTGGCCTGAGTTAAATTTATCTAATATTGTGAAGAAAATTTGTGGCCAGAGGTGGGCTGGGACCCTGAGTTTTGGGTTTCCACGTGGCCCACAGCAAGGTTGTCCTATGGAGGGGCCCAAGGGTTGTGTAGTTGTGTTATTTCACAAAACAGCTGTTTCAACACGATAATATCCTTTGTTTTTATGATTAAATGGCCCCTGTTTTTAAGGTGCAGAATGTATTGTCTGCCCTTCTTTCCTCCTAAAGATGCTTTTAGAAAATGACTGCAAATTCTTGCAGGGTGATTATAGAGTGACAGCTGCAGGAAACCTTCAGCTCTGCACAAAAATGATTGATGGTCAGTGGTGGACACCTGCATTTTATGCCCCTCTAGAAATGCATTCACTCAATCTCAGGGGCATTCATTAAATCTAAACTGCATTTTGCAAACTTGAGCACACTGCTCAAGCTGAAGGGAAGTAGGTTTTTTTTTTTTTTTTTGACAGTATTCATTTGTGGGAACAGTGTATAACATGGAATGTGTTTTACTAAACCTGTCTCAAAGTAGAAAGATCTGGACATTTGCTGAAGATGAGATGTACTTCCAAAGTCCTGTTCCTTAAAATTCAGGTAAAAATAGCCAAGCTCTTCCCTCAGAGACACCACTTAATTTGTTCACTCTCAGTGACAGTCATTTAGTATTTCAGGGCTGCAGAACCTGCAGCTTGTATCTCTTTGGAGAAGAAAATTTTATCTTCTGTCTCATTAGCTTCCTTCCAAGTTCATAATTTTTTTCCTGTGCCAGGCAATGTTTGCAAAGCTTCCAATCTCAGAAATTCTTTCTCGCTTTCACAGTGCTGTTGCTGTTTCAGGGTGTTTTTCCAATGACTCCACCAGGCCCTGCATCAGGCCAATAATGGCTATTTGTCAGTGTATCCAGGAGTTCTATTGACCTGTACCATGCCAAATTCCATCAGTGTGTTTGCAATTCCCAAGCTTTTTGGCACGGTAAGCGCGTTACATGGTTGGCGACTCTCAGAAATTGCAGTTTCGTGGTGCTAGGAAAATAATCCTAATAATTGTATATTTCCTATCTGCTAATGGGAAACATGAAGTTCTTTTAATGAATCCATAGGCTGCTGTTCTGATAGGGGCATTTGTCTCTCCACCTACCCCCCCTGCCCTAACAAAATGGATTTTCTGACATTTCTGTGACCTCTCAGAGAAAGAATTAGGTGCACAGTTACCAAGCAACAGAAAGTCAGGCAACACACTTTCAAGGCCCTCTAATTGCCCATAATGGTAAGAGCAGCATCCACGTTCACAAAAGCTTGATATTCTTGGTACTTACTCTGCTGCAGGAACTCATTTACCTTTTATTGCCAGCGTGGTGTTGAGCTGTAACCACCAAAGGAGGAGGTGGAAGTCTGAAGGCTCTGGAGCCTTGGAGCTGCTGTGCACATAGAGGGCCATAAGGATTGTCATTTTCACAATTCATGCCTACATTTCACTTATCCAGAATATTTTAAGTGCTTAACTCACAAGAGAGAAGGCACATTCATCTCTACAATACCAAAACCAAAGTGAAGGCAAAAAAAAAAAAAAAAAACTTACAAAGTCTTTCAAAGATTTAAATGAGAGACCAAAGAAAGGCTTGAAAGCACAATGTATTCTGACAACTTATCCTCTAAGGATTTAAAATGACATGTTTCATGAGTCACACAATGAAATCTCTGTGGGGGGGTGGGGGAGAAATACATGAATACATGTTTGAGACTTTGAAAGGTTTTGGATTTTTTCTCCTCCAGCTTGTGCCCTGACTGCATGTGAGGAGTCAAACTGTCCCCTCCTTGCATGGCATATCTGGGACACTGAGTGCCACTCCTTCCTGAAGCTTTTCCAAGCTTTTCCATTTTATCCAAAGACTGTAGCAGACTCCATCCACTTTTCACAACCCACTTTCCTCAAGGGGGAACAGGAAGCGTTTTTCTCCAGGCACTGAAGAAAAGGAGACCATCAAGAGGGGACAGTCCAAGTCTTTGCCACTGGACATTTTGGCTTCCCTATGGAGGATGGTGCTGGGACAAGTGACAGTCACTGACCCCACTGTCCTGCTGCTGCTCCTTGGGGAAGCCCTTTCAGTGGCTGGGAGAGGTGGTGTGTCTGTGCTCCAGGTGTCAGTGATCTTCTTTCTCCAGCAAGGGGTTGTTTTTGTGTTCAAAAAGGGCTTCTTGGTACTTCTGTGTGTGCTTTCACTTATTTTCAAGCATAGACACGTTGTTCATTAGAAACAAGTAAAGCTCTGGTGCTTCCTTCTCATGTCATTTGCACTGGAGTTAACTCTGGCAAAGTTAATAGACATTATATTGGCATAAATGAAGGCAGGGCCAGAATCTTCAGCTTTTGGTCCCAAGACATAAAGAAAACTGTGAGCTAAGCTTGGCACTGTGAGCAAGAAAGCACTTTGCACACGAGCTGTCCCTTCAATACATTTTTTTTCCTTTTGCTTCTGACCTCCAACAGAAATGAGGTTTGATGGAGAGGTGTCATGGAGTGGGGGTGAAATGGCCAAGGGCTCAGCCATGCAATCTGTCACAGGCTGCAGCTCCAGCCCAGCAAAGCCCAGAGGCACCCAACAACTTTCAGGGAGGCTCACAAAACGATACAGTTCTTCAAAATCAGACATGAATTGCCAAGAAATTTGCAATTTCAGACTAAGAATTTTGAGCTTAGAGAGAATGAAAAGCAGCTGGGGTTAGAGTATCTACATGTACATAGACATTTGAGCTGTGTTTTTCTATTTAGGGCCTTTTTACTTCAATGACTGTGCAATTACCACCATTTCCAGTGGAGTTACTTTGAAACTACTGTGTAGCTTCTTGTATCTGTCTAATTAACTCGTCTCATGACTGTATGTGGAATGTACCACAATTTCCAATGTGGAAAGAACTTCTTTAGACCCACGTTCTGACAATTCAAGAATGTTTCTGCTATTTTCAGTTCTGAGGGTGGGTATTGTTTGGAGACACACAGTCTGGAGGCATGAGAGGAAAGTGAGAGTTATTGTGTTTGCCCAGTGCCTGAAATGAAGCTATTTTTCCTGGTTTTGGCTAGCCTGTTTTTAATAGGAATTGATCATACTGTGAATTAGAATTTCCATTAGGAACTGCATGTTAGAAAAGTAGAAGTAGTTCTGGCTGAATCTGGACTTTTATCTCTACAGGGTCTCTTAGAGCATGTTTATGGTGAGTCTTGCTGTTAATATGGAAATATAAATTACAGTTATACTAGCCCTTTAAATCTTACCCATCTTTCTATAATTATACATTTAAATATTAACAATGTAATCAGCACTACTGTTGGTAGATACATCAAGACATAAACATCAAAGCTCCTCTATATGAGCCAGATTGATACCTGGGAGTAAGATTGGAAAAGCAAAGTTGTTGTGGAAGACTGCAGAAAAGTTCCCATCCTAATATTTAAAAAAAAAATTCCCTATAATTGTAAGAGTTGTGGAGACAAAGCTGTTGTCCAGAACATCTCAGCTGAATTTTGTGTAACCCCCTACTATCAAAAATTGTTGTCTCAGTGTTTTGATAGCAGAAAGTCCCACAGATGTGGTTCTCTGGGAATGACAAGCCTTCACAGGAAGCTTGCTTTAGAAAAAGGTTCATGTGCACAAGCATCTCTTGCAACACCCTAATGAAGGCCAAAAAAAATCCTGATGGAAAAATTGCTCTTGACTCCAGTGAGGGCAGTGAGAGAGTGAGAGAAAAGTGTAACAGTGAGATACCTTCATGACAGAGGCACCCCTGGAGAAAGATGCCATGGTTCTCTCTAATTGGGCATGGTTTTGTTGGTATAGAGATACAGACCAGAAAAATAAAGAGTTTTCTACTGGAAATGAAGGGAAGATTAAGAATTGGATTTTTGTTGCTCATTCTTCTCCCCAGTCCAAAGGACACAGACATCCATATGTGTAACCATCCACATGTGATTTCTCCAAACTCTTTGTGAAAGCTTTGTAAGCCTAAACCACTACTTTCTCCCTTTCTCTAAACATGCAGCAAGGAATAAGACCAATATACCTCTGTTTTTTTTTCCTCTTAGTGGTTAGCATTAGACTGCACAGCAGAATATTAACCATCTGCCATGAATTTTCTTCACTATTATTGCAGCTTTGATAAAGTCCCTTAAAGATTATTACTGGAACTTCAATCCCCCCAGCTCACATCCCTGGACATTTCTATGTATCTTCAGAACACTGAAATTCTGTGTTCCAGCCAAATCGTAATTGCAGGTTTCCACCTCTACACCACAATAAATCACATGGGCACCCCTCAGTCACCTGCCTTAGGAAAATCTCTAGGGAGAAATTGCCTTTTCTGGTGCATGTGGGGGAAACAAGGAGTGCATCATTTGGAAACAAATTGAGTTATCTGCAGAATTAAACAATTCCTTTCTGTGGGCAGCAGTGCTTCACTCTGTCCTCACAGTGTTTTCAAAGAGGAGCAGGTCAGACCCTCATCTCCTTTGCAGCACAAACCCACCTGGGAAGTTTTCTAGCTCTGTCTCCCACCTTGAGCACCTTTGGCTCTGATCTAGACACACCCTCCCCCCCCCCCCCCCATCCCCCCTTTCAGGGTGGAATCTAGAGCTCTCAGTAGAGAAAAATATGAAAATATCTGTCATTCTCAAATTCCAATCTCCTTTCTGCTGACGGCCCTTCTGGATTCTGGACTAGCAGCCCTCATCATCTTACCCTCTGCAGGCTTCTTCTCTAGCTCTCAAAAATAGAAATTGCTCTGGGATTTTTCCTGGAAGGCACCATGAGTTTGCAAAAATGATTGCTGCAGAGAACCTCAACTGAACAGCAACCCTTATGAATGTGCTCAAGGAAAACCACTCCTATATTGCTGTGGAGTGTAACCATAACTGTACTGTATTTATTTCATGAATACCATGCAATATTACAGGCAGAGATTAGTCAGTCAAGTCAGATGTAGGTGGCTGGGGCTTTTGGCACTTGTTATGCAAATAGCAAACAGCAGTAGTAACTCACTCCTAAAGGTAATGACAACATCTATCTGCTGCCTTATTTTGTGTGCTCAGTCTGCTCCTCAGAGCTGTCTGCACCTTGGGGCGAGTGTCAGGGGAAGACTTACTAGTTCCAGCCAGGCACATGTAATATTAAAAAGCCAGGGAGCTGTGGATGGCATCTCCCTGCTCACTGCCAGACCCTCCTCCTGAATGCAGTGAGAACCATTTCACAGAATTCACAAAATGAATTCACAGAATCACAGAATCCCTGGGTTGGAAGAGACCTCAGAATCACAGAATCACAGAATGATGAGGTTGGAAGAGACCTCTAAGGGCATCGAGTCCAACCTATGCCCCAACACCTCAACCAGACTGTAGCACCAAGTGCCATGTCCAGTCTTTAAAGAAACACATCCAGAGATGGTGATTCTGCCACCTCCCTGGGAAGAGCATTTCATTACTTTATTATTCTTTTGGTGAAATTTTTTTTCCTGAGATCCAACCTGTACCTTCCCTGACGTAGCTTGAGACTGTGTCCTCTGGTTCTGTCAGTGCTGCCCGGTGGGAGAGACCGACCCCACCTGTCTGCAGCCTCCCTCAGGAAGGTGTAGAGAGCAAAGGAAGTTGTGGAGAGCAAGATCATCCTCCAAGATCATCGAGTCCAAGCCAGCCCCAACACCCCAACTAAACCCTGGCACCCAGTGCTACATCCAGGCTTTGTTAAACACACCCAGGGATGGGGACTACACCACCTCCCTGGGCAGCCATGCCAGAAACTTTATCACTCTGTGTGTGAAAACCTTTTCCCTGCTCTCCAACCTGTATTTCCCTTGGTGCAGCTCCAGGCTGTGTGCTCTGGTTGTGTCAGTGCTGCTGGAGACAGAGCCCAGCCCCAGCTGAGCACAGGCACCTTTCAGGAGCTGTGAGAGTGATGGGGGCACCCCTGGGTCTCCTTTTCTCCAGGCTGAGCACCCCCAGCTCCCTCAGGACTCCCTCACAAGGTTTGTGTTCCCAGCCCCTCTCCAGCCTCGTTGCCCCCTCTGGATATTCTCAAGCAAGGAACATCAAGGAACAGCCTTGTTACCCAGATTGGAGCATGGCAGCAACACAGCTGTGACTGATTGCTGCTTGTCTTCTTCTGCTTGGCCCCAAAACTGCCACATTTTCACCCTCTGATGTCTGGGTCCTGCCACAGACCATCTTGGATCTGGTCCTAACTCTTGAGGGGCAGCTCATGAGTAATTTCTGTGTCTGGCTCTTACAGACCCACTCCTGGAGGTGTGATCCTGGGAAGGAGGTTTGAGCAGGGGTTCAGAGAAGCTGAGGCAGCAGGGGACTGGCTGAGGTCCTCAGATCTGCTTCAGTCCCTGCAGTGATGAGCTGTCCCTGGTCCTGGTGGGCTCTGCAGAGCTGGGTTGTGTGCTCAGCACAGTGCTGGGCCCTGGGTGCCTTTGTGGAGCTGTCTGGAACATCCCTCTGGAAAAGGGAGCTTGAAAAGGGAAACTTTGGGTTTGATCACCCCACGTGTCTCATTCCTGGTGGGACACAGAGCCCACAGTGATGGAGGACTGGCCTTTGCAAGGGAACTGACACTATTTCCTGGAAGCAGTTTTGTTTTAAAAAATGAAAGCTGTCTCTTCAGCCAGCATGAATATAGATGAAGGGAAAGATTTTTGTATTGGAGAGCAACATTCCACAAAGTCTCCATTCCCAAAGTATTTTCAGCTTTGGCAACCAAGAGGCTGGGTCATCAGAGTCAGAGCAGAAATAAAATAGGAGAAAATCTCAAACTGAGGAGCCTTTCTTTTCCCTTCTGAACTTCCCTACTCAGGCAGATGTGGTTCTGTTTAGCTTTTTCTTTTTCTTTTTTATTTTTTTTTCATGAAAAGAGTTAAGCAGCCAGCTTTTTTGACTTTGACTTGGTTTGTCCTCAGTGCTTTTGTCTGCTCAACTCAGATCCTTACCAGTCATCCCTGTGTACTCCCTGCATGGGCTCACCATCCCTGTCTGGGGACTGGCTTTGCAGAGCATTTGCTGCAGACCAGGCTTCCAACCTTTCTGGAACATTCCTCACTCAGTTTCCAAGCTCAGCTGGAGAGCAGAGTGCCTGGTCCTGTGAGTAGGGCACCTTCACTCCTTCTCACTATATTATTTTTCCTGAGGAGAGTTGCTCCAAACCTTCATGGGTGACAGCTTTGCTGTCCCTCAGAGGTGACCTTCAGTGCAGGTTGGGTAATTTTTGTGCACAAGCTCTTGGAGAGTGCAAGCTGTCACAGGGTGACCAGGTTGCAAACTCCTGGGTGCTCCAAATTAGTTTTTAACACTTCAGACAGACTCTTCAGGTGCTTCACTCAGCTGTTATCTCCATCTCTGAGATTCTTCTGGAATGTTTTGCCAACAGAAAGTAAGATCCTCTAAATAACCTTTCCCTCATCTCCTGGAAGGCCCTCTAAGTAAGAGAAAATGAAAGTATCATTTCTGATGTAATCATGTTCACTTTCTGGATCTGCTTTTAGAATGGAAACATCTTATTGTCATATTTACCCACAAATGAGAATGAGGCCAAATCTGATCCTTTTCAGAAGCAACACAGGTTTGATTTTCAGGCTCACAATGACCTGTGAGTGCTCAGACTTGGTGGAAGCTGGGAACATTTTGTAGGGAAGAGATTTTGCAGTAGCTCTTTCTCCTGAAGGCAGGGGTATGGTCTGTTATGGTCTGTTCATGGTCTGTAGCAGAAATGAGTGGTTTGATCCACTCTGGGTGAGCCATTCCATGTTATCCAAGAGAGACTCAGTGTTTACTTTTTGTTTTCCCCACAGCAGAGAGGGTTGGGACTTTGCAGGGGGTGGCACAATGCAGGATAATGTGGGAACAGGGACAGGCATGGACCTTGTCAGCAACCTCCAAACCTGCCCACAGTCCAGTGGGGCACCACAGTCCAGTGATATTTCACATCAAAGGAGAGCCAAGGCTGGAAAGCTCTGACTAAAGGCAGCTCTTGCTTTCCCAGGAGTGTGTGCTCAGCCCTGTCCTGCTCAGAGAGCTCATAGATCAGGGTATGTGACTGTATAATGGAAGTTGTGCATGAATACAGAACTGGATTTATAGCTTCATATGGTTCCCTTTTATTGGGCTTTTTAAAAAGTGTTTGGTTGAGCAATGTAACATTTTGAATGTAGTCCTTTAAAAAAGAATCCTGGAAGACTGAAATCAAATCACATGAGACCTTAGTGAGTCCTTTGTAGCAGCTGTCATTAGATTCCCAATTCAGGTCTCAACCACATAAGCCCCATGAATGTCAGGGAGCAGTGACTGCTTTTCCTTCTATCCATTATCCACAAGAAAAAAGTCTGGAAGACAGACATTGCTGTGGGGTCATACAGTGTTTGCCAGCTAGAAATGTTTGAAGGATATTTCTTAGATTTTATTTGTGACTTTGGGGAGTGTGGTCACTTAGAGATGTCACTGACAGGGACATAAATTTCATATACTCATGCAGAAAGACA
Organism: Haemorhous mexicanus; assembly: GCF_027477595.1. NCBI lineage: Eukaryota > Metazoa > Chordata > Aves > Passeriformes > Fringillidae > Haemorhous > Haemorhous mexicanus. The sequence goes on from NC_082342.1 coordinate 118,154,178, forward strand.
GGATGAGTCATTGGTGGAGACCTGAATCTGCCACCTTACAGCTGAAGTCATAATTTCACATCTGCAGGGAGTGAAATATTCAACTGGCAAATGATCCCACATCTAAAATGGTCAAAATATTCTATTGGCCTGCTCCTCTCATGAAGGTTTGAGACACAGTCTTTGTCCCCTGACTGGAATCATACACAGGGAAGAAACAAGGAATTCCCCTGCTGGTCTGGAATTTCTAGTCAGTAGTACCCTTTTTTCAAACAGGAGCTGATATATCAAAAGGAGCCCACAAGAAAGATGGAGAGAGGCTCCTTACAAGGGCCTGAAGTGACAGAAAAAGGGGAAATAAATAACACAATAATAAATAATAGAATCATGGAATTGAATAATGGTTTGTGTTGGAAGGGATCTTAAAGATCATTCAGTTCCAATCCCCTGCCATGGGCAAGGATACCTTCCACTAGGCCAGGTTGTTCAGAGCCCCATCCAATCTGGCCTTGAACATTTTCAGGGATGAGGCACCCAAAGTTTATGGATTTGGTCAGCTTGTGCTAGGGCCTCACGACCCTCAAAGGGAAGATTTTTTTCCCTGATGTCTAACGTAAATCTACTCTCTTTCAGTGTGGAGCCATTCCTCCTTGTCCTGTCCCTGCATCCCCTGGGAATTGTCTCTCTCCAGCTTTCCTGGGGCTCCTCCAGGCCCTGCAAGGCCACCCTGAGCTCAGCCCAAAGCTTCTCCTGTGCAGGTGAGCAATGCCTTTCCTCCCAGCAGAGCTGCTCCAGCCCTCTGCTCATCCTGGAGCCTCCTCTGGGCTCTCTGCAGCAGCTCCAGCTCCTCCCTGGGCTGGAACCCTGGAGCTCTGCAGTTGATATCTATTTGCTGTGTCATACTATAAATACAATAAATATCTGACCATGCAAGGGTCACTTGTTCCTGCCCTTGACAAATGGATGCTGCTTTTGGTGTCTCCAACAGCTTCCTGCATGAGCATACACTAATGACAAGTGAAGCAAGAGAGAGTATGGGAGAAGAAATTCAAGGCAGTGCAAAAGAATTCCAAGCAATGTAGAATGAAGAGAGATGAGATTCTCATTCCAAGCAATGAGAATGAAACCAGTCTGTGAAGTCTGTGGCAAATTGGGGGTGGGTGCTGCACGGGCTCCTGGCTCACCCACTGGCACTGACACTGATTTGGGATGAGTGGCATTTGGTCCAGTGCTTTAAAGGTCTAATGACATCTCCTGCTGTCCCAGCTAATAAACAAGAGAGGTGTGGGCTGGCTGTGTGCTGATTGCAGTTTATGAAATGAACAGCAGGTGGGAGAGAAGCAATAGGCATCCTCCCAGACCTCCAGCTAACAATGCCACATCTGACAGTGTGTAGCCTGCTGGACTCGAAATCAAACCTTTTACACTGCACTCCTTGGAAACCGGGAGGGGTGGGGAGGAGCAGAGTGCTGGGGTGGAGGAAGGGGGAAGGTGGAATAATGGGATTTGTGTATGAGATTATCTTTGGTTTTGCTCTCTTTAGTCCTTCTTTTCCCATATCATACTCATATTTCTCTGTTCCCTGAGAGTTTTGTCATCTGTTGGCCTTTCCCAAGCAGTCTACCTGCAGATGATATCTGCTACCTTGGTGGCAGGCACCTCCCTGAGTATTCATCTGTCTCTTGCCTCCTGCCTTTATGTTTTGTCAATCTGTTTATTCCAAATCCATTTCTCCGTGCCCCGTCTTGCTCCTGTCCTTATGCCTATCCATCTATCTCCATTAAAATCTGAATATTGAATATCAATAAAAATAACACAGCCTGTTTGGGGAGGAGGTGGCTTGTGTGATGCTTTATGACTGACTGTTGATTTGTGGTCAAACTCCGTGGTCATAAAAGGGCTGAGCATCAGGCAAATGACACAAAACACACACATCAGCAATTAAAATCAGCTGTATTATCTGGGCACCCAGCAGGGCTGCCTAGTTAAGGCCCTGCCAATGTTTTGATTATTACAACTCCGTACAAGAACTCACGCTGTTCCTCTCTCCTTACCCCCACCTCTGATACCTGACCCTTCCTCTCTTTCACTGCTGACCCCGTGCTTGGATTCCCCCCTGCACCATGGAGCTTTCCTCCCTCCCTCCAAGTCATCGCAGTGCAAAATCCTCTCTCCCCCTCTCCTCCCTAAACACTGCATTTCTTAGTGCATTTTCTCCCTTTCAGGAATGCACTCTGGCATTCTTGCAGGCAGCGATGATTTCCTGCCCTTCTGAGCTCCTGGTCCGGCTGAACCCCACCTGCCTCTGGATCTGTCCCTGTGTCACTTGGCTCACCCCGCCCGGCTCCCCCTTTGCAGGGCGAGGCGTTCTCATCCCCTGAGCGCTGCAGGCTGCCTGGCAGCACCGGGGATTGTGCGGAGCTGCAGCTGCACCTGGGACTGGGCTGGGCTCCTGGGATGCAGCAGCACCTGGGATTGTGCAGAGCTGCTGGGATACAGCAGCACCTGGGATTGTGCAGAGCTGCTGGGATACAGCAGCACCTGGGATTGTGCAGAGCTGCTGGGATGCAGCAGCACCTGGGATTGTGCAGAGCTGCTGGGATGCAGCAGCACCTGGGATTGTGCAGAGCTGCTGGGATGCAGCAGCACCTGGGATTGTGCAGAGCTGCTGGGATGCAGCAGCACCTGGGATTGTGCAGAGCTGCTGGGATGCAGCAGCACCTGGGATTGTGCAGAGCTGCTGGGATGCAGCAGCACCTGGGATTGTGCAGAGCTGCTGGGATGCAGAGGAGCCGCAGTCTCACGGACAGGGTGTTTTCTGCATCACCTTCACTCTCACTGTATGCTCTCACATCCCTTCTCTTGCATCCCTCCTCTCCGTGTGCCTCAACCTTTCCCCCTGCTGCATCTGCCTCCCTCCCCCAGGCTCTTCTCCCCTATCCTTTCAGTCTCCCTGGATATCGAGCTCCAGATGGGAATGTTCCCTGAGTGTGCTGCAGTGTGTTTTTGGAGCCACTGGGCCATCTACCACTTACAGCATATATTGAAAAGACCTCGTGGTGCACAGACTCTGTGGTTATATTTGAGCACTCACCTGTCTTTGCATCACTGTAATATTCCTTAATTGTAAACACTTGGGCTGCTTTTATTGAAATGATTTCAGAGTGGAAGCTCCAAGGTAGTATTTAATTTAGTGCTGTGGGTTTGTTTGGTGTCTGGCCAGTAGACACTCTTTAAAGTGATTCTGCACCTCTCATTTTCCACTGTGAGGATGGTCAAACACTGTCACAGGTTTCCCAGACAAAATATGGATTCCCCATTCCTAGAAGTGCTCAAAGCCAAGCTGGATGGGGCTTTGAGGAACCTGGTCTAGTGGAAGATGTCTCTGTCCATGGCAGGAGGCTGGAACCGGATGATCTTTAAGGTCCTTTCCAAACTAATGCACAATTCTAGGATTTTGTGATGTAGATTTCCTTCTAGGTAAGCAGTTGCAAAAGGGGCTGGAGAAAAGTACTTCCTGCACCCTCTTTGTGGACATCTCTGGTCATGCAGTGAATCAGGGATGGTGTCACCTCACCACAGGATGGGAATGCCATTTGAGACTCTCCAGGGTATCCAAAACATCAGCCAGCAGCTGGAAGATGTGAGGCAGGCCCTAGAAGGGGCATCTGAGGGGACAGTGACTAAATGAACTCTTGCTGCTGAATCTTGCAGTGAGTGTCAAAACCAGGCTGTCCTGAGGACACAGGAATTTGTCCCAGATTCCATTCCTCCTTCCCACCTGGTAAGGAATTCTCCTGCAAGGTGCAGGAATGGGCAGGTTTAGGTTTTTCAGCTGCTTTATTCCTCCATATTAATTATTTGCCTTCCAACAACTGGTCCAATGGTTAAGAGAATGAGGAGAATGAAACCTTTGAGATGTTTTGACAATCTCTGGATGGATTAGGAGGAAATCTGGAGAAAAGCCACCTGCCTCCCAGAAAAAAACTTTTGCAGTCTATGAGATTTGAGCCTTCATAATAACTTGTTAACTCTTACAATCTTTGCTAAATCATGGTCATTCCTGCTGGCCGACCAGCAGGAGAGAAAATTGCACCAGTTTGTGCTGCCTACATTTTGCATGAGGAAGGGGTTTAACTGTGTGTTTTGCATGAAATGCTGATTTTTGCATGAAAGGGTGCAAAATAATATTTTAAAGTGATGAGTTCCAAACTTTCAGCTCATCATCTGGCTTGCTTTAGACATATATCTTACCTAACACATGGATATAATTCTCTGGTAGGGGTTTTATAATTATCCAAGGTAATTAAAGAGGAAAACCAAAGGAAATAAAAACCTTTTCCTACTGTCTAGCATGCAAAGAAATAAAATCATCCAGGCAGCTGCACACCCCTAACTTTGTAATTGCTGGAAATGAGTTCTACTTACCTAGAGCACTGCTTCCATTTCCAACCATTTGTGGCTATCCTGGCCTTGCTGGAACCAGTGACAAAATTCTAACTAGCTACAGTGCTGTTGGATCCAATATTCATGGTAAATACTTATACTCCAGATGGTTAGGAAGATTTTAATTTTCCATGTGTGTTATTTCCATATTTTGTAGATTTACAAACATATTTTGCTTGAATCTGTGGTATTTGTTTTGCTGTGACAGTGAACAGTAAATTATGCCTTTCAAAGCTCTGAGACCAGCCTGAGAAATGTTTCATAAAGTTCTCTTCATGTTTGCTTAATATCTTGCTTTAAAACTGCTTATTTGTGTTTAGTATTGAGCGAGGTCAAGCCAGGAAGGTGAGGCTGCTTGCTGAGTCACCACTAAGCAAACATGGGCCTTCCTTAAATTCACAGAATCAGAGAATCACAGAATGGTTTTGGTTTGGAAGGGACCTTGAAGATCATTTCATTCCAATGGAAGGCAGGGAACCTACCATTAGACCAGGCTGCTTAATGTCCTATCCAAACTGGCTTTAATTGACAGGGATTTATACCCCATCAAAACATATTTCAGTCATTTATTTTGGTACCTTTTTCTCCATTCCTTTATGATACAACAGGCCAAATGAGGTGTATTTCTCTTGAAGGAAAATAAAAGCTGGTTTTTCCTGTGTGTGTGATACAAACCTGAACAAACATTTGTCCATGTGCTGCTTGGAAGTTGAAGTCAGCACCTGACCCCGAAGGGAACATGTTAAAAAGTATTAACTGAGGAGGAAAAGTAGCTCCAAGGCACATCTGGCCAAAGGTGTTTCCCACTCCTTTGCAAGGGTGTGACCTGAGCATGGCCTCACACTCAAGGGTGTCAGTGAGGTGAGGCATCTGGGACTGGGAGAAGTTTTCCCTCCTGACAAACTCTTCTGCTGCTGTAGGGTGAAGAGGGAGGAGATGGAGGGAGAGGATGAGGAGAGAGCACTGCCCACCAGGGAGAGATGTCAGGCAACTACAGGAAGAACAATTCCAGGGCCTAACTGAAGTCCAGGAAGTGGATAAGATGATGGTGTAGGGGGTTTGTTGCTCTTACCATGCAATAGGCTGCATCCCATTGTTGGGGTACTAGTTGTTTTTTTTTGGATTTGGATTGAAGGTACTTGAAATGGTAGTTTATGTTTGGACTTAAGTGTTTATTAATTTTTATTTGTAAAATGGTCTTACTACTGTGAGTTTGGCAACTTTTTATTAAAAGGCACAAAATGGCCAACAATCTCTCGTTACAAGGTTTTTTAAGACTAAACTATCCAATTAGGAACTGACACCTGGATTATTTTCCCTTTTACCCCAATAACTGATCCCAAAGAGCTGCCATGGGGACTTTTCTGCCCAATTACAAGATGCCACCCAAACCCATGGAGAAGGAGGAAGAAGAAGGTGACAAAGAAACCCAGGACCGCACTCTGTGCCCTCCATCTTGCTTCCATCCACAACACACTAAAAACCCCAAAACCTCAATTTCTCACCCAGTGACACACCTGCACTGCTCTCTGTAATCTATTTCACACTTCTGTGGATCCTAATCTATCTTGAAGTCTGGGAAACTTTCTCCATGGATGAGGGTCAAAGTCAGTGCTGCCCTGGGGGTCAGGGCACCCAAGAACAGACAGAAATATTCCCACTGCCCTGGGTTTCCACATCCCATGAGCTGGCAGAGTACCTGCCTGGGGAGGCAGGCAGTGAAATGACACTTGGCAGGGCTAGCATCAGCATGCCAGGCACGAGGCAGGAGCCAGCAGCAGGGTGCTTCCAGGAAACTTGCCTGTCTCTGCAACCTTTAGCAGCCTCATCTCCCCTCCCTGGCAGAGACTGGAGGGACGTGAGGGCTGTGCTGATGAGGGGATGGTTGTGCTGATTGGGAGCTCTGGTGCTGAGACTCTCTCATTGGTGTGCAGGTGCCTGGTAATGCTCCTTGCTGCTGCTTGGGAAGAGGAGTTTTGCTCTCCTTTTAGTTTAGAGGGGTGGCCAAACACAAAACAAATTCAACATCAGAAATGCGTGTCGGGAGGATCCGAGTTAAGCTAACAAAAGCTGGGAAATATGGGGCTACTTTTAGTTTAATGCTGTGATTTTTACCAGCCTGGGGAGAACAGGGAAAAGGGTAGTCCCAAGGTCACTTGAAATTACAGGGCTTTGTGAAGCATTGCTACTGCTAGCAGAAGAGTTGAGCTGGCAGAGGAGAGTTGCAGAGGTGCAGGCCTATAAAATGCATTATTAAAGAAAATCTGAGTGAAATGGCAACCAGAATGGAAAACAGCAAATAATACTTACAGCATTAGAAATTCATTTCAGTTTTATGGCCTATAGCTTGGGTATAAATATAAAGCATTGCATTAAAATTCATGATAACAGATTATAGCCTTCTCCCCTATCTGCACCACTGCAGGCATTGTGCTTGCAGGAGAGCTGTGCTGAGCTATTTGGGGACAGGACTGATAACTCCTGTGGCAGCCAGTGGTGGCTTCCTCCACTCACCACTTCAAAAGCAGCCAACAAGCAGCACCACCATGTCCAGTGACAGCCATCCAGACCATCCAGCCTGACATCAGGAGTCAGATTGCTGCAGGTGCTGAGTGATGCTGAGAGGAGCTGTGCTGCTGCATGGCAGTGGGGGACAGGGAGGGACACGCCTGCCTGCCCTGTCACTGCCAGCTTGTTGATCTTCTGCAATCTTCATGAATTATTTTCTACAGCTGTAATGTATTCTAATGCTCTTTATTCCAGCTGAACTGGACACGTAGCTATGTGAAACAGAAGCAGCAGCAACATAGCTGAGGTTTTGCCACAATTTTCCTTTTAAGACAGCTTTGCTAATCTACTAATTTACTAATTTCCTGGAAAATCATTAAAATTGTCGAAGTGGGATGGGGATGGATGGTGTAACTAAGTATCTGGAAGGCAGGGATGGATGTAGCTGTGTTTCCTGTGGCTCCAAGTTTGAGAAGCAGTTACTGTTCCTAACCTGTAAGGACAGCAGGGGTAACGTGTGCAGCAGCCTCTAATGGGACAGCATTTCTCAGTCAATTGACAGCTTTGAGAAACTTGCCTGAGGTATTTATTATGTTTGAACAATATTGTAAAATATGTTTTATATCCCAACTTCATGATTACTGGCCCGAGCTCCAAGTCCATGTGATGTTTCTTGTGAAGCTAATGTGCAGCACAGAGCTATTTTGCATTAGAATACTCTTTGATTTAGCAGTGTGAGCAAAGTGCTGCTGTAGGGAATACCTGAGCTGAGTTATCTGAGTTTTCTTTCTCCAAAAAAGACAACAGGGTTCTTCAAAAGACAATGAACATTTTGTAGTGAACATTTTGTGAGACAGGAATGGCATTAGCATTGTGATTTGGAGAGAGAGGAAAAACTCACAGCTCTGATTGTTGTGGTTTAAGGCTCTGTCCATGCCTTTAGAGCTCCCCTTTCCTGTCCATATTCACTGACAGATTGCCCAGAGAGGGTGTGGAGTGTCCCTCAGTGGAGATATTCCAGACCTATCTGGACACAATCCCGTGCTGTGTGCTCTGGGATGACCCTGCTGGAGGAGGAAGGTGGGACCTGGTGACCCACTGTGGTCCCTCCCAGCCTGACCCATGCTGTGATTCTGTGACTCTCAATGGATATCATCCCAAGAGAGCTCCAAACAGTTATTCAGTCATTTAGTTTTTATTTAGTTTCTCAGAGCAGGCCACTGAGGGTCTCTGGAAAGCAAAGCAGCTCTCTCCTGCCTGTGCATGATGTGCCTGCACGAAGCTTGGTGTCTTTGAGTCAGTGTTTGATGTGATAAACTCACATTGATCGTGTCAATTCATGCATTTTACTTACTCCATTCACTGAGGAAACTTCTAATGGTCACCAGTTTTGTGAGGATGTGTTTAATGCCCTAAATAAAAATACTTAGTGCTGCTCATCAGCAGGATGAGCTGCCTGGAGGATCTGAACTTCAAATGGGTGGACAGCAGCATGCTGAGGAGGAGAGAGTGGAAATGTCAGCCCTGGCTGTGCAGCTGGGTGCATTTTACACTGGACAATGCTCCTTTCTGGGAGAGGGACAGGGAGTGAGCTCATCATTCAGGGGCTGCATTCAGCAGCACACAATCCCCAGTGAGTCAGGAAATCACAGCTGCCTCCTGTGCTGTTATCAAATATTCCCCACTGCTGGCAGACACAGCCACCACCAACACCAGCAAGAGGTGATTTTTACCCTCTCCTTTGTCTAGGTCTGAATCAAGCTCAGCCCACCCCTCTATGTGTACAGAGAGATTTAAAAAAAAACCAAAAAAACAAACTTGAGCCATGTGTGACTGGTGTGGTGTGACAACTCCTGTAGGGAGCACAGCTGAGATTCATGGATTGCCCAAATTAATCTTTTGGGTCAACTTGGAACATAAAGTTGGGGAAAGCTAATGTAGCTAATTTCACTGCTAATCAATTTAGCAGAAACATCCAGTTACTATCGTTATGTATTAATCCTAAATAATTTTCCTGGGCTTTCCCAAGGGCCTCCAGGATGATGTTCTTTGATGGTAAAAGCTCTGGTTTTCTACCTTTCACATGCAACTTTGAATGTGTTGTTCTGCATTTTCAGAACAAAACTCTGGAGCATGCAGAACACTGATGGTATAAAGCAGAATGAAATAAATTAAATTTACTGCAGTATAGATAGTGCAGTGGACACTGCATTACTTTATTTCTTTACATGTTTAATTTTAAAAAATCCCTTCACTGAGATAATCTGATTATTCTTTGGATTTTTTTTTTTTAGTGTCTTTTGTCATATTTCTGGTCTAATTTGCTGGGCATACACAATTAAAGGAAAGACTTGATTATAGTGTTTAAATGGAGTAAATATATTTGAAGCCAGGTCTGGGGATAAATTCAGAAATACAGCAAAGTCTCCAGGAGGGGCAGTGATTGGATGCACAACCTGGGTCAATAATCTGGCTGTGGAGGGGAAACTGGGCAATATGAGCCTTTCTCTACCACTCCTATATGAAAATATACAGATCAGCTTCTCTGAGGTCCTGGGTGAGTGGAACTGCCTCCACTGACAGACAAATTCAAGTGATGGGAATGACCTCCAGACCTTCTCTTGCCCTGAAGCTCTCCAGCAGAAGTGGCATTAAGAATAAGCCTTTCTGGACCAAGTGGTTTGTCCATTTTAGGGTGACTGTACCCACTGACTGAAAGTATGGTAATTCCCATAATTTTGAGCTGACTGGGTCTCAGCTTGGACTGCAGCTCCCAGAGCAGATACAGGAGCTAAGAAGTGATTATGAACATCTGACCTTCTGGATCCATCATTAGTGAGAAATGAAGGGTTGGTTTATCTGTCGTCCTAGGAACTTTTGATTTTCCTTCACAGAATCCCAGAATTCTTTAAGGTGGAAAAGACTTCCAAGATCATTGAGTTCAACCTTTGATGCCCACCTTGTCCCCAGCCCAGAGCTCTGAGTGCCACCTCCAGCCCTTCCTTGGACACCGCCAGGGATGGGCACTCCAAACATCCCTGGGCAGCCCCTGCCAAGGTCTGAGCACCCTTTCCATGGGGAAATTTCTCCTGATGTCCAACCTGAACCTCTCCTAGCACAGCTCAAGGCTGTGTCTTCTTGTTCTGCTTGCCTGGGAGAAGACCCTGACCCTCACCTGGCTCCAACCTCCTTTGGTGTGTGAGCAGAACTATGAACCTCTATAGATTTTGTTATCTTTGTTGTCTTCCATAGGTTTATTTTTTTTTGTTGGTTTTTTTTTTTTTTTTTTTTTAGTGCTCTGCAGAAATAGGTAGAGAAAGAGAGAAAATTATTTTGCTGGATATTTGTTTTGAAGGAATTGAGATCACCTGTCAGCCGGCTAAAACAGCTTATGAATCAAAACTGGAAGTTTAAAGAGGAGAAGCAAGTGTAATGTCATCCCATATTACAGAGATGGACTAAACCCAAGGAAATGAAGGGCTCAGGAGCACAACACAGCACGAAGGAAGTGCTGCAAAAATTGCAGCTGGGACTTTTTGGATGATCAGACAGGAGCAGGACAGGATGGGTATGCACACACACTCTGAGCCTTAAATCCTCTCTTTTAATCTTTATCAGATACAACTATTTCCAGGGAATGAAGGCACTTGGTACAAAGAGAAGGGTGACATGACAGGAATACCTGTAAGCAGAAGCTGTCATGTGGTTTTGATCATTTTGCTGCTGTAAAAACCCCCACATCTTGATGCATCTTGTCTTTCAAGAAATAACCATAGCTGTGTCGCTCATTCTGTCTAGTTGCTTGTTAACACTCACCTCTCCACATCTTTGTGCTTTCCAGCTGCTACAGATGGGATAAGCGGTGGTGCCAGGCAGCCTTTGCATGTTTTGGGCTTTCCTGTGTGGAACAAGACAATAAATTGAGCTATACATGGGGAGTATAGCACAATAGGGTGGGATTGTGGGGTTGTTGGAGAGGCATTTATTGAGTCTTAGACAGTGAAATTGCAGAAACAAGCATGGCTTGTTTCTGCAATTTTGGATTTCCAACTTCTTTTATTACCCAGTAGTTCTGGAATCTTTAAGAAAACCAAGAGAAAAAAGAAAAGAAAAAAGAAAACCAGAAGCAAAATTGCTTCTGCAATTTTGGATTTTGAACTTCTTTTATTACCCAGTAGTTCTGGAATCTTTAAGAAAACCAAGAGAAATCAGCAGGCTCACCAATCCAAGAAGCAGTTTTTTATAAACATGTCAGATGGTGACCAAACTGTGTTCAATTGCAAATGCACCCAAGGAAGCAAGAACACACCTACGGGAGAAACCACAGGCACCATCTGTCTTTATTTAGGAAGTGCAGTCTTCCCACTTCTTCCCCTTTCTTTCCACTCCCTTCCTCTCCAAATGACTTCCAACTATCAGACTGTCCTTGAATAAAGCTCTCTAGTTCTGTCAACAGGTTTCAATGCAATGACAACAAAAAAGCCTTATATTCTTTTCCCTTAGCTTTGTGAAGTTGTTCAGCTTCTGAAATGAAATGTCCACCTTTGCATGTTGTAAATTCCCTTTTTCTTGATGGGGAAGTGAGTTGTGGGAGACAAGAATCACAGCCAATATTTCTTAGAATTCTTATTATTCATTAAGCTGCTATTAGGGATCAAAACAAGCTGTTATTGTTAATGACAAATAACTATTCAGAGAGCACACTCACTCCAGCAGAGGACTTGCACCACCACGGAGCAGACAGCTCCCAGCTGGAGCAGAAGCTCTGGGGCCATTTACCCAGAAGCAAAGGGTTGCAGTGATGTCCTGTAGCTCATGTGTGCACATGACCTTGAACAAATGCAGCAAATTCTTGGTCCTGTGTTTATCAATTCTTGCAGGTTCAAAAAAGGATCATCAGTCCCCAGGGCTCATCACTTCTCAGGAAGCTTTCACTCCTTACATTCTCAGCATGTATTTTTATTTTTGGCATAATGTTGTCTTGCAACTTCTTTTTCCACCCAAATTTACAGGCACCTATAGTACCCAGTCTCATGGAAAGGGCCTTTATGATGCTGAAGCTTTACATTGTAAAGTTTGCTGCATATTTTATTAACCTTAAGAAGCAATATATTAATGACATGCAAGCAAAGAGAAATAGTGGCAGGCATCACATTCATCCATCAACTCTGCCAAACACTGTGCTGCAAGAAGCAGAATAAGCTCATAAAACATTTCTTCAAGCTGTGCCTTGTCAGTTAAGTTCCTGCAGGTTTGAACTGCAAGATCAACCCCCTGGCTCCTTTCAAGGGGCTGGAGCTGTTCTGGGTGAAATGGTCAGAAAAACAGATCCACTATTGCCTCAGCATTTTTCTCCCTCCTCAAAAGTAAATCAAAGCCAACACCATTTTTAAAGGGTAAAATATAAGAATTGATGTGAAAATCCAGACATAAGCAGTAACATCTGCCCTACCCTGATGATACTCAAATATTGAAAGTTTGAAAAAATTGTTACTAGACAGAAAAATTATGTGTTAATCCTCTCTGAATTATGGAATGAGGATTGGGTTTGCATCTTTCCCACTCCCAGAGCTTTTCCCCTGTGCTTGGCACTGGTCAGGCTGCACCTTAAATCCAGTATTCAGTTTTGGGCCCCTCCCTACAAGAAAGATATTGAGGGGCTGGAGCCTGTCCAGAGAAGAACAGTGGAGCTGGGGAAGAGTCTGGAGCACAGCAGGAGCAGCTGAGGGGGATGGGGCTGGTTCTCCTCCTGGAGAAAAGGAGTTTCAGGGGAGACCTTATTGCTTTTCCATACTTTGAAAGGAGGTTGTATCCAGGAGGGTGTCTGTCTTTTCTCTCAGGAAACAAGTGTCAGGATGACAGGGAGCCAGGGGAGGTTTGGACTTGATATTATGAAGAATTTCTCCATGGAGAGGGTGGGTAAGCTTTGGAACAGGCTTCCCAGGGAAGTAATAGAGTCACCATCTCTGAAGTGTTGAAAAAACATGTGGATGTGGGGCTTGAACACATGGTTTATTGGTGAACATGGAGGTGGTTCTGGGTTGATGGTTGGACTTGATGATCTTGATTAGAGGTCTTTTCCAACATGGAAAACTACTTCCTTGTCACAATAGAACACGAAGTGAACGACACTCACACGCTGAGATGTCCAAGGCAAAAAAGGCACATTTATTTCTGGACCTCGATATTTTCAGAATTCCAAAAGTGACCATGGGTTGGAGGATGAAATTGCCACCTCTCCAGCCACACTGGTCAAGCTAACAGTCCATCAATTCTCTCCTCCTCCAGAAAGGAATGCAAAACAATCATTATTTACATGAAAAGTTCATGAGAAACTCCATTACAAAAATGTAAACATCAGACGGCTTAGAAGAACTTTAGAAGAACAGGGCGACACTTCCTATGTGAAAATGCTTTTCCAATCATCTCTGTCTTGGCTGGACTTCCTCAGCAAGAACAGGGAAGTAAAGGTGATGTTGAGGAGACCACAGATTGACTTTCCATGGCAGAAACACTGCACAAGGTCAGAGGAAATTTGTTGAAGGATGAAGTGACTGTAATCTGGAGAAGCCAGGCAAGGGAGGATGAACCTAACTGCACCCCAAGCCATCCTCAAGATTCTTGTGGAAACTGAGAGCAAGGAATGTTTGCCTTGTTTGTTATGATGCTTATGGTGGTTGTGCTGCATAACCCTGAAAAGTACAAACACAACAACTTTCTCCAAGAGGGTCCTTGAATGATAGACTTTGTGCCACAGTGTACTTTGGGTTGCAGAAGGACAGAAAAGTGTGCCTGTTTCTCTGCTGCTGGGGTCTGCACACACCCTGGTAGAAGCCACTAGTCCTATTTCTATGAGTCTTTGTCTAGGAAGAAAACCAGAGAAGGCAAGTTAAGAGGGACTGCTGGAGTGTTACTGGAGAAAGAGAAGAGCACATTTGTCTACAAAATAGAGGTGGTACCTGGAATTGGAAAAAAGTGCCCCATTTAAGCCTGGAAAACAAATCCCCATGGCACATGTGTAAGTAGCTTCTATGTTTGGTGAGCACTGAGAGACACGACTTGTATCATATGTTTTCCCTGAGATTTGAGTGACTACTCCAGCAACGTTTCACTGTCCTTGTTCATCACCAGAGCATCTTGATGGACTGATGGGCTCCAAATCATTCAGTTCCTCCCCTGTTCCTCCATTATGTGGGACATGTCCTTCTCTGCAGTTTTAGAATCAAAACCTAGGGAGTGAATGTGGAACCCACTGCTTTCCTTTTAGGCTTTTTCCTGCAGTGTGTTTGCACATCCATGGTATGATCTTGGATAGTCTGGCTCAGAAGAGAAGGTTCTCCCTGGGCACATACATCACGATGCACATTTTTGTGCATTTTACAGTATCCACAGATTTCAAGTGACATTTGTCATCTCCTCAGTAAGGTGGGGACAGAGAAAGCAGTAGAATTAAAAGGGAAATGTTTTCTCATTTTGAACATTTTCTTCTTTCAGAAGAGAAGTCCAGGTGCACCCAGTGTAACTCCAAGGAAATATAGGGCAACCAAAGGAATGCAAAAAGTTTCAGTGGTGGCCCATAGGGGAGATTTCAGTCTCATTTTTTCTTCCTGCCTGCCAAACTAGTAATAAGGCACATCTTTACAACACGAGACATGCCCAGATTAGAAAGGAAAGTCTCTTTTCCCAAAACTCCATTCCAAACAAATATTTCCCAGCAAGATCTACTATAGTTAATCCAACTGTTATCAGACCACCAGAACAAAGCAGTTCACATAAAGCTCTGAACAAGACAATCATGGGTGTTTGTGCTCTTTTCCAGGTCCTTGTTTTCCATGCCATTTGCATGAGATTTTATTGCAGTCATATTTCCTGAGAGCCACCTCTTCACAATAATTTACATTCTTCTTCAGCAAACCATACAACTGGGAGACCTACAGAAGTCCTGAAAGCAAATCCAGCATTGATTGACTTTCATCTGGAATTGGCTCTGTTATTTATTGACTTTCATCTGGAATTGGCTCTGCTACTCTGCTAAACGGGTTCCTCCTCAGTGCTTTTCTAGTGAGAAAAGGCCTTTGGCTTCACCAGATTCAGTACTTCCAGTCTTTTCAGTTTGAGACCTCTGCTCTCTGCAGATCTTTCACAAGTGTCCCAGAAATCTGTCTTCTAGAACTTGTCTTTCCTCAGGGGACCTGTCCTAGTCTCTTGTTCACACTATTTCTCCTCCAAAAAGCCTTTTTTCCTTAATGGAATCTCACTCCTTCCATTGTTGCCAAAACACAGAGAAATGACTCTGAAATGTGACTTGCTTTGTCCAGAGAATAACCACATTGTGTGATATTCATTTTTCCTTTAACTTGGCCCATATAAGATGAAACTGAACCACAGAACTGTAAAAGTGCTTCCTGGAAGGGACCTCTGGAGATCACCTGGTCCAGGCTGCAGAATGAGCACCACCACCAAGTCAGGGCAGCTGCAGCTTTGCCCATCCAAGCCCTGATGAAGAATCTCTGATCCTTCCTGGATCCTTCCTGGGTGACCTGTCCCAGTCTCTGCTCTCCTGGAGAGAAGATTTTGGCTATGTCATCTTTGTCAAAATGTTCATCAAGTCCAGAGGAGAGTCCAAGGAGTGTTAGGACAATGCTCTAGGGCACAGGGTGTGAGTCCTGGGCATGGTGCAGTGCAGGGCCAGGAGCTGGACCCCACCATCCCTGCGGATCCCTTCAGCTCAATGTATTCTATGGTTCTGTGATCTACTTCATGATCCCAGATCCTCCCATCAACAATTTAAAGAAGCTTAGTTCCCTGATGTAGCCCTCCCTCAGCTGATGTAGGCCCTGGGCCAACCTTCTGTTCTCCACAGGACCTCCTACTGTTTCTCCTTTTGAACTGAGGTGCCCCAAGCTCAACAGGGTAAATTCAGTTGTGGTCTGACCTGAACAAAAGGGGATTCATAAGTTCCTTTGACCCCCTGACCTTGCTCCTCCAATGCAGCAGGCACACAGCTTGTTTAATTTGGGTTGAGGCCACACAGGTGTCTGCCACGACAAATAAATTTCAGCAGCTGCAGAGCCACTTTCTCCTCATTTGCTACTGATGCACGAGGTTGCTCCATCCCAAACTGCTTCTTCTTTAGCCCCATAAGGTTTCTGTTCTTCATGATCACAAGTTTTTCCCAGCCTCTCTTATGGGAAGACTGCAAGGAAGCCAGACAGGAGCCCTTTTTCAGGAACTGTAGTGAAAGGACAGAGGGGAATGGGTACAAAGTGAAGTAGGCCAAGTTTAGATTAGATATTGGGAAGAAACTCTTGACTGTGAGGATGGTAGGGCCCCTGGAAATGTCCAAGGTTGGACAGGACTCTGTGCAGTCTGGGATAGTGGAAGGTGTCCCTGCCCGTGGCAGGGGGTTGGAACAAGATGATCTTTCAGGTTCCTTCCAACCTAAAGCATTCTGTGATTCT
Source organism: Haemorhous mexicanus (assembly GCF_027477595.1). NCBI lineage: Eukaryota > Metazoa > Chordata > Aves > Passeriformes > Fringillidae > Haemorhous > Haemorhous mexicanus. The sequence continues at coordinate 118,170,572 of NC_082342.1, forward strand.
ATGATTTCTCCCCTGCCCACACAGCCCTGCTGTGGATGGGTTTGGCAGGAAAGGGGAAGAAGAAATGTTCCACAGCTACTGCATCCCTCAGAAAAGCACTCTCCTGTGGCCCAGACTGCTGCAGGTATTTCTGTTCCTGGGAGTCTGGCACTCTGTGCTGGTGTCTCCTCTGGTTTTTGGGGAGCACAGGGCTCCTGGGTGCCATGCTCTGCTGTGTTTTAGCTCTGCACACTGTCCAGGCTGAGGGGGCAGAGGGATTACCCAGCTGTGTCCTGTCTGCATGGGCAGAGATGTTTGTGCTATCAATAGCTCCTGGGAAATTCAGCTGTTAGTGAGCAAAATGTGGCTTCTCCATCGTGCTGTGGGTAATACACTCTATTGATCAGAATTCTGCACTAAAGCACTGGTAAAATATCTAATGACACGTCTGAGAGAGGAGTGCCTGGTGCCTGTGGTCCCTCCCACATTGGACTGAAATGCCCTCTGCACTCAGAGAACCTAAAGCAATTTTGACAGCTCAACACAGTCTATGCAGCTCTTCCAAAAATGTTTGGGGTGTGCTTCTTCTTGTGATTCTATGAAAAGATCACGAGCAACTTTTTAATGAAGTCTTTGTTTTGGAGGCAGTGTGTTGTATAATAAAGCTGAAAATAGTTGTGGGGTTTTTTTTCTGGGTCAGCTGTCTGTCATTTCTGCTGGTTTCCATATTCCTGCTGATTCCTCTGAGAAAACTGAAATTATAGAAAGCACACTATATGAATAAACAGATCAGTCAGGTTGCCTTCATTAAAGTTTTAAGGGGTTCACTGGCCACAGGCTCTGTAACTTTTTTCTGGTATTGTACTCTGCAATTCCCTGCTCTAAGTTCCTCCTTTTCCTTCTTTGGTCAGCCTGGGTGAGTGATCTTCACACCTTTGTTCTCCTCTGCTATTGGAAATATACTTTTCCACCCATCCTCCAGTCAAGGTGGTACTCAAACCACCCATTTAGATTCTTAGTTTAAAATTCTCAGTTTAAAAGTTTGTCCAAACCCCTTTCCTTGTCACCTTCCTCCATATCCTCTTTTCCTGGTACACAGTTCTCATGGAAAAAATCCGTTCTGACTTTCTGTTTTCTGGGGTAAAGAATCCTCTATGTCTATAAAACTGTGCTCTGAGAAAGAAATCCTGCACAGTGGCCTCTATAAAAACCTCTATAAAGCTTTTATGAAAAAAGCAACACCAGAACAGAGAAATGTGGGGGTTTTTGACTATGCCTCAGCTTTCTGAGGGAATAGAATTTCTGTAAGAATAAATGCCAAAGATGATGAGTATGAAACAGCACTTAAGATACTGCTAAAAGAATAGGTGAGACTAAATTAATGAGTGTGCTTCTCTTCTTTGTATACAGTAATTCTACACAAAGAGTGAGAGATGCTGGGCAGCAATGACACAGGAGAAAACAGGGATTTTATTTTTAACCATGCTGCCTCTTGATCCATTTGTGATAATGTCAGGAGTTCCAAGAGGGCTGCAGTTCCATGTGGTGACAAACAGCCTGGCAAAACCCTGCTGGTGCCTTTTCTGCAGCAGGAAGAGAAGCAGGTGTCTATTTGGAAACACTGCACTTGTGTAGTGCCTTTCAAGTCACTTTCCCTGCACCCCAGGATGTTGGATGCCCCATTGGAGAAGTGGCCTCATGCTGCTGTAGGAAGAAATGTGAGATGAGAAAAGAAAGTCACAGTTTTCCCTTTCAGAAATGCTGCTGCATCAGGCCTTGATGCTGTAAATTTGTAAATTCTGTAGAGGAGAAACTGCAGGTGAAAATAAGGGATTCTTCATCAAAACAAGGTGATCTGGGCCACAATAAAATTGATTTGTCTGATTTAGGAGGTACCACAGGGACTATGCAGATAACATACTAGAGAAATTTATGCTGACATGACTAGCTCCTTAGTTCTAAAGAAGCAAAGGCTGTAAAATAGAAGATGAGGGCACCTGTGAAGATTTCTCAAGTGAAACTTAGAATTGAGTGTTTATAGGATACCTGTGCATCAAACAAAACACAGGATATTTTGTTCCAGGTGTGATTTGCAAGTGTAGTATAGCCCTCAGTTTGCTGACTCTCATAAGCACTCTCATTGTGGAGCATCTTTGCTATTTCAATGGGTTGTCTTGACTGAAATTTCAACCAGACCAATCTGAAAGTGTTTGGAAAAGATTAATGGAGTCCTTTTGTGGTGTCTCAGAAGCTGACTGCAAATGTGGAAATAATTTTCCTGCCTAGATGCAGATACCAACAGTTTTCCTGAGGTTACCAAGGAAGTATTGTAGAGAAACTGGTGCTTTGATTCCTCTTCCTACAATCAGTGACTTAGGGACAGTGGGTTTTGTGAAATAGTATTCAAGAGACCTAATTAACACCATGATTGCATTTTGATGTTAGAGAAAGTGATGTCTTCATTGCTTTGTATTCACAACAGCCATAGTTTGCTCTTCCAAGTTAATCACACATGGGATACTTAAAATCCAAAGGAACAAAATTTTAATCTTTTTTTCATATGTTGGAGAATTTCTTTCCAGCTAATTCTGGATTATATCTGTGTTGCTCCTTAATTTTTGACATAGTTCATATCTTGTTTTGAAATACTTGGATTTTCGATACTGAATTCCTAGAACTCCTCCTGCTACTTTTAAGTTTAAGCATATTTGACAGGATGCATTCAATCAATGATATAATCATTGCAGTTAATTGAAATAGTTGGTATTTTCAATAAATAATAAAAACCCAGAGCATTTTTCACTTTTTTTTTTGGAACATTTCTGTCCATTACCCTGTACCTCTGGGGGATAATTTTGAATTCTTTACAATTCTGTTGGGAAAAAAAGAAACAACTCAGACTGTAGATATTATTTTAAGTGACAGCATTTTCTGTCTTTCTAACAACCCTCCTATTTGCAATTCAGGGATGGTATGGATCATCAGCTTTCACTTTTTGCACAGTAGACTGCAAAACAACCACTCTGTGTATTGAACACAGAAAATTCAAGCTGGTGATTGTTTTTATAGAGAACTTCATTTTGAGATGCTGTGCCTATCCACTGGAAATTTCTGTTTCCCCTAATAGTTCACAATTCCTCTATTTTCCTATTATGCATCCAGTGGCTATGGATCCCATTTGCCTTTTCTGCAAACACAAAAAGACTCCATCACCCTCTCCCTCATTCACATATCTCAGGCTTTACTTCAGTTCTTGTCTTAACTTTCTCAGCAGATAGAGAATAGGTCTCAATTTTCTCATTAATACTCTTTTAGTTTTAAAAATAGCTTTCATTCACTGAGTGAATAGATTTTAGAGTATTTACAAGAATCTATACAAAGAACAGTTATTATTTTTATATAATATATACTTTATAATTATACTAGAAATTTAATAGAAATTATATAACAATATTAATTAGTCTAAAATACCATATAAAATTATATTATATTCTATATAATATTTTATTATAATAGATAATAACGTTATTATTTCAGAGTAATATAGGAATTCATGAATGCAAACAAGAAATCAAATTCTTATAATGTCTATCCCACCTTATCAGTCACTGCTGTGTTTCCATTTTGTAAAAGGTTAATATACATCACTGTGTGCATGTACACAGATACAATAATAAAACAGTTTGGGATGGAAGGGATCTTGAATGAAATGAACAATATCAGTTGGTTTGCTCCATGTCCAAGGAGCCATTTCCCCATTTTAAACCACTATTAATCACTCTGGTTAATACTCCAGAGTGACATCCTTACATAGTATACAGATTTTTCCTTCAAACACCAAAATTTCCTTGTTACCCTATTCTTGTAGTTTTAACATGTGTGTTTATCAAATGCCCCTCAGACCTAATCAAATGCAGTCCTAGTGAGCAAAATTAAAACAGCAGAAGCAATCAAACTGTCTGCTGAATTTTGTAATATTATGTTACCATTTCTTAGCATTTACCTTTAAATGAAAGGGAGGTACACTGAACAAAGTCATTCAAAGCTAACTCAAATTTTGGAAGCCTGCTGTGTCTCTTCTTTCCCCCAAATTACAGATAAAGCAGCTTTCCAAACAGCTGTACTCACTGAAAAAATTGAAATCAGCTATCCCTACAATGTGTTTCACTTGATAATGAGCATATCCTATCTGAAGGATGATGCATGTTCATATTCACATTTTCTCAGTTTATACCATTTTTAAACTATTTTTTTCCTAATGCCAGAAATAATGTAGAAAAATGTGGGTATAACTGATTGAAAAGCCTTTGTGTTACAAGAACACATTTGAGGAGGCTGGGTATGTTCAATATGGACCAGATTCTGCTGCTTTCAGGGGTGGACATCAGGGTCCTGAGGCTGCTAAAGAGCCTGAACAACCCCAAATGGCCTCAACCTGGACCCAGAACTGTGGGTATGGAAATCAAAATTCAGCCCTGCAAGGAGGTGATGTAAATGTCTTTCACAGCAAGGAGCATTGTCTTTTGCTGATATTGGCAAATGTTAATTTTATAACCATCATGAGTAATTGAAACAGTGCAAACTGCTCTAGTTAAATAATAATAAAAAAAAAAGTTAAATAGTTCTAGTTAAATAATAAAAATATTCCCTATTTTTTATTATTTCTGCAAAACCCAGAGGTTTAGATCAGGGCTGGTCCAGGGTAATGCTCACTGTGTGAACATGCAGTGGGACACCAGCTCTGATCCTGAGGTGTTTTGTGCTGAATAATGAAAGGTTGAGGAAAGGGAAAATCATCACCTTTGCAAGGAAGGAACACCAAGATGTGAAAGGTCAAACTGATGCCAATCAGAATTGTACAGATTGAGCTCATCCAGCCCTGGCATGAAGAAGCAAAGAGAATACATTTTTAATTTCCTTCTGGCACTCTATAATACTGGGGTTAATTGTTGGTTTTGGTATAAGTTTTGTGTGTGTGTGTGTTTTTCTGTTTGTTTTGGTTTTAGGGTTCATATTTCATGTTCTCCAGATCAGGGAGGTGGTTGGGGTGTGGAAATGGAAATATGAGAGGAAATGGGTGAGGCTGGGATATGGTGAAGATGCTGGGTGGCTGCAGAGCTGGGAATTTTGCTGCTGGGACTATGAGTGACTTTAGCTCCACAAGTGCTTAAAGAAAGCCCTTGAGTGAACACAGATTTGTTGCATTTATTTATTTATTCCTATTTAATGCAGATTTGGGTTAAGACAGTGTTTGCTCCTGATTTGGCAGAAAACTTGGGATGACTGTCAGCTTTTCCATGAACATGGTAAGACCTGGCTGTGACACAGAATAGCAAAACTGAAATGGCAGTAACCTGGGAGGTTTGAGGCCTTTGCTTTCTCTGCATGCTTTTGGTTGCAAGGCCAGGGTTAAGGAAACTCTGCATTGTTTCTTTTGGCAGATTCACATTCTGCAGAAAAATAGATTTCTCAGATCCTTTTCCTCTTAAAGACCTCCCACAAAACTCTCTGGTTCACAGAAATACCTGTGGACAGTGCACATCTATCACCTTTTAAGAAGTTTCACCACATCCATCACTCAAATCCCCCTAAGCTTTCTCCTAAAACTTCACTATTCATAAAGTTTCCACTGAAGATTTTCCATTGCTTAGAATCCTCCTGCACCTCTGTCCTGGCTCAGATGAGGAGCCACCTGCAGACACAAGTCAGTCAGTAGTTTTTGCCTTTCCATCTGGGGGTAATGGCAAGGGATTATCAGTGCTGGAGCAGAGGGATCTGGTATTCCTGCATGTAAACCTGGAAAACTGTCTGCAGCTGCAGCAGGATGAAATTTGAGCCAGCTCTGCTGCATTGGTGGTGGTTCACAAGGTGGTGGTGAGCTTGAATTATTCCTGTTGCACAAGAGAATTCTTTTATTTCATTGAGAAGGAAAATGGTGGTTTAGAGAGTGGTTGGGGATGCCTTCTCATGTTTGGGATATGCTTTCTCTGCCAAAACAGGAAAAATAAACACAAATAACTCATTTTGAAGCAGATTTCTCAAGATAAAGCTCTGTTTCTCACCTCAGCACAATGAGTCAAGCTGAGCCCTGCAGAAAGGATGGGGCAGAGCCCTGAGCTGACCTTCCCAAGCCCTGTCACAGTCCAGGTGATCCTGCTGGGACTCTGCAAGACACGACCAACACCTGCCCAGCTGTGGCTCCTCCTGCTGCTCCATCACAGCTCTTGCCACTGAAGATGGATATGGAAAACGTGCTGGCTGATGGAGTAAAGCTCATTTGGCACACACTGCAGAGGAGCTGCTTTACCTGCTTGTCCAGGGCAAGAAACAAGGTGCAATTCTCTGCTGCATTCAGTCCTGCATTATTGCCTCAGTGGAGTGACAACGTGGGGGCAGAGCCAGGAGCTGCTGGCTAAAATTCCCCCCAGAGGTTGCCATCATTCCCCAGGGCTTTGATGGTTTTTTTTCAGTATCCCATCTCCTTCCCTGAGATCTCTGCTGACCCCACACTCCAGACACTGCTCAGCCTGTGACCCTTTGAGCTTTTTGTCCTTTTTTCAGGGGTTCTCCATTTCCCAGTGAGAAGAGAAAGCTCTGTTGGCTGGTGGATTCCCAGCTTGAGTCTCTGCCTGTTCTTTCCAAGAGCACTAAATTCACTTCAGAAATTTCCAAGGAGTTTTATGAGAAAAGCCCATCTTTTCATTGGCATCTTGTCATGCCAATATACAGAAACAGTTATTTCACATCTGGGACCTCTCTGTATGGTAGGTATACATAATTTTACCACTCATCCACTTTAATAGGTGCCCAAGAATGCTGAAAATAGGACCATAAATTTGTAAGAGATTAAACATTTTCATAGAAAAAGAAAATTCCAAAAAAATAAGCAAGGTCTGGGATGTTCTGGCACCCGTTTGAAAAAGATATTAAAAACCCCAATCTTGCCTTTTATTTTATGACTGTGTATAAGAAAGCTGAAAAATTCCCAACTTCCAGTAAAAGATAAAAGATTAAAAATATACTTCTCCTCATTTTGTAGAAAACTGCTCTGTTAAATCTAAAATTTAAATCATAGTGTTTGATTATCAGTGCTCACCAAGAGGATTACAGAACAGTCATTAAATCTTATTACAAAGCGAAGTGCAGAAAGTAATTGCACATATTTGTAAGTAGCTTAGAATTGATTAAAAATGCATAAAGAAAAACTGGAAAGTTTTCTGCAGGCTCAAGGCTGCTAACCCCTCTGGGTAAACACACAGCAGCTCATCCCACCAGGAACATTCTCTGCATCCTCATGGTGTGGCAAGGGGAGGATTTCTCCCTGCTTTGAGGACAAGGGCTCTGCCCATGAGATCATTTGAGTTGCTGTGAGCTACGGGAGATAGGGAAGGCCTGCAGTCATGTTAAAGCTGGGAAGCTTTAGGAGAAGTTTAATTTAAGCTGTTCCTCAGGCTAAGCCTCCCCTTCCCCACCCCCATCCTGAACTGAGGCTGCATTTTCAAAGCCATGTGTGGGGAATTAAGCTCTCCGGTTCCAGGGATGTTAATGTGATTTTGTGAGCAAATATCCTCCACTCCAGCACAGTGCTGAGCCTGTGCTCTGCTCCAGGGGACTGTGGGCTCCTTGGGAGCAGAGGAGCTGTGCCAAGGCAAGGCAACTTTAGAAACACATTTAACTCTGGGTGAGTTAGATGCACACGGGATTTTGGCTGTTTGTTGGTCCTTTGGGATGGTGGGTGAGGAACCTTCCCTGCAGAGGCTGAGCAGCAGGTTGGGATGGGAGAGGTGAGAAGGACATTGAGGACCTGGAGTGTGTCCAGAGAGAGCGACTGTAGCCACATGTTCTCTTCACAGAGAAAAGCAAGGCACAACTTCCCCAGAATATTTCTGAGATTCACATTCTCTGAACTTCAGAGAAAGGAAAAACAATTCTTATCTCGTTTGCTGTGCCTGAGTTTGTGCAAAAGTAGAATGCAGTATGGAGATAGTTTACCCAAAATGATGATATTTTGTTTCCTTGGCCTGTCAGGGCCCAGCGTGTGTGAGTGTGGGGGCTGCTGGGCAATGGAGCTGGGGAAGGGTCTGGAGAGTCAGTCCTGTGAGGAATGGCTGAGGGAGCTGGGAAGGGGCTGAGCCTGGAGCAAAGGAGGCTCAGGGGGGCCCTTGTGGCTCTGCACAAGTCCCTGCCAGGAGGGGACAGCCGGGGGGGTCGGGCTCTGCTCCCAGGGCACAGGGACAGGAGCAGAGGGAACGGCCTCAGGCTGGGCCAGGGCAGGCTCAGCTTGGCCAGCAGCAGGAATTTGCCCATGGAAAGGGTGCTCAGGCCTTGGCAGGGGCTGCCCAGGGGGCTCTGCAGTGCCCATCCCTGCAGGTGTCCCCTGGAGGTGGCACTGAGTGCTCTGGGCTGGGCACAGGGTGGGGACCAGGCACAGCTGGGACTCCATGGGCTGGGAGGGCTTTTCCAGCCCCTCCAGGGATTTTGGGACTCTGGGGTTTCCTGAGGTTTGTTCCTGTCCCTTTCACCTCCATCCTCTCTCGGGAGCTGTCACAGCCAGGGGGGTCGGGCTGTGCTCCCAGGGCACAGGGACAGGAGCAGAGGGAACGGCCTCAGGCTGGGCCAGGGCAGGCTCAGCTGGGCCAGCAGCAGGAATTTGCCCATGGAAAGGGTGCTCAGGCCTTGGAACTGCTCAGGGAAATTTGGAGTGCCCATCCCTGCAGGTGTCCAAGGAAAGCCTGGACGTGGCACTCAGAGCTCTGGGCTGGGGACAAGGTGGGCATTGGGCACAGCTTGGACTTGATGATTTTGGAGGTGTTTCCCAACCTTCTGTGATTCCAAATGTACTCCCCCTCTGGATGACACAGGGCAGCTTGAGCACCTTTCCACCCTCCCTTGTGCTCAGCTGTGGGATGGTGAGCTCCCAGCTCAGCCTTTGCTTCAGCCTTGACAAGTGTGGCTCATAACACAATGCAGGGCTAGTCTGATCCTCTGCAACCCTGGCCTCAGCATGCAACTTGTTATTTTTAACTTTCCATTTCAGCTACTCACACATCTTCCCTGGCAGCATGCAGAATATTCCTGAAATGCTGCATTGTGTCATGGTTTGCCTTTCATTTTGGATTAGTTTTTTTCTCTCCACAAGAGTGGTGGGTGGTGTTTTGGAGGAGATGGAGGTTTTTCCTTGCTTAGTGCTTTTTTTCTCTCTTTTAAACAGTGCTTTCTCTGGCAGGAATCACACAAACCTCTTATTTTTCAAACTTTTCAGAGAGAGAGCATGGGATTTTTTTCCTGTGCATGGGAAAAGAAGGGAATGTGCCTTTTCCATCAACACTCTCTTACCACACAGGGGCTGGACAGTGACAACTAAAGGCTGGGTGCCTTTAACTTCTGGGAATGAGGCACGGAGAGTCATGGCCTTGAACCTGCAGTGCAGTTTCTCTACAGGGACCTTTTTGATCCAATATCCAGAGCCAAGGCAGTTTGGTTATTCCCTGCTGTGCCCAAATCTGGGGATGTCACAGTGAGGGCATGTTGATTTTTTAATTACCAGTCCCATATTGATAAATTTACACCATTTCATCTTATTTTCCTGTTTCAGCTCTGGCAATCATGTGAGAACAGAACTGGAGAGATTACAAAAGATTTTGCTGTTCTGTATTCATTTAGAACATCTATATGGGCTTTTGGATAATCTTTATTTGTAACTAGGAGAAAAATACATATTTTGTCAACTTAGCTTCAACTCACTGCTTGGGACTAGACCTGGGTAGCTGTCCTTCAAATTAATACAAACATAGGAATTAAAGCACTACATAATGAGCTGAGAATATATCTCTCAGAGTTTACTATTGATTTACTGTCCCAACGTTTCTGAGAATTACCCAGTGCATAATCTATAGAACCAAGTGATTTCTCTGCAAGGTTGCTGCTGTTTCTTAAGGTTTTATCTAAAGCCTTGAGAACTGATGGGTTTTTTTTTTCCTAAAAGCCATCTAAGAATCTTAGGTTACTTTCCATACCAAGAAAATTTCTTGCTACAAGGAGCGTGGAGAAAATGCACAGATGGGAATGTCAGGGAGCAGTGAGGGAGCATTTTGTTGCTCACACAAGATGATAAGGGAAAGACAAACTACAAAAACCTGGTAATTGGCAGCACAGAAACCATTAGGTTGCTGTGATTGCAACAGAGTAAAATCCTGAATTATCTCCCAAAGTGAGCCTGTAGGCCCCTCTCAGACCCTGAGGGTTTCTTCAGACTATAACATCACAAGTCAGAGGTTATTCCACTTCTTTTTACTTATTGCTCGTTACAGGTTCTCCTGGACAATCCTGAAGAGCACCTGTAAAAATGGCTTTTCCTTGGAGTTTTTCTTGCCATGCTGGTTTTTTGTGTCTCATAAATGGGAACTCCTGTAACAGGCTGGTTTGTTTCTATGTACAGAACTTAGAGAACATCTTTGTTTCTATGTACAGAACTTAGAAAACATGACCCATTGTATTTCAAATTCCCAATCCATTTGTCCCTATTCAGAAAGCTCCAGCTTGACTTGTGACTTCATATTTTGTAGCAGATCAGAGATTTCAGTGGCCCTTTAGCACTTAATTGTTACTCAGCCTAATTTCAGATCTACTTTTCTTCTTTTCCAATCAAATTTCAAAGCAATGAAAGAATTTCCACCAAACCCCAGAACTGAGTTTGCCTTTACATGTAGCTGGGAGAAGCCAGAGACCAGGTGTTACTTTTGAAAGGGATACTTTCAAAATACTTTCTGTCCTGATTTAAGAAATCTTTTGTGATGTTTCCAGAAACATCACTTCAGCAGGTTTTAAGCACGTAGTAAAGCCAGGGAAGTCAGAATATTTCCGTTCACATGCCTGAGTGTGATCCTGAATCTTTTCCTTTGCTGGTGAAAAGGACTCCTTGTTATTGTTTTCACTGCCCTGCATTTTTCAATGCTCACTTACACCATCATTTGTTTATCAGCAGCCAAGTAAACTTAAGGCAAACTGCAGTTTGTTTAATCACTGCCTTGAGAAAACTGTAAGCTGATCCTTGTATAAATGAGCAGGCACTAGAATTTGCTTTAACAGTTTTCAGTCCCTTTGGTAATGCAGAAATTGTCTTTGATTTTTGCCAAGTGTTTTTTTTTTTTTTTTTTTACTCAGTGTTTTTAGGTAATCACTATTTAGCTGGCTTATGTTCTTGGATTTTCCTTTTTTTCTCCTTCCCAGGAGATAAACCCAGTAAAATCCTCCCCTATTGAAGTCAGTGGCAAAACTCCCACTGAAGCCAGGATTTTATTCAGCCAAAGAGTTTCTTGCAAATAAGGTATTTAGATACTGCACTCTGGGGTGATATTCATAAATTTAATGCTGTTTCCTCAAAATAAAAATTCCTATATGTTAGTGAGCCTCTGTGTGGCTCCCACAGAAATGCTTCTCCTTAAAAACCTATTCACTGTCCTGGAGCTTAATGCTTTCACTAAAATCCATAAGACAGCAGTGAACTCAGCTGCCCTGACTGCTTTACATGGTGCCAATAACACTGTCAGTGGTTTGAAAAGGAAAATAAACACAAAAACCCCACAAATGGGAAGGCTGCTTTCCTGTCTGGACAGGTGGGACACATTCAGATATGTAAATCTGGGTAAATCTCAGCCAGACAGTGGTGCCAGACATAAATTTCTGAATCTGTGGGAGCCTTTCAGGTCCCAGAATCACTGAGGCTGGAAGAGACCTCTGGGATAACCGAGTCCAAGCTGTGCCTGATCCTCACCTTGTCCCCAGCCCAGAGCTCTGAGTGCCAGGTCCTTCCTTGGGCACCTCCAGGGATGGGGACTCCAAATCTCCCTGGGCAGCCCCTGCCAATGCTTAACAACCCATTTTCATGCAGAAATCCCTCCTGATGTCCAACCTGAACCTCAAGGGCAACTTGAGGTCACTTCCTCTCGCCCTGTCCCTTGTTCCCTGGGAGCAGAGCCTCACCCCAACCTGGCTTCAGTCTCCTTTCAGGCAGAGAGCAATAAAGTCTCCCTTGAACCACATTTTCTCCAGGCTAAACCCCTCTGCTCCCTCAGCAGCTCCTTATTTCACTCACAGGTAGCTTTAGTTAGGTACTGACCCCGGAATTACTTCTGCATGAGCCACACTTTGCACTTGGCTCCCAGAATTTTCTGATGCTGATCTCACAATGTCTGCTCAGACATTTGAGCTTCTCTTTGACCCCAGTGTGAAGATCCCCAGCTGTTCAAAGGCCTCTTGTGGATGAGGATGCCCAACAGGAAATAATTTGTCCCAAGGCAATGGAAAGTTCAGGTGACAGGGTGCAACAGGGACCTGTTTTCCTGTGGCAAGTTCTCACCATTTACCTGTGCTGAAATAAGTAATTTAAGAAGGAAGCAGGGTTATTTTGTGTTCAATAGTAGCCTCAGGACTCTCCACTTCCATGGTGATTGTTATTTTTGTGTTACCTGGGTGACATTAAACAGCCAGGTTTGCACAGACCACGGTGCTGGGCATCTTTAAATTTGAAAAGATTGGGCAGGTTTCACCTTTTTATGTCTGTCTTCCACTCAAACTGCTTGTTCCACACAGGGAGATGCACAACAAGAGAGCTGTGATATGACCTAACCTTTAAAAAATGACTGCTGAGTTTGAATATCTCTGTGCCTCCAGGCCCCTGTGGGCAGTGCTCAATACATCCTGAAAATTATTCCTCTTAAAGGTGTCTCTGGATAGGAATCCAGGAGGAAAAGGCACACAAAATCACAGGTCAGCAAGCTGAGATCAGGAGCTGCAATTAGAGATGTGCATTCTCACACATGCCAGCATGCACACCCTGCAAGGCTCACTGCAAAGCAAACAGGTAAATTCTACCTATTGTTAAACTGCATGCCAAACCTACAGAAAATGTGCCTAATTATGCCACATGAGCTCTAAAAATAAAATATTAAGGTAAAATACTACCGTAGTCTCTATGCAAGTACTTCAAATGGAATACATAATACAAAATATTGATTCAAGAGGGGTTGGCATATTGAAAATCAAATGAGTTTTTGCCATTGCTGAGAGCACAGGAGCCCAGTGTAATCAGCCTGTTCAACTAATCATTACAGCAGTGCTGTTTGTGGCACTCTACTTAACAGTCTGTCAGCAATTCCGTGAAAAAAACTTATTTTCCAGGGATTTTTATTCTGGCCATAAAAGGCTGCTCCAGTGTGAAATTAAAAATACATGTAGAGATGTGAAAGAACAGAGCTCCCCCACCTCTCCACCCAAGTGGCTTTTGGAAGGTTTGATGCTGGGTCACCAAGGACAGCAAGAATTCTGCCTTTTATGTCAGTAGGAGTAGAATTGGGATGAAAGGGTCTTCTGGTGATTAATTGCTGTCAACAGGAGCTTTGCTTTTGACCTCAGCTGAGCTTAGTTTTGCCAATGTGTTTTAATCACCACTGTGTGGGGAACTCTGAGGTGCCTCGGGGAGGGATCTTTTTTGGCTAAAATAATTGTTTCCTCTCTGGTAACACCCTTGGAAAAAGCTTTTCTGGTGTGACACTTTAGTCAATGAGGGCCAGTGCTGCGGCCCAGGTTCCAAGTAGAGTAAAAGCTGTTTCCTTCTGTGCCAAAATGGAGATTTTCCACCACAGCATTTATGCTGAAATCTGGCAACAGAAGCAGCAGACTTCAGGACAAGGGAGTAATGTAGTTTGAACACTCCTGACTACCCTGAAAGATAAGATTTGACACTCCTGGACCAGATCCTGAGCAGCCTGATCTGATCTTGCTGCTGGACCTGACTGCTGGGAGTGGAAGCTGGAGCAGGAACCTCTGAGGTGCCTCCCCACTTCCATTATTCTGTGTCTCTGGGAAGTTCTGCAGGACTCTGTAACCTCTGCTGACACTGAGAGCTGGTCAGATCCCAGTTTAGGGTCAGCTGTGAGGATAAAAATTCCTGTCTAGGACATTTAGAATCACAGCTTGCTTTGGGCCCCTGGCACAAATTGCCCAGAGAAGCCGTGGCTGCCCCATCCCTGGAAGTGTTCAAGGTCAAGTTGGACACTGGGGCTTGGAGCAACCTGGGATAGTGAAAAGTGTGGTTTGGAACTGGATGATCTTTAAGGTCCCTTCCAAACCAGGCCATTTTATGATTTCAGCATCATAGATGTGATTAAACTTGCTGGAGAAATGTCTTGGATTGCTGTTCCATCTCCAAAATGAGTGATTTATCTGACAAGATCTGGATTCAAATGATTCATTTTCTTCTCTCTTCGGGGACCACTTAAAACTTTATTTATACAAAAATTAACTTGAATTCAAGTGTTGAAGTGCTTCTGGAAATGTTGCCCTGTAGAGTTACATTAGCAGTAGCACTGGAATTATATTCCCTTTCATTTTCTCTGAGCTGATAAAGCTGCAGTGATGTGGCGCAGGTTATTGAAAGGTATTCTTTTACATTTCTTAGACAGTGACTAAGACATAGTTTAGTAGCTACAAGAAAATTATCAAAATCAAGGGACATGTGGACAAAGTACACCACAATGCCATAAACCTTGCTAGATCTTAATTAAATGCTAATTAATGAGATGCTCTTTGTAGTCATGTAATACAAACCACACCAGCCTCTTTGTTCAAAAGACAGTAAAACTACCAATGTGATGAAAGAAATATCAGTTGCCAAGTAAAAGTAATGAGTTTTTTTGGAAGTTGGCAAGCTCTCTGAGGCAGGGAGGGGAGACTGTGACCCTGGGGAAAATTTGAAGTATGGTGGCTTGGTGAACACTCTGACTTTACTTCCATTCCTAAAATGGGACAGCAAGATTGTATTCAACTCATGACAGAAAATATCAGAGTGAGAAGGTAAAAATGAGCAGACATAAAGCTGTGTCACTTTCCAATATGAAATGTATTGACAGGTTTGCTTATGGCACAAAAATAAAACAAAAAATCTGTATTCACATTTATGGGAACACTCTCTAAATATTTTGCTTTTATATTGACTTGCTTAAGAAGTTTCCTGCATGTGGAGGAACCTTTCTCAAATTCCACACAGCCCTTTCCTCCTTGTTTCATTACATTCAGACACGTATGATCCCTCAGTTACTGGAAGTTTCCAGCCATCTTACCTACCTTTAAAATACTTATTTTCCTCCATCTTTGCTGCCATCCTTTTGGCTGCTGTTTGCCTTTTCTGGATGTGATACTATCCTTTGGTCAGCAGCTGAGGTAATTTCTAAGCATGGAAAAATTGGTTGCTTATAATGCAAAAAAAAAAAAAAAAAAGGGCAAAAAAAAGGGCAAAAAAAGGATTTTAAGAATAGATAAACAAACAAAGAAACAGTAGCTTCTGTGCTCAGCCATTTTGCAGCCTTACACCTTCCTCCTGAGTCAGCTCCTGTGCCTGTTTGCTCCATCATTATCCTGGCGGAAAAATGTCAGAGTGATGGAGTACCTATGAGCAACTTCCCAGAGAAAAAAATACAGGGATTTGCTGAGCAAGCATGAGAGGTGCTCCACAGAGAATCCTAATATCTGACAGAAAATCCAGGACAGGAGCAGGTCCCCTTGCAAGGAGGCACCACTGGTGGAAGCACTGTCACAGGAGCAGAACTGCTTCTTATGGGTTTTATTTTTCTGATGGGCTGTGGCAGGTCCCATATATATATATATATATATATATATATATATATATATATATATATATATATAAAAATAAAATCTATATAATATATATAAAAATAAATATATACATTAGAAATACATATCTATTAAAATATAAGACTGTATATATATATATATATATATATTTAATAAAATATGTTTAGTCACACCTATATTTATAAGTAAAACCACATCCCTAAAATATTATAAAAATGGTAAGGCTTTGATGCCAAGTCTTCAAACCTTAGGGGATGCCAGAGTGAAGTTGTAGTGGCATGTATTTTAAATTACATTCCCCTCTGTATGTGGAATGATATAATCTTTAATTACATGACTCCATACTAAGTTTCACATAGGCTGGCTGTGCCTTTCAGCACATGCAAGAGGCAGAGCCCTTGGAAAGGGGAATAAAGTTTTTTGTGACTTGGCTGATTTTTGTGGTGTTTTCTGTCTGTATTGCTGAGCAAAGCCTAGCATCTGAAAAATAAAATAACCTTGCTGAATAATATTTCCCTTCCTCAACCCCTTTTCTGCCCTTCCTACAGACAAGTGGGGCAGCTGCAGACAAATGAAAATTTGAGAACAGAATAGAAATATTCCTCTTGTCTTCTGCTCCCATTCCTGATATCTCTGTAGGAGGGATATAAATTTTAGGAGGAAACCCCATTTAGCACCTCCATCCCTGGAGTGGTGTCTGTTCAGTGGCAATGCAAGAATTTATTCTATGTGACATCAGCAACTTGTAAAGAGATGGAGCAGGCCCAGCTCCACCAATGTAGCTGCTAAAATAATACATAAAACATGCCAGTCTGCATTAGTGAATTGGAATTTTCATTTTTTCTCTTAATGTTAATCCTTAGCCAAACTCAACCCCACAGCACATCACTGGGCTTAGAGCAGCTCAGCCTTCCTCTGCCCTTCCTTCATGTTTCAGGTTATTGCGATTCAATAAAATACTAGAATTTCCAATGTAAATGGTTATGATGAGGTTATTTTTCTACATGGTCAGTTGTATTTAGCAGAGAAGAGTCCAAAAATCTTTAACTGAAACCTCTTAATGGAGGCTGTGAAAGCTCCATAGATTGGTCATCACAGTTCAGGAACAACAAAAGCTGCTGAAATGGGGTGGGTTTGAATGGAAAGTTCTGGAAAATCTTCTTTGGGTGTAATGCTGCATTAGCAACCTGCATCCAGGACAACATCCATCCATCCATCATCCATCCATCCATCCCTAAATCCATCTATCCATCCACCCCTCCATCCATCCATCCATCCATCCATCCATCCATCCATCCATCCATCCATCCATCCATCCATCATCCATGCATCCATCCTCCCTATATCCATCCATCCCTAAATTAATCCATCCATCCATCCATCCATCCATCCATCCATCCATCCATCCATCCATCCAGCATTGGAGGGAGAGGGGAGGCTTTAACCCTCTGACGTAGGGCCTGAGGTGGTTCTGCATTATCTGACCACATCATCACAGCCATGGAGAAATATTCATCATCTGTGTGAGCCAAAAAGAGAAAATCCCCAGACTAGGGAGCCCCAGAGCTTTCTAACTCAGCTGGAAACCAGCAGGACTTGCCCTGTAATTCCCACTGCACATAGCAGGAGTATGTTCACATCCTCAGGGAGGAGAGTTGAGGTTTGTGCCCTACATTGCTTTGAAAACTAAAACAAATCAGCTTCCTGTCCCTACTCTGATTTAAAATGAAGAGGAGAAGATGTTCTCCTGCGCACTGCCTATTTCCTCACACATTAGTTTCTTTAGGAAAACTGGCTCTTTTTTCACTGATAATTATTGTGTTCCACTGGTGACAAAACTGCCAAAATTCTTTGTGGATGTGGAGAAATTAATTATTTTTTAGCTCAGGTCTGAGAGCTTCAAAAAGGGGAAACTTGAAACATTTGTTCTGTGCAGTTTTATTCCACCCAGCTCTGAAGAACACAGACCGACGCCGTTCACTGGAGAGAGATGTTCTGTATTATTTCAGGGGTTTATTGTTACCAATATAATTTGGGAATGTGCTTTGCTCCCCATGGAAAAAGAACTGTTTCACGATGTACTGTACTTTCTCTTCTGAAGTTCTGGGTCCTGCTGGATGCTAGCAGTTTGGAGAGGACATTCATTCTCCTACAAAGTGTATAAAAATTACTCAGTGGATGTCTCCTGGTCCTGCTTCTCCCACCAAGGAACCCACAAATAGCTCTAGAAATGTCTGCTGCCTCCTGTTTCTCCCTATTTTCCATAAGGCTTGCAATCATGCAGGTGAAAGGGAGGTGGTTCTCAAGCTCAGGGTTGAATGATTACACAAAGCAGGGGGCTTGAACTTTCTCTGTCCCAAATCCCTCACAGGCAAAAACTGGCATAAAAACTCCTTTTCCCATAGGAATTCTGTGCTTGGAAGTGCCATGGGAGTGTGTCAGTAACATGGAGTGGTCTAACAGAATATGGGATGAGCTGAACAAAATATAAACCCCACAGAGGCTGACTTGGCCACTGGGCACACCTGATTCAGGGGTGAGAGCAAAGATCTGACCACTGACCCCACCTTTAGTCAGGAAGTACAGCAAGGGAGTTCTCACCACAACACCACCTTCAGAGCTGTCCTTCCAGGAGTAATGAGATGCTCCATGAATTAATGTAGGTGCTCAGGGATATTTTTGTGCTTCTGGAGATAGAGGGGAGTTTTTGGCTTCTTTTTAGTCACAATTCTAACAATAACAACATTTTTGGCTGCACTAGTTTTAAGAAGCCTCAATTATCTCTAAGTAGAGAAAAGCATGATCAATAGGAATGAAAAGAGGATAAAAGAAGGCTGTTATTTTATCTCTTTTTCAAGAGGAACACAAAGGAAATTTTGGAGGAAATCTTACTTTTAACCAAAAAAGGAGAAGGTCCTCCACCCAGCAGCTGGCAGGCAGCTGATTTTTATGCCTCACACTCACATCTCAGGGGTGTTGCACACTGTAATGACCATGATGCCTTAACGAGCAAAACCTCGCCCCAGTGACAATGAGATGTGGACTACCAGAAAGTCAACACCCAGCCAGGTCAGATGTGCTGCCCCAGACTTCTCTTTCTGATCTGTTAAAATATGACAGACTCCAGGAGTGACTGTGTGTGTTTGGGCTCAAACTGCTTTCTTTTTGCTCAGGGTTGAGTGGTCTTTCTTTATTAAATTTGAAAACAGCGTTCTGACCCTGCCACATTTTCCTCAGGAATGCAACCACTGTGGTGTGGTTTGTTTAGGATGAAGATATTTTCTGGGAGAAGTTACCCCCCTAAAAAAATGTTTCTTGTAGACTATAATTTTATTTAAAATGGACAAATGCCCACTGCCAAAATATGCATTTTTGTTCCAGAAATGACTGAATGTGGCACTCAGTGCCATGGTCTGGCTGACAAGGTGGGGATCAATGAAAGGTTGGACCCAACAGTCTCAGAGGTCTTCTTCAACCTAAATGATTCTCTGATTTTTTAATAATTGCAGTAAACTTTTAGCCCAGTTTTTGTAACCTAAAGACATACAACTTAGTTGCTATATTCCCATATACTCCTTTATCAAACTCTACTAGAACAACTAATTTACATTTAAAAGCCTTTTTTTTTGGGGTTTAGAATAAATAAGGCAATGAAAAATGTCATATTTCTCTAAGAGGAGGGAAAAGTCATGTTCTCTTAAAACTTGAATTTTAATAATTTTAGAGTGAACATTAAAATTAGATTAAAGAGAGATTTTAGAGCAAAGAGGTGCAGAAAGCAGGGAACGAAAGTAATTTAACAGATCCCTTATTTTCAACTGAAAATTTTGTCACACAGTAAAAGCTTCATCCTTTCCTTCACATAAAGAGCTTTGTCAGGAAAGTTTGCAGAAGCAAAATGTTATGCCTTATTCATCTCACAAATGGATCTCAATCTCTTGTAACCTTAATAGCAAAGGTTACACGAGGATTGTTCAAAATTCAGTTTTCATAAGGAAAAACCCTGGAGAACAAATGATATTAGTCCCGAGGAAATTACTTTTACTGCATATATGTGACTGTAACAGACTGAGAGCAAAAATCGATGGCTTATCCGCACACCAAGTACCCTGGAGATTATGAAAAAGCAGGGGCTGAATAACTTATTTTACTTTCTGAACAAGCACTGGGAAAAACATAAAACAAAATCAGGTAAAAAATTCAACCCATTCATTGTGCCAGGTTCAGTGCTTGCAGCCCTTGGCCTTACTTTCCTGATGTCTGTGGCAATGCTACAGAGCACCTGGGCCTGAGGGAACACCAGCTTCTTCCTCAGGTGCTCAACAAGAATATGAGAAATGCAGGTTTTTGCTCTAGTGCAGATTTCCTGAGTGGTCCTCAGGAATCCATTTAACCTCTCTGTGCATCAATTCCCTACACTACAAAAGGGGGCTGTTATTTCACATTTTTTTCAATGATGTTTTGAAAATGCGTTGTAAAAATTTTAGAAGGTAAACATGCATGGAAAGAAAATATTATTATATTTATAAAAAAGTTCTTCCTTTCCTTTTTCTGTTCTCTTTTAGTTGCCTTTATTTGTGATTTTAGTAGAAAGCAATGATATAGGAGCCTGTGGTGTCTTGAGAACTAATTGCATCAGAGTTTTTTTTCTATGTAAGGCAGTTGGGTTTCTCTTCTGGCTAGAAGCAGTATATTTACAGTGGAAACTGCCCTAGAAAATACACAAGCTGAGTGGCTGCTTGTAGTTTTATATGGTCATTTAGCAGGGGTTGTTCTGCCAATTGTTGTAATTTAGCTCAGTTTCTATCATAAATTCTTTTTTTTAACTAGCTGATCTGGGCAACAGATTAATGTTGGTTTTGAGTTGCTGCACAGATGACTCAGCTTTGCCAAAGTAATTTGGAGTGCTCTGTTTCTGGGTTCCTATAAGCCAAGAGGGTGATTTTATGGGTTCTTAATTCTCCCAACCTGATTCTTCTGCCCAAATCAATTCACAAATAAAATCCTGGCATTTGCTGTTGTGCCATGGAGTTGTTAAGTCAGGGTTACTCAACCTGCAACTGGTTTTATTGAAAGAATGAGATAAAGAGAGTGTACAAGATGGCATCTTCATGTTTGACTTATGTAGGTGCAATGGATATAGATATAAATATAGATATCATTATAATTTTAGCTATAGATATAGATATATTTATTGTTTAACAATGTCTTTTCCTTCTGGAAGTTGCTTTGGTGCTGGGGGAAGACAAGCAGCTTCTGAGACTTAGAGTAATTTTAAACATTTGCGCTGGGCACCACACAAATGATCAGAGATCACAAGTCCGCGCCAAACGATCAGAACTCTTTGTACAAGCCCCCCAAACTCATTTTCAGCCTATGACAGCCCAGGAGCTCAGGGCACTTGGCCTCATGGGCAAGTGACATCTTGGCTTGGCAGGGTGAGTGTCAGCTTCAGTCACTGGAGGTGACGAGTGTGTGTCAGCTTGTCACGGCTGGGTCCTGTTTTCCTCCCTATTTCAGCCGCTCCCTTTCCATCGCAGGTTTCCTCTTTTGTCTTTCCCAGGCAGAGTTGCCATAGCAACGGTGTCTCTTGACCACCCTGCCTTCCTCCCACCAGGGCCACCCCTGCCAGCCTCCCACCTGAGAGGTTTCACCCAGCCCAGGAGCTCTCCCTTCAAGCTCTCCCCTAAATCTTTCTGAGAGCGCGCACGAGAAGTTGACGTCCTCTGCTGTTGAGGTGTCTCTGGACATTGCTAGTGGAGCCACTGGGCTGGAATCCAGTTTTGTGTTGCTAACTGGCACAATTTTCCATGCAAAGTGACTGCAGGAAGCTGCTCTTGAGCAGTTCAGCCAAAACTTGAGGGATCTGTCAGCGTTTGTAGGCAGGGATGTGGCATGGTAGACACAATACTCTGGTAACTTCAGTGATGGAATCTGTCTTTTCACAAGCCAAAAGCTTTTCTGAAGTGACTACCTTATGATTTTGATTTGCAGAATCCTTTTCTCTTGAAAAATACACAGTTTTTCAATATCCTTTTAGTAGATCAAATAGTAACAGCCCCTTTTCACTCCTGAAAATCTCCTTTGTATTTAGAGGAGACTGTATTTGACCTGAGCCTGATGCTGTCCAGCATCACTTTACCAAGGTTAAAACCACAACTTCAAACCCACTTTCTATTTCCAGGACAAAGTTTTTCCAGAAAAATTATACAAATAGAATCATAGAATGGCTTGGGTTGGAATGTGCATTAGAGATCACCTAATTCCAACCCTGTGCAGGCACACTTCTCACTGGATCTCAGTGCTGCATCCAACCTGGCCCTGAACACTTCCAGGGATGGGGCATCCACAGTTTCTCTGGACAACGTGTTCCAGTGCCTCACAGGCACTCACTGTAAAGAATTTCTTCTGGAAAAACAATGTTACTGGTTCCTCCTCAAGCACCTTCCTAAAGCCTTTTGGATTTATTGCACTTTTGGATGGGGTCCATTCAGCAGTTGTAAATATTTCTTCTCAACAAGACCTCAGTGTATAGAAGAATATTTATAGGGTTTGATGAGTGTGTTGAAACGATTAATTAAGAAAATGTTTCCACAAATATCTAAATGCATAATCAAATACATTTTTAATGAATTATGTAACAGTCTGTCACAACAGTCTATTTATATGAGACATTTCCATTTGACATGAAGTAATGCAGCTGTTTATTAAAATAAGGATTAATCTCGTGTATGTTACATTTGCATGCCATTTTATACTTTATCACAAAGAAATGCAAAGTCAGACTTAAATTATAAACTTCCATATGTGGTGTAGCTGATGAACAGATAAATGGGTAGAAAAGAATATCTGGAGAGAAAATATCTGGGAAGAGGCAATATCACCTATTCTGGAAAACCTGTTATTTAACAATAATTTCCCTGAGTCTAAGCTGAAACTTCTACGAGGAACAGAATTAAGACTGTAGGAGAAAATTGCAAGGTAACATGTTAGTAAACTGATTTTCCTGTATGTGTCATATAATCACTGGATATCTGGGCCAAAGATTCTGCCTGACATTGCTAAAAATACTGTCCCAAGATACTGCTGTATCTATTGTCCAGTGATCCAGTAGATAATCTGTGGAAGGGTAGTAATAAAGTTGGTGAAAGTGGTAGCCTATTACTCTAAATGGTGGAGTGGACAGGGTTGTACTCAATATATCTCATCATTTTAAGCAGAAGCATAATAGACTCTAAATTAGCTGGTACTAAGAGTCCTGAGGGAAGTCACTGTGAATAATCCTCTGAAAGCATCATCTCATTGTCTGTAGGGTTCAAAAAAGCAAGTTGGATCACGAAAAAAAAGAGAAATAAATACAAACTGTAAAGGAAAACTTTGTGTCTGTGCTAAACTCCTTGTTGTATTTATAACCTGAACATTTTACAATTCTGGTCATGGTTTCTCAGAAGGAACCTCAGCAAACAAAAAGGTATGGAGAAGGGAAGGATAGATGGCCAAGGACACAGAGTAACTTGTCTGCTGAGTGAGAACAAAGTATGCTGTATTTTTATCTTGGAAATGAAATCAGCACTAACAAAGGTAACATGGATGCTGTGAACAGTGTGCATAAGGAATAAGTTTTGGGTTTTCTTGTCATACCAAAATTAGGTGATACCCAGCAAGATGATTAGGTAATACATTAAGACACAGACACAAAAAGTAGATTTTCACTGACTGTTTTATTTGTGTTGTAGAGTTCACAGCCACAGGATGCTCTGGTATAGTTTAAACTATAACCAGTCTTAAAAGAAAAAAAAAAAAGGATAAAAAAATTCATAGACATACCTTTGTCAAGAAAAGAAGCTCAGATGCAGCTGAGGCTGAGGACCTGTGAGGTTTGTTGGGACAGTGGGGCACTGGGGACAGTGCTCTGTGTCCTTTCCAGGGCATCTACCACTTGGAGTGGGAGATCTTTCATCCATGTGAGCTTTTGATCTGGTGAAACACCAGATCAATGCTGCTGCTCCAATGTACCCTCTGATGTGATAAGATGGAGAAAAAATGTTGCTCTTTACAGGTGAATGTGTTTTTCTCAATTTCTATATTGATGGATTTATGTAGACATAGCCACTGCCCAAAATATATGTCTCATTGCTCTTTGGGGAATATTTTCTCCCTTGGAAAAAAAGGTATTTAATCTAATTTAGTATTTTGTTTAGTAAGGCACTTACCAAACCAAGTTATTTCAACAACTAAAAAAAATTTAAACAAGTGTTTTAAAAATAAATTAATTCAATAATTTCATTTAAGTGAGAGGACATAAGGTTTCTAGTTCTTAGAAATACTCCAACATATCAAGTAGCAGTAATAAAATGCAATAGAATAGGTCAAATTCCTGTAGAACTATATAGAGGTTGAATTTGATTTTAAATAATGCTTTACATCCTTTCTGTCAAAGCACTCAGAGTACTTTGGACTTACACGGCTTAAATCTCAGCTGGGTTTTGGAAGCTTTTTTATGTATCACCAGCATTATCACAAACCAGCATTTTTTCAAGTTCATTTTTATAGACTTCTTTTCTCCCTGTTGCTTTGGGCATGAATTACTTTTCCATTCCTGGTAACTAAAGTCCTGGGTGGCATTCACTGTCTTGAAGTAGCAACAGGAAATGGGAAAATTACAGTTTATTTTGTTGCAGTTGGGTACCTTTAATGACGTTTGTAGACACTGCAGTTCTATTGAGACTTTCAGTGAACTGTTGCACATTCCTTAATTACAGAGAAAATCAGGTCAAGAAATGGATTCTATCCCCAAAGATTATTTTATTCCTGCTAAAGCCACGCTGTGGTAAGAAATAGCACATCCCTTCTTTTCCCTTTAGATAAATTTCAGTTTGCACTGTCAGAGACCAGCATGTGATGTGGAACCTAAGCCAACCTGTGGGCAAAACATCTCCAGGCAGACATAAAATTATACCAGGAACAAATCCCCTCCATGAATATGTAAGAATTTCACTTTTGCTTGGAATAATCATGACATAGCTTCATCATTGATACCTGCTTGAAGATGTGGATGTCCCTTCTCTCTGATTCAATTCTGAATGAAGATGTGAATGACTCCTGGTCTTCACTTTACTTTCAGTTTTGGGGGAGCAAAGGAAAGAGGCAGATGGGAGCTCTTATTATGTTCCCACTGTTTATGCTGGGGAGCTGCAAGTGGGATGTCACATCCTACTTCATCCGTCACAGTGAGTCAATGCCTGTGAAGAGTTCAAGATGTTCCCTTCAGCAAAGCGAGGCAGAGCATGCCAGGGAGAGGATCTTGGAGGTTTTGTGTTCACAAATAACTGCAACTACTTCAGGAAACGACTCAAGTGCAAACCTGAACAACACAACTCTCTCCCAAGGTCGGACGGCAGCGCTCAGGGAAAAACAGCAAAGGGTGAAATGTGCCAACCCCAACCACTGCTCTGTTTTGCTTTTCTCACCCAAGCAAGGTGGAAAAAGTAGGAATGACTCAGAAGAGACAATGAAAATGATTAGCAGTATGAAAATGTTCCTTGACAGAGTAGATTATACAAGGTAAAAGTAGATTGTTCCTCAGATGTCTAACGGGAAGCATGGCAGATCTGCAAGAGAAAGTCTGATGGAGACGATAGTAACAACTTCAAAATCTTCTATCAGGTTATTTTTCCTCATATTATTCCACACAGAACTCCCTGATGGAACTTAGAACATCATAAAATGGTTTTGGTTGAAAGGACTTTAAAGATCATCTCATTCCACCCCCCTGCCATGGGCAGGGACACCTTCCACTAGACCACGATGCTCAAAGCCCCATCCAACCTGGCCTTGAACATTCCCAGGGATGGAGCATCTACAGCTTCTCTGCCCCAGTGCCTCGCCACCCTCACCGTGAAGAATTTCTTCCTAACATGAAAAAAGCTCACTGCTTTTCTTTTTCATATAAAAACCTACTGCTGCAAGATATTATTAAACAGCATGCTGATAGCAGTGAAGAGAGCTACAGCAGAGGATGAAAAATGGAAGCACTTGTTTTCCAAAGGATGCAGTTTTATGAGAGCCCAACACTTGCACTTCAGGATATAAATTAAGAACTAATTAACTTTCATCCTAGCCATGAGGGTGTTTATTTCTTGCACTCTGTAGCTCTCTGTAAAGCCTTGTCAGACACTGGCCAAGGCTGGTGACATGTCTGATGAGATGTGACAATGCTCAGTTGGTTGGATCATGGTGCAGATAACACCAAGGCTGTGGGTACAATCCCTGTCTGGGTCATTTACTTAAGATTTGGACTCCATATTCCTTGTAGGTCCCTTCCAACTCAGAAAATTCTGTGAATCTGGGAATGGTCTGACTGGATATGACAACACTCCCACAGTTTGGAGAGCATGGGGCTGGGTTGTTCCTCTTTTATCTTATATTCTTTTCAATCCCAATGGTGATAAGTATGAAGAGGTTGTGCTTTCAGAAAGCTTCATGTACTGAGCTGAGGCTGAAATACAGAGCAAAGCTTAGAAGGCAAATTCTTGGAAACTGAAATTTAAGGAAAGAGAATGTAAAGCATGTTAGGTTTGGGATCAGACCCCAGCCATCTGATGCATTCTGCATTATGTGGAATTATTGTCAATAAAATAATCTCTGAAGTGTTGTGTCATGATACTGTCCAGGCTCAACATAAATATACCAGAACTGTGGTCCTGGAATTGTTCATCTGACTTCACAGCTCTGTCTTTTCAGTTTTAAACAGTGAGCATTTACCAAATTTGTGGGCAGAGTCTGCAGCCTGCACTGAGCAACATTACTGCAGCAACATTGCCACAATCTATGGAAAGCAAAAAAACCCTTTGAGAGAGGTCAAGGTTTTCCAGTGGTGCTGGCAAAGCTGAATGAAGGCAGCCTTGGGGGAAATATGATCAATTCTGATGGCAGTAAAGAGTGGAGGAAAGCTGAGATGAACCCCTGAGGAGAACTGGATGATGTAGGCTGGAATAGGACCACAGCTTCAGGAACTTGCAGATAAAAGAAATATATTTGGATGGGTTCCTGGAAGTTCTGTGATCCTGGGAGAGATTTATGGGGTTTGTGGGGTCTTGTGCAGACTTTGGAAGGCTGCTGGTGCTCATAGGACTATTTCCCTCTTTTTCTTATCCCCAAGATTTTCTGGAAGAAAACCTCCTGCTTCTTTATCTGTGACTGCTTCCCATCTGGTACAGGAGCTTTTCCCACCTGCCCCAGGTGTTGTGAATGAGATGTTCAGGTTAATTAAAGAATCACTGTCAAAGATATGGGCAAAAGCAGGTTTAATATCAATTTGACCATGTTACCTGTGCATCCCTGACCAAAACTCCTCTCCCTTCTGAGTAGCATCCTCCTCCTGCTGTGGTCTCAGGAGCTTTTTCTGTTGCTGCTGTGTGAGAAGGAGGGGACAGGGCAGGGGCAAGGCCTTCCCCTGCAGCACAGAAAGGCAAACAGAAGTGAGCAGTGAGAAACCAGGCAGGAGAACACTGGCAGAGGACTTTGGAGGTTGCTCAAATGCTGGACATTCTCTCTTCTCTCATTCTCCAAAGCAGGCACCCCTGGGGGGCTCAGCAGTCAGCTGCCTAAGGCAAATGTTGATTTTGGCTATACATAAATCCAGACTATAATTGCCTACATTTGTCTGAGCTACACTCACCTGTGTGGCTTACACCAATGCTCTGAGTTCCCCTCATGCTGTCTGGGCACTATTTTTGGGGTGTTTGGGAGGCCTAAGTGGAGGAAAATGAAAGAGAAAGGCTCTGGTGTCCTAGCACAAGAAGGGCATTGATCTGCTGAAGTGAGTCAAGAGGTCACCAGGTTGATTAGAGGAATGGAGCAACCCTGCTGTGAGGAAAGGCTGAGGCATTGGGATTGCTCAGCCTGGAGAGGAGAAGCTTCAGGGTGACCTAATTGTGGCCTTCCAGATGGAGGGAGACTATTTACAAGGGCCTGGAATGACATAAAAAGGGGAAATGGCTTCAAAGTGACAGAGAGTAGGGTTAGATTAGCTATCAGGAAGAAATTCTTGAGAGTGTGCTGAGGCCTCAGCTCAGATTGCCCAGAGAAGCTGGGGCTGCCCCAACCCTGGAAATGTCCAAGGCCTGTTTGGAGCTCTGAGCAACTTGGGATAGTGGAAGGTGTCCCTGCCCATGGCAGAGACAAGAACTGAGTGATCTCTCAGGTCCCTTCCAACCTAAGCTGTTCTATGATTCTCTGATAACTGCTGCACCCACAGAAAGCTCCTTCACATTGCCAAAGTTGTTTGTCTGAGACTTAGACAAACATCTTGGAAAAATACAGTCTCTTTTCTTGTGAGCATCCCACAGTGAAAGCGCAGGCACGTATTTATCAGAAACCTATCATGTACCAGATGGCAGAATAAAGTGGTTGTTTAAACACTCTGTGACTTAGGGTAACCTGGCATAGCACATTCTCAAAATACGCCGCATGTGTTTCTTCACAGATCTCAACTTAAGTATAGCAATGAATAACTTCTTCAAAATCCTGGAACAGCAACATGTCTTTTGTTTCCTGCATGTTATCTAAGAGCTGCTGCAGCAAATGCAAGGAAGGAGTTAGACCTGGAAATCAGCTTTGCTGAAGACAGTGCTGGAAGTTTTCTTTTGAAATGTAGGTCTGCACCTGTGCTGTGGGTGAAATCCTCAGGGATTTGCCTTCTAGAGTCCACCCAAAGCACTCAGGTTGTCTAGCTGCTCTCCTCCACAGGCAAAATCTGTGCCTTTCACAGGATTCTGACCCAGACAGAGCTCTGCCTATGCACAGAAGTTTTGTTCAGGTGTGGCAGGAACATGCGAGAGAAGAACTGTAGTGGGTTCTCATTCCCCCATTTCAGGACTCTCTGAGGAAGTTTTGTCAGTCCATGTGGCTAAAATACTCTTTGCCCAAAATCTGGCCATGAAGAACAGCCCTCACTCCCTACCCAGGGGTCTGTGTAAGCCCTGCTTCCATTCATGCAGTATGGAATAAGCTCAGCAGATTCACAAGGCAATGGTTGTGGTAAATCTCATTAAAAAAAGCAAAATCTTCTTGGGGAAAGGCAACTTTCTCTCTGTTTGCTGTGTATCACTGCCTTGTACTGATGTGTCAATATTCTGGGACTCAGAGACCTGGATGAACTCCCTAAAACTTTAATCATTGATAATCTGCACCATTTTGCTCAGGGTGAGCTTTTCTGAGATTTTGACCAAACCCAGAACTTCATAAGAAAACATTCTTATTGAATTTTGACACGTATCCTTCCATAGTTTCCAAATTACCCTTCTCAGTTCCTAAATCTTCAAGTAGAGAGAAAAATGGAAAACATTTCACATGAAGATTTGCTACAGTTTGATTGTTTTCCCATCTCTCTCTGTTACATAACTGTTTTTCCCTTCACTTGGAAGAAGTGTTATTACTCACATGTGATGCATAATCCTCTCCCACACCTCCCATCTCTGCTTTCCCTCCTGAGCATGATCTTCTAAATTTTCTGACAATGTTTTTTGAATTACTTTCCACGTCTGCTGATGCTGTGAGGGGAATACAGGCAGCAGAGAGCAAGGAGGTCTCTACTGTCGCTCGCCTGCTGCCTGAGGAATTATGGACTAAATTTTGCTTGTAGAATCTCCACCTCCAATAGAGGCCAAAGAGACTTTCAGACCTCAGCTGGTCTTCCTTATAACAAATGTTGTTTGCCAGATTTATTGGTTTGATGCCAGAGAGAGAATCTGCAGTCGTGGCTCTCAGAATCCAGCGGGTGACAGTCGGAACAAACTGAGGGGGCTGGATCTGAACGTGACTGCAAGACAATAAACACAGAACTCTCACTGCAGCTACTTGCAAACAATCTCTCTTTAAAGAGAAAAAACAACAACTTTTAAAGCTGTCAACAATGGTTTTATCAGGAGACAAGATTTCTTGTGAGAAGTACCCCGTTCTGTTAAGCATATGGTCAACAACTTGCTGTGTCAAACGAGCAGCAGCACATGTCTGGGAAATGCAGAACACCACAGGATCAATGAAATGTTCAGCAACCAAAAATGTATTGGAATGTTCTCTCCTGTCAGTGCAGGGCCCAGCAGAAAATCTCAATGTTCTTGATTCTGTTTAGTCTTTTAACCTACTTGATCCTGCTTCTGTCATATTTTCCTTATTTATAATGCTTTGTAGGATTCTGATTTGTTTTTTTTAAATCTGTGTGTCACCACTGCTCTTTCCCTGTAAGCTAAGCATATGCCTTGTAAAATGGTTTGCCATTTTCTGAAGGTTCCCTTTCCTCCTCCCCAGCTCTGAGAATTAAAGATATTTCCTCCAGGTGTTTGCCAGAGATATACAATGATTTGAGACCAAATGACAAGGAATGACATCTCAATACTCTCTCAAGCCTCATAATCTGTGGCCTTTTTGCTTTAATTTTTCTTCCTCTGTGATAACAGGATGGTGAGGGGATAAAAGACAAAGGGGGCAAAACACATTATGTTTTATTTAGATTTTAAAGTGGTGGTGACTGGGCTCTGCAGACTTTTCTCAGGTTTGTGCTTCCTAGGACAGCATTTTAGGGGCTGAGGAGCTCCTGGCAAGAGAAATCCTATGAAATATTGGAAGGGTAACCTTAGAGACACCTGGGATCTGACGCCTCTAAAACTGGAAATCACAGAGAGTAGAATAATTCATCAAGTGCTATTCAGTAGGTAATTTTCATGTCAATTATACCACAAAGGAAAGAAAACAAGTCATACTATCAAGATCAATAGTAGGATGGGATTAACTCGGGTTTTTTTCTTCACCATCCTAATTCATAAACAAATGTAAAACATGGAATTATTGATAAATGGCATTCATGAGACTAATAGTCCATTCCTATCCTTTTAGGGTACTAAATGGGGTTGCTGAAATAGGAAAATAAAACTACACTTTAAAATAATGCAAAGTTCATGAAATAATTGAAAATAAATAATTGAGTGATTTAAACCAAGAAAGCCTAAAAGATAGAGATGAATAATACTTAATGAAGTAGAAAGGTGAGTGAAAATATATATTTTATTGAAATATATCAGTCACCAGTTTTAACAATATTTCCATTTTTATCTGAAAGAAGAAACTTTTTACTCAGTATTTGTGCAGTGCTGCACTTTTTGGTCTATGAGCAGGTCTCTTGGGCACTGCAGTAATTAGTAATGAATTAGTAAAAGGAATAATGAGCAACGTGGAAGCCAATGACTTCAGTAAGAAACAGGATTTAACTGTGACATTATTTAGCCTATTACTAAGAGCACAGAAAACTTCAAAGGATATTTTTATCCCATAGTTGCAAGACAAGAGTAAGTCATTATTGAGATAATTTAGTAATCAGACTTAAAGGGATAATTCAATAATATGTGTTTATTTAGTGAAGAAAATTGTCTCAAACAATATTGTTTTCTTCTTAATATCAAAGATCCTCAAAAAAAAATGAAAAAGAAAATAAATGGAATGGATAGTACAATACAGTCTAATTAAGACAGTTAAATCTCTTAAGAAATATTCATGCTAAATCAAAGTATAGGATTTATAAAGAATGTTCAAGGTCATTTGCCAGTGAGTGCTCAAGGTCACACAGCATCTT
Source organism: Haemorhous mexicanus (assembly GCF_027477595.1). Taxonomy (NCBI): domain Eukaryota; kingdom Metazoa; phylum Chordata; class Aves; order Passeriformes; family Fringillidae; genus Haemorhous; species Haemorhous mexicanus. The sequence continues at coordinate 118,201,830 of NC_082342.1, forward strand.
TGTGCATGTTCCAGAGAAGGTAGAATAATTTTCAGGAGGGTTGAGTTACAATAATTGTGTTTTGTATGACTGTCAAAATGGCTACAGGAGTTCCAATTTATTATAGGATTAGTGTTAAAAAGAATGGAAGGTAAAAAATGAGTTCAGTTAAGTACCATATAAGGAGAAAGTTGAAATTAATTAATATGAATATGGATTAAATACTTTCTGGAGGTGCAGTGAGGTGTAGTGCTGGTGTTGTTCTGGAGATTAGAGATGCTCTCCCAAAGCATTGTCAAGTGCAAAGCCCACATGACAAAAAGGAATAAATGCTGACCAATTTAAAGTGCACAAAAGAAAAGAAGAATAATAAACCCCAAACTCTGAGCTTTTGGTATTTATTTAGGGTAATCACAACCTGTTTTAATTATTGAGCAAGAATGGAAATACAGCAGGATTCAGAGGAATGTGGTATTTGCACACATTGAATGGCTTCCATAAATAGAAATGCAGAACACATTTTAAATGAGTGTAAAAATGGGTCCTACTTTTTTTATTCAACACAGCACAAAGGTTTAGAGCAAGACTCAGAATTATGGGGAAATTCTCCTTCCTTTGCCCCTCAAGCACAGAGATGAGAGATGTTATAAAAGGCAGTGAGGTGTTTTTTTATTTTCTTGTGTCACTTGATATGCAAACACATATCAGAAGATGGGTTGGGAATGAGCTAAGCTGAACTTGCAGGAAAAGAAGGACAAAGCCTCGTTTAAATTAGTAATTAATTGCATTATGGTTAGTGTGACACTACAATGACTAAGGAGTAAGGCTTTAGCAGGGCTAAAACCTTGACTTTCCTGACAATTCTTTGACCTTTAGAATGAAAGGCAGCCCAAAGACAATAAACTCAAAAATATGACTTAATACAGAGTACTCTTGGGTGAATACACCACATATTAGTGTTAGGCAAACATACTTCATGATTTGTGACTTCTTTGTACTTTAGCAATAATAAGACCAGTGGAAAGTGTAACTCAGTAAATTAGGTTATGATAAAATTCAGCTTAAAAAACAAAATGCAAACCATGTCTTCTTATGGTTGCCACACACTCCATGTGTATTGCTTGTGTAAATCAGGCAATTAAAGTAGTTACTAGGGAAAATTTGTCTCAGATATCAAATGAAAATCCCATAATCTGGCCCTATTATTGTTTTCCAGAGAACTGGAGGTTGCTTTGGAGTGGCCTCTTTTCTCTTTCGCTTTTCTCATAGTCTTCTCAGTTAATACATGGAATGAGAATTCTGCAGAGAAATCTGTGAGAGCATGCTAAGGGTATTGATTTTGGATATTCCTGAATTTTTAGAACTAGGATTTGGATTCCAGTCATGCCATTGTTCTAGAAAAGCAGGGGTTTTTTCACTCCTCAAGGACAAATTTTTGCATCCTTTGAAGCGCAGAAATTCCCAGAGGGGTTTTTTAGTAATAAATATTGATTCGTCTTCTCTCTGTCCTTTGGACTAAATTGCATTTTGTCTCTCTTAGATGTTCTTGCCTTTTGTCATGTGATTGTTAGTTTATGTTGGTACCTTTTGCAGGAAAACACCAAACCCTCAAATCTCTTTCCCACCAGTTCATCTTTGATCACATGGGAACCTCCTGCTGTTCTTGAAGGTTTCCTCGAGGAATCTCTAGCCTTCCTGGACTTCTTTGCCCTTCAGCCCAGCTTCTCCTGTCAACCAGGCTCCTAAAAATTCCACAGTCTGCCATCTGGAAGGTCAAGGTAGATGTTGTACTGATCCCTTACTTCTCCAAGAATTGGAAAAACTCTATAATTTGATTATCTTTGTGCCCCAAATAGCCTCCAACCATCACATCCCCCACCAGTCCATCTCTGCTCACAAATAGATCTAGCAGGGCACCTCCCCTGGCTGGTTCCCTCCCCAGCTGTGTCAGGAATTACCTCCCACACAGCCCAGGAACCCCAGGATGTTTCCTCTCTGCTGTGTTGTATTTCCAGCAGACATCTGGTGAGTTGAAGTTTGCAGAGAACAAGGACTAGCAATGGTAAGACTTCTCCCAGCTGTCTACAAAATATTCTGTTGATTTCCCCACCCTGGCTGGGTGGTCTTTAACAGAATCCCCCCCATATCTGATTTCATCTTTCCCCAGCTCTTACCCGTGAACTCTTGACTCTGTCATTGCCATCATTTAGCCCCAGGCAGACAAAACTCTCCCTAACACACCCCACCACCTCTCCTTCCTTGCACTTCCCTTCTGAAGAGTTACAGCCATCCATTGCAGCACTCCAAGTGTGGAAGTCAGCCTCCCATGTTTCCAGGATTGCAGCTATATTCTGGTTTTCCATCTGTGCATTGGCTTCCCTGCTCCTCCTATTTGCTGCCCATGCTGTGGGCACTGGGAAGATGAATTTCAGCTGGGCTATTGATGCTGCCACCATTTGTTGGTGGTGACCATTCCCACACATGAATAACCCTTGGGTCTTTTCTGCCACGTGGATTTCCATCCCCTATCTGCACTAACACGGCAGACAGCAGGACCTCACCATCACCATCCCTCCAACATCGACGTGCCACCCCAGGCTCAGCTCTAGTGAGCCTGGCTTATCTCCTTCCTCCATCAAATCTAGTTTAAAGCTCTTTCAGTGAGCCCTGTTAACTCCTGCACTAAAGGTTCTTTCCCCCTTTTAAGGCAGCTGTGCCCTGTGTGTCCCATAGACCAACTCACAATTAAAATTCTGACAGTGACACCAGCCTTGGAGCCAGGTATGGATCTCTGGACTCTTCCTGTTTCCCCCTTCATCACTCCCTGCAGCTGAGAGGATAGAGGAGAGCACTGCTTGTACTCCTGAGCTTTTAAGCAGTTGTCCCAAGGACCTGAAGTCTCTCCTGAGGTTTCTTGCTTCAAATTGAAAAAACTATAGAAAAAAAATCACCATGGATAATAATCTGAGGGCTGTAGCAGGGTAGAAAGCTTTAACCCTGGTCCCAGGGAGGCAGCAGGCTTTCCTTAAAAACTGGGGAAATCTGCATATTGGACCTGCTGTTCTCCTCAGGTTAGCCTCCTATGACAATATCCCTTTTCTTTCTTTATGGAAGTGGTTTTGATGCAGGATGCAGGACATGGACCAACCTCACCTTGGAGACTCCTCCAACCATTGTCCTTATCACTGAACCATTGTCCTTATCACTGCCTGGATTCCCTTGCACTGGAATCACTTTGCATTGATCAACACTCTTGGCATTTTCCTGGATAGCTTTGAAAATACCTGCAATAATATTCTTATTTATATTGCTAACAAGAATCCATATTCTCAGATTTTACTCTTCATTTTTACAAAAACCTTCTCTATTTAGTAGTAAATTGCTACTGCTGATATTCATATTCATCACTTCCTCTAGAAGCCCCATTTTTGCTGCAGTCTGAGGAGCCCCTCTTGCTGAGGCAATAAAAACATGCAAATCTCTTTGGTGAAAGGCACATAAGGGTTGATTTATCTGCTCTCATAACTCCAGAATGACAGGTTTGGAGTAGAAATGGGTATAAAAATGAGACTCTCTCCATAGCAAGATGTCTTCATGCTCTAAACTTGTATCCTCTGTCATATCACATGAGAAATTGGCAAGGTAATGTATAGACCTTGCAAGACTTCCAGCAATATTACATCATGGAGCTTTGCACAAAGGTAGAGCTCCTACAGGAAAAGAATTTGGGAGTGTTGGCTGGTCTGTTAAAAACAGAAACCATTTGTGCTTCCATGGCTGTGTGACTGTAGAACAAAAAATCACTGCAGTGTTTACCAAACAAATCTCAAAATCTGGGAACTTGTGTGGAAATAGCACTTCCTTGCACGTGTTTTGAGTCACAGGAAGAGTGGCAGACTGGATGATTGGTTCATAAACAGAAAAACTTTCTCCCAGATAAAGTGGAACGACTGTGTTAACAGTTCTTAGTGGTTTGGAGGCCTGCCTGTAGCCAGTCACATCATTTGTGGCTTCCTGGGTGTATTTGAAAGTGCCCTTCATAAAAGGTCTCATTCATTTTGTTTCACAGAAGCTTCATCAAAGCATCCTTTATATAACTCTTGAAAAGATGCTGTTGAAGTTGTGATTTAAGAATAATTATAGCTGAATCTTTGGTGCATTATATCAAAGCGTAAATGGAACAACACAACCATCTAAACAGCCAAAGTTTAGATTTGGGCACAGAAAGTGGAAAAGTGAAAGACTGTCTTTTCTGTCTTCCAGAATATTTTGAAGAGACTATTTGTGATCAACAACAATCGTGTGTTTTTTGCCTAGAAAAGCAGATTTGCAGACATCTAAGGGCTCTATCTGAGGTTGCAAAGACCCAAAATAATAAAAAAGCCATATTAACCTTCATGTAAACAGGACAATGGTGCATGAGATGCAGATTGTTACAGTCATATGTGATTTAGATCCAGTTGTTTGCTCACAAGGTCATTTTCTATTAAGTGAAGAAAAGCAAAATTTCATATTCAACAAAAGCTTTTGTCCCAGTGACATCACAGGATCCTGTTTCATGGCAATTTCCCAGCTCTTGATGTGTGTTTTTCCAATGACTTCATACCCACTCTGCATTCTGGGCACTGGGTGGGCTGAAACCCCTGCACACAGAGACGTGACAAGGACAAGGCCTGATGAAACACTGTGCAGGCAGACTGGGAGCCAGACAAAGCTGCCTCCAGGTAAGATCCCATCCCACACTTGCAATAAAATAAAATAAAATAAAATAGAATCCCAGAATCATTTGGGTTGGAAGGAACCTTAAACCTCATCTTGTTCCATACCTGCCATAGGCAGGGACACCTTCCACTGTCCCAGGTGCTCCAAGCCCCAATGTCCATCCTGGCCTTGGACACTTCCAGGGATCCAGGGGCAGCCCCAGCCTCTCTGGGCAGCCTATGCCAGGGCCTCACCACTCACAAGGAAGATTTTTTTTTTCCCATAAATACCAATACTTCCCCCAGGTCATTTGTGGTTGAAAGAAGCCTGGTGAGCTGGGTGTGCCCAGAGCAGCCTGTGGATAATCACTTGCTCAAGGAACAGGTGAACCTGACTTTTACCAGTGCAGAGTCCTTGAAACTGCAAAAGAACCAGTCCCTGAACAAATGCCCTCAAGAGCAGAAGAGGGAAGTCCTTTAGCACATCCATGCTCTCTCAGCAGCATTTTTGCTTTGCCTGGGCTATGGTTTGAGCGACTGCTCATTTGTCACACATTGCATCTGTAGTGACTCCAAGGAAACTGGGAGATGGTCTCGTTGACATCTGGTTGCTGACATATGAACGAGGACTTTGGCCTCCATTTCTCACTTCACCTCCTGAAATCATTATATATCAAATGGCACCAGCACAAGGATCAACCAAACTTAAAGTTCCTGCAAAATCAGAAATTGTAAGAGCTGATTGAAATTCACAGGATGTTTCTACTCTATCACATGATAAAATATACTCATCTTCTCTTTTTCTTTTTTTTTTTTTCTCCTTTTTTTTTTGTGCAAATGTTGGTAGAAAAAGAGCCTGCAATTTGATTCCTTCAAGTGTTTGTGTTGGGAGAGCTCTTGTCGCATATGTTCACAGAGAGTGAACATAAAAGGGGCCCGAGGATAGACAAAAAATCTGTTTGACTATCTGACAAATAGTTACAGAAACATTTTGCATATTTACCCATCTTCTAAGAGAAACATATTGCTGTGCAACAAAAATGTGTTTACTGTAAAACGACATAGACAGCAGCACTTAGAACACACTTGAAAGAGTTGGATTTTGTAAGCAGCTCATTTGCATAGAAACACAGGAACATTTGAAGCCTCAGAGACAGCATCAAGGAATAAAAGACATCCACTGGGACCAGTCTGCATTAACCTTAGGTTTGTATGGTTTTCTTTTCCTCTTAGGACTGTATATTTCTTAAACTATTAAATCAATCCTTGAAATCATTCCATGTCCTCAAAAGTGCAGTGAGTTACTGCCTTGCCACCAGGTTATTCTAAATTCCTCTTGGACTGCTGCTACGTTTATATAACTTTGTTATATCACTGGCAACTTATATTTCTATAATTTCATGCAAAATAGATTCATTCTCACTTATGGGGTAGTGCTCCTTCTCAGTTACAGCCTGAGACCTGCTGATTTTTACTGAGTTATCCCAATAGATGGCTGGCATTCATATTCATTTTTTCCTCTCTCCTCAGCCAGGCTGTGAGCCTGAGTGAGGCATCAAACTGAAGCCAAATTGATGTAGCATATTCAAATTTCAACCTTGTTACTGAAGAGAATGCCAAGAGTTTAAAAAAATAAAATGTCAGGCCCTTGAGAGGTAAGAATAAAATGCTGGAAAAGAAAACTTTCAAACTCAGCAAATGATGACTTTTACCTCTGGGAGTTCTATGTAAAAACCTCTGAGTAGATAAATGAAAGATGTCCTCAAGCACTAATAATAGAATGGTAAATGCAGCTATTATGATGCACATAAAAAACCTGAAAATAATTTCATTGTGCAATTTAGTGGCTAAAATCCTTCTTCCCAATCCAATACTTTAAACAGCTACATGAGAAAAGAGGCTTTGGAAACCTAACCAAAATAGCAAATTTCAGTTATTGTTAGCTAGTGGGAGATTGAATATATTTTTCTTAGGGATTTATTAGCAGAAAGGAGACATTTTCCACCTCTGTATAATTCTGCCTGACCACACCTGAGTTAGAGCTGGAAGCTGTTGCCCTTTCCATGTAGCTGTGTAACAGTTTCTCTAATTTCCTCTGTGTTTTTGTAGTAAAGACAAGTGTTTTTCTCTTGGTTGCAGTGCAAGAGGTTAAGGTTCCCTGCTGATTTAATTGTACAGCTCTTGGACTTGCAAATTTAAAGGTAAAAATAGAAATCTCTCTTAAATATTGCTCTCCCAGGAAGCATCTCACAATGTTTCAGGGGTACTTGCAGAGGCTGGTGCTATCCCTGAATATTTTTTATGTCTTAAAAAGTGACATGAGAGTGTCTGAGGCTAAAAGGAGACCAGGTCTAGGAAGGCCAAGAGCTAGAATGGTGCATGGTAATGCTGGAGAAGGTGAGAAACAGCAAATTAATGTCATCACAAGAAATATTCACACTGGTGTGCATGATACAGTCACAATGTTCTGATGACACCCAGGAGTGGAATCACTACCAAAATTGCAGCTTTTCTATGTCTGTGGAGATCTAGAAGAACAAATTAAATTATCACCTATAAGAAACAACAAAATATTAGCAGAGGCTCTGATTTGGGATAGGGATAAACAACTGGGTTAACTTCAATATTGATTTAGATTTGTGTTTAATACAAGGTATTCAACAATTTAATTTAATACAAGGTACTAAATTTGTGTAAAATACATAATGTATTCTTTGTCTACAACTGTTCTTTCTTAATCTTAAGTTAAAATACATCCAGTATGTCTGATAGCAACTGTTCTATGTCCAAGTAACTTTATGGTGGCTGGTTAACTCATAAGGTAGGAATATATACTGATAATAACAAAGATGAAACATTGGTAACCTAAAACCAGGCCAAGGAATGGCAATTAACATCTCTGTTACCAGCAGCACCAGTGTCCCAAGGGGTTTTCTTTTTTTATTTACAGGGTACATCTTGTCTGCACCAGCAGTGCTACATGAAATGGACTTCTAGCTGAGAGACATTTCATTTAGAGCAAATATTGAAACTTTACAGATGCTTGCCTGCAGCTGTACAGAAAAGACAAACAGCCTCCAGACAAGGCAGCCCCTCGGAGCCCTTCCCTTGCTCTGTTTTAGCAAGGCAATAATCCATGCAGATGGGAAGCCAGAGCTGGGATGAGACATTCACAGAACCCACTGGGAATCAGGGTCCTGATGCTGCCAGAGTCAAAGCCCCATCAGCTCTTTGTGCAGAGGGGGAGATGTGAAGGTGCACAAGGCTCTGCTGAGCCAGGACACAGGGAACAAGATCTATCCAAGCCCCATGGCAGGGTCACGAGCTGGAAGGAGGCAAGAGGGCTGTGCAAATACCTATGGCAATAATGTGGGGGAGGAAAACAGGAGGGAAAGCCTGCTCTGTCACTAAAAGCCCAAGATATATTTTACAGATGAAACTTTGCTTCTGTAGAGAGAATTTGTGTCTCAGAAGAGGAAGTGACCCAGTAATGTGCACTCACAGAAAGGCAAACCCTACCCTGTGCTGCATCCACAGCAGTGTGGGCAGTGAGGGAGGGGATTCTGCCTCTGCTCTCTTGCAAATCCACCTGCAGAGCTGCCTCCAGCTCTGGTGTCACCAACGCAGGACAGATGTGCACCTGCATGAAGGTGATCACAGGGCTGGAGCACCTTTCCCACAAAGTCAGGCTGAGAGAGTTGGGGTTGTTCAGCCTGGAGAAGAGAAGGCTCCAGAGAGACCTTGGAGCAGCTTCCAGTGCCTGAAGGGGTTGCAGAAGAGCAGGAGAGGGCCTGTTTAGAGGGCATGTGTTGATAGGAGAAGGAGTAATGGCTTTAAGTAGAAAAAGGGCAGGTTTTGATAAGATGTCAGGAAAAAATTCTTTACTATGAGGGGGTAAGGCCCTGGCAGAGGTTGCCCAGACAAGCTGTGGCTGCTCCATCCCCATGAAGTGTCCAAGGCCAGGCTGAAGCTCTGTGCAGCCTGGGATAGTGGAAGGTGTCCCTGCCCCTGGCAGGGGGCTGTGCCCCTTGACTCTGCATCTCCTCAGTCCCATGAGGAGTGCTCCAGGCCCAGAGAGCTGCCAAAGCACTTACCAAAAGGTGAAAACCCAACTGCAGCTTCTGCCTGCCTTTGTCCTTATGGACAGTGCCATTCCCAAAGGAACCTCTGGCTCTCTAAGGAAAGAGGATGCTCCAGGAACCTTCCTCCTCTCTATTGGCTACCCTCAGTGTGGGCTGATGAGGACGAGGTTTTAACCTCTAATCTGGTGTGGGAGTCTGACAGACAGACTCCAGCTCTGACACAGGAGGCCAAAAGCCTTTGAGGAACACGAATATCTGCTTATTAAGCCTGTTCTATTCCAGCCAAGGAGTACTCAATCTAATCTCTACAGAAAGGGTCACTGCTGGAAAGAAACAACATGATCAAGTGTTGCCTTGTGTTCTGCTTTTCCAGCTTCTCTTTTTCCCCTTTGAACTGGAAAACTGTGGGCAATGGGGATATTATTTCTTCGTTTATGTGGAAAATCCCTTACTAGGAAAACTAATTTATTCAGACAGAAATAAATTCGTTCCTTTTCCTAAATGTGCAGAAAATCAAAGGCACAGTGGAGCAGCAAAAAGGAGGGTCTTCCTTGGTTACAGTTTATTGCAGTGAAATTCCCTACTGTGCCAGAAGTAATGTCTCAGTAATGAGTAATGTCACAGAGGTCCCGGGTAAGTAAGGGCAAGTTTTGGGTGAATATCATGCCATATTTATTGTGAAACAGAATCACTGCTTTTAGGAAGGTTGAAAATGAGCTTTTCTACCAAAAAGGTGCGCTTTCCTCCCTTGCAAGTATCATGTATTTTGATGTGTTGAAAGGTGAAGGGAATAAAAGACTTGTACATCAGGAGTATCTAAATTGATTATACTGTTTCTGCTAAGGAATGTTCTGTGTGTCAAGGATCACCTCTGGGTGGTAAGGGTCACAAAATGCCTCAGCTGAGTTGGGGATAATCCACTGGAAGGCTTTTTCACTGAAGTCAGAGTCAAACAAAGGTATTTTGGTTTCAGCGACAGTGTAGAAAATTAAAACATAATTTGAAGTTCTCTTGGTTTCCTGCAGTGCTCCATAACCCTATAATATGCATGGGGGGGAATTTTGATTTTCCTTTATAAACATGTCTGGAAAATCACCATTTTCTGCATTCCCAGATCCATCATTTCCTCTGTGGTCAGGGATTTTCAGGGCTTATATGATTCCTGTACAGGTCAATGACCCAAGTGCTGACACTTATTTCTCTCTTACAGATAATTTAAAAATCGTTTGATATGAAGCAAAATCAAATTTTGAAAGCATTGAAAATGGTTACTAGCCATTCAGCATCTTAAAAGCATTGTTTGCTGTTTCCCTGAGGTGCTGGCATTTATTTGATGGTTCAGCAACAGGTTCAGTGGTCCAACCCAACAGGTATTGTGGTGAGCTGGCTTTCCAGCTGTTCTCTGCATGCGTTTGTGTGCAAACCTCTGTGTGTGCACACCTGAAAGTATCAGCACGTTTGGTGCTGCATCAGCAGAAACATAATTCATTCTGTCACCTATTTGAGAAGCTGCTGTAAATGATGTGTAAAAAACCATTGGACAAATGCATTCTGTGCCATAAAACTCTCTCACCTGCAAAGGCAGGTGTTGATGCTTCAGGAATACACACACACACAGTGTAGCAGACTGCAGAAACCTGGAGTGTGTTTGTGTTTCTTGTAGCTCTTCTTTAACATTTGATTATTTGTTCAGGGCCAGCGTGTTGCTGCTGCTTATCTATATATTGACAAGATTGGTTCCATGAAGAGCATTTGCCTGTATCTAACTTTGTTTGCAAAGACTGTTTCAAGATGATGCCAGTGGGGGTGGGGATGAGGAAGAGAGGGAGAGAATATTTTTAATTAGTTTTGTGTAGGCAGGAGGGAGAGGACAGACGTACACTGTAAATGTATCATAATTTTTTCTTTTTTTTTGTGATCTCAAGCAGCAAACAGACCAATCACAGCAGCCCAGCAGCTTTATTTGTGCTGTTTTTGGAAGACTTGGCTCTGCTAAGCACCCTTATTGTTGCTCCTGCTTGACATTCCCTGTCCTTGACATCTCCCTTCCCTGGAATCGATGATGACTGCCATCTCAGCCCTCAGGCTCCTCCACGGCTGCTTTCAACTGAGATAGCCTCGTCCCTTCTTCCTTGCTGCCCTACTTTTGCCCCTCACCACCCCCTCTCTTAAAGTCTACAGCAACTTGAATTCAGCTCGCAGTGGAGAGAGGTTTTGAAAGGCGGGAGCTTTGCGCACCCGGCTGAATCCCTGGCGGAAATTTCCCCGCTCTGGTGCGCGGCACTGGCGGGGTGTTGAGGGGGCTGCCTGCTACCAGCCCTTGCCTTTCTGCCTGCTCTGACACAATGTGGCAGCTGGGGACCAACACAGCCACTTGGCTGGGTAAAACAGTTAAATATAAAAGCAGACAATTTGTGGTACCTCTGCCTTTCCCGATGGGCGCGGCCAATCCCGAGGAAATCGCGCACGTTGGGGATGAGAAGCTCTGGTTTCTTCTTGGTGCTTGATTACACCCCAAGGACATGATTATCCCATGCCAGTAGTCATCTTTCTTGTTAGACCTTATTGCTTAATTGCAACAGCACAGCAAAAAATAGGGGGGAAAAGGGGGGAAAAGGAAAAAACCGGAGATCAGGTGAGATATTGCTGAAATCATCGGAGGAGACGGTGATCGTTTGGGAGCTGCTGGCTATGTATGTTAATTAACCCTTCTCAGAGGAAATCCACAGAGCTGTACTTTCAAGAGAGATCTCCCCCGCCTCTCACACACGCAGAGATGTGGTGGAGTCTCTCTCTTGGTATCTCATGCACTGCTCCAGGCTCTTGATGTCAAAATATACCAGCTGAGAATGTAGGATAAGAACAGCCAGAGGCTTTCCTCTGGTCCTCAAGACATTTCAAATCTATACTTTCCTGATTAGTATAATACCCTGCTTCATCAGGAGCACAAATATTTTTTTTCCTCCTGGTCTCCAAATGGGCAAATTTTTTACAGCAATACATGAAAAGCCTTGAAATACAGAAAACAGAAAATTCCCTTGAGAGTGTGGAGCTCTAACCTATATTTACTTTTCCCATTGTGAGAAACATTTAAACAATTCCTTAACATTTATAACTGCACATCTATTTGAAATAATTGAAACAGAAACGTTAAAAGAAATTACATTTTGCTAATCCATTTACAATGGTACAAATTGCTTCTCATAGCCAACTGCCAGACTTGCTGTTTTATTTAATAACTTTAATGCTGAGGTTCCCTGAGGCAAGGAGACAGTTATCCCACCAACTGCAGGAGGTTTTACTGAAGTGTCCCCTGGCTATTGTCCAAGGACTGTGGAGGAGCTCAGCTAACAGGTTCACTTGCATTCCCTGTCTCTGACAAAAATACATTTTAATGCAAACTAATTCTAAGTGAAAGAGAAAAAGGTTTAAATGGTGCATCCTAGAAAATCATACTGTTTTATTGGTATATGATTGTGGCTGGGTGGCCAATAATTTATCTCTATAAAATACGTTATTGCATTTTGACAGCCAGCAACTGAGCAATGCCCTTACTCCCCAGCAGAATCACAAATACATCTCAAATTTAAAGGTCTCTCAGGCAGAAAGAGTGTCCAGTAGGAAAAATCTCAAGCACAGTCCCTTGATACTCATTGCTTTACAAACTACAACTGTTTCTGTAGCTCTAATTCTCATATTCAGTTGTGTCATGGGAGATAATTCTTTCTCCTCTCTCTCCATAATGAGCTGCTGCATTAGGCTGACTTTCTTTCCAGGCTGTGAGTAAATATGATTTTCCTGGCTCAGATCTCCTTTGTGTGTGTTTGTGTTGGTTTAAGTGGAGTTCCTCAGGGCAGGGGAGATCAGGATACAGCCCATTTTCCCTGAAGTCCTCTTGGTCTCCTGCTCATCCCATGTAGGACAGAGTTAGGCTCAGGCACACTGTCAGTTCCTGCAGCTTGAGATAAGTTAGAGGAGCCTCAGGTTTCTCCAAAATCTAAAAAATTGCTGACTAACAAAAATGCATCCACTTTTCAATGGACTCTGCACATCCAAATGTGCCAAACATTGTTTCCGAGGTTAGAAGAACTTGCACTTTCTTATAATGTGGAAGACTGCAGAATGACCTGTGAAATAAGTTTTAAAAGTCTTATAAAGAGAATATAAGGAAATTGGCAAAATGTACTAAAATATGTGAAATCTATGCTTTTGATTAGAAATACTTAAACACTGTTAAAATAGCAGAGACATTCCCAGCCATGTTTGTGTTTTTAAATTATATTGATCAAAACTGCTCACCATCTATGACTTTTATAGCATCATGGCTGCTTTCTTTCATCATTCCTCTCAAAGAAATACATTTTTATTTTTAGGAAACTTGCCCTGAGGCAAAGACTAGAAATTGTTCTCAAGCAGATAGTATAATTAAGGATTGATCTGCACAGTGGGGAGATGTTGGATGAATCAGACACTGACATTTCCTTCTTTCCACTCTTTCTTACGACTGAGAGCCTGGATTCCTTCCCAACAAAATAAGACACTTAACTATGTAGAAGATGTGGTGTTAGGAGTTTAGATACCCCTGATTGTCAAGGGTTGTCAAAGCCCCACAGGTGTTTCCAGCTGGCAATTTATTCTCTGTTTTGTCATTGGCTTTAGCAGAAGCCTCAGGCAAATATTCTCCTGACACCTCAAGCAGGTGCCTGAGGTTGGAAGTGGGATGAAAGCAGGCTGAAAATTTTGGTTTAGTTCAGCAGAGAATACCTGTTCCCAATTACCTGATGTTGAAATAGTGATAAATATTCACACAGCAAACCTGTGGTCACACAGGGAGGTCTTTGGCTTGTCTTCAATGCTTTGATTCCCTCCTTTAAACATATTTTTGGATTAAGAATTGCTCAGCAGAGTGCCATGATTGGGATCCACACTGAAGGCATGAAACCTTTAATTTAAATGTCCCAAGTTTAATGCCAGCTCTAAATAAATTTAGTGAAAAAAATGTGCCAACATTTTTCCCACAGCAAAATCTGGGTCCTGAAGTCATTGTATTTTTGCACATGGGGATATAAGAGATGGCAATCTTGTGCCTTGTTCCTTCATGCTACAGTAGAAGATAGGAGATGAGCAATTTAATCTGCTTTGCCATGCTTGATATTTGCTTTGTTGAAAAATTATTTCCATAATAAATCAATTAAAGTATATAACTAATGAGACACAGGCATTGAGAAAAAGTATAGAAAGTCTTTCAAAATAGCACCTGGTTGAGAAGGATTAAAAATACACCAGAAAAAAACAAAAATAATTTGGGTTTTGTGCCACCTATCAAGCTCTTCGTGAGCAATATGAAACTATCTATCAATTATATATAATCATGCTGTCACATACAACAGTGAAATGCAAAAGGCCACGAAATAACAGCACAGAATTTCATCAGTAACACTCGTGTGCTTTATCAGACCCAAGACTGAGATGATCAACAGAGAGATAGAGGTCATTATCTACAAATGCTTATGAAATTCATTTTGGTTACAATGAAGAGGAAACAGGAAGATAACTCTCAAAATAAATTGGAATTTAATCCAAGAATTCTGCAGATTGACCTGACTTAAGACAGTAAACATCTTGTGCTTAGTGAAGCCTCAAGCAGCCTCTATCAGCTTGATACAGCTGGTGATATTCCTTAGCAATATATCCAATTATTGGATATTTTAAAATATTTTTGTCTTTTCATCAACTCATCATGCAACTAAATAAGTATTTTCATCTAATACTTTTTATTTTATGCTGTGAGAATCGAGCATATGAAAATATTCTAAATCTGCCAAGAAAGAAGATTCATGAAGAGCAGCCCTTCCCCTGGATGAAAGGGATATTATCTCTAATGGGCTCTTCACAGGAAATTGAAGGAGGAGCTGAGTTTATAACTCTGCAGATCAAAGAAATCAAGGTATCCTGAACCCCTTTTGTGAACAGAAGGACAAAATTTTGGTATTACCTGCCTGACTCAAAGAAGCTCTATGAAGCTTTATGAAACCTCTTTAGCAATACTTTTTGGCACTGCCAATTTTGAATTTAAGTTCTGAGCTTTTTGGCTTTAAAATGAGCCAAAATTTTATCTATCAAAGCAGAGAGTTTACTTAAGGGACTACGATTTTAATTTGGAAAATGAAAATCATGGTCAGCTGATTCATTATTCTTCAGGTAAGAGTTCTCTTCAGTGCCTGGCAAGCCATCACTTGCATCTTGACTGCAGAGTTTCCCTCTGGTGCTGCCTCTCTGGCAACGCAGTTTTTTGCACTTTCCAGTTACAGCTGGGGCTGCCACAATTCCCAGCTAGACAATCCTCCAGAATACATTTATTTAGTGCTATGGTAGTTTTTCAGCCTTTTCCCCTGCCTTACTTCATGTTTTCACTTTGTTCCTTTGTTAGGTTAGACCAAATCAAAAACCTCTCTGCCCCTGAACCCAAAAGAAAACCCTCTTTTTTGTAACTTTTGTTCCATACTCTGGCACAACCCACAGCTCTGCTATTTCCACACAATAATTCCTCTGCCAACTCTAAATGTCCAAGCTCCTTCTGATTCTACAGAAATATATTATTTTCCAAAATTAGCATGGATACAGCAAGATTTAGACCTACAAGGTAGATGCAACCCTCCTAAGAAATCACCTGTGTCCCACTAGAAGCCAAATTTCTCCTTTTGTCTGTTCAACTGCTGGTTTGTTTAATTTGTGAACCAAGAGGAAAAATTAGTTGTGTGAAACTGATCCAAGTAGAAGACAAGCCTCACTTCTGTGCAGGAGGGAGGTGGGGTGGAAAAGTTGCATCAGAAAGGTAAAGCAGCAGACCCCAAAAACGGCACCTGGTGCGTCACAGCCTCTAAAACCACTAGCTTGTGAAGCTGTCAGCTCTGGAGAAAATAAACTGAGGTGGGCTTGAAGAACCTACAAGTCCACATTTTTTATGTCTTTTTGGCTATATTGCAGAAGAAATGTTTAGCAACTCTTTTTTTCTCCTTGAGACAAATAGTTCTTACATGCTAATTGTAATGATTTTGTCGTTTTACACCTCTTTTGTGTTTTTCAACGTCGTCCTGACCTTCTGAATACCATGGATGAATTTTGTGACTGTGCCTGTAGGACTGCTTCAAAAGCAGGGCTGTATTTCCTTTTGAAATCTTGTGGGAGAAAGAGACCAGAAGAAACCTGATCCATTACAAATGGAGATGTTCTGAGCCATTAAACCAGAAAAGACAAACTCTGAGGCTAGAGCAGAACAAAAACCTGGTCACAAATTTTTGGAATCAATTGCTTAATGGGGAGTTTTCCTGGAATTCTTTGATAAAAGTGTGTGTTTCCAGCTGATAAACTTTCATGTTTTGTGACTACCAAACATTTATCCAGGGGTATTTGTTTTTTGGAGAATGACTTTTAATGACTCTTGAAGTCACTTTCCCTCTCAGCTGTGTGGTCTGAAGTAGAATTTTTTCTTCTTGCATCTTTGTTATTGCTAAAAAATGGTGCTGGAAGAAATCAGGATTGGTCTGAATTTGGGTGTGCTGTTTTAACTTGTTTGCTTGGGGGTTTTCTTTTTTTTTTTTTTTTAATTGGTGTGATTTGTGTGCAGCTTTCAGAATTAACGTTTTCCTAAAATTGTATAATTCCAAGAGTCATTAAAAACATCATATTTAAACAGAAATAAAGAAAAGTTACATATGACATGACTTTGAGTTGTTTCTTAATCAAGAATAGTCATCAAGAAGATGTGATAAGAGCAGAGAAGGGTTACATGGAATTAATTGGAAAGTCTGTGCCACAACAGTCTCTAAATCCCTTTGAATATTTTGCTGTAGAACAGGCACATTATTCAGTGGGGTTTGGATGTCAGATGTCTTTAAGTAAAAGCCTGAGACTCTAGAAAAGCAAAATAACCTTAAAGCAAGCTATTATTTACTGGTGGTGAAGGGTGTTCTAACGGGTTGGTTTTCTTGTTCATTGAGAACCAAAAAATTCAGAAATAATTACAATAAATCACATTTCTGGTGTAAAAGATCAGTAGAATCCTTTGTTAGCTCCATAAGCAAAGCACATCCTTTTGATTTTTCCTGAAGTCAGGATAGAAGAAACTTTCATTTTTAATATTGTTTCTCATTTTAGTGTCTTATTTTTATTACACATGGATCAACCTCACCCAAAACATTTTCTAAACTTGTTCTACAACGTCTATATTTTTTTTTCTTTTTCTATTTCTTTTTAGAATGGGGAGAAAAAATGCCAGTGTTACAGCATTCTTGGTGTCAAAAGCATTCATTCTCTAAATAAAATTATTTCAATTCCCTTTCAGCTAGCCCACAATGAGAAAAGGGGAAAATCCAATTTATTCTGCCTGAATTTCAGGCTTCCCTGAAAAGCAATAATGACAAACAAAGGTGGTGTGGGAGTGAAACTCAAACCAAGGACTTTTTTGGGAGCTGTTCCATCTCCAGGGGACAGAGCACAGGGATGCAGGGGAATTTCTGAGGATACTCTTTGTTTGCACATCTCTTTGGAGCATCTGGATGTGGAAGTTTCTCACCCAATCCACAGGGGGGAAACTACTGGGGAAGATGCTCTGAATCCCAACATTCTTAGGGGGACACAGAAATTTACTGTATGAGTGAATTCTTTTGCCTTTTGAGGCCTTTAGGAGGCAACTTTTAAATCTGTACCTGGTCAAATGTGTGCAATCTTTAGAAGAAATCATGGCCAGCTCAGTGAAAACTCTGCTCGTGGAGCAGTTTGCAATTTGTGGTTATGCTGGGCCCAGCAACATCAGTTTCCTGGGGGGAAACAAAAAGAAAGAAGGAATCTTTTGGGCTAGGTGAACAATCTTGCTTGAATTTTGATAATGCAAGTGGATTTTGATTGGTTACCATGTGGAAACCAACCAGGGAAATAACTCAATTCCTTTGGTGAGAACCAAGAGCAACCAAATCCTAGAGAAGGAAGGAAGAGAAAAAAACCATCAGGGCAAATATTTTCTCAGTCCTCCTATGACATTGGATGGTATCAGATCACCCATAAAACTGGGCAAGAATCATGAGGAAAATGGAAAAAAGTGTGTTTCCAGCTGATAAATTTTGATATTTTTGTGGCTACCAAACATTTATCCAGGGGTGTTTTTTTGGAGAAGGACTTGTAACAGCTCTTGAAGTAACTTTCCCTCTCAGCTGTGTGGCCTGAAGTAGAATTTTTTCTTCTTGCATCTTTGTTATTGCTAAAAATTGGTGCTGGAAGAAATCAGGACTGGTCTGAATTTGGGTGTGATTTGTGTTGTTTCATTTGCTTGTTTGTTTTTTTTTTTTTTAATTGGTGTGATTTGTGTGCAGCTTTTGGAATTAACGTTTTCCTAAAAATGTGTATTTACAAGAGACATTTGAAAAATTGTTATACTTAAACAGAGATTAAGAAAAAAAATCAAATAAAATGTTGCTGACTAAAAAAACTGTATTTTCAAGGTTAACTCTTTGTCTCTTCCCTGAACCTAAGAATTCTTGCTGGTTTTCACAGCTGAGTTTGAAGGCAGCAATGCTATCACCTCTATCTTCTATTAGACAAAGGCAGAAAAATGTAAAATATACTGATTTTTCAAACCTTAACATGAAATGCATTTGGTGTAATAGAAAGCCAGAGAGACTCAGTGCAGCCTGTGGGGTGTGATTTTCAGTCACTCTCAGCTTTGGCCAAACTTTGCTGCCCTTGAAGGAAATGTGATTTTTCCCTGTATCCTCACAGATAGAAGAGTTTCATCCACTGTTATCAGCCCTGGCTTAGAACCAGATTTCTGTTTCCCTGGCCCCAAAAGGAGCCCAGGAAAAGTGGTACTTGCCATACATTGATTTTCTTGGCCAGAACAGGGTTTGCTTCTGGCTCTCTGCAGGATGCTGGTGGGCAAACGCTGGACAGCTCATGCTGCCAGTGCTAATATCTGGCTGGAGAGCTTCTGTCCCCTGAGGTGTGGGGCTGCAACATTTCAAAAGCACTAAAAACAAATTAATGCAGATGTCTTGGATTGAAGACAGGTGTCTGCTAAGGAAGGCAGGAGCCTCCCCTGAAATGGAAAATGCAAACCCCCTCCCACTGAATTATTATGATGTTGAAATTAAGAGACTCTTGGGCAAAGATATAGGAATAGGAATAACAGTTCTTTAACTAGAAAAATTAAAAATATGAATGTAATAGTACAAACAAACAAAAAAAAACCAAAAAAAAAAAAAACAAAAAAAAACAAAAAACCAAACTACTGCCAGAGTCAGAGCATGCCCTGCCCCTCTGTGTGTCAGGGTGGTGGCACAGTCCCATCCCAGGGGGGCTCAGGGTGGTGGCACAGTCCCATCCCAGGGGGGCTCAGCCCTCCTGCAGTGCCAGCTGTGGTTCTGCTGGAGCAGGGATCCTGCACAAGGGGGGAGTTTTCCTCTGCAGCTCCAGTGGAAGAGGCAGCTGCTCCTCTGGGAATCCGTGGAAAGGCTGTTGGGCTGTCCCAGCACCTCAGATTGGATCCAGGTAGGAATGCTTGGCTCCTCCCCTGGGCGGAGCATCTCCCCATGGGATGGTGGAATTTGATCAGCCCTGCAGGGACACTCAGTGGCCATGGACAGCAGAGATCGCCTGCAGGGAGGATGGGCTGTGGGAGAGATAAAGAACAAACTGCCCCAGGAACAGCAGAGAACTGCCCCAGCTCTGACAGATGGTGACAGAACACACAGCCCCATTTCCAGCCTAAGCCAGAAGAGTTTTGAGGTGGCTCTTGCAGCCCCTCACTGCCCTGGCATCCCGAGGGTCCTCGTTTGCCAGAGCTTGGTGAGTGACCTTTGGGGGTCTCTGGAGAGCTCCCTTCCCCAGATGTTGTTTTGGCAGAATTCGATCCCAGCAGCTTTTTGAAAGTGTTTCAGGATTAATAAAACAACCAGGGTGGGAGATTCAATGGTTTGGGTGTTGCTAAATTAGAGCTGTCTTGGAAATGAAAAATCAGTTAATTGGAATATAAAGCATGCTACTCAAGGAAGAATTTTTTTGTGGTTCAAAGTAAAAAAATGATGACGAAATCCCCTAATAAATATTTAAAGTAAACTGACCTGCTTGCAATGTATGTTCTAGTTCCCATATAAGGTTATTTTTTAGAACCTGCAGAAAAAATGCTGAGAGTTTAAATCCTTAAGGATGGCCATTCCACACAATGCAGTGAAAGCTCAGGGTTTGCTACTTGTGAAATTTGATTTAAGGGAATTAATACATAAATGATTGCTCTTAAATAACAAGTATAGCATTCAGGGTCCTAGGATAGAAACAAATTATCCTTAAACAGGCACATGGTGTCTCAAGATAGAGATGAGATATATTTCTCTATTGGTTTGCCAACAGGTTTATACATTGTTGGTGTTTTTCACTCTGTGCATCAGCCAGATAGAAAGATGTCTGTTTTCCAGGGGGAAAAAAACCCAAAACCAACAAAAAAAGCATATCAGACATAAACAATTTATTTTAATTCTAGCAACGATTTTTAATGCTTATTTAATTGTGAAGTTACTGAAAAAATGCACTATTTTTACTCCAATATTCTTTTCTTTTACCTTTTCCCTCATTTAATGACCTTAATTTGATTATTTGAATGTTGTTTAGTAAAGCCTCTAATCTCTGGACTTCACTAAATACTGCAAAAATATTAAATACACAGTTATTTCAGAAGTCACACCTGGATATAAATTAATTTTTTGGATGTTAAAAACAGGCTTATCAACAAAAAACAGAAAAAAAAAATCTCCATGGCAGTTTGGTGAACTTCCATATAAATTCTTTACACTTTATGTTTTTCTGAGGGGTTTGTATTGCCATGTGAATACTCAGCCTGTTACTCAGAGTTTTTCACACATAACCTTTCATCTCTTGGGTCTGAGCTTCCTCTGAATTGCTGGAGTTTCATGCCAGAGTGATTCCATTTAGTTACTTCCTCATGGAGTCCCCTGGATTTACAAAAGTTTGCATTAAAATCAGTTGGATGCCTGGGGAATTCTGCTGGAAATGCCTCTTGGTGAAAATGGTGAAAAGTGATGGATATTTGACCCTGTGACAATTTGGGGTTTTTTGGTTGCTGAATTTCAAAATATATTTTAACATTTGCTTTTCTTAAATTGTAGAAAAAAAAATCCTTCATAAAAGCTCTGATAATAAAATTTATTAATTTAATATTTGCTGTGAGAGTTTTTTTTTTTATCCTGCTCCTCTTTTGTCATGTTTAATTGCTGTCATGGAATGCATTCTGGCTGGTCTTTTATTTCCTTTCTCCCTGGTATTTACAATTACATGAACATGTGTGTATTTGTGAGAGTGTTGGCATTCAAGGTATCAAGCATGAATTTGTGTATCAGGCAACAGAGGAGAGACTGTGCAGCCTTCCTGCCACTGATAAAATCACTATTTCCATCCCTATTGATAAATATTCTTGGTGTACTCAGAATAAAAATACAATGGTTTTTCTTGATTTTTTTTTTTCCTTTAAGACACATTGGACTTTTCCCTTTCAGGAGAACACAGCTCTGCTATATTTTTTTCCTTTGTTTCTTTTCTTTCTGTTTTTTTTTTTTTTTTTTTTTTTTGTAAAATTCACATTTTTATTGACCTTGGGTTACTGCTTTCTTTTATATTGAAATAATGTCCTTTGGATGAAAATGTCTTTCAGAATTTTTCTATAAAATTTAAAAAAATAAAGTACAGATAAAATGCTGGAACATTGCAAAACAGCTGCTGAACAGAGCATTTCACTCAGCAATATTGGTTTTGCTGAAGTTTGTGTATTTTCTCCTTGCCATCACTTTACAGAATTCTAATACAGACTCTTGAGTCTGTATTAGAATACAGTGGGAGTCAAAATATGATAAACTTCAGTTATTCTTAACCCTATACCTTGCAAATCGAGATTTTTTTTTGATAATGTCAAAATGGAAGTGTAAATTCCCATTAACTGTGAGCTAATTTTCAAATTGTATTAGAGTTTTGGCTTGCAAATCTCTTCATGTTTTGTAGGCTGCGTTTTTTTTCTTGTATTTGTAGTGAAAAATTCTCTGCCTGCTTTCAGATTGAGTAATTAAAGAATCAGCATTTTAGTTCATGCAAGTCTATTGTTAAAAAGAAAAAAGTGAGACTATAAAAAGAGACTTTTTTAGAAGGAGGCAGAAACAACAAAACAGATTTCTAGATCAATTAACCATCCCATTAAAAAAAATGTTAAAAATCTTTTGTAAGTTTCTGTTTTACAATCTGCTGTAGCACAAGTACTTTTTCTTGAGAATTTATTTATTAAGTAAGATAAAACTGGAAATCTTTTCTTTAGAACACACAGCTAAATCACTATTTTAAGATCTGGGAGACACTTCCAGCTTTAAGCCCGAATCTGAACAGGACTGGGGACTGGGGCAAGATTTTTTTACTTGTGATTGTTTCTGCTGTTTCAAAAAGAAAATATCCAGCCTATCCTGTGTTTTGTTGGTGAGCCCAACAATAAAGTCTGGGATGGCTCAGAACCAAAGAAATATTATTATCCATAGATCAAGCTCCATTTGTAATTCACTCAACAAAATGGTTCTGGTTTTATTTCAAATACAAGTTGTTTAGATTTCCAATACAGTTTGTATTAATAATATTAGTTATTTTTATACATATAAAAGTTAAAATGTGTATAAATACTAAGCTTCAATAAATTGAATATTAATAAAATTAAAGTTAAGTTTTGCTACATTTAGGTCTAAGTACTCTTAAGTTACATTTTATCACTTTGATATTCTGTTAAAATTAGGTTTATTATTCCTTAATATCAGAGTTCCTTTATTCCAAGTTTAAGTGTTGTTTAATATAAATGATCCTAAGTTTAAAAATCACTTGTCCAAACTGTAAGATATATATTTATTTTCTTAGAGAAATAAGACAGCTCCAATCAAAACACCTGAAATAACATATTGATACACCTGTTTATGAGTGAGAGAAGATACAGTTCATTATATCATCAATTTCATCAAAAGTTCTATTCTTCATTACAGTCTCTACTATTTTTGTCTTCCAAAAATAACATTAAAGAATAGTGACTGTTATTAATGTTAAGCTTTATTATTTTTTTTATTATTTTTTAATGTAAAAGAGTAAAGAGTAAAGTTTTTACTCTATTGATTTGATACATGAATGTTTTAAAAATATTGTCTTATTACTAATACATTAATTATATAATGCAAATTTACTGGGTTTTATAATGAATATTATTTATAAAATATTATTGTTATCTTTTTAACCAGCTCTCATCTATTTTACAATCTCCTTATGTGATCACCTAAAAAACACATATCACTTTCAAGATAGGCTGGATATTTTCTTTCTGGGCAGATGGGAAGGACTTCATGGAAAGCTGCAGTGAAACTGCACAGGCAGCTCATGGTCAGGATTTCATGCTCCAGTCTTTCAGCTTGGGAAGGCTGAATGTGAGCACTGTAAATTGGCATCACTTTTCTTACTGTGTGTATTTCAAAAACCAGAATCTGCAACAGCACACAGACAAAATTCCTCACTTTCACTGTGAGGAATGAAGCACTGGTTGAACCATTTGTAATAATTATTATTTCCTCTTTATCAAGTGGAACATTTGTGTGGTTTCCACATTTCCCACAGGAGACTCAGAGGTGGTTTCAGTGCTTCCACTGGGCCATCCAAAAGGAGTGAAGCCCCAAGAGCAGCCAGTGATTCTGTGGTGCCATAACACCACTGTCACTCTTGGAATTGGGATTTACAATTCACTGATCAGGGAGTGCTGCAACCCTGTCAGGACCCAGGACATTCCTCTGGCTGCCCTGGGTGATTCAAGACCCTGGCAAGGAGCTCAGAGACCTTGGTATGGAGTCAAAAACACCTGTGCCTTTGATTTTAGTAACAGAAAAAATTAGAAAAAACTTTGTGTGAGGATTTACAAGCCACAAGAGTTAGAATTTTGGGGATTTAGAATGGGGGTTCAAGAGGCAAGATGGAGGAATCAGGGCATGTCCTGTCCTTCTTCTTCTTTTTGTCCCCCATCTTCTGCTGTGATGGTGACACTTCTGGATTGGTTTAGAGCAGAGACAGACTGTCTAACACCGGTGATAGGTATTGGAAAATTATTGTAAATAAAGTACATGTGGTTCTTAGTATAAAAAACTAACACCAAGAGTGGTCAGTGTGCCTCAACCCAACCTGCTGGACAGACCTCAGCCTGTCAGAGAAAGAATGTGATAGACAAAAGAAAATAAACAACCTTGAGAACCAGAACTGATGAAACTCGACTTCTTCTTCGGTCACAGGGCTGGGAAAAAGAGACTTTCTAACACCTGGGGAGTCACAGAGCCACAGGAACCCAAGGCAACCCCTCCTTTGTGCCTGGGCACAGAACCTGTGTGTGAGCCCAGCCTCACATTCAGCTGGAGCTTTCAGTTAACTTGCAGTGTGATTGCCCTCATTCTCTCTTTGAAATACTGGGCTTGTCTGGAGTCCTTGCAGGAATGTAACTTCCCGGGGCAATCCCATTTTGGCTTCTCTTCACAGGCTCCTCAGATGCAGGGCAGTCTCAGGAGGGAGAAGATGAAAAGCATCATGTGTGTCAATAGCTGCTTTGATAGGCAGGATCAGCCTTAATCTCACACCTAAATCCTGCCTTGCACCTCTGATCTGCTGGAGAATGGGCAGCTCACTCTACTGGGTCTGGCTGCAGGTGGCTGCCAGATGAACCCCAGATATCAGTGTGGGTGTGTCTGGAATGTCTCTGACACAGAGATGTGACTGATTTTGCAGCTAAGGGTGAGTCTAAGTAAGAACTTTCATGTGTATGAGGAATCTTCTGGGATTTGAATGGCAGTTGATCTCAGAACAAGCTTTTTGTCTGTTTGGCTGACCTGAGTGCATGGAAAAACTTCACCTGGAGGGTGCCAAAGCAGTGGAACAGGTTAACCAGAGAGCTTGTGGAGGCTCCTGGCTGTACAATCAGCTCCAGGCAAACCTGGTTTGGCAGAGGAGTTGGGACTGGGTGATGTTCAGAGGTTCCTCACAACTTCAATCATTCTGTGATTGATTCTGTGATCCTGCATTCTGTGTGTTGTCCTGTCAGAGGAAATATGGGGCTGTCAAAGACCCCACTCTCAGGCCCTGCTTCACCAGCTGAAGCTGCAAATGCTGCTGCTTTTGGTTTTGGAGTTCTCCCTCTCAGATTTTGAACCTGTTATGGACCACATATTCCACCTGATAGACCACACATCCCACTTGTTATTATAAACTTTTCTGTAAGGTTTTCACTTGTGGCTACAAGAGACCACAAAGCAACAAAGCACCTTTGAAATTCTTTTTTGCTGTCCACACAAGCCATGTGAGCTTTAATCAATTATTTTAATGAACTGTGAATCCCACTGCTGCTGTAACCCCTCTGAAGTCAAGCTGTGGTCTGAGCACTCTAGACTGAAGGAGCAAAAGCTGTGCCACAGAGTGGCAACTCCAATTCCTATTCCTACTGGTGATAGCCCAGATCCTCTAAATGTTTGTGTCCCCGTGTAGTCTCACTCACGTGGGACAAGCACACAGATATAGAAAAGAACCTAAGAAGCAAGGGAGAAAATGCAGAGTTAAAAATAGCCAAGTACTTCAGCAGTTATTGCTGCGCTGATTTTCATGTTGAAAAAGAAGAGAATAGTTTTCCTTTGTCCATTTGCTGGACTAAATGTTTTTGGCTTTAAGCTGTTCAGCTTTGCCTTGTGCCACAGCACAAAATAAAGTGTCAAGTCCAAATATCCAGGCATTCTCTGTGCTGGACAGTTGTGGATGGCTGCTTTTTTTCTGAGTGATTACCAATAAATATTCCTGTCACAAATACCAACTTGAATTTTTTGGGGAAGTAATTAATTGCACAATCAATCCTCTAACAGTTGCAGCTGCAAGACACAACTTAGCTTTGTTCCTCACTAATAACAGGGCTGTACTTAACTGTTCTGAATGCCATCACCATTCTGCACATCTGAGAATAACATTTTCCATCCCCCCACAAATTAATCCTGGCATTTTCTGTGAGCATCTTATTGTGTTACGAGGAAATTTAGAGAAATGGTGTGGGAAGGAACATTGTGGAAGAGGGGAATCATTGTCATTCTTCTTTCCAAGGCACTCTGCAGTTATTTTGCAGATATTCTGCAGATTGTTGGGGACTGAATGGCTTTCAGCTTTTATCCTGGTGTACTCCAGTACTGCCTGCAGGTGCTGGGATGGCAGGGAAGGAAAGAGAAGTTTAGCTGTGAACTAGAAGAGAATATGAAATTGTCCTAATTCCTTAAAAAAAAAAAAAAATTAAAATACTCCTTTTTGGTGACCACCAGCACTGCATTCTAAACACATTAACCCCCTCTGTCATATGAACATCACCTCAGGACTACCAACAATAGTTCTATTTAATATTTGCCTCTTCCACAACACTTCGTGCACAGCTCTCCTAAAATACTTTGGAAAATCAAATGGAAGTTCTCAATTTTTAGAGGAAAACGTGAGCTGCACATTGATTTGGAGACAGCAATATTGTTATTTGTCTTTTCTGTATGTAGAAATAGCAAATCTTTTTTATATATGATATTAAAATTAACTATGTAAATTTTATTTGCAACCTCTGGGAAAGTATAAAGACCAGAGATATTATTTATTCCTGTTCCCTACAATCCAACATTTATTCCTACTCAAAGTTAAAGAAACCATTGCTGAAAATCAGCCTAAAAAATTAATTCAGATCCCTCACTGGCAGTTGTTCTGCTTCCATCAGTCAGTGCTGCTGTGACCACAGTTGTTTCCTCTACTTCAGTCTTGTCTTCTAATCAAATATTCCTGTAAGTCTTAAATGAAATAGCTGAGGAGAAAGAGTTAGGAATGCATCCTGGAGAAAAGCTCAAGACAAAGGCTGGCACGTTTAGGGAAAGGAAAAAAAATCACTGGGAAAAACCCCAGCTCCTGAAATGCTCTCAATGAACCTGAGCATTACTACCTCACTAAATATACCCTGCAACTGTGACTTTGCTCTGCCTGCTGTGCTGGCCTGGCAAATAGACAGGAAACACAATTCAAACTGAGAGTCTGAGCAGCACATGCAAGGGGACAGTAATTAGCTGAAATACAGAAAAATGGAGATATTCTTCTTCCAGTTTATGTCTAAAAACACTTCCAGAAAAACAAGAATCTTATATATCTAATATGTGGTTTGATTTATTTATTCTGAGACGATTTAAAAAAAACCCCAAACATCAAACAAACAAACAAAAAAACCAACAAAAAATGCCAACCAAATAACAGCAACAAAAAAAAAAACCCACAAAAAACCCCAAAACAAACAAAAAACCCAAACAAAAAAAACCCAAAATGGAAAAAAAACCCAAAACCAAAAACCCACCCCAAACAAAAAAACCCCTACAAACCAAAAACAAAAACAACAACAAAAAAGGGAGGGGGATAGTGAAACTGCTAAAGAAAAAACTAGTGAAGGGTAGTTATCAGAGAGAAATAACCTATGCAGGGCATTGCCAGACATATGTAAGGAGCAGAAGCTGTAGGAGATGCAGGTTGACAATGTGCTGGAAGCATGTGCAGGATGCAGGAATTACCACTGCCAGATCCTGCAAAGCTCCCCACTCCTGAAGGCTGCTGAAAGCATCAGAAAATGTTAACTTTACAAAGTGAGAAACTGCCCTTGCTCATAGTTAAAGCCAGAAAGGTGAAGGCTACCTGTTTGATTAAATAGAAATAACTGCAGTGTCTTGTCAGAGAATGACCAAGCTGCCTTTTACTGCCTAGAAACAGTTCTGCAAGTTCTGTTTGCTCGAGAGACTCAGACAAGAGGCAGGTGCAGGTGCTGTCACAGTGGTGAGGAGAGACAGGAGGAAATTGTTGTGTCACCAGCGAGACTGAGCTGGCAAGTTGAATTAAAAACTGTAATTATGACTCAAGTCTTTTAAAATATTGTTCACAGTTGATGGAAAAGGGATAAGTCCTAAAGCACTGTTAGTCAGGCAGTAGTTCTGCTTCCATTGAAGTCACTGGGTAAAAATCTCTTTAATTTTGGTGGTACTGAACTCAGGCATATTGATCATTGTCAATTCACTTTTAATTCCTCAACGCTCCCAACACAGAGCTGTGTGCTCCAGGTAAAGCTGGCAGCAGTGGGGAGCAAACTGCTCTGCATTTCTCTGTGTATTGAAATGAGAGAGGGCTGAGGGGACTGGAGGAGAAGGGGGCTGCACTTTCATGACTGCCACGTTTCAGTCTTTGGGTTTCAAAATCAGTGTCTCCTTCTTTATGCAGCAGGTCCCTGAGGGAGAGCCACAGGCTTCTGTTCCACACCTGCTCCTGTCCTGCTCTGCCTTATAAATGGACTCCAAAGCAGATTCTCTCCTTTATACACTGTGCTTTGAATCCTGGGACTTGCCTCCATCAAAGCTGCCTGAGCCTTGCAGCCAAATCACTCCTCAGCTCTCAGTCCTGCACTGCTGCCCAGGCCAGGGGAAGGGACAGGAAGGGACAGGGACACTTCTCTGCAGCCCTGCCCTCCCCACACCCTCTCAAAAACCTGCCAACCCTCCTTCATGCAAATGAGTTTCCAGCTGACAATGTATGTTTTTAATTTAGCTCACATGGTTATACATGGGCAGGTGAGAAGGGCCCATTTCCCTTTTTCACTTCTTTCTTTCTTTTTTCTTTTTTTTTTTTTTTCCTCCTGAGCTGGTAAATGTATTTCATCTTGTAACTCTTACTTTGGATTAAAAAGCTGTTGCCTTTGGCAGTGAAGCAGCACAGCAGGCTGAGGAAAGTAAAGCTTCCTTTCATTGCCATGTTTGAAACTAGAGGAAGTCATCATATTACTTTAACAAGCAGAAATGAATGAAAATGTTTAATAGGATTATGCAAGCACGAGGAGCTGTTCTGGCTGCCACAGATTTTGCTCCCTGTGATTCATCCTGCTGGGGGATAACGTGATCCTCTATTTTCCCCTAACAGTCAAGTCAGGGTTTTGTTATGAAGACTCTTGCAAGGTGAGATCTCTCCAAGGATCTGTTTCTCTCTCTTCAGAACATCGAGTCCTCAAACACCAGGCTGAGCTGCAGATCCGGCAGCAGGGTTTTTTATTTTTTATTTTTTTCAGTGCCATACCTCACACTGAAATATCACAGAGGAAGGAGCACCCCTCTTCTACCCCAGCTTCTGCTCTGGGGACCTGCAGGATGAAAATCAGCTCCTGGCTCTGCCTGAGCAGAGCAAACTCCTCAAAGTCATTTGGCAAACCCCTCTGTCACAAAGGCAGCCGTGAGGTATTTGGGCAGTGTCGTGGTTTGAACAGCCAGGTGTCTGCTGAGGAAGGCAGGAGCCTCCCCTGAAATGGAAAATGCAAACCCCTCCCTCTGAATTATTATAATCTTGAAATCAAGGGGCTCTAAGGCAAAGATATGGGAATAGGAATAACAGCTCTTTATTAGGGAAAAAAATAAAAATAAAATTAAAAAGTAGTAATATAAAACAACACTGCCAGTCAGACGATGCCCTGGCCCCCTGTGGGTCAGGGTGGTGGCACAGTCCCATCCCAGGGGGGCTCAGGGTGGTGGCACAGTCCCATCCCAGGGGGGCTCAGGCTGGTGGCACAGTCCCATCCCAGGGGGGCTCAGCCCTCCTGCAGTGCCAGCTGTGGTTCTGCTGGAGCAGGGATCCTGCACAAGGGGGGAGTTTTCCTCTGCAGCTCCAGGGCTGCTGGAGATGGGCCTGCTCTCCCTCTGGGAATGCAGGGCAGGAGAAAGCTGCTCCTCTGGGAATGCAGTGGGCAAAGGCTGCTGGGCTGTTCCCAGCTCAGATTGGATCCAGGTAGGAATGCTTGGCTCCTCCCCTGGGCGGAGCATCTCCCCATGGAATGGTGGAATTGGATCAGCCCTGCAGGGACACTCAGTGGCCATGGACAGCAGAGATCTCCTGGAGGGAGGATGGGCTGTGGGAGAGATAAAGAACAAACTGCCCCATGAGCAGCAGAGAACTGCCCCAGCTCTGACAGATGGGAATGGAACACACACCCCAGGCACACCTTACAATCCAGGACAGGTTTCCAGGGTGATACTACCTCAGTAGCATGGTGCTGATTATGATTTGGTGGAGATCACTGGAATTCATCCCATTTGATTTTGGATGTTGAAGTGAGAGCTGGCTAAACTTTGTTTGCACTGAGGAAAAAAGGTGCAGCTGATGTTACCATCCTCATTCCTGTCTCAGCAGAAAATGGATTTTCTTCTGGTGTTGACTGCTTTTCTCTAAGGAGTGAACTCTTTCTAAAGATTATTTTTATGTTTCTTTAACAGTTTTGATTTTGAAGAAATTACAGAATCAGGGAAGAGTTGAGGCTAGACAGGGGCTCTTGGGATTGAGTCCTGTCCCTCTGCTCAAAGCAGAGTCAACTACAGCAGATTTCCTTGGGATCATGTCCAGACAAATTTCTAATATCTCCAGGGATAGAGTACTCATCAGTTTCTCTGGGAAAATTGTTCCCAGTATTTGATTACAATTGCAATTTAAAAAAATTAATTTTTTATGTTTAAGTGGAATTTAATGTATTCCAGCCTGTGCCCATTTCCTCTTGCCCTTTCACTGGGCAGCCCTGAAGTCACAGCATCTTCTTTATCCCCCCATCAGCTGCTTTACACACTGGCAAGGGCTCCCCTTGAATCTTCTCTCCTCCAGGCTAAGGAGTCTCAGCTCTATCAGCTTTTCTTCATGTTTTTCAGCCCATTAATTGTCTCTGAGGTAGGGTCTTCCTGTGGGCCCATGTCTCTTGTAACAGAGACCTTCAGTCTGTGTCTGAATCCTCCCTGAGCAGAGGGGAAGGATCATCTCCATCAAACTGTCAGCAATGCAATCAAAAATTTAAAATTAAAAAAAAAATCGAACTATCCCAACGCAGCCCAGGCTGATTTTGCCCTACAACCCAAACCTCTTTGGAATTTTGCCATAATTTAATGTTTTCTGTGACACTTCAGGTTTTAAGGTGACATTTTTTTAATCCCACAATTCCAGCAACAAACCTGGCAAGTCCTGGCAGCATTGATCATGTTTCTCATACCTCTGCTCTGACACAGACAACCCTAACTCCATCCAGACCCAAAGCTGGCCTTGTCAGTGCACTAATTGGCCCATGGTGATAAGACCTACCCCTCATTAATGAGGTTTTATGGCTTTTGGGATGGAGCTGACTCACACCTGGCCAGATCAGAGGATGGATGGAATTAACACACAACTGTCTGCATGTGGCCATGGAGACAGGCCTTTCCCCTTGGGCTGTAAATAAATTAGGGAGAGATTTATTAGTTACTGTGATATTGGGCCACTGCTTATAATCAGGTCTCTAATGTGTGAATATAGCTTGGATAATGCATGAAAGCAGAATACCCTTGCTAGCATCCTCATCATTTGAAAAGGAGCAGTGATTTTGCTAATTGAGCATTTTTTTATTTTTAATCTTAGGCACACAGATATATGTGATTTAGTGTTCTTATTAATCCAGCTAGTGGTGAATCTCTGAATGATAGCTTGGTATGCTGTGATTTAGCCTTGTGACTTTTCCTAATCCTACACCTTCCTTTCTTCCCCTCTGATTTAAGTTAGAGATTGGCACTCAACAGTAAAGTAGAAGAGCTGGGTTTCCTATTAAACACTCATTCCCTTTTTCTTTTTTTTGCCATTACCAGCATAATTCAAAGCCATATATGTATAGGTGAGTGTAGAAGAGTTGGGTTTCCTATTAATCACTCATTGCCATTTATTTTTTTGCCATTACCAGCATAATTCAAAGCCATATATATATGTAGGTGAGCTCCTGTAATCATTTATTGTACTGTTGGAGCCTTAATTAAGAAGCAGGCCAGTGTTGTACTTGGCTTAGTAGAGAAGACTACAAATAAAATAAATAAATAAATAAATAAACAAATATATTTTCAGCTGCAGAGAGCACACAATGTGCTTCTGGCAGAGAAGGGCTGGTGAGCACAAGAAATAAAGTTGATCAGAGTGTTTTGGAAAGGTAAGGGAATGCTTAGAGAAAAAATCAGCAAAAGTTACAGGCTATCCTTTTCCTGATTCATACATGACATCATCATGACACCATCCAGATATAGTGACAGAGTGAGGGCCTGAGAACAGATTGAAGGTGATTTTTTCCAGTCCTGCAGGAAATTATTTCTTCCATGGAAAGGAGGGCATGGGAGTAAGGATACAGCCACGTGGTGTCACACAGGGATGAACAGGGCTTGGGGAGCAGGAAAAGTGGTGTCTGATTGTTTGCTGACTGGAAATGAGAAAATACCTCCAGATTTAGGGTTCTTGTTGGAAATGGAAAGGAAGATTTTCTGTTTATATGGTTTTGGTTTTTTATTTGTGGTTTTTTTTTTGCTAGAGAGTTATGATGTAACACAGTTGGTTTCTGTGACCTACCTTTGGTGGAGCGTGGTACTGAAATGTTCACTTGAGGATTATTTTATGTTGTGAATCTTGGCTCCTTTTCCTGCATCTTTTGTGAGACGTTATTTCACACAGGCAAATGCATTCAGAGGCAATTTTTTTTTTTTTTTTTTTAAATTTCCACAATATATTGGATGGCAAATTTCATCTTTTTTAAAAGCGTCCCGGAGCTCGTGTTTTCAGACACCTCTGCTGAGAAAGAAATCTCTGCATCTTGTGAGGCTGGAAGGTGTTTCTAACGATGAAACACGAGCCTTGCTAATTTAAACGATTCATTTGGATCTGAAAGACTCTGATTTTCATCACTAGGAACACATTGGCTTATGTAAAA
The DNA here is from genome assembly GCF_027477595.1 of Haemorhous mexicanus. Classification (NCBI taxonomy): domain Eukaryota; kingdom Metazoa; phylum Chordata; class Aves; order Passeriformes; family Fringillidae; genus Haemorhous; species Haemorhous mexicanus. The sequence goes on from NC_082342.1 coordinate 118,234,472, forward strand.
GCAGGTGCATGTAAGTTTAGCTGTTACATCCATCCTACTTTCACTTCCTTGCAGATGAATTCTTGGTTTCCAAAGGTACAGCACATTTTGAGAGCAAGCAGTTGTTCTGTTAACTAGCAGTTGCTAATTACAAAAAAGGAGTGCAGCTCTTCCTATAGATCTTGTAACTGATCAGGCACAAAAAGAGGTTTTCCATGAATCTCTCTCCAGCCATTGGAGCCCAGTGGAAACAGGTGTTTTAGGGATAGCACTGAAGGTTTTTTTAATATACAAGAACATTTCACAGATGATTTCTTAAAAAAAGAAAACGTAAAGTCATGAAGTTTTATCATCAGAAACCTTTCACAAGCCTGGTGTTTCTGTTTCCCCCAGGAGATATAAATTAAGACATTATCTCTGCAGTACTTGCAGATGAATCCATTGCCTTGCAGAGGTGAAATAAATCCAAGCCATTTGGAGAAAACTCAGCATTCATAAATATTATCAGCTCATCCACAGATAACAATATAGGATTGAACCATTTAGTACCAGGTTACAAATCCTTAGCAGCCTGAAAATCAGTTTTATTTTTTTTAAGTAACATAAATGGATCTGGTTTGATGTCTTGATTTCTTTGGATTGACATAAACTGGGAATAAAATCTGCTCCTTTTTTTGTGACAATGTGATTTTTAGGAATATATTATTGAAGGAACCTGAATTTTCAGCACTTCTTGAGGCCAACAGCCTGCCTCCCTGCACTGTCCAACATTGAGCAATCAGTGAAATTCTGTGAAAAGTGAATTTTGACCACAAGAACTCAGCTCTTGCACTGAGGCGAGGCAAAGTCTCTTGTCCCTTCCCTGTCTTTCCTGCAACTTGGCACTTATTTTTCAGGGATGCAGAATAATTCAAAGCAATTGTGCTCCAGAATGTGGAATAGAGAGGCAGAGAGCTGATTGTGAACCTGAGTCTGATTTTACAGGCTGGAAGGAAAATGTTGGTTTTTTCTTTCATGTCACCACATGGAAACTGTCAGTATTTTAAATTCTTGGTAGCACACTAGGAATGTGATGAGCTGTAAGTGTGAAACTCCTGTTTTCAGATATCTCTCCACTGAAAAAAAGGAAAAAAGAAAGACAAAGTTGAGAAAATATAGGTGCAAAGGAGCCTTCTCAGAATGGAGTGACCTTAATTTCATCCATGATCTGTTGGAAGCCTGTGTAAGGTGAAAATACAATTTTTTTTTTACTTAAGTATGTCACTCTGACTGCTAATAATTACAAATGTTATTTAGACTGCAGAATTAATTACCTCAGGAAGTCATTAAGGTAATTCTAAGCCTCATACTCCAAAGTTTAAGACTATCTTCAATTATGGGAGAACGAGGCTTAGAATTCCTGAGTTCTGTATGAAGTTTAAACTCTGAGATGAACCTAAACTTTGCCCCTGATGACTTCTAGGGGTGATGATTTCCATGGTTCAATAACACATTGTGTGAAGAAGAATTTCTCCTTAGTGGTTCTAATCATATTGACAGACCCAACTTTCAAAGCTTGTTCTTCTTTTTTTGGTATTCCAGGTCCATCCCCTTCTGATTTAGCAGATACAAACCCAACAAAACTCTATATACTTCCACACCTTCACATTTATTTTATATGCAGCCACTTTCTCCTTGAGAAGGGAGAACAGGGGAAAAAAAAAAGCAATGTTAAAAGAAAGAAATACTGTTTTAAAGGATTGATCTGAACTGAATGACACAATTATGTTTGGCAAATGTTCTTACCTTTGAAGCAATCACTGGAAGCCTGAGGGAGGTGAAGTTTTAGAACATTAGAGCCACAAACTTTGTTTTTAATAATAGATGAAGTTGCCTTAATAAATCCTTATGGAAACTTAACAGCAGAAGGTAATGGCTGGTTTTAGTTAATGACCCATTAAAATGTTAGCAAAGCAACACTAACTGTGATATTTGCTGAGAATCAGTTTCAAAGGGACAATTAATATTAAAATCTGATGTTGATTTATTAACCAATACATTTTTAAGGTATTACTTTCTATCTGGAGCAATGGGTGCACGCTGCAGTGGCAGTGTTGGTAAATCAGTAATTCCATGAGGGTTAATAATCTCTTTTGCTCCAATTAGGCAAAAGAAGAGAGAAATAGCTGTCCCATCCTGTGGATGTTATTGCTGAGGTAAATTTCTGTCTTGGATGATGCTTTGAAATAATGTTCCTGCTGTGGGTCTTAACTGGATACTCACAAATCTGAGCCATCCAAAAGCAGCAGAGATGAAGACCTAGTTTTGCCTAATTGGGTCAGGGGAAAGGACCTTCCATCAATTCTAAGAAATAATATAAAAAACCCACAGGCCTCTTGCAACCAAGAAACTGCATTGGTTGAGATAACTAAACACACTTTTTAAAAGTAATTACTAATTAACTGCTTTTTGTGCTCGTGCCACAGGCCCAAACTCTCAGTTCTGCAGAGCTGCACAGTTGTGCACGACAGGAGACCCAGAGGCTGCATCCTGGTGGCTGTGCCTGCTGCTGGAATCAGTGATGTTTAGGCAAGGCTGGCCTCTGTCACGTGGGGATAATTCTGCTTTTTTGTGTACTGCAGGTTCGTGTCACCCATATCTCTGCTTCTGCTTTGTTTTCACCTCAGATAAGGTAAAACCAAAGAAATCCACCCTGTACTTCAAGGGAAGGGTGGCAAAGTCTGTGCTGGCACTTTTTGAGGAGCGGGTTCCACGTTCTGGGGTAAATTTCATGAAATTGTGTTTTTGTGCATTAAGTTTTTAAGTCGCCCTATGAGATTCCAGAATTCTCGATCATGGCTTTCATCTTCATTGCTTCTCAGAAATGAAAGCTGCAAATTCCCCAGAGGAACCCTTCCCTGAGCTGCTACAAAAGCTGAAATTCAAGCACATTCTTGATGTGTTCATTAGGCAGCCTTGCCTGCCTGAGCAATCACCTGGTCCCAGCAGGCTTCCTTCCCTCTTTCCTGTCTTCAGTGGATGCCAGCCTGTGCCATGTCCTGGATCCCTGTGGCCTTCCAGGAGAGCTTCCCTGCTTTGGAAACAATGAAGATTTTCCTCCTTCAGCTCTGCAAGTGGAGTCACTGAGGTACAGAGATCTAAAATTGTGGTTGAGGTCTACCAGTTCCAGCCCCTGGAGGGCTTTGGTGCTGTGAAGCTCAGGTGGTTCTGTTTGGTGTTAAACCTCTTTTTCTTGTCAGCAGATACCATTGGGGCAGGGCTGAGGTGCTCAAACATTTTCTGGGGGGGGTGAAATTGCAGTTACAGCACAGGATCCGAGTAAGAGGCCAGGTCTCACATCCATCACAGGGTGGCAGATGGCAAAGCCATGCCAGGAGGTGCTTTCCTGCCTGGACATGTCCAGGCACAATTAAAAACGATGAAGAGGTCATTTAACAACCATTATAAGCCAGCTATCCTCGCACTGGACTCCTGCCAGAGATATTTTGGCTGGTTACCTACAGAGAACATTCATCTGATGTTGACCCACAGCTTTGTTTTCCACTCTGTGTGTGTGTGCTTCTGTTTCTGAACACTTGGATTATTTGCCAATCAGTCTGAGATGCCTGTCTTTGAACATTTTACTTCTGGAGCCACTGAGCCAAGAGAAAATGAGCCTGGCTTGTCACAGACCTCTCAGGTACAAAGCACTGCCAGCATGGTGAGGGAAGGTGAAGCTAAAAAAAAGGCAAAAAGCAATTTTTCCATGAAAAAATGTGTCCAGTGGAGAAACATCTTTTGTGTAATCCAAAATCCTTTGGATCCCCTTAAAAACTAACAGCTTCACTATAAAAAAAAAATATTAATAAAGGCAGAGCTGATTCATGAGTCAGTGACAAATCCACCAGCTCTTTATTACTGATCTATGGCTACATGAACTTTTTACAGGGTGACTTTTTCAGTATGACACTGGAACATGAAACAACTGACCCCAAGGAAAAGTTCCCCAAATGCAGTGTTGTCTTGAGCTTTGCCTCTGTGAAGAGAAGGCAGATTTATTTGGGGTTATTGCCATGTCAAAGGAAATTAGTTCAGTCATGCTGTTTCCTTATTGGTACCTCCTACTGTTTGCAATTGCTGGGAATCACTAAAAACACTCTAGATCTGCTTTTAGTGGGTACAGATAGTGTTTCATTTCAGGAGAATGAGGTCTGCTTTTTTTAGGAAGCATTATTTAAACATCTGCTCAAGGAACTGTCTCCTGTCCAAAATGTCTTGCCCTATTTTTGAGTCTTTCTTTCTCTTCTCCACTGGTGAACTGTGGTAAGACACAGCTCTGAAAACCTCAGGAGTTCTCTGGGATGATAAAGGGAAGTGGAACTGAGGCATACTCAGAAAGACAACTTTGCCTTTTAATTTACAGCAGTAACAGCACCTCAGCAGCAGTTCCATGTGACAAAAACTCTAATGCTGCCTTGCCCTGAGAAAACCTTCTAAGAAAGACACTGCTCATTTTGATTTTGGCTGGGGTAAAGCCTGAAGCTGAGCTCTGAATAAAAGCAGTGGTCAGGTAGAGGTGACCTCAGGGGAGATTTTTATTTGGCCTTGGGGTTTTTTTTGATTTCTTGGCCCAGTTTTCTACAGCTGATGCAACCTATTATTTTTAAATTTTTAGGGAGAGCTACCAAAAATCACATCCAGGGATTGATACTGTGCAGTTCCTCAGTGCCCTAAGGAGAGGATTCACAGGTCTGGAGTGAGGGACACTCTGTATGTTAAAATAAAAGTCCAGGCCATGCTACCTTAATCTTACTTAAAGCAGCCACCTTTGATGTTTACCTAATCCAGCTCTGATGCTTGGAATGAGCACTTTGGTTGGAACTTAGGCGAGGCTGGGGCTTGGATAAATGCCAGCTTGCTGATCCTCTGACTGATGAAGGCTGAGGAAAACAACTGGAAGATTTGGCAGAAATTATATCAGCATCCCTGATTGAGAGTGTGCACCTGCCACTCGCTGTTCAAGTCTGTAGCTCAGGTCTTTCTAAATTTACACCTGCTCCTTTTTCATGTTTAGTTAAAAGTTGTTGACAACATTGTGTGTTTTATTATCCATGCATCTATTTCTTCTCCCTAATGTGGGATGTCAGGGCTCAGCATGAGACTCTTTGGAACTTCAGCTGGGCTGGATGTGAGGAGAGAGCCTGTCAGGACCTGCCACTTGCTCAGACACATTGAACCAGACCCAGATGTTCTGGGAAGAGAGGGAAAAATGGCTTGAGCATGAGCATGGTGCTGAAAATATGGTCATTTTGGGATGGGAAAGAGCCTTGCTCACCCACTCAAATAGGTTTTGTTCCACCTGGCTGCAGGTTTCAGTGCTCCCATCCCTCTGAAGAGGAACTAACCCAGGTGTCACTGTCATATTTTCTGAAAAATCCCTTTGCCGGGACTTTTTCTCCTGGGAAGCTGAGAAGCCTCAGAGAAAAATGAAAACAAAAATTATCTGATTGCTTCTCCTGTGTTTGGCTGCTTTGGAATGTGGTTGGAGATTGATTATCCAACAGATTTTTTTATTGTTTTTACTTAATGACCAATCACCATCAGCTGTGTTGGGACTCTGGAGTCATGGGTTTTTAATTATTATCTTGTTAAACCTTCTGCAAGTTTCCTTTCTCTATCCTTTAGTACAGTGCTAGTATAGCATTCTTTAATATAACCTAATATCATAAAATAATAAATTAGCCTTCTAGGAACACGGAGTCAGATTTCCCAGTTCCTCCTTTTGTCCTGGGGACCCAGAAAATGCCACACCCAGGAACTGTGCCACAAATCCCTGTGAGAGTGGATCCTGTGGAATAACTGCAACTAGACAGGCTGAAATGTATTACAGCACAACCAGATGCTGAGAGGAGTTAGCTGGGCATGCACTGTCCTTCCTTCTCTTTCCTCTCTTTGCCTCCTCTCATTTTGTTCTTTAACATGCACAGGTTCAGAACAGGAGCTGAGAGAACAGTTCTGCTTGTTGTTCACCCAGCCTGGAGAGAAGGTCGAGGTAATTTCAGCTAATTACAGAGGGCAAAACTGATCCTCAGCTACCTCTGGGGAGGCATTAATAAAGCTTTCACATGAAGATAAGATCTTTCATAAGATCCTTCATAATGTTATCTCTTGGAACTATCTCCATAACAATATATATAGTATTAGAGAGATATATATAGTTGTACTTGCATTTTTAATGACTTTGGATACTTGTAGAAAAAAGAAAGTGCTAGGCAGACGACAGAAGGGCTTGAGAACAAACTGCAAGGAGGCTTTCATGAATTAGAAATTGAACATTATGTTTAAAAAATCAGAGGGTATGGAAGAGTCTCTATAAATTCTCAGGTTATTATGCACATCTCTCTAGGTTTTTGTGCAGAAAACCCTTCAGCAGCAGAGCACCACTGCAGGACTATCTCTAGAGCTGCCTCCTGGCATGAAGATGCTGATTTTGGAGGGTGCTGGAAGCATGAAAACCTCACTGGCTCCCCAGGACATGCTGGTCTGCTGCACTTGTGCCAGCAGGAGCGTGGGGATGGAGTGGAAGTCTCCCTCCTGCTGCCCCCATTTGTCACCCCCTGCTCAAACCCCAGAGCACAGGCCTTGAAAGTGTGGGATCCATAATCCAGGGTGTTCCTGCTTGCTTTGGAGAGGGACTCTCACTCTTTTTGCCTCAGAGAAGGTGAGGTTAGTGTGGCATCATGTGGCATCTTCTGAGTCACAAATGGTCTCTGTGAAGAAAGACTCTTTTGGAAAAATTAGGAGCAGGGCATTAAGTCTCCTAGGGAAGTGGAGTGCCACAAGAAGACAAGATAAATGGCATCAGTCAATGTTTTAATGTTTGTCAGGTGATAATTTGAACCCAGCTCTCTCTCTGCTGTTCAGAGAATGAGTGCAGAAGACAATCTCCTCCTCCTCTGAGAGAACCCAGCCCACTGGTTCCTCTGGGCCACTGCAGGGTGGGTGTCAGGGCATTTTCCTTACAGATGGTTCCCAAAGTGGCTCCCCACTGATTTCCCTTCAATCCCATTTTACCTAACTCTTCTATATCAACCACCAGGACACTGGGTACTACATGAAGTTGTGAGTTCCAAAATGATGAGACCACCTAAAACTTGCTTTTTGCAATATGGACAGTTTCAGTGCCTGAATCTCCTGGTGGATTCACCCTTGGCTTCCCTTTAGTTCTTCTTTGATACAGGAATAACAAAACACTCCAAACCTACAGGGGTGCTGTGGAAGATCAGTGCACAAAAAGTTGTCAAGGATTCTGAGGAGGAAGTAGAGGCAGCACTAAGGTGAGTCCTGAGGAAGAGTCTGGATCACATCACTTCTTTAAAAAAAAAAAAAAAAAAAGATCCTGTGCATAATTATCCTGTTTTAGCATTGATACATTCCCAGACATTCACTACTGGTCCTCCTGGAAGCTTTTGCAGTAGAATTTCTGACTTAGACAATGCTCTAAGGCACAGGGTGGGATTCTTGGGGTGTCCTGTGAAGAGCCAGGAGCTGAACTTGGTGATCCTGAAGGGTCCCTTCCAACTCAGCCCATTCTGTGATTCTGTGAATCAGGAAGCCATCAGCAAAATTATTTAATACAACAACCAACAATAAAATCATCTTTTTTGTCCCCTCTGCTGGATTAAGAAACCATTTTGAGAGTTTCAAATCAACAAGAGAATATCTGTTTCGCAGCAGATCATTATTTCTTTCTGAGGAGGGTATATGTAATATACAAAGGAAAATGTTTCTGGGCACAAAACTCCTGCTATCCATCCTGTAATAAAGAAAATGGCATGGTTCCACAGAATTCTTGCTGAGTTTTTTGTTTATTTAATTCATGCAACAAGTGAGAGGAAGCCAAGCCCATGTTTGGAATCTCACAATTTATTCGGTGTTTTGTGATACACCTTAATTTGAGAATTGATGATTTTCCCCCCATTTTATTCTTCTTTTCCAACAGTTCTTCAACAGATATTATGGAGTATTACATTTACTTGTAGAACCAGTAATAACTTCTCAGAAGATGACTCAACTTAGGGAATTACACTTAATTAATTCATAGCCAATGAAAAGCAACTTTTAATTACTGTTTTAGGTATTGAGAAGAAAGAAGACATTCAACTAAACAAACACTTGGAGAAACATCTTTCCTGCCATTCCCAAGACCCCAGTCCAGCCCAGACCCCTCCTCCCCCTTCCTTTGTCACTGCCAATGTTTGCATCCTTACAGCTGCTCCAAGCCTTACTTTGTACTTTGTTTTTGACATCTCCCTCTTTCTACCACCTCATGTACCCAAACTTGCTGCCTTTCACTCTGCAGGAGCATGGACTGACATTTTTGTCCTCCCATAACCCCATCATGTGTCTGATATAGATATTCTCTCTCTGCAAGAGCTTACTTTCGGTTCATTAAAATATATGTGTACAGACCTGTCTCATCCCAAAACCCAGAAGATAATTTGCCTTTCCAGTGTAAAAAGTAAACCAATAAATATTTCCATATTTTGCATCTACTATTTTATCTTATTAATCAATTCAAGTGCTCATGTACTACATCACCCATCTTTTTTATTATTTTTGTCGCTGCTGTTTTTTTGAGGAGTTTTATGCTTTTATCACAGGTTCTTCTTCAGCTCCCCATAAAACCCCCTCAGCTTTTCCTTCATTCAGCCTCTTTATGGTGCTGCTGAGTTGATGGTGGGACTGGAGGATCTTGAAGGTCTCTTCCAGCTTTGATGATTTAGTGGTTCTGCAGGTCATGAAGTGCCCAAGACCTCTGTGACCACTTTAAATACCAGTTTCTACCCTCTTGTCAGTGTGACTACACTCCCCTTTGAGGGGAAATAATTTTTTACATCTTTCCACCTTGAGCTGCAGCTCATCTGTGTGAGAACCTAAAGAGAAGGTGTTTCCCTTTTCTCATGCAGAGGATGAACTAAATACCTTCAGGATCCAGGTTTAGGGTCTGTGGCTTGGATCTCAAGCTAAACTAACACCATCACCAACCTAGGAGAAAGTGTTGCATTCCAGAGAGCTCCAACACCCTCTCTCTGTCTTATACATGCATGGGAAATCAAGGTAATTCCCTTCACTGGAAGCTGTGCCAAGGGAAATACAGGTTGGAAAGCAGGGAAAAGGTTTTTTCCAGCAAGGGTGATAAAATTCTGGAATGGCTGCCCAGGGAGGAGGTGGAGTCCCCATCCCTGGGGGTGTTTAACAAAGCCTGGAGGTGGCACTGGGTGCCAGGGTTTAGTTGGGGTGTTGGGCTGGGCTGGACTCGATGATCTTGGAGGTCTCTTCCAACACAGTGATTCTGTGAATTCTGTGAATTTGTGACTTGGCAAGGATATCTCAAGCAAGAAATGTCAATAGCCAGAATCAATTATGTACAGTACATGCAATTTCATATAAATGATCAAAATTCCCATGAAACAAAGTAAAACCTAAACCTAGTCCAGCCTAAGAGTTCTTCCCGCTGATCCCTCCGGAGTGCCACCTAGGACGTGCCGCTGGATGCACTCTCCGTGCACACCCGATATTGTCACATCACAGCACACCTCTCACTGCCTCTTTCCTTAGGTCTCGCCTTCCCCCGCGCTGTGCGGACCTGGCGCTGCTCTAGGACAGCGGAGGGCTGGGGTGAGCGCCGGGAGGCAGGGGAGGTGAGCAGCGGGCTCAGTGCGCTCCGAGCTGCCGGAGAGCGAGCCAGGAGGGGAGCGGAGCGAGGCAAGAAGCAGGCAAGGAAGGAAGGAAGGAAGGAAGATGTGCCCGCCTGCCCGCCCGCCTGCCGCCGGGCCGAGGGGAGCCGTGTGAGGAGCAGCAGCAGCAGCAGGAGGAGGAAGAAGAGGAAGAGGAGGAGGCGTGCGAGGAGCCGGCTCGCCGCGGCTCGGGGCCGGCCGGGGATGCTGGTGTGGCCGCGCCGGAGGATTTTGTCACCTGTGGCCCTGCCCCCGCCGCCCTGCGGGCGCCTCCCCGAGCCAAGGACACACCTGGGCCCCGCCGCCGGCCGCCTCTGCCCTGCCCGAGCGCCGGGCGAGTGTCGGCGGAGCCGCGGGGCTGCAGGCGAGGCTGAGCCGGGCTCCGAGCAGCCACCAGCCGAGCCAGGCGAGCCCGGAGCGGGGAGCGGGGGAGCGGCGGGGGCATGTGGATGTTGGCCGTCGCCTTGCTCCACAGCATCTCGCATGGTGAGCCCCGCATCCCTTCCCTTGTCCCCCGCGCCGCCCGGGTCACGGCGGTGCCCCCCGGGGTTGGATGCGTGGCTCTGGCTGCGGGAGCCGCCAGCAGAAGGGCGGGAGAGCTCTGAGGTCGCTCCGAGCTCGCTCTGTGGTCGCTCCGAGCCGCTCACCCCGCGAAGGCACAGCCCGCAAGCGAGCGGCGTTTTCTGCGAGCATCAGAGCATCCTTGGCGGGGGAAGGCACGAAGGACCCCTTCTCCTGTCCCTCCCTCCCTTGGCAAAAGGACGTGTTGTGACACCGGAGAAATAGCCACCCCTGTGTCAATTGCCAGCCTGCACAGGGGAGAAAATGAATATATGCGGTATTTGGAAGATCTTAGTTTGCGTTGTGTGTGCTGAGAAGGTTGTGTGTGGTAGCTGTATCTGGTTTTTCTGCTGGGTTTTAACAGTTTCCCGTTAATCTTTAGAGAAACATCTCTTCCAAGGAGCTGAATTTATAAACAGGTTTAAATAATACCTGTTGCCCTCGTGGAAGGGCATTGGCTACAAGAAATGATTGGGGCAGACTTCCAGTGCACAGAGGAAAAATTCTGTGTCATGATCAGCGATCACTGACTTGTTGAGAAATCATTTCTTCATATTAACTGTTGAAAACAAATGAGATGTCAGCCCTCCCTGCCCCCATCATCCCACCCTCACCTTGTAAGCGTTGTTTAGGGGAATTTTCTTATTCCTGATGTGCAAAGCCTCTGACACTCGGGCTGGACGTGTGCACGTGGGCATTCTGCATTTTCCCACAAAGCTTTGCCAGCTCCCATCAGTCATGACCTGAAACAGCTGCTGATCACTTCTGCAGATTCCGAGGGCAGAGATTTCTCTGTGCCATGGTCTATGACAATTATCTGTTAGGGCTTAAAGTGAGATCACCAAACTGCTTTTTCCATGTGTCTGGAAGAACATCTAAATAAAAAAAAAAAAAAAAAAAAAAAAGAAAAAAACAATTAGAAAACCACTCCTTACAGTGAAGTCCTCAGTGTGTGTATTAAAACTAGCTGAAAAACAGAAGTTTAATTTAATGTCCAATGACAAAAGCTAGCCTGCTATAATTTCAGTTCCAAACTGACAGGAATCCCAAAATTCATATGGAAAAAAAAAATTAAATCACTGTTTTTCCTATTCTGAAAAAAATTGTTATTGTAATTTGAACATTCTAGTTAAGAAATTGTATTGAAATTTTGAACTCATACAGCAGAATGTATTAACAGTACTGAGTCCAGTTTTTTCCCAAAAGGTGGTGTTATGTCAATTAACTTTTTGTTCAACCTTAAACCTCTACCTAAATATGAAAGTTAGTACAATTCATTAATTTGGTGCCCCAGCATCTAGCATATTCTGTGAGGTTTTTTCTTTAAATAAACCTATTTTGATAGAATATCTTCTTGATTATTTTATTGACTTGTAACTAATTAAGCATAGCTTTATTTTTCCTATCCATGTTTTGGACAATAGAAGGAAGAAATAGTAAGAAGTTATTTTTTCCACAGTGCAGGAAAGACAGGAGATGTTGTGCAAGACAGGTGTATCTTTTTAAGGCTTAACCTTCAGCTAAAAAATCCTTAAAGCTTATTGTGTTGTGGTCATATCACTTCAAAGGAGGAGACATCAGGAACAGACAGGACCCAGATCTTCAGGAGAGTGATGGGAGCAGGGAGGGATCCTGTGTGAGAGGAATTCCAGGTGGGGAGAGAGGAAACAGCCTGTGTGGGGAAGAGATGAATCAGCAGGGATGTGATCCCTGTGGATGGAACAGGATGTATGGAAAGTGCACCCTGATGGCTCTGGAGGCAAACATTGCCACTCTGTGCCAGGGGCCACGTGCCAAAGTCCTTCCCTGCAGGTGACTGTGGCCTGCACCCACCCACTCTGTGTGCTGAGGGCTGGGCACCCAGGGGGGGTTTGCCTGGTCTGTGGTTGTGGGAGAATTGTCCAAAATAGTGGAGGAAATGCATTTTTAACCTGCTTCCCTCCCCACTAAACTGCAGCCCTTTACAGGGAAGGCAGGAAAACTCTTTATTTGCCCATTTTTTTCTCTAGCACAGATGATATTGATGCTGTTTACTCAATAAACATTATGAGCACTTCAACTCAGAGAAAACCCAACTGTGGCAACTGTTAGCAAATGGAGGCTTTTTGAATGAGCCACCATTACCTAAAACTACATGTTGGTAGTGAAGAGACCACTTTTGACAGGTGGCTACACTTAAAAAAAGAAAAGAAAAAGCTCAACTGTCCTGGAGTGACAAACCAGGACACCAACCAAAACCAGAAATGAGTCCCCAAGGGAATGAAAAAGAACTACCATAGCACCAGTCTGTCTTGGACCAGATCAGCTTCTCTGTAGAGAATTAAATTGGTGGTTTTACTGCAGATCCATGAGGCTGACATTGGCAGGTCTAGACCAGCCCTGCTGCCCAAAGCAGGGTCAGCTACTACAGCAGGCAGCTCAGGACTGTGTCCTGTCAAATTTTTAATAACTCCAAGGCTGGACACTCTGTAGGATACCTCTGCCAGGGTTTTTTGCTCTCACTGAAGAAGTAAATGCATTATTTACATATATATAAAATCATATCTTTAAATGGAGCTGCCTGGTTTCTGTTTGTGTGTTTTGCCTTTTTTCTGTTCACTGAATACTATCAAGAAGACTCAGCCTACAGCTTCTTTACACCATCCCATCCACTATTTTTACTCATTACTAAGATCCCCTTGAGCCTTCTCCAGTCCAAATAATCACAGCTCTCTCAGCCTCTCCTCAGGGATGAGATTCTCCAATTCTTTAACCATTTTTGTGGTCCTTCACTAGACTCACTCCAGTGTGTCTGAGTTTTTCTTGGTCTGAGGAGACCAGAAGTGGTACACAGTACTGCAGATGTGTTGTCACCAGTTGATGACATGATAATTGTGATTTTTTTTTTCTTTAATACCAATTCAGTGTATTGCTGTCACTCATGTTTATCCAGGTTTTCACTTTAATCTGAAACCCTTCACAGGGCAGGATATCCCATTGTTTTTCTACCACATAATTCTCCTCTGCTGCTGAAATTCTCCATAACACATCCCTACCAGACTTCTCCCACAAAGTCCTTGGAGTTATTTGCCATCTCCAGCCAGCACATGAAATCCCACTTGTTTGCCAGACTTACAGCCAAGTGCTTTTCTGCTCTTGTAGAAGAATTTCCTCCCCCCCAAAAAAAAGATCTCCATTAGCTGCCTTCAAATCTTGCCTGTGGGCTTGCTGCTATTTAAAACCTCAGCAACAGTTGGCTGCTTTGGACATTGCTCATCTCGCTTAATTTGAAGTGTTTGTGGTGCAATTCACTGTAGCCTCTCCACACAATACTTGGAGACAGAGGAATGGGAACTTCCAAGGTGTGATTTCTGTTCTACCTTGGCCAATCACTTTAAGGTGAGAAGAATCATCTCTTAAATGTGTTTTCTCCTCTGTTTTGTCTGTTAAAGGAGACCAAAATAGATGGATGGAAGAGAGAGAAGGGTCTGTTTCAGAACCTTTTGTATTTCCCTGCATGACCTAATGACTTGAAATGCACAGAGAATGTATCCATCTTATCTGTGAACTGTTTCCATTGGTAAAACCTATGTTCTGTATTTAAAAGTAAATGCAAATGCAGTTTCCTCCACAGTCTTTTGTTTCTTTGGTCCATAAATAATGATAAGAAAGTGCAATATGAAGTCAAATTTTTTTTCTGCAATGGTGTATAAGAACACAGTTTGTTGGTGCTAATGGCTACAAAGTGTGGACAGGCAAGAAAGGGTTAACAAAAGAGTCACAAATCATTTTTGTTGTTAAACTGAAAACCTTGAGTTTTACCAGGGAGGAGGCAGAGCAGCACAGGGAACAGCTGGAGCCAGCAGCTGGCTTTGGTGAAAGCTGTGGTGTGAGGCATGGCCGTGAGGAGCTGGGCTGGGGGGAGATTGTCCTTGCAGAGAGAGGCTTGGGGCCAGCCTTCAGAAAAGCCTTTCCAGCATCTGTGGCCCAGCCCCATCAGTTGTCAGGAGTTTTTATTCTTGTTTATTCCACCCCCTCTCAAACTGGTCCCTCTTCACCAGAACAGGTGAAGGCTGAAAGCTTGTAGGCTCTTACCTAAAAACTTTGTGAATGTCTCCTCTGATGCCATGCCCTCAAATGTTTATTTCCTCATGGAATAGGGACAAGAACTTTAGATGGGAAGAACACAGAAGCTCCACTTGCTGCACAGAAGGGTATGAAGGAAAACATCTCCCCTAGACTGTGTTTCTGAGACAAAGGATGGAGCATCCCTGCTGCAGATGTGTGAATGGGGCAGGTCTGGTTTCACTCTGTGCTCCTGAGTCTTGGGGCAGGCTGTGTGGAGAACCTACAGCAGCCTTGCTCTTGCTCCTGCTGCATTATCCATGACAACAAGTTGCCAAAGGAAATATTTCCTGGGGTTCTCCCTGCTGCAACCTCCTGGAGGAGCCGACTGGAGCTCGTGGTGCAGGACACGCTTGGGGCCAAACCCTCTCATGAAATCCACACCCACAACTCAATGGAAGCAGGGGGAAAAGCAGATGGGAGGGCTGCTGTGGCCCCTCAATGACCAAACACAGTTTAGATCCCATTTTTATCCCATTTTACCTCCCCCCTCCCGTGGTAAGCTGTTGCTTGGCAACCCTGCATCCTTGCTCCACCGCTGCTCTGCGGTGCTGCTGCTCCCCTGCAGCCCCTCCTTTGCACCAGGCTTGGGGAGAGCCAGGCTCACACGTGCTCCCAGCAGCCTGCAAGCAGAGATATCATCTCTTCCTCAGTGCCTGCAGGTCGGTGGGAGTCAGGAAGATGAGAATGTGGAGGACACTGCATTGCCCGAGGCATGGAGAACTCTGCTCTTCCTGGTGCCTTCCTTGTATTGGCTCTGGCCAGGGAGGTATTGGCTCCCAAGTGCTCAGTTCTTGTTTTGTTTATGTGGTTGCTACTCCTTGGGAGCCACTGGCAGCCAGAGCAGGTAACAGAAATCAGTATTTGGCTCAGGACCAGGGGTAACCTTCTTCCCACATAATTACAGTCCTTAATGGATTGCGCTGTAACAATTATTAAAGAGAGGTCTGCAGAGCTTTGAAACAATCACTAATTTTTTTTTTTCAAAGCTTTGTTGAAATTGTGATTTTCCTTCAAATTTCCTCTTTCCTACCACTTCTTCTCAATGAGAAGCAGTTGTGTGTATTTAGACATGCCCACATCCAAACCCAGAGGAGCTCTAGATCTATTGCTAAAATAGCTCTGACTCCTAACCCAAATAATGGAAAATCAGATTTAGAAATGAAATAGTCCTCTTGGCTCATCCCTGTCCTGCTGCAAGGTTATGACATGTACAGTGTGGCACAGCTGTCCCTGTGATTTCAGTGTCTGCAACTCATTCCATCCTATCTTGGCATTACAATTGTTCGATGGCAAGTGTTTAATATCTTGTCTTTGCACACACATCAGACACACAAAGGGGTTCAGTTCATCTTTATTTGGAGGTTTTCAGTGGATATCTCCAGTGCCATAATGCTTGGGGTGTCATGTTATGCTACTTCCTCTTGTGAGCACCAGTTAGCACTGAGAGAAGCCTCTCTGCCCTTCTTCAAGCCCATGTTTTCACCCTGGACAGCTGGCTGAAGGGTTGTGAGCTGTGTCCCCACCTTTTTTACTTACCTATTTTACATTCCACCCTCCTCCCCTACCCTATTTCATGTGTTAGGAACAAACTTGTCTGTATGAAGATGTGAAAATTAAAAAAAATTTAAATATATTTCTCCTGGCTTCTCCCCTCTGAAAGGAAATATTTTTCTTTTAGCTGACAGTCTTTTAAGCAGTGAGAATCTTACCTTCTCTGTTTGTTTGCAAGGTGCAATGCAAAGCGAAGTCTACAGCATCAAAAAAATAATCACTACCCTATGTTTTGATGATGTTGCTCGAAATAGAAAAATCTGTTTTTCTCTGAAGAAAACATGAATCATACACGGGCTTTAAAATCCTTCCCACAGACTGGATTTTTCCATGCCTTACTCTTGCATGGATTTCTAAGAAACATCTTTGTCAGCTGCTCTCATCCTTCTCTCTAATAACTTCTGAACCTGCTGTCCAGTCTCAATCCATTTGCTTGCCAAGTTTAAGTAGAACATAATTAATTCATTGCTTTAATATGTGGATAAGAGTATAAACACTCACCTGGGAGACAGAGAGAGAGACTAATCCCACTCCAAGTTGTTGAAAAAGCAACTGGAAAAATTCATAGACATCTGACTTAAGTCTTCAGTCTTCTGAGCAAATATCCAGAAGAAATTCCTTTTCCCACTGATTCTGTGCTCACAGAACCACCTCATGGGGAGAGCTGGCTTGTCCACATCTTCCAGATGCTACTGGAACAACAGGAAAGAGCTGCACCAGAGAAAAGTAACTTCAGGCAGGGTAAAAAAAAAAAAAATTAAAAAAAATCCCCATTTTATGCTTTAAAGCTCAGTGTGTATTAAGCCATCCAGAGTGTTTTGAAAGATGCTGCTTTAATTCATGAGCATATCAAGACTGAATGGCTAATTGTGTGTGTACTGTAAGAACAGGTCATGCGAGAGAACACATTTTTTTGCCAGATAACAATATTCCTGCACATTATCAGCTTGGAGCAGTCAATGGCTTCAAATGAAGCAAATTGTAGCTATTCCCTTGCATTTTTGGGGTGGAATAGATAGGTATCAGCAGCACAGATGCTTTCACAAGTAGTTGCATGCAGATGACGAAGATTTTGTTTCTCCATCCTGAGCATTCCCAGATGCACGGTAACCAACAGAGCTTTTCAGCTGGCATCTTCTGAATGGTACTTACAGAACCAGAAATTCCTTTTCCATTCTTAAGTGTCTCATGGAAAATATTTAATTTTTTTGCAGCTTGTCCTGATAAAAAATGGCTGACTGTGAGCTTATAGATATGAGCATTAGGCTTGGTAGCCAGTGAATATCAGAAGGTTTAGCGATTGGTTTTGACAAGCATTCAACATTTATCTGAATCTTTCCAGTACCAAATCGGGCATGAAGTCTTCTGAGGAAAACCTGTTCTCACAAGGCTTTTGATTCTCCTGTTTCCAGAGTGATGGAAGCTACTAAAAAGCTTTCCCACTTCTGCTCCTCTTCCCTTCTTAACCCCTGGTCCTTTTATCCCTCTTTGAGTTCATCTCCCTTTATTATGGGTGCAGTGGCAAAGCTTTAGTTTACCTGAAAATTTGGGGAAGAATGGTTCAAATTTGTCATCTTTAAAACAGATATGAATCAGAGAGAAGATGGAGAATATTTCCCAGTTTGTTTCAGAAGATTGAGATTCGAATGCTTTGGACTATATTTCAGCCAAATATTCAAAAATTATTTACAGATTTTCATTAAAAAAGGATAAAAAATGCTTCTTGAGAGATTCCAGGTTTTGTTTCTTTATTGTTATTATCTCAGGGAGGTATACTGCTTTCTTTGGTTTTGTTTTTAAACTGACTGGGACTACAATTCCTTTCTTAGCAGAACTGAAAATTTTCTAAATCTTATTCAAATGAAAATCATGACAATGTTGAACTAAGTGAGTTTCCTTAGTTATAGCCCTCTGTGTTTAACTTTACATAGTCTACAAGATAATAACTCATATTTTCCTTTCAAAATGCTCTGCTGCAAGAAAATAGCCGAGAAAACTCCAGTCAGGGAAAGAGGTCAGTAACAAGGAGAGACAGAATGATTTAGAAACTGAGGGATGACTGAGCCAAGGTGTCATCTCTCCCAGAAACTGGGCTGATCATTCACTTAGATTCTGGTTTCAGGCATGTTCATTTTTTATTGTTTCTTTTCCCCAGGTCTTCTGACTGTTGAGAACTTCCTCTCTCACCATGCTTTCCCTTCACTTCCTCTCTTACTTTCCTCCCATTCTTTCTTCCTTCAGGTGCTTTTAAAACCACTTTCAAAGCTGAAATTGCAAATGAGTTTTTTACATTCTGAATGACAATGAGGGGCTCTGTTTGAATAGCTGAATGCTTCAATGGCAGATATTTGACTGAGTTCCCTAAAGCCCAAAGCCTATGAAACCATCCAAGATCTGAATAGAACCAATTACCAATTACAAGGAGCTGCTGCTCCTTGGAAGATCCTTTTGGGTTTTTTTTTTTAAAGTCCCAATCAATGCAGACTTATTGTAGACAGACTATTTTATCTTTTTCTTTGAAGAAACAATTTCCATGCAAGACTGGTTGTAGGTTATATCTGTCATCCAACAGATGCATCATCTTCCAGTGTGGGGATGTGAAAACATTCAACCACTTGGATCTTTAATTTTCAACTCCATTTTTACAAAGGCTTTCCACGAGGCAGCTCTTGCTTGTGTTGGTCTGCTGTGGTCATTCCTTGTGTGTTTGCTCACTGAAGGTGAGGATATGATGCAGCTGCATTGCAAAATTGGTGTGCAGACCCCACCATTTAGCCCTCCCCATGGTTTTCAGAGGAGATATTTCAACTGCAAGCTGATGACTGGGTGGGATGTGGCCAGACTGATCATGCTGGTGATGTTTCTGCATGTTCTTCATGCTGGTGGCTTGGGGGAGAACTGGAATGTGGGTGGCCAGAACTGTCAGAAAAATGTTTGGTGCTCTGGATATCCCATTGGAAGCAGCTGGCTCAAACTCTTTAGGATTTCGGTGAGGTCCTAAGAGAAAATCTCCTTGTGGCTCCTGCAGTACAGTGTGACCTGAAAAGTTGCCTGAGATGCATTCAGCTGGTTTGAATTGTTGCTATATCTCTGTTAACTTCAGGAGATCCTCCTCAAGCTGTGTGGTAGCTGCAGAAAGCAAGGATGATCAACCCAATACAGTCAACCAGTAGATGGTCTAAATCCAGATTAAGAATTTGAGACTATTTTACGATCTTTGATCCTTAAAATTAAATCAATAACTTCAAAAGCTTTTTTTTTTCTTTTTTTCAGAGAAGATATAGTTATATGCAGACTTTAATTGAGATACTTTGCTGGAAAATCACTGCATTTGTTTTAGGAAGAACTAAGTAATTTCAAGCCACTTAATCTAAGACATTATATTTTAATCAAAAAAACAATAACAAGAAAACATAAATGGGGATTCTCCTTCATGACCTTGAGTAGTCTTGATTGCAGCTGAAGCCTGATCATGCTTGATTTTCCAGACTTGAAAAGCAGCATCCTGACTGATGTCATGTACTTTGCATGGAAGTTATCATATGGTCTTCTTTCTCCATTTTGACAGATTGTTGAATTTAGGTTTCAGCCAAGTCATTCCCTGAGAAGCAGGACCAGTGAACCCTGCTCTCATGCAAAATTGCATCCTGCCTTCCCCCTCCCCTCCTTAAACCCAGCTCAGGCCAAGGATTATGCTGCCTAGTTGTTTGGGTTCTGTTAAAAAATGTTAAATATCCTCTGGAAGTTGGTCCCTTTGCCTTTTGGTGCCACTGAAGAATAAATTTAAGATTTACTCTTTTACTTTGCAGCTGCTGTGGTTGTTTTAAATGAACTGAAATGCACACAAGCTTGTTTGAGACAGTTCTACAGGAAACTGAAATTTGCCAAGGGCTACCAGAGTTATGTAGATGAGTAAAGGAGGTAGAAATGTAGAGGAAGGAAGTTTATTTATTCTGTCATTGTAGAATGTCTAGAACATTGTATCTCTTAAACCCTAAACATGTTTCGGTCTTCAGAAGAGGAAACAAAGCAATTCTGAAAGAGCTGCCTGAACAAATCTGTCATGAACTTCTCCCAAATGCTCTCAGATCTATACTTAAACATTTCTGCTAGTCACCAGCTCTCTTCTAAACAGATTAAAGTTTTGTTATTTTTAACAGAACTTCACTCCCAATAAAACCAAATTTCTCTCTTTTTCTTTCTTTTTTTTTTTTCTTTTGTATTCTCCGCCAAGACATTTGCACTTCTCTCTTTAATTTTTGTTTTACAGCATCAGATTCTATTTTCCCCTGAAGAGCTTCCCTGGTTGCCCACATCTTTTTTTTTTTAAATGCAGCCATGACTCCCTGCCCAGTATTGGTCTCATCTCTCCTGCTTTCCCTTCAAGGCTTCAGTCTCTCCTGGCTGATAGCCCAGTCCAAATGGGATGCAGGGAACTGAGTTCTTTCCTGATGGCTTTCACTGTTTGGTTTTGTCAAGAATTAGAAAGAAGGGCCTTATACAACACCTCAGGGGTGTGTTCTGATCTGTCCTCTACGGCTTCAGAAACATCTCCAGGCAGATCCCCTTCCCTGCCCAGTTCTGCTGCTGCTGAGCTTCCTGCAGATGTCCATCCCAATGTCTTTCTGGGGGACGTCCTTTCCTGGATTTCCTTGCAGTGCACAAGGCAGGGTGTTGGCAGCAAGGCAATGTCTGGGGCTATAAAGCATTTTCTTAAAAAATATCGTCCCCCAAACGTGAAGTCATCCTGTTGGTAACACACTGGGGATTCTGCAGGTTGAGATTCCTCATTGCTTTGTTGTGTTTGCTTTTCATCTTACAGCTTAAATCCAGAGTTGCCCTAATGCTGTTATGTATTTCACAATATTGATTTTTTTTTAGCTGTCTTCATTTAATGTTTTCCCCTTTTTTTCTTTTTTTCCTTTTCCTTTTCAGACCAACCTTCACATCACAGATGTGAAGAAAGAATAGGCACAGAAATTGCTTTTAGTTAGAGAGACTGTAATTTACTCTTTCACTATAGGAGGAAAAAAATGTCTCACCACAGAAAGAGACGCAGATGAAAGGCCAAATAGTATCTGGACCTGTGTAAGCACTGCAAGATGTGTGTCTGTGTGTGTGTATGTATTTTCCTTCAGTGGTGCACAGAATCCCAGTCAATTATTTGATGCACTCGCCTGTCTGGGCTGTGACCTTCTAGAAGGGCCCCCTCCTCCAGTCCCCCCACACGACTTGTCAACGCATTAGTCATATACAACTCAGCTGATGCCAAGCGGCCGCAGTTCAGCCAACTATTGAGAGGCTGGAAATTCTGCTGCCTTCTTCTATTGGTCTTGGGTTTTTCCACTGTGCGGACCTGGTGGTGCTTTAAGACTGCGGAGGGCTGGGGTTCGCGCTGGTCCCTCCGCCGCGCCGGGAGGCAGGGGAGGTGAGCAGCGGGCTTAGTGCGCTCCGAGCTGCCGGAGAGCGAGCCAGGAGGGGAGCGGAGCGAGGCAAGAAGCAGGCAAGGAAGGAAGGAAGGAAGGAAGGAAGATGTGCCCGCCTGCCCGCCCGCCTGCCGCCGGGCCGAGGGGAGCCGTGTGAGGAGCAGCAGCAGCAGCAGGAGGAGGAAGAAGAGGAGGAGGAGGAGGCGTGCGAGGAGCCGGCTCGCCGCGGCTCGGGGCCGGCCGCCGCTGCTGCCGCCGGGGATGCTGGTGTGGCCGCGCCGGAGGATTTTGTCACCTGTGGCCCTGCCCCCGCCGCCCTGCGGGCGCCTCCCCGAGCCAAGGACACACCTGGGCCCCGCCGCGCTCCCGCCTCCCGCCCCCGCCGCCGGCCGCCTCTTCCCCCGCCCGAGCGCCGGGCGAGTGTCGGCGGAGCCGCGGGGCTGCAGGCGGGGCTGAGCGCTCGCTGGGCGGACGAGCGGCCCCGCAGGCTCCGAGCAGCCACCAGCCGAGCCAGGCGGCGGCCGGACCCGGTGCGCGCTGCCTGCCAGCTCCGGCCCGGCCGTGGGCGCGGCGGGCGAGGGCGAGCCCGGAGCGGGGAGCGGGGGAGCGGCGGGGGCATGTGGATGTTGGCCGTCGCCTTGCTCCACAGCATCTCGCATGGTGAGCCCCGCCGCGGGCATCCCTTCCCTTGTCCCCATCCTTCCCCATCTTCTGGCGGCCGGGAAGGGGAGCGGGTCGCGGTGGTGGCTTTTGTGCCGGGAGCGTCGCGCCGGCTGCGGGGAGAAGGGCGAGGAGCGAGAGCGCCGTGATCGCTTAAAGTCGCTCACCTCGCAAAGTGACAGCCCGGAACCTCCGTGCCTGCCTCCTTCGGAATGAGACGGTGCTCGCAGAGGCGAGGAGGCAGAGAGGCGCTTTTTCTTTCTTTCTCATCTGGAAAAGTACAGAATTTTTGCCAAGTGCCGTAGAAATCCGTCAGAGCACACGGGGATAATTTGAAGGGCTTTCATCCTAAGCGGTCGCGTTGAGATATTGCTTCCTTTCGCATTTTTTTTTTTTTTTTTATTCGCCCTCTGCTTTCACCTTACGTTTTTACATATATTTAAGAAGTAGTATTTTAAATTTATTTAACTTTCATCATTTTTCCGTGAAGGTACCTGTTTCGATTTTTTTATTTTTCCTCACTCATTTATGTAAAAATATGCACGGATAAGCATTACATCATCTGGAAAGGTTGAAGACTTTTAGTCAATTATAAAGTTAGGAAGAGAAATTAGAGTGGGGATAGAATAAGGGTAAACCTGTTATTCTTTAATTTTTTTTTTCCTCCTGCCAACTCTTTGACTGACAAACATTTATTGCAGTTTCTGTGCGTTTTTAATAGTGGGTTGGGGTATTTTGGAACATTTAGATATATTTGATTGAAAACCATGGCATGTGTAAAAATATGCTTAAATTGCTTAAGTTTTATTAAAAATGCACGTTTAGCATTGCAGTTTTAAGGACAGAAAACAAATTATTCTGGGGTGCCAGCTATTCTATTGCACTGCCTCCTCCGATCCGAGAACGTAACATTGCCTGAAATGCTTTTCACCCTGCCAGATAAATCAGATTAAACGCACAATTCTCGAAATAGGCAAAGCAGGTAGAGCAGGGAAAAGATTCCTTGTGTGGAATGAATGAGAGAGGAGCACAGGGCAAAGTGTGAGGATTCCTGAAGGATGGAAATAATTGAACCTCTGGCAGAGGGTGAGGGATGAATGCTGGATGAGGGTGCCTTCACATCTTCTTAAGTAGACACTGGATGAGAAAATGCACTGACAGGCATGGCTGGTCCAGTGTGAAGCGCTGGGGAGGGCAGAAATCAGGAGGTGAATCTTAAATGTGTGGATTTAGAGCGACCTTAGAAGCATTTTTTGTCTTCTGCGTGCCTCAGAATACGAAAGGATTGAAATCCCCCAAAGTGTAAACTTGGAAATTTTTTTGCATTTCTTTTGGCAGTAAGGAAACTGCAACAAGTTTTAACATTAAGAAATTATCTATTTATTTATTTATTATTGACAGGCAGCAGCACTGTGCCTTTCTCTGTGTCCTCTCCAGCCAGATACCTTGGAGGGAGAGATTTGCTGTTAATAGGACAGAAAGAATCAGCCTGGAAGTGCACTCTGACCAGTGCTATTCATTTAAAACTAGATTTGTATAGAAATGAACCCTATTTCTGTCCAGAAATCATATTTTAAAAGAAAAAAAAAGCAGATTTTTTTTTTCTACTGTAGTGATGTTATAAATTCTATGTTCTGTCCTAGTTAGTTCTCCTTGCAAGGGTTTTTTGAAGAACACAATAATTTTTGCTTTATGAAGTCGAAGTACCATGAAAATCACTTCCATTTATTCCTTGATCTATGAAGTCAGCAGTAATTTCACTTTCAGTTTCCATGTGTTTTTGGATCACAGTCAAACCTGAATTTGTCTCCCAAAGAGTGAAGAGTGTAATGTGTACATGATAGATGCATCTGCAAGGATTCTGTGCTGCCACACAGCAACATCTGTACATTTGTGACTCCAGGGGGACTAAAATGAAATGGTTTTGTGTATAGTAATATTCCAAGATGTAAGCATTGTGAAAACATGTAGTGGGTGGTTCAACGATTCTTTGCAACTTAAAAAGTCTGTTTGTTTTTGGTGTCATAATTGATGTCAAAATGTAGATTTTTAGGGTCTTCTTACGGGAAATCTTGGAAGAAAATGGCATCTACCTTCATGTTAAGACTGGATAAGATGGTTTTATTCATTGGTAACACTTACTAGGACTTATTAGGGGCATTTTATCAGAGTCAAGAGTCAGAGAATAATATTTTTAAAGGACTTCAGATTTTAATGCAGTGTCATATCAGATATGTATCTCTTTGAAGGAAATGACTGAATATATAAATAGATATGTCACGTACACATTTATTTTCATTATTCTATCTATACCTCCATCTGAACTCCATTGTGTGACAGTCAGGGCTCTTTTATGAGTGTATCTGGTGGGGGGGGACAGGTTTCTGCTTGGCTTCTGCCACTGCCTTTTCTAACCCCTTATGGAACCACACCATGTTTGCTTAAAATACCAGCACGGGTATAAGTGGTTTTCCAATGTGTTACATCTCACTCCGATTTTAACTTAAAAATGTGTAAGATTGTTCATGTTTGTGTTGGTTTTGATTTTTTTCCTTTTTTTTTTCTTTTTATTTCTGAGGGGAGAAATAGGTTAAAAATAAACCCATAGGTTTAACTCTGCACTTGTAGTCTTGGGCTTAATTTCTGTTGGAGGTAATGGGAACCATCTGAATAACAATAACAAGGTTGGCCCCCATATTTCCCTACAGTCACTCAGCACAAATACATTTTGTCAAATTAGATATGAGCAGTGTCACTGGGAAGGCTTTATGTTTATGAAATAGCTTCCTTCTGGGGACAATAAAGTACTGACACGCTCTTCCATCCAATTAGTATTTCTGAAGCCTGAAACAAAAACCTCCCCAAATACCTGGTTAAAGTTTATGTATTTTGTGAGGGTTTTAAACTCTGGTTGCTGTGAGTTCCTTAAGAATACAGGTAACTATTAACCATGAATGCACTGCAGCCCTGGAAAGTGCGTGGGATGATATAGACATCAGTGGGAGCTCTGCAGCTGAATTCACTACCTTGAAAGCCTGAGTCATGCAGTTCTAATCCTGAGCAAGGCTTTTGAGCTGCCTTTCAGGGTTACTCCACCTGCACCACCTTCCCTGTTACCCTGCCTGAGTATTCCAGAAGGAGCAGCAGAAGTCTGCTGTAGCCTGGTCGTAATTAGTAATGGGGCATTTCACTAATTACAGGGAGGGGAGGCTCTGAGGGGAGAATGGCCTCCTTCAAAATCCTGCCTCTTTTTGGGAATGCCTGTGATCCAGCTAGTTCAGGTGCTGCTTTCAGAAATGAGGATCTTTCAGTGTCACTCAGTCTGTGCTGTGGATATGCTGAGCCCGTTTCCAGGCTTCTCTCAGGCTGCATTTCTTACATGCCCGTTGCCCACAGATGCTCTGCTGAAATCAATCGAGCATCGGGAGGCACCAATACAGCACAGATGACACTAAAAATACATTTCCATTAAAATGATTTCCTGTTTGAATCCTCTCCCTGCCGTACATCTATCAATATGGGTTTTAGCAGCCTTTTGGAAGATGGAGAAGGATCACACTGAGCTGAGAGCAGGGGTTAGGCTGGAGGATGAGGAGCCAGAGCGACGGTGGGGCTGAGCCTCCCCCAAGAAAATGGTGATTCTCAGTGCTGGGGGTGCAACACCCCAGCAAAAGAGCAGTAGAACCACAGTGAGATACATGCACAGCTCGTGTGGAATTGTGTAACCAGAGCCTCTCCTCGGCAAGTTGAATGGATGTGCAGGAAGCATTCAGCTTGGTGCTTGTGTGTGGATGGCACAGCTCAGCTCAGGGTGTTTTTAATCCAGTGTTACCCGAGCTATGAACAGCTATTAATTAATCACCAAATGCCAAGGGGAGAAAAACTCTTATTGCTGGGCAGCCAGAGGCCATGGGGATATCTATATCTGTCTCTCCTGTGCTCAGGGTGTGCTGCCCCCTGTGCTGGGGCTCTCCGGGGGTTTTCCTCCTGTGCTGTGGGCAGTGGCTGTGCTGGAGCTGGAGCCACAGGACACTAGTGGGCAGCAAACCCCAGAATCTGTGTCTTCCTAAGCCGTGGGAGCACACAGAGACAGCTCAAAGAGGCATTTTGCCCGTGTTTTTCTATCAAGGGTCACTAAAATCTGGTGGGTGCTGCATCTTCTTCCCGTAGCGCTGGGCAGCAGATGTGTGTGACAGTGAAGGTGTTTTTGGGAGTGGTTCAAAGAGAAGTTGTTCTCTGCAAGTTGTAACAACAAACCACTAAACCATCTTAAATGAGGCTTTATTGCAGCCCACAGCCCTTTGCTGTGATTTCATACAGCCACAGAATCGTTTAGGTTGGAAAAGACCTTTGAGCCCAACTCTTCCCCCAGCACTGCCTAGTCCAGCACTAACCCCTGTCCCCAAGTGCCACACTGGCAGCTCTTCCAAATCCCTCCAGGCAGGGGGACTGTTCCAAGGCTGGAAAACCCTTCCCATGGAGAAATTTTTCCTTATATCCAACCTAAACCTAGCTGGTGCAACTTGAGGCCATTTCTTCTCATCCTATCCCTTGTTCCGTGGTGCAAAGATCCCGACCCCCCCCTGGCTCCACTCTTCTCTCATGGAATTTGGGGAGCCACAAGGTCCTCCCTGAGCCTCCTTTGCTCCAGGCTCAGCCCCTTCCCAGCTCCCTCAGTCCCTCCTGGGGCTCCAGCCCCTTCCCATCTCTGTTCTCTGCCTTGGACACGCTCCAGCCCCTCCAGGTTCCTCTTGATGTGAGGAGCCCTGAAATGAAAACAGAATTTGGGATGTATTTCAGTGGAATTTCCTCAGTGCTGCTGCATTTGGAAAAGTTTAGGAGTTGGTTTTAATTTTGTTTGGTTTTTAGTAAAGTTTTGTCACAGCACATAATGATAATTTGAATTATTTGGGAAAATCTCATGGGTTTTGGTGATTAGCTCAGAAAGTTCCTCCAGCTCATGAGCTGTGTAAGTCTCTGAGCTGGGCTCAGGTTGGGCCTCACTTTTTGTGTCTTTGCCTGAATAAGAGACTTAACTATGCTGCTCTCTCAGGTGAGAGGGTTGTTTGGGATGGGGAAATATTCTCCTCTATCTATTTACATTATAATTATAATTTATATCTTATATATATATATATTTTTTTTTTTATTAACAATTGGAGTGACAAAACCAGCAGAAAGCAACAAAATGAACCATCTTTCTGGGGGTGGCAGGTTGGGGCAATGGATTGAGGAGCAAAATATATGGATTTTTTTTGTTTTCTTCACAAAGTTTAATTAAAAAGTTAAGATGTGTGTAGGATCAAGGCCTGATTGAATATACCACTCATTTAGCCTTTGATTTTATTTGGCACATACCATTTATCAATCTCTTGGTCTTGGAGTTTTTGAGATTTGTAGTAAGAAGGATTAATTCCATCTTCTGCCTTAAAAATTGAAGATGAGAGTAAAAAATTTTATTCATCTTTTATTCTAAGGCACATTTTTTGACATTTTTAATGTGTTATTTCTTTTGAGTAATTGAAACTCTAAATATACTACAAAAATCCATTTAAGCAACATAGGTCTGTAACATACATCAGAATACTTAATTATTTCAAGGTGAATGTGTAGGTGTCTGCAGTTAAATTACTTGCTCACAGTATATTTTATTTCATAATCTTATTTAACCATCACTTTCTTTTCATTTAAACTGTTATTAAATTAATGAAATTAAGATCTGAAACTGCAATTCTTCAAAAGAAGCTTTATCTTCTCAGTCTTCACCTCCCTGCCCCTTAAAAACATTTCATCAAACAATTGGTGTTTTTGAAAATAAAATAACACAAAATGGGAGGTATTCAATAATAAAAGCCTTTCACAGCTCAGTATTTTAGAGCACTGAAGAGAACACCTTCAAGAACAAGCCACTGATTCCTCAGGCATTTGTTGGCACTGGGAGTTTTTCTTGTCATTGTTAATCTTCGGATGCTGCCATTCACAAAAAAAAAAAAAATCTTATTACCTCATAAGTACTTTTTTTTTTTTTCCAATCAGAGACTTGAGTTACTCATCAGAAAAAGGAAAAGTAGGGTGTGTCAACAGATACCTTTCACAGTGGAGTGGGCAACAAATGCTATGAGCTGTTTTAAGGAAGGAAAGAAAGGCAGGTGGATGGACAGAGATTAGCAAGTCTTCCCAGCATCCCTATTTAAGCTATTTTTACTCAGAAGGCAGGGAGTAAGACTTAAGAGTGAGCCAGCAATCCTATTTATAGAAAGCCATTTTTAAATGCAAAGGCTCTGGGAAGGAGAGTCACCTCCATCCTAAACACCAGGCTCCCTGGAGCTCCCTCAGCACCGAGGGAGGAGCAGCCCGAGCTGCATCACTGACGTGCTCCTGCTGAAGCTTCCAGAAGGACATTTCCCTCAGAAATGCAGGAGTTTGGGCCATGGGGCAGCCCAAGAGCAGGGCTGAAAATAGCTCTCTGCTCCACATCCACGTGGCAGAGACAAGGGCACACGCAGGCATCACCTGAGGAATTCTCTGCCTGGTGCCTCTCCATGTGTTCTCTTGGAGATCCTGCTCGTGTGACTCTTGGTGTCAGGGATACAGTTCCTCCTGAGATTTTAAAATAAGCATATATATTTCTGCACATTTACATATGCAAATCTGCATAGCTTATAATTGCTTAAAAACTACTGTGTATGGAAAATCTGGCGCTTGCTTTGCTGTCCAAGTGTGCTTGATGCTATTTTCTTCCCATTAATTACTCTGTAATCCCATGCAGAAAATTTGTGACTTAAGGTCTATGTTTTGCATGAAGCTAAAAATTATTCTCAGGAACTTTCTGCCATCTAAATTGTTGCAGTAACTTTGGGGAGCCCTGCAGTGTTTTAAGAATATCAGAATAATATTCTTGAAATGACCGGGACTATTTCAACGCAGGCAGAATATAATTATACTGCACTGTAGCTGCAAATAGTTTCCTATCTCCATAATCTACTCACAGTGATTCTGCAGATAAGATTGTGGGGTTGCTGTGTCTATATAAATATCTGTTGGTGTGAAATCCTCTCATGTGGTTTTGCAAATGGAGTGGCTCGTGCTGAGCCTGCACGCTCGGGGCGTTCGTCTCTCGGCACTGCAGAGTGGCAGCCCCCAGGGGCTGCTGGGTTTGGGTGCCAAAAGGGAATTCAGGAATTTGTGGAAGAGCTTGCTCCCTGCTCTGCTCTTTATCCCCATGATAACCACTTGTTCAGTAAAGTTTTCTAGAGGTTTAGTAGTTAGTGTGGGGTTCAAATGACGAATGTCAGTCTTTGAAGTGCGGTTTTTGTTTAAGCTGGTTCCTGTTTTAGCTGGGAAGAGTTTTTGGGATGCTGGAATGTGCAGGCTTGGAGGAACCCATGTTCCACCCACTCATCTCATGGCAGGATTTGAGTGCACCCAAATCTACTTGGTTGCTTTTTCCCCCAGGCCATGGGTGCATAAAGTACAAGCTCTGGCTTCTGTTTTCTCCTGTGCAATATTTTTTCTACCAGAAACCATTGTGTTTTGGGTTTTTTTTGTTTGCTTTTGTTTTGTGGAATTACCTTCTGAAGTCTTTGGGTTTTTTTAGGTGAGTTTTATTAGGAATTTTGGCCCTGACTCAGGAAAATTCTGTGAGTGCATAGAGTCAGTTGCTTGATAATTATGAGGTGAGCATGTGACAAGCTGTTAGAACGCTCCTGGCTTGAGCTGAGGACAGAACAAGTCCTTGACAAAGTCCTTTTTGTTATGAAAAGCAGATTCAGATGTCCCTGGAGTGGGATCTTGCTGGAAAAAATGTCATTCAAGCAAAATAGGCTTTAGGTGGACCTCAGCTTAAACTGCAAAGTGGTTCACCATCCACACTGCACGTTGTCCACCTGCATTTTTTCCTCTCATTAAGTGACTTTTCTGTGGGGCAGTTTAAAAGCCAGTTCACATATTATTTCTAGGCAAGTAAACCATAATTTGTGTTTCAACTGCACTTTTGAAGTACAAAGCAAAGCATTTGCTGTGTCATGATATGGAGGAAGTAATTTGGGAAGCTGTCAGTGAAGTTCTCCAGTTATGTTTGCAGACATCCAATGTAGAGAGCTTTTTGCATAGTTAAGTGATTTTCAAATGTCTACAGCAATATTTGGATTATACTTTATGCTTTTAGCTGTATTTATTTAGGGAGCTTTCCTTTGTATCTTTCTCTCTAATTTTCTTGAGTGACCTCAAGGTTTCTCTTCCACAGTGACAACCTTTTCCACAGCCCTGATGTGCAGGGGCTCTGGAAACCAGATTTTCATCATTTCAAGCACAGGCAGTGAGGTTCATCCCACTATGGAACCCGAGTTCTAGGTGATGATGACCATGGTTTTTATTGTGTCAGCTGTGGCTGAGGCTTTTTGTTCTCAGCTTTTTATAAGTATTTATAAAATGCAGAATGAATGCTAAGGGGAGAGGGAGGGATGGGGGCACAAACAAAACTTCTGGTGGGGAGGGTAAAGGAAGTGAAAAGGTGAGTTGGAAGGGCACAGGTATCCAGCCAGTGGTGGAAGGTGTGGTGAGAAGAGGGAGAGCATTCACAGGGGGTGATGAATCCTTGTGGGACAGCAGGAGGCTCTGAAGCCACATTTGGGCTGGACAGGTTATGGTGAAGGACCCTGAGGTCTTGCCTTCAGTCTGCAGAGGGGAAGGCAAAGCTGAACCTGCTCCCCCATGAGCTGTGGGTGGAGAACATGACAGAATGTGGCTTTGGGACTACCCAGTGCTCTCTTTTGGCTACTGGTCTGTGCCAGAGCAAGCTGGTGCTCCCCATGGATCCTGCTGTGTGCCTGGGAGCTCAAAGTCCCAGCTGTCCTTGTCCTTCACTGCCTGCACTCAGATTTTTCTTTTATTCTTATCTACTCCTGTTATTTAATCTCTGCTGTAGGCTTAGTTTGAGCCCTGCTACCTGTTGTCTCCACATTTTCCCTAGTTATTTCTATTTATTTTGCCTCTTCCCTGGAGGCAAATGGATTTGGGGGAGTGGAGGAGATCAAGGATGGGCAGCAATCTTACAAATGTCAGCGTGGCTGTAGGGTAGGAAGGGCAAGTTCCTCATCTGAGGGAAGGAGGAAGGAGCTGCGCTCTTTATTGGGCAGGAGGGAGATAATTAATCCTCAGGAAAAGAGGCTGAGCTGCCAGGCTTTCAGAGCAGCTCTGGCAGGGGTAATTTGCTGTTCAGCTGGTGGGAGCTGACAGGTTTGGTGCAATGGGGTCTGCTCAGAGCAGGTGCCTGGCCCCCCAGCCTCACTCCTGGAGCCTCTTGGGGTGGGAATCCTGGGACCTCTTGGGGTGGGAATCCTGGGGCCTCTTGGGGTGGGAATCCTGGGACCTCTTGGGGTGGGAATCCTCCTCCTGGCTAGAGGGGACCAGGTCCCCAGTTCCCCACTGTAGAGCAGCTCTGTGTCTCTGCAGCAAACTGGAGAGCTGCTGGTTCAGCAGGTTCTGAGGAACACCCAACACTCATGGTGGGAACACACCTGTGGTTTGAAATTTTTTTTCAGGGGAAGAAAGAACGGATCAGGTTTTATCTTTTCTATCCTAGTCTGAAGTAAAAATCTTGTCCAAAAATCCTCCGTTGTTCACCAGTTTTTGCCCTTATCCATTGCGCTCCTGCTCCAGGAGCAGTGTGGCTTCAGAGGGATGTGGCTGCAGATGCTCAAATTGTGCTTGTCCCACTGGTGGTGGAGCTGGAGGCCTTTTGGAATATCCAGCCACTGGCACATGTGAAGGCAAAGCAGGGCAAAAGAAATGCCTGTCTGAAGGCTCTCCAGCTGCAGCAGTTCAGTGCATATTTATTAAGTCCAGAAGTTAGTCCCTAGTGGGTAAAAGCAATTAGAGCATTTCTGCCACATCTCAAAATGTGTTTCCACAGAAGAGAAGAACGCTGAGCCTTAGTAATTTCAAAAGGAGTTAATGAGACTTTTTTAAAAAAGTATTTTCCTAAATAATAGTAGTCTGGCTGCTACTTAATTTCAAGAGGTTTTGAAAACTTTTGGTGTCAGTAAATTGAGTTTCTGTCTTGTCTGTGTTCAAGGATAACAGCCTTGTTTGCTCACCATGTAATGCAGTTGCTCTCTTTCCCCCCACACTGTTTCTGCTGCTCTCAGTCCCTGGCATGGACACTCATTGGGATAATTGGGGTAGGGGTTAAGGTTGGCTGAGCATCTCAGCTCTGCCATTTCCTAAGGCATGTGCAGCTGGCCTGGTGCTCAGGAAATTTTACACAGAACAAATAGCATGCTTGGAACAGCTTCCAAGTGGAAAATGAAGGCGTCGTGGCATGGCACAGTGCTGGTGCTGGTGCAGGTTGGGATGTGGGGAGCTGAGCTGGGATTGCAGCAGGGGATGCTCTCACTGGGATCAGGACCTTCCAGAGGGCAGGAGGAGAAGAGAGATTTAGGGGTGATTTTGGGGAGATGGGTGCTGTGCTCCACGGGGCAGTCTCAGGTAATGGTACCAGCTCTGTGTCCCTCCCCTCCCACTTTGCCACGTTGCAGCTTTTGGGAAAAGATGCAAAATCTCCCGAGTTTCTTTTAAGCTGCTGCTTGGAAAGAAATGAACAGGACTTTAAAGCTAGATGTTGTAAATAAGTAACATATTTTAGACCCCATAACTTTTAAATCTGAATGGACCTGCTTTCACTTTTTAATTAAATGGCCTCCATGTGTGGTGGTGTAGGATCTCTCTCTTTGAGTCAAGGGTTTTACCTTCATGTCAGTGAGAAACTGATTGATTGCCTTAAAATTGGGCAACCTGAGCAACCTGGTCAAGTGGAGGGTGCCCATGGCAGGGGGATTGGAGATGGATGACCTTTAGGGTCCCTTCCAACCAAACCATTCCATGTGCTTTTTTCATTAGTTCCTCTATCAGTCACGTTTTGAAAGTGTGACAATGCTTTAAAGGGACATACAGCTCTGCTGCTGGGAGCTTTTCTGGCATCATCACCTGCAAAGGAGAGCTGCTTCCTGCTTTCTTGAGAGTTTCCAGACTCTGAATATTGACTACACATAGGAGGGGGCTCAATATGGGCAAACCCTGAGGTAAATTTGCCCTGTGCTGTATCTGGTTACCTTGTTTTATTAATGTACACTCGTTCTGAGGAGCTGAAAGGATTATTAGTAATAGCTCTGTAAGAGGGATACAATCAATTTAAATTAGCTCACGCTTGAGCCTGTGTGATCTGGTGCCTTTAAAATGTAGGTAAGCTGCTCATCGTTTTGCTGCCTTACATAACATTGTAGGAAACTTTTCCCAAGCCCAGTCATGTGGCACATGGGTTAATTGTGAACTAGTGATTGGATTCAATGATCTCTGAGGTCTCTTCTAATCTCAGTGATTTTGTGATCTCTGTAAATGCTGCAGATCATAACATTTGCATGTTTTTAATGTCCAGAAGAATTATCCATTTGAAAACCTAAACACTTGTTCAGAGTAATTCAGCTGCGTTATTTTGTGTAAAAAATCTAACAAGAGACCCCTCTGAAGATTCTTTTCCCTGTCCAAGTCCTGCTTCTCTCCCTTCCTCCTTTCCATCAATTCTTCCAGGCTTCCTCCTGTCCCTATATCTCACCCTAACAAGTGTCACTGGATTGTGTGGGTAAACAGCAGGGGTGAATTTCCTGGTCTCTCCAGATTTCTGCCTTACAAAAGTGGGATGATTTTGCCAGCAAAGCCAGACAGTATTGCACAGCAAAGCTCCCTTAATATCTCTTGCTTTCCCATTCTTGCCTGCCCCAAGCCAGAGAAACCCAGCTGATTTAGACTAATTATTTCAAATGCAGTTTGTAAAAGGATGCTAATACTTTGCTGTATCCCTGAAGGTCATCTCAGCGATCCATAGTTAAACATTCATGTGGGAGACTCTGGGGAAACAGTAAGGGATGGTTTTAATGGAAACACAGTGGGCTGAAGTGTGTGCTCGTGCTCGAGCCTTCACAAGGCAAACCAGGGTAGTGGAGTGCTCCTGTGCTTTTACAGCTCTTAAATCTGAATAAACTAAAGCCTGCAGACCCTGCTTGAACATCTTTCACGCTGGAGAGCTGTGTGTGATCCAGGAGTGCTTCAAACTGCTTCTTCAGCACCACAATCCTCAATCTCTGTTGTGTTTTATTAAGGGGAAAAAAAAAAAATTATCTGTGCACGATCTCTCGTCATTAAAATGTGCTGGGTGCCCAAGGTGTTCCTTCGTCTGTTCCTCTGGCAGCTTTTCCCCTCAAGTGATTATGCTAATTAGTGTTTGATCAGATGATTAAATTATAATTCGATTAATCCTACGTGCTAAATGCTCTGAATGCATTTCCACTGCCTGAATGCCTTGTGCTTAAGCATTCCTGCTTGCAGCTTGATAGGAGGCTCCTGCCTTTCCTGTGCCTAATGGATTTTCTGTATTAAACCCACTACGGCTCCTTTTAATGCTGGGATGCAGGGGAAAGGGCTTTTTGTTTTCCTCCTCTGCTGCACAGAACCAGATATAGGTAGGTTCCTCCTAAGGATCTGAATGTGTCTAGGGATTGCAGAAAAAAACAGAGGGGGAAAAGGTTCTGAGCTTTTTGTTTTGTATTAATAAACTCACCCCATGTCCTGTTCATAACTCATAACTTACCAAGGCAAAAAACTATGGTACAGCTAAATCCCCAATCTGTTTGCATTCTGAGTGGTATTTTCCCCAAATAATTCCCTCCTTTTCAAAGCCAAAATGTATTTTGGTCCAGGGACTCTCTACTCTGCAGAATAAATTTTCTGTCTGTGTGAGAGTGGGCTAGAGGGAGAGAAGGTTGCTTCTACTCCTACTACCTGCTTTGCCCTCCTTTTTCCCCCAGGTTTATCTTTGCATGCCATCTCTAGGAGGTAATCTCCAGCAAGGGTGAGGAATGAGGAACACACTGAAATTATAACCTTGGTGCTGCTGAGAGATTAATGCTCAGCTGCAGCATTGCTTCCTTTGTCTTTGGGGTCCTGCATTTTTAGGTCATCTAATTTCATATGACTCAGTTCTACATACTGGAGAAAAACAAAAAAACCCCCAATAATAGCATTAATTTTTTTTAAACAAGAGGTGCTTTGGCTTTCAATATTTAATATTTACAGGTGTTACATAGCTGAAGATGTTAACTGGCTTCTCTGTTTTTGTGGGGGTGGGCACCAGTGTCTTCCTCTGTCAGAGTCTGATAGTAATGAGTGGCTGGAGTTTAGAGGGAGGATGTTAAATTTAAATCCCTCGGTTTGTTTCCATCCTACAGTGCAGAAAACACTATCATGGAACAGCCTCCCTCCCTCTTCCCCTGTCTCCCTCTCCTGAATTTATCTCAGGGGAAGTGTGAAACAGATTGAGCACAGGGTTGCCAAGACCTGTCTAGGGGGATTTTGCTTTTTTGTACCCAGGTGTGGGAAGGTAGAGCGAGGGAATAGGGATGTAAAGGATGTTTTCTCTTCCCTCTCCTTCCCTTTGTTTACCTGAAAAGCTGTCAGAGATTCATAGAGCTCCTTTAACATCTTATTTTACTCCTTTCAGACTGTCTAGGAAAAAAATTTTACCAGTGAGGTGACTGGCATGACAATCTATTGCCAGCTATAAAGCAAGGTGGGGTAAATCAGTCCTCTGTTATTAAACTCCTAGAGGCCAAAAGCACCTTCATCCTCTCAAAGAGCAGTTGTGTGCCAGTGATGGACTGCTGAGATCTCCTGATTCAAGAGAATCCATGCCCTGCCAATGAATTCAGCCTCATCCTTTGCCAGAGACCCCATCCTGGGAGTCTTCCCTCACCCTTGGCTCACCAGTTTGCACTCTTGCCTCAGCTCTGCTCCCTCCAAACAGATTGTGGGCAGATGTTGCATTTAAGAAATTAAAACCTATGGCTGTCTCCTGCTACGTGTTTGGGAGGGGGAATTGCCCCTGATCCCACATGGGATGGATGCAAACCCTCTGCTTTATATTGCAGCTGGCCCATTCCTGTGAGCCCCTCTGGTGTCAGGGTTTGTGGGGTGCAATCCTCCCTCTGGAAGGCAGTGCTGAGGAGCTGCAGGCAGTAATACCTTCAAGCTATCCAGATAAATAGATCTGGAAGCAGGCTTGTGTCACCATCCTCATTTTAGAACTGAAAGAATTAGGCTAAGCTGAATTAAGGCTCTAATTCCAAATGAAAGTGCTAGCTTAGGATGCTGCTTAGCTCATTCTTTTTAAAAGTTTAATTTCAGATTCATTTCCTGAGTATCCCCATGTGGACAGGTCCTCAGACTCTGCCTGGCCTTGGGTAAGCTACTTAAGCTTGTGACCTGAGGATGTTACTGCAAAATACACTAAAGCATGTGTGGGAAGTGCATTAAGAATTCCATGGGAGATAACTGTATGCCTGCTTTGGGTTTGTTGCTGTTTTGTTTTGTTTATTTAGCATTCTCTGTGTGGTCTTCCAGGCAGAAATCAGCTTTCCAAAGGTGAGCTTGGAGTAAGGGAGAGATATCCAAGTGGGGAAAATGGCTGTGCTGAATGAGGCACTCCAAGCTGTTCCATTGAAGTCTCTAACTCACCTCCCTGTCTGTGCAGTGGGAACACATCCCCTGCCCACCTGACAAGTGCTCTTTTGGATGGATATAAATATCCTTAGAGCTTTGAGCCTCTGGAAGCAGAGGAGCTCATGGTGAGCAGCATGAAAACCCTTTGGAAAATGCCATTTCTGTGTCACTGCATTGTCCTTGCTCTTTGCCTGGGAAGAACACATTCCAACAGTCCAGCAGCAGAGGTCAGTGCTGATTTGCATTGGAGAGGCAAATCTAAGCTCAGAAGGAAGGGGTGTAACCCATCCACACCTCCTGTGTCCAAAAAAACCCCACCACACTCTCCATTGCCCCTGGTGCCAGGTGCCTCAGTCGTGTTTTCCTGTACAACCTGCTGGCTGTTATGGGATGTCACCATCCAGGAGCACAGCAGGAACCACCATTGCTGTTTTAAGCACAAATCTCTTCCTAAATACTACTGAATCAGATCTCAACCTACCTGTAACTATTCTGGCTTCCCACCTTCAGGCAGCTACAAACAGATACAGCTGAATTCTGAAGGGGACCTTTCTTTGGGGGAGAGAGGAGGGACACACGGTTGACACCCAGCTCTGACCTCAGTTAGAGTCTCCTGAGGCTTGCACAGAAATTTGATGGACTTCTTCTTCCTTTTTGAGGGTGGCATCGAATGTTTTCATGTTCTTTTTCCCCTGGGCACCAGCAGGTTTGTCAGAGTGCTGCTGTTCTGCCTGGCACACCTCTTGCCCTTTCTGGGAGCAGTCATGCTTCCCTGGCTGGTTTTAATGGCTGGAAACCTTTCTGTGCTCCCTCCCTGACCTTTCTCTGTCTGTTTGGGGTTGGCTGTTTGGTTTGATCACAATTTGAGTGTACTGTTTTAAAGGGAGGATCAGCTCAGGTTGTTCTTGTGGTCAGGGCTGCACACAATTGCATTTAGTGGGGAAAAGAGAAAGAACAGCTTCACAAGCTGGGGCAGCCCCTTCCCTTCTTAAATCTTTGATGTGGGGGACAGCCTCACCCCAAGGTAATCCCACTCTCCAATCTGCCTGTATCTAGTTTACTCTTAATTTTTCTTTTTTTTTTTTTTTTTTTCCCCAGAAATCAGCACTTACATGTTGGACAGTGAGAAATGTTGACAACTGTCTCCTTTTTATTTTTGGCTGGAAAATATGGCTTCTGTCAGGTGCAGCTGCAGACTGCCCCCAAACCCTGTAAATAGTTTGGAACAAGGACATGCAGCTAGTCCTGTCCACTCTCTGAAAAATCCCTGTGTCTTGCAGGTGTCTCAGTCCTCTGCTGTTTGCAGTGTCAATTTTCTGTATATCTCAAGAGAAAAGGAGGTACAGGAGGTTATTAGAATGAGGAAATGATCCTCTGGCACTAACCTGGGTATTTTTTGCTTAAAAAAACCCAAAACCAGACAAACAATGACAACAAAAAATGCCCCACTAAAAAAAAAAAAAAAACAAAAACAAAAAAACCAAACAAACAAAAGAAAACAAAACAAAAACCCAAAAAAACCCCAAAAAAACCCCAAAAAACCAAAAAAACCCCCAAAAAAACCCAAACAAGAACCAACCAACAAAAAGCAAAAACAAAACCAAACAAACAAAAACACAAAAAAAGGAAAAAAAAACCCAAAACAAAACAAAAAGAAAACAAAAAAAAAAAAACCCAAAACCCCCCTGCAGCTTCCTCTTGGAATTGGGTCCATGAGCAGCTGACTACGTTTGCCATGAATGACAATTAGTGATGCCTAGAAACAACAACTAAACAGAGCAGAAATAAGATTGTCTGGGGAGAGGGGATAAAAAAAACCCAATAAAAATCACTGGATAACCCATATGCTTTATTTTCAAAGTGGAATTAGTGCATCCAAACTGTGTGCACTTCAACTCTGGGCTGCCCATGTGTGGGAGGTTTTCTTGGCTGGAGGGCAGGAAAATTGAAATTTTTGTGTCTTTTGCCTTTTCCTCTTGCATTAATAGCTAGTGCAGGACTAGCTCTCACTTCAGGAGGGAAAGCTGCTTCTTCCTGCTGTCATCCCTTCTCCTGCCCAGGGCTGTCTCTGGTGCCACCTCACAGCATTTGCCAGTCCCAAAAAATTGGTTTGAAAGTGAGGATAATAGTTTAGTAATTTACCTGTGTTTTAACTTATTTTTCTCCCACTGTTCTCTTTTCTGTCCTTCCTCAGTCACACCAGAAATGTAAATATTCATCCTCAGAGAAGACTAAAATTGCATGAGAAATTTTTCTTTAGCTCTGCCAGAAGAAGTTTGGATGCACACACCTGGAGTGGATCTTATTCCCTCTTGGAAAAAATGACTTAATGATATTAAATGTGCTTCTACAAAATCAATATTCCTTTCAAGTTCTGCCTGTGCTTTCATCAGCTTGGGGTGTGTATGTGGGAGAATGTTTAGAAAGAATATTCACAAAAATGTTTTCTGGCAAAGGAAGAGATCACAGATCAGATCAATGAGATTTCCACAGAAAAGAGAATTGAAGTGATTTAATTTTATCAGCCAGCAATCTTACATTTGGGACCAGTTGTGTTTTACTGGTGTCTCTAGCAAGTAAACTCCTTTGAGGAAACATCATAGACAAATAATTTTATAAAACCTCAAAAACCAAAGCCTGGCATGCAATTTCAAAATGAGCACGTGCACTTCTGTAAAACCATTAACATGCCTGGCTTTTGATTGTGACAGGCTCTAACAAATGGGAAGGTCCTGGCAAAATGGTGTTGAATTAGTTGTGCTCTGGCCTAAATGTGCAAATGTTGAAGAAAAACTGTTCTTTCAGGACTGAGCTTCTCAAGGGACAAGACACATCAACAGGGGGGAATAAACAAAAGAGTAAAATAGGTGTATCTTGAATTATTTTTCCTTGTCAGAGTACCCAGATTATTTTTATCCTCTCATTTATGAGACCCTGTCCAGTTTATTTTACCTGAATAAAATTGGCTACATTGGCCCTCAAAGCCTGCACAATTTGACCTAAACCACAGGAGGAACTGCCCCCTAAAAGATTTTGTTATTTCTGTTTCCTCTGTCCTTGCCTTTCAGCAATAACAGAGCTCTTCTGTTTGGGCTGGGGCTGAGCAGCTGGTGGTGATCTAGTCTACAATTTTTTGTGTATAAATGATATTTTGGGATTATCCAAAAGGATAAGAGTGTTAGAACCACAACCATGAACTCTAAGAAACTGAGACTCCTTTCTGGGGGGTGGCTGTGGCAGATATTAACCCCTGATGGACACACTAGTGCTTCTAGAAAAAGGCCTCTATAATTTTTTCCCCCCACTAAGCAGTAACTGCAGTTGGAAATGTTATTCAAGTCCTCCTTACATTTGAATTTTCACTGCTGACCTGTCATAGCTCAAAATTCCTTCTGTCTGAAATGGGCAATTCACAGTTTGTTCCACATCATAGATGGAATTGTGGTGCTCCAGAACCCAGGGAATAAAATTGAGGCAGCATTCCAGCCTCTTGAGTACTATACACACAACCTTCCTAAGGAATATACATTAATAAAGACACCTCGTGTTATGCACTTACAGAAATTCCTAAATATTCTAGTACATGTAACAAAGATTTGCTTGTTCTTGACTGCAGCTCATGGCTTTTGGATCTGGCTGACAATTACATTTTCCTTTACACAGCTTCCCAATTCATTAATAAATGGATTGGAACATGAAACACTACACAATACAGGATTAAATAGCAACTCACATTTGCTAGCTTGTTCTTCTCTTTATGCAGAAAAAGAAAGAAAAAGTCATCACTGAGCCATCCCACTGGTCAATAAATAAAAATGTTGTTATATGACCCTTTCCTAGAACTATCCAAAAAAAAAAAAAGCATATAAAAGTCTTCAATTTTGTGTTCATAGACTTTGCTTTAATGTATGTGATGGAAGAAAAATCCCATCACTTTCTAGACTCCTGATATACTTTTAGACAT
This sequence comes from Haemorhous mexicanus, assembly GCF_027477595.1. Classification (NCBI taxonomy): domain Eukaryota; kingdom Metazoa; phylum Chordata; class Aves; order Passeriformes; family Fringillidae; genus Haemorhous; species Haemorhous mexicanus. Next base: position 118,274,989 of record NC_082342.1, read on the forward strand.
GCTGATTGACAAGTCATAAGTAGTGCTCCCAGCAAAATTTTAGTTCTGTGGATTTACAGCTCATTATCACTTATGCTCTCTGGTAAAGATTTAAAACTGCCACGTTTTTAGAACCTGAAATAGGAATTAAAAAAAAAAAAAAAAAAAAGCAAGAAAAATACTAAAATAATTACCTCTGAAATGTGTATTACTGGCATTATCAAATCCTTATTTCAGCAGCAGGATGTATTGGTGTTTTAAAACTCAGCAGCAATTGACATAAAGTTTCAGTGGAAATATTTCTGCCAGGATTTTGAAACTCTGCTTGATCTAAATGGCTCCAGAATGAGGCAGAAGAACAGAGTTATGTGGTTTAGCATTAGCATAGAAGACCTGAGCCCAAATTCTTGCTTTGTTACTCATTTTCAGGTGCAGTAGCAGAAAAATCTACTTGGTTTTCATGGTTTCCTCAAAAAATGAGAATACCCCATGTTCAGGAAGATGATAGGGACACTCCATGCTGCTAGTTCCTACATGGAAGTCCAAAAGGAAAAGCAAATTAATTTGCTGTCGAGTGAATCATTGCTAAAGAAAATAGCCTGCAGAAATGCTCATTTTAAGCAGTGTTTGCACTGTTCAGCAGGCACTCCAGAAACCTTGGGGGTGATTGGAGAACGAGTGGAGGGATGCAAATAAATCAATCCCTCCTGTGTATTTTAGTGTGGAAAACACAGAAAACCTGAGCTGGAGTGCACACACTGCAATGCAGTCCGTGGCTGAGAAGGAAAAATGTGGTGTTCAGGTGAGAAGTAAGCTCCCAGGTATCCATTTTATTTTTTCCTCCCTGGATCAAGGGAGCTCTTTCAAGGTAATGTGATTTCAGCATTCGCTGTGAGTTCTGCTGGCTGCCTCTGGAAAGCTGTGCTCTCTGTGCCAGGCAGTAATTGTGTTAATCATCCATTTTTAAATAACTGCATTTGAAGTTAAGTTGAGAATTGCTTTTCAGATCTTTAATTTGCTTTGGAAAAGTGAAATAATTCCCACAAGGGTTGTGCTAATCAATATTCTAGAGGCAAGTAACCTTTGCTAATGCTTGAATATGGGATACTCTGTATTCTTCTGCTAAAAGAATTCTGGGGGAAAAAAATACACCAATTCCATCTGTAATTTGGCAGGTTAATAACTTTTCTGACTGCCAGGCATAGGGGTTTTTAGTCAACAGGAGATTCATCAAGTACAAAATTGCATTATATTATCTTCCTTTCATTGTTGTTGTTTTTATTTTAAACCTTCTTGCTAATATAAATGATGACAAATTGCAGGGCTGTAAATTTGAAAGTCCCTAAATGGCATTTTTGTCAAAGCCTTTCTGCTGAAATGCTTACTTGGAAAGATTTTTAAACCTCAGGAGCTGGGGGAGGGGTTTTAATTATTATTATTATGCATCATGACACAATGCATTATGCATCATGGTTGTTTTTCTGCTTTTTAAACCCTTGTTATGGATGATGAAACTAATACAAATGGACATCCAGGGAGAGCTTCTGCAAAGCCTCCCTGTGATGTCATATTCTGTTTCCAAGGAATTGCAGTACTTGGAAAGGAGAGGATAGTCAAACTTAGTGGCACTTAGAGGCACTTAGAAGCACACTAACAATTAGCTGACAGGCAGTCATAAGGGAAAGTCACCTTTTTTTCAAAGGTTTCCTGTAGATCTGGATGAAAACCTCATGTTTTTAAAACTAAAAATGGTGGAATGTGGGAGTTGCTGTCTTAAACATGAGAGTGTTTGACCCTGCCTCCTCTGAAGCCACCTGCAAGTTCCTGCTGATGCTCACAACTTGCTTTCTTTACCTTGTTTTTTCCCACCCGGACATGCACATAACTGAAAAATAAATTGGTGTGAGGCTGATTGAAAAGCTGATGGGATACAATGGATTCAGTGCCAGAGCTGCTTTTTCAGCTTGCCTCTCTCCCCCAAGTAAATATTTCCTGTTCCCTTGAAATCAGTTTGATATTTAGGTTCTGCACAGGTGCAAGAGGAATGAAGGGGAGAATTGTGCATTCATTTCTTTAATAAAACCTATTTTGTAAATAGTCATAGAGCTTGCCTAGGCTGCTTCCTGTAAAAATTAAGGGAAAGAGAAAATCTGAATAGAATTTTAAGGAGTCACAGCAGGCAATGGATTTGAGAGGGGGGGGAAATGAAAATACTGTGCCTCCCCAGGAGGCAAGGAGAATCCAATATTTCATATTTCAGTGTTGGGGAAAGGAAATGCCAGTGTCATTGTGGACATTAAAGATGATACTGGTGGTGACCCACAGACATTGGCAACTACATTTGTTTCCTGAGATGCTGATCAGGAAAGTCTGAAATCTGTGTGTTCTCCCTCTCCATATATCCAGAATTATTGCCTGGTAGTTGCACCCTGCTTTTCTAAAGGAAAAAAAAACCCCAAAACCTCACAACAATCTCTTCTCCCTCTATACATGCTCTGCACCTCCAGGGTGGCTCCAGTTTCTGCCTGAAGTTCAAATCTGTGGTTGTGGTTTGGGGGCTTTGCCAGGAGGTTGGAAAAGAAATTGATTTGTTCTCTTTTTTTACTGTGTTTACTATTCTTCCTTTATGTTTTTCCAACTTCGTGGTTACAGAATGGTAATTGTCTATTTTCCCCCACCCTCTGTGGCCCAAATTCAATGAAACCATAACAAAACCTTTGGTGTTATGCCTTGGTGCTGCTGCTCTGCTGGAGATTTGGGGTATGAAATCCTCCCATTTCCTTCCTTGCCTGACCAACCTTCTGCAAAGATGTAGAAAAAAGTTACTCATGTGTTCCCTTCTCTTCTGACAGGGCAGGGGCAGAAGCCTCTGCTCAGAATCACAGAATGGTTTGGGTTGGATGAGACCTCAAAGATGATCCAGTGCCACCCCTGCCATGGCAGGGACACCTCCCACTGTGCCAGGCTGCTCCAACCCCAATGTCCAGCCTGGCCTTGGGCACTGCCAGGGATCCAGGGGCAGCCACAGCTGCCCAGGGCCTGCCCACCTTCCCAGGGAAGAATTTCTTTCCTATTATCCCAGCTAACCTTCAGCTCAAGGCCATTCCCTCATCCTGTCACTCCATCCCTTGTGAAATTCCCTCTGCAGCTCTCCTGCACCCTCAGTCTGAAACACCTGATGTCTCCAGGATGGATTCCCTTGCCCCCTCCCTGCTACCAGGAATGGTGTTTGTCACCTCTCAGCAATTCCCACCCAGGGCTGCTCCATTCTGACACACTTTGCTGAGCCTGAGCCTTCTGAATGAATCCCCCACCACACTTCAACCCTTATTTCCCTCAGGTGCTGCCAGCTCAGTCAAAGGGAATTTTGACATCGTGGAGAAATTCTTGCTGGATCATTCCCTCTTCACTGTGCCCCTGCTGTTTGGGCAAACCTTTCAGGCATCTCTTGAGAAGAAAGCACAACCAGGTTGTGTTGTTGAGCTGCTGACTCCAACCTGAGCATGTTCAGCACTTGTGCCTCGTTAGTTTGGTCTCCCTCCTACTGAACCTACAAGATTCTTTCAGTCCCTTCCTGTAGGAATTGGAGGAAGCTGATGGTATTAAATGGTTCTGCAAAGATCTCTGCTGGTTTTGTTTGTCCTTATAAATATTTGATGGCATCATGGCTCTGTAAAAATGCAGTGGTTTTGTGTAGTAAACCTAAATAAGGATAAGCTTGCACAAGGTATTTTTTATATTTTTCTCTGTGCATCAGAAGAGAAAAGAAGGGGAGCAAGTGAAAATGCATAATGAGGCACAGCATGTTTCTAGTGCTGGGTAACCTGCATTGTTGTTAGAAGATTCAGTAGAAATGTTTACTAGAAAATACAGTGTTCAGGCTGAATTTTAACAAGGAATGTTAAGCTATTATTTGTATTTGATATTCAGGCTGCTGACAGAGAGAGCTGCAGGTAGTGGTCAAAGATTGAATGACAAACCTTGATTCTCATCCCTTTTTTTAACCCTTAAAACTTTCTTTACCTGGTCAAACACCTTTTCCATTGCAAAAATTGAGTAAGACTTCTTGTGGCTATTCTGTAGATTGCTTAAATTTTTTTTCTCTTTGTGTGTGGTTTTTAGTTTTTTTTTTTTTCTTTTTTTTTTTCTTTTAACCAGGTAGTAAAAAATTAAGTTCCAATGAATTCTTAATTACATTATGATTAAATGTCTTTGTTTCAGAATCTGCCTCTACTGAGCACAGAATGGGAATGTGTGATTAGAAGTGAGGAGGGAAGAAAGACTTGATCTGGTTCTTTACAATTAACCAAAAATATTCACAGAACTTGCTTTTAAGGAAAAAAAAAAATAGAGAGGAAATAATTTGGAAAAATTATTCCCCTTTTTATTTAGCTAGAAACTTTGTCTTGTGTAAAATAAAACCTCCAATTGCTATTGATTCCTGGCTGAGAACTCTTTCCCCCCATTTAAAAATAATTCCTAAAAGTTTTAGTCAGACATAAATGACATTGTGAGTGGAAGGGCTAAATAGATTTGTACACAATTAAGAAACGAGCAGCAGGCTGAGGCTCTGAATGCTTTCAGCACAGAATGAGGATTTTCCCTTTGCTGAATTTCTATTAAATTTGACAATGAGAGAATTCATGGTTGACTTGCTCTTGGTGGTCTGTCAAGGCTGAAGCCAGGGGCATATACTGAGGTTTATAAACTCTTTACAGAAGCTTGGTATCCCTTTGCACAGAAACACTGTCTGCTACAGTAATTCACCCCCTTTTCTCACCAATCCTCTGTGCAGTTCATGGCTCTGGGAGTTTAATTGCATTAATTCAGCAGCAGCACCTCGTGAGCAGAGTAGCCACTGAAAAAGCCCAGCTCTGTGGTTTATTTGAATTAAAAGGTGGGTGCAGGATGTGTGCCTTGGCCAAACACACCTGGTCATGTCCAGTTTGTCAGGTTAAACACAACATTTTGAACAGGGGGAGGTAAAGGTGGGGGGAAAGCTGTTTTCTCAGAGTGTAAAATAGCTGGATGCTCTAGTTAAGCAGACAAATGCTGTGACAAAGTGGAGGAGAAGCTGATATTTTCTAAGAGATTTCCTAATCTCTTTCTCAATGGAATGGGGTTTTTTCCACAGAAAAAAAGAGGCTAATCTTCATTTTTTATTTACTTTTGTGAAAGTCTTGAGATTCTCTGCTCTGGATCCAAAGCTGGGGCAATCTGTCTCTTATTTATTACTTCTGAATTTTTCTTTTTTGTCAGGTGTTGTAAACAATTATCATTGACTTGGCAGTTATTATACTTAAAGTTTTAATTTGGGGACATGTACCTTTCCACCAAAACTTGATGTTTTTCTTTAAAATACAGACTTATCACGAGTTCTATATTTTATCAAAAAGAATTTTTCTTCCCTGCTTTCCTTGCACTTCCTTTCTTTTGATCTCTTGCCTCTTCCCTGGAGAAAAAAGGCATTGAAGATGAAGTTAGAGGACATTCATGTGGAATTTGAGGATACTGAGTGAGATAAAAAGCAGGCAAGATGAAAATTTTGTTTGTGTATCAGTGGAAATGGAGAAAAGTAGTTTGTAGAATTAGAAAGGCTCCATCATGAGCTTGGATGAGACTTGGTGTTGAGAGAGTTAATGGGGGTTTGAAATATTTATATCCTTTAAAGAAGTGCTGTCTAATTAGCTGATGTTTTTATACCTCAAAAACAAAGGAAAGTATGTTTAACTTTATACCAGTAAAAATTTTTTGCAACTTTGCAATCTTAAAATGTGGCAAAAAGGTGTATATGGATGGCTGCAGAGAGGAGAGGAAGACAGGGTAAAACTAAACTGTACTTTTGATTCACAGTAGCTAATTCAAATTATATGTGTTCTGTAATTATATTGCCTCGAGCTCCCATTAACGTTGATGAGCTAAATGTATTTATCAGTGGAAAAATAGGCTTCATTTTATACATCTAAATAGTTTAATGTTTTTAATGCAGATTGCCTGATTTGCAGAGGCAGCATCATCAAATGACAAGGTGGATGAGGGATCTGTGATTTTTTTTTTTTTTGGAGCCTGTAAAATGCTAGCAATTAATTCCTTCTGAGAGTGACTCTCAGCAACCTGTGTGATAGAAAGTCACTGCTCTGCATCTTTATTTGTTGTCTTCACCAGGCTAGAGCTTGCCTGACTTTGTGGGTGCATCCTAAAAAAGCAGGACAGCTGGGAAGTTGCCTCTGGTGGTAAAAATGTGTTAAAGAGCAGTTTGGATGGAGCTCTGAACAACCTGGGAGAGTGGGAGGTGTCCCTGCCATGGCAGGGGATGGCACTGGATGAGCTTTAAGGTCCCTTCCAACCCAACCCATTCTGTGATCCTGTGCTTCTGCACTATAAAACAATGGATTCTCTTCAGTAAAAACAAGGGAAAAGACTGGTTGGAGTGCTGTGGTATTTTAGATATACTTAGGGGCAAGAATCTGAAGAGATCATGGCTTTTCTGGAGGAGTGGAGTTCTTTCCCAAAAGACAGAAAGTCACTGCTCTTCATCTTTATTTGTTGTCTTCACCAGGATGTAGCTTGCCTGACTTTGTGGGTGCATCCTAAAAAAGGAGGACAGCTGGGAAGTTGCCTCTGGTGGTAAAAATGTGTTTAAGAGCAGTTTGGATGGAGCTGGGAGAGTGGAAGGTTGTGTTGCCATGGCAGGGGATGGCACTGGATGAGCTTTAAGGTCCCTTCCAACCCAACCCATTCTGTGATCCTGTGCTTCTGCACTATAAAACAATGGATTCTTTTCAGTAAAAATAAGGAAAAAGACTGGTTGGAGTGCTGTGGTATTTTAGATTTACTTGGGGGCAAGAACCTGAAGAGGTCCTGGCTTTTCTGGAGGAGTGGAGTTCTTTCCCATCTTCCCCTGATGCTTTCCTCTCCTCCTCCTTACAAGCACAGATTTTGAGCTGGTATGAAGCATCTTTTTTTTTCTTTCAGCACTTCAGAATCAGTAAGAAGAATTAAAACCTGCCAGTTGTGGTCCCATCTGTATCTGTTTGGACTGCAGCTCAACTGTATGATTGAATTAGAACAAGCAGAGCAACCCCCCAACAAGCAAATGAGCAACAAGGGGTGTTTTCCTCTGAACTCTGCTGGAAGTGTCCAGACAGGCAAGAGGGAGCTGCTCCTTCCTTCCTGCAGGTGATTCCTTAGTGGAATTGGGCCATGTTCTGCAAATCCTTTTCCATAAAATAAAGTTAATGGTGCCATTAAGTCTTTCTCATCCAAAAAAAAAAAAAAAAAAAGATGTTGCCTTCAAACCTCACCCTGCTCCCCCTTAAATTCTCCTTTTTTTTTTTTGACTGGAAGATTTGCTCTGTGAGGGTCTGAGGCCAATATTCAGCCACAGAGATTCAATTCCACAACACCACCTCCAAGTCTTTCAAAAAAGTCAACTCTGTAGGTGAAACAAATCCTGTGTAACAGAGTGAAAAATCAAATTACTCTTTCTCATGTTATTTACACTGTTCTGTTAGTCATTGCTCTTGTCTGATTCATCATTCATCAGGACTGCAACAGCAATTCACTGGGCAGCATTGGCTTTGGGCACCACTGCTCTGGCTGCAGCAGGTAAAGCACCTTTGGATCAGGTGCTTGTGGAGTTTCAAAGATGGACCTTGAAAGGTGCTTTACAGGGGGCTCCAAGTGAGTGCTCAGGTGCACAGTGCTGTTATTTTAGCCTCTTTGTGTTTGGAAGTGTCCTTTAAAAGCTGAGGGGTGTAATGTGGTACAGGTTGAAGTCAGGTGCCAAGATCACAAGACAACTTAATATTTTCCTTTCTTCCATCTTGTCCTCCATTCATATTTTAAAAAATTATCTTTCTAATTTTTTAAAATTTATTTTCTTTTTATTTCTATCATGAGCAGCAACTCACCTTGAGATATCCCTTTATAACCACAGGATCACCTGTCTCACCCACAAATCCACATAAAACATTAATCCTCTATTTAGGGCTACTTGCAGGGATTTGCTGTGGGGAGGGGGAAACTAAAACCTTCTCCCCCAACTTGGGGTCCTGCTCAATGTCTGAGGGTTTCTCCTGCAGCCATTGGTAGAACATGGGGCTGAGAGTCAACCCCTAAATCTGTGACAACAAAACTACCTGCAAGTGATGGCAGAGCCCTTGAAATCCCTGCAGTGCTGTGCAGCATCGCCAGGCAGGCTGCCAAACCCACAGCTCTTTAACTAAACAAACAAACCAAAGAAGCCCTTAGGCCAGGCAACAAGAAAGTTTGTGCTTCTGACAAAGAAAAACAAAAAGGGTTTTTGGAAAGGTAGGGTTTGTGCAACCAAGTGAATTAAAACATTGTAGTACCTGAGGGCAAGGGAATCCCTGTGGGGTTTTTTGCTTCAAGTCTTATTTGCATGAGGATTTGTAAAACTGTTCTTGAGCTACATAAATCATCAAGCATAATAAGCCTTTATTTTAGGAGGGAGATTCAATGGGAGATTGTCTGCTTTGAAAACATTTCTAAGATGGTGAAGGGAACATCAAACAAGATTAAATCAAAAGGTGAAATAGAGGAAGAACCACGTGCAGTCCTATATAAGTTTCATTTTAGAGATAAACAATGCAATCTAGCTTTGCATAGAAGGGCTGAAAACCATATTTATTTTGGGGGAGAATGGAATTATTCTTGCATTTCAAGAATGCAAGGATCCTGTGGCAGGATGGTGCATTGCTCACCTTGGGCTCTTATTTAGGTGTGTCTCACAGAGTTCCTCACGTTTTCTGAGCTGGATGTGTCAGTCAAATAAATATACACTGCAGAGGAAAGATGGACCCCCCCAAACCAAAGAGATCTGTTTTAATTGTCTTTCAGTTTATATTTGTTTTGGCTGCTGACCTTTAGCATCCTGACTCAGTCACTCTGCCCACAGGATGTGTTCAGGTGATGGTGGTAGGTGTGTGCTGAGCATTCTCCCTCTCAGTGCTTTGGGGTGAGATTTTTAATTTTTCTTTTTTTTTTTTAATTTGGTGGTTTTCTGTGTGAGAGAAGGGTGCAGCAGCAATCCCAACCTCCCGAGGATCCAGCAATCCCTGGTGCTGGAGAGCTGGGAGCTTCCATGGAGAGCACCTATGGGAGCCCTGCTGAGCTGTGTGAGGAGCAGGGAGGGACCTGCAGGAGCTTTGCTGGGAATTCCTCTTAGTTCAGCTCCTGGGACCATGGAGGGCTTGCACAAAGAGCCCTGGAGGTATTTTTAGTAAATCCTTCCATGGATCCTTCCATTACTAATAAAGGGTTTTCCCATTTATTTTTGACCTTGTGGAGCTATTTATGTAGGACTCAGCTGTGATGAATGGAGTGGGGACAGGGAACACATGGAATTAGCAGGTTCTTCTCCCCTCTACTCAGAGACACCACCTCAAATTTGCCCCAAAAATTCTCAATGTGAGGGTGGAGAGACCCTGCCACAGGGTGCCCAGAGCAGCTGGGGCTGCCCCTGGATCCCTGGCAGTGCCCAAGGCCAGGTTGGACACTGGGGCTGGAGCAGCCTGGCACAGTGGGAGGTGTCCCTGCCATGGCAGGGGTGGAATGGGATGAGCTTTAAGGTCCTTTCCAAACCAAACCATTCTGGGGTTCTATGATTTTAGAGCCCATGTAGGAGTGGCACTTTCAGGCACAGTTTGGTGCTGTACTCAGCAGGGTCAGGTCAGTGCTCTGAGCCAGTGAGCTTAGAGGGATTTTCCACCCTGAATAATTCCATGTCAGAGGTGGCAGGGGCGAGGACTGGGGCTCTCACAGAGCCAGTGCACAAACAGTGTGTGCAAAGGAGCAGGTTTTCCATGGGAAAGGAGCAGGTTTTCCATGGGACTCAGTGGTTGGAGGGCATCAGAAGGGTGGCAGGGTGCTCAGGTTGTCATGGCTGATTGCTGGGTTGGCACTGCCAGGGTCACTCTGGGCTTGCTGCCAGCTGGGCCCCACAAACTGAACCCTGTTTTTCCTGTTTCCCACATAAAGCTCTGTGTTCCAGAGCCTGCTGTGCTCTCTGGAGCTGTGAAGGATCCTTCCAGCCACTCTGGGATACCCCAGCCTCCCTCAAGCTGGGCATGCACAGGGATGCTGCCACCTTCCCCCTCTGCAGTAATTGCATATCCTCTGAACAGGAAAATCCTGGGAAGCTGTGTAGAAGCTGTAAGAAACTTAGAGGAAAGAATTCAAACAATTATTATCACTCTTCCTGTAACCATTGTTTCTAGATAAGGTTCTCCAGATTGTGCTATTTGTAGTTCACCAATATAATAGTGTGAGAGAAAATTCCTGAAGGCCAATCAAGTCTTAGGTCCACCATTGTTTCTATAAAAACTGTAGATTTCTAGTAATAAAGTATCTTTTCACACCTTCTGATAGTAGAGTCTCTGTATCACCTTGAGCTGTCCCAGATACCCCATCAGTGATACCCCTCAGCTCAGATTTGGGATGAAGCAGCTCAGTCCTCCTCTGCCCTTCCTTGTGGCAAAACAGTGGTGCAGATTTCAGCACACCTTTCCATTATTCTTCATTTAAACTCTCATTGTTCCTTAGTCAATTGTAAAATTGAGGCAGGGCATTTGTAAGTGTTAGAAAATATAAAATATCTGTCAGAGCAAGGGTGTTCCTGCATGTGAGATCTGACTGCCTTTGCAGAGTTTTGTGCTTTCTTGAGGCCTCACAGTCTGAGCTCTGTGATTTATACAGGAGAAATGCAGCTTTTGTTGCACTGTCACCAGGTTCCTTGGGAGAAAGTGAGCTTTAGAAATTTCTTAACCCTTCATTTAAAATAATACATTCGTGCAAATTATCCAGTCCTGAGGGGTTTTTTAAACATTTTTCTTGTTTTATAAGTGCAGCACTTTTTGTCTCTTAGAAAAAAAAAACCCAACTCTTTTTAAGTTGGCTTGGATTTTATTGCACAGCAAAATACTTTTTCTTTTCCTTGAAAAGGCCCACCTGTGTGTGGAGCCCTGTGATGGCATATGCCTGTCAGCCTTTGTTTAAAAAGAGGGATATTTCTGACTCTTGAGACCTGGGAAGAAATCTTAAATCTTTTCTTTTCTGCTTAGGATTTTAAAGCTAATAATTTTAAAACTTATCATTTTAACCAGAGACAAAAGGAAACTTTGAAATCTTGATTTTAACATTTTTTATTTTTCAAGACTCCACTCTGAGAGGGCTTGCACTCCCCCTCCTACCACTTATTCACTCAACAGCAGTCTGCAAAACAACTCCAGGCCTTCTCCCTATTTATTTCCAGCTAGGATAAACATGGTAGGATAAAAATTGTGGTCCCTTAGGCTGTGGTTTGGTGCAGGCAGATGTGAGGAGCAGTTCCCAGTGCTGCCTGCCCTGGTCCATCTTGCCACGTGGGGAAGTTCTACTGCTTCTCCCGTTGCGTGCAGAGTGGGATGGAGCCACCCTGGAGCAATGTCCTGGTAGAAGAACAACATGGAACATCTTATTCCCATTTTCCTTCAGAATTTATTGCCTTCCATACTTCTTGTAAGCTGTTTCCCCTCTTTTTTAGGTGAAGGAAAGAAATTGTCTTGCCTTGTTCAAAACCAGAAGTGCTTTTGGCACTGTTCACTCAGTACTGTGTTTGTGCTCCCCCCAGACGAAGGCAGGAATGATGAATCTGACTCCATGTTCTCAGAAGGCTAATTTATTATTTTATGACACTATATTATGTTAAAGAATACTAAACTATACTATACTAAAGAATACAGAAAGGATACTTGCAGAAGGCTAAAAAGATAATAATGAAAACTCGTGGCTCTTTCCAGAGTCCCGACACAGCCTGGCCCTGTTTGGCCAAAGAGTGAAGACAACTCAACCAGAATCCAGTGAAACAATCACCTGTGGGTGAACAATCTCCAAACACATTCCACATGAGCACAACACAGGAGAAGCAAATGAGATAAAATTATTTTCATTTTTCTTTGAGGCTTTTCAGCTTCCCAATCCTGGGCTAAGGGATTTTTCAGAAAATGTAAATGCCACAACTCAGCTACAACCTTTTCCTCTTGTCCTTCAGTGCAAGTGAAGAAGAAAGACCTGGATTTAACTGGGATTGATCCCAACCTTTTCCTCCTCATCTCTACACCTCCAGCAGCTTGTACAGGTGTGGTCTGGGCACAGCTTTGCCCAGCACCTCTCCCTGGAAAGGTCCTTGCAGTCCTTTGTGTCTTGAGCAGGTTAATGCATTAAAGCCGACCAAGGAGTGAAGGGGAGTAGTTTGACTCTCTGGAGCAAACTAAAACAAAAGTGACATGAGAAAAGCAGTCATCCATTGTTGCCTGATGATAGAGGAGTTTTTAAAAATCAAACGCTCTGGTATAGCCTGGCTGTGCACAGAGAAAAACCTAATTAATTATAAATAAGAGGGATAAATAATTTAAATGTATCACTTATTTCTCCTTTATAGTTTAACTCATGAAAAAATCATTTCAATTAGAAATTTCAACTCAATCTGAAATGCAGAGAAGCATGATGGTTCAAGATGGATGTGAACTCCTTTATGATCTTTATGATTTTCTTTCAAAAATGTGAGCTTTCTTTTCTCCTTTGGCAACTTGGGTGATAAAAAAGAAAAAGGAAAAGGGTTGCTGACAGAGCCAGGAACATGCAAAATTTCCTTTGATAGGGTAACAGAATATATTTTTAATTTATGAATTAATAAGTATGTTGTGTGCAATGTCCAATTTGTCAAAAATATCTTGGTTCCCTTAGAATTCATGTTAAATGCATGAAATAGATGCAGTTTCTCCCCATTAATTATAATATCCCATTTCCTCAAGAGTAACGAAAGATGATTCATTTCTCTCCTCTGGCCCTAACTGGCTCCTTGGTATTACTGATAATGGGTTTTCCCATTTATTTTTGACCTTGTGAAACTATTTATGTTGGACTCAGCTGTGATGAATGGAGTGGGAACAGGGAACACATGGAATTAACAGGTTCTTCTCCCCTCTACTCATGGACACCACCTCAAATATTACTCCAAACCTTCTCAAGCTCGCTGTGCTCTACTGAAAGATCTTCAACCTTAAAAATTATGTCTGTGGTCTATAAGTATAAAAAATAATTAATGATCCTGTTATCCCTGATGCTGATTTTTCACCCCCTCTACTCCTGTGTCTTGGTTCTAATAATTTCTACATTTAGGGCCACATTTATTTCTCCATAGTTCTGTGTCTTTATGTCTCTGTGTTTTCCTCAAGTTTAGAGATGTGTATATATAGTAGCTGTGTGCTGATGGCTCTCATCTGAAGCACAAAATATGTCCTAATTGCTTCAAATTACTGCTTTTGCTCTCAGTTAATAGTCTCCTGTTTTGTTTCAGTTTCCGCTATGCAATTTTCCTGTTCAAAATTGTATATGCAGAGTACATATATGCTTACATCTGTGGATGGCTGCAAGGGAAATATACTGGATGTGGTGTGAAACGGGGATTTTTATTAAACTTGATTGAGATAATGTCAGGAGGAGACCAAAATCAGCAGAGATGGAATCAGAGCAGCATCTGGTGACTGTTATTGGACAGGGAAGTGTAAGGAAATTGAGATTTGGCTAGGCCAAGAGCTGGTGCTGCACCAAGCTTAGGGAGATCCCTGGCACCAGGAATATCTTGTTCTGCCTGGAGAGGAGAAGCTTTGGGGTGACCTTATTTTGGCCTTCCAGTGTCTGATGGAGCCAAAAAGAAAGATGAAGAGAGAGACAATTTCCAAGGACAAGGGGAAATGGCTTCACTCTGACAAAGAGTAGGTTAGATGGGATATTAGGAAAAATTTTTTGATTGTGAGGCTGATGAGGCCCTGGCACAGGTTGCCCAAGGAAGCAGTGGCTGCCCCATCCCTGGAAGTGTCCAAGTTCAGGGTGCCTGGAGCTTTGAGCAGCCTGGCATAGGAGAAGGTATCCCTACCTGTGGCACTGGAACTTTGTGATCTTTAAGGTCCCTTTCAAGCCCATTTTGTGATTTTATGATAACTTTGATACCTAGGAAAACAAGATGAAATGAGGTCTTCAGCCATCTTCAGGGCAGGGAGTGATTAGCATACAGACATTTTAACACCAGAGGAATTGGTGTTAGTTTTTCTAGTTTTTTATTCATCAAGAGTGAATTCCTCAGCCACTGATTCTGTCCTCTATCACCCTAGAACAGAGACTTTTTTGAGTATTGAGGAGTTTCATTATTATAAAAATAATTTTATGGTTATTTTCCTTTGTAACTCTTAGAAACCATAAGCTTAGTGCAAAAAAATTTAATATTCCGGTTTCCATTTGAATTCCTTTTTTGTATTTTCTCTTCATGATACATGGAAGTCCTGATGCCCAGCAGGTCAACTGTGCACATCTATATTTAATGATTTGATAAGCTTCTTCCACCTTTTTCTGTTCTGAATTTCCCGAGAAGAGCTTGTGAGTATGCATTTCTGATGAAGCATTTGATGGAAAAGCATTGGGATTTTTTTCCCCCCTTTCCTCATTCAAAGTACATTTAATGTGCAGATATGGAAAGCCCAATTTTTAGCCTAATAAAAGAATCTGAGAGAGGATGGTGGGGGAAACAAGGTTTTGGAATTAAATTGAAGCTAAAAGTGTAGTAGAAAAGAAGTGCTAAAGAAAAAGCTCTTTGCTCTTAGGCTTCCTTACATTCATACCTGATCAGCTGAGGCTTTTAATTCCAAGGGTATATTTGGAAGTTTGAGACTTTAGCATTTCCCAGTGCTGCCTTGTGCAGGCTGACCCAGAGCCGAGGCTGGACAGAGCTAAAGAATAAAGCAGGGATTTATTCAAAGGCCTCCATGGACCCACCTTGGGCAGCACCAGAGCCCAGCCAGGGCTGCACCCAAGATGACCCAAAATGGCCCCAAAATGCACGGCCAGGCACGGGGTCTCTCCCTGGGATCAGCTCTGCTCCATTTGCACCTTGCAGTTCATTGTCCCAGCCCAGCTTTAGCCCAGGCACTCCCACCCTGCTTGTTCTTCTCTCTCCAGCCCACGGGGTTTGTGCTCCTGGGCTGAGATTTGGCTCATTTGTCCTTGGTGCCCAGCTGGAGCAGGAATTGTTTTGTCTCCCTGCTCTGTGCACAGAGCTCACCATCCCATAATATGAAGCCCAGACCCACACACTAAAGCAGCACAGAACCTGAAAAATAGAAAAGCTCAAACCTGAGGCATCACCAAGGCTGTGTTACAGACTCACGGATGATGTGCTAATGACACAGATATTTTGTTTTGAGGCTAATAAGGCACATGTCACCTGGGGTAATTACCCCGGACAATGGTGTGACCTTGGCAGGGATTGTCCCTCTGTGCTGGGGTCCCTCCAGGGCTGGGTCCAGTTCTGCTCCTGCAGGAGAGCCCTGGAGGGGCTGGAGCGTGTCCAGGGCAGGGAAGGGAGCTGGGAAGGGGCTGGAGAATTCCTGAGGGAGCTGGGAAGGGGCTGAGCCTGGAGCAAAGGAGGCTCAGGGGGCCCTTGTGGCTCTGCACAAGTCCCTGCCAGGAGGGGACAGCCGGGGGGGTCGGGCTCTGCTGCCAGGGCACAGGGACAGGAGCAGAGGGAACGGCCTCAGGCTGGGCCAGGGCAGGCTCAGCTTGGCCAGCAGCAGGAATTTGCCCATGGAAAGGGTGCTCAGGCCTTGGCAGGGGCTGCCCAGGGAGCTTTGCAGTGCCCATCCCTGCAGGTGTCCAGGGAAGGCCTGGAGGTGGCACTGAGTGCTCTGGGGACAAGGTGGGGATCAGGCACAGCTTGGCCAAGATGGGCTGGGAGGGCTTTTGCAGCCTAAATTTATGTGCTTTATGTAGTTCCACAGCTGCTTTTCTGTTCCCTGACAGTTGTCTCAGCCCCTGTTGCTGGCTCGAGCATGAAAAGCTGCAGAAGCACCTCTCGAGAGGCAGCAGCACCCCAGGCCTTCTGTTCAAGGGTCCCCGTGCCAACAGGCTGCACTGTGATTATGGTTTTATGATCTGATAAAGTGGCTGGGGAATAATTTTTCCCTCTAAAACTTCCTTTCATTTTTTTTTTAATGAAGTAAAATAAGGAAAAAGTATTCTTCATTGAAGAACATCTAAAATCAGGTATTTGAACTTTGATGAATTCGTTTGCAGCCCTAGTGAGCACCCAGTTACGGAGCTGGCCTCTTCACTTTTGGGTGCAGTAATAATTTCTGATTAGCTCTATTTGAAAATGAGCTTCAGCTGCTGATTTACACAAACTAAAGCTCATCAGTCTTGCAAATCTAGTCAAGTAGTCCTAATATGGCAAGGCTCCAAGTGGAATATGTTCACAATGTGGTGGAAAACCGTGATTTGTATCTGTGTGTTGAAATCTTGCTACTGACAAGGAGCACTGTGATCTTGCTAAATTTCACAGGGGAATCTTCCAGCAGCCTTAAAGAGAAACAACAGTGCTGGTTATACTGGGATAGACTGACAGATTAGGACAGAAATCAAAAAATTGCCTTATGAATTTTTGGGTTTTTATTCCCTACTGAATTTAAACCAGCAACTTCAAAGTTAAGATGGAAAAAACCCAACAACAACAACAACAAAAACAAACAAACAAACAAAAAAAAAACCCACCAAAAAAAAAACCAATCAACCAAACAAACAAAAAAAAAAAGAGGAAAAAAAGATTCTTAGGAGAGTATACAGGACAAAGAGTCTGGGACAAGGTCTTTTCTGCAACAAACATTAAATGTAATGGCTAAAATAAGAATGGAGAAGATGTGGGGAGCTGGGGGTAGGAATAGGAATAAATAGATGTGAAAATTCCAGCAGTTTGGAAAAATTGCTAACAATTACATTTCACCTTTTTATTTTCTCACCTTATCTGTTCAGTGTAGCTCAAGCATTATTTAAAGGAACTCTTGATTGCCTTGTGGCATTGGAGATTTTGTTAAAGTCTGTACCCAAGCTCCCAATCACTGCTCTAATTTCCATCCCCATTTTGGTTTTGAGGGTTGTTTTTTTTCTCAAAACCTTTTTCTGTGTATAGAGAGGTAAGATGACCTCTTAGTTGTATGGAGAGAACTTGATTTGTTTTCCTCTTAAACCAGCCTTCTAATTTCCCACCCTAAATATTTTCACAGCCAGCTTTGTTCTTCTACCAGGATTATGCTTCAACCTAAACATTTCTCCCACTCCCTCAGTGTGCACCTCTCTGATATAATTATGCTTGGAGGAGGACAGTATTTATATCTTTCCATTAACTTCTGTGCGTTAGAAATCAGATACAAACATAATTGAACGAAATTAGATGCATTTTCTTCCAAAGAGTCTCATAGAGCAAAAAATGAATCACTGAGCATTTTATTTGAGTTCTGTGTGGGATTTGCCTGGCACCTTTTGACACTTAATTTAATTTTGTTAAACTTGATATTGAAATATATATGAAAATTCTTTGATAAAACACTGCTCTGCTCTGCTTTCTTTCAATCACACCTTTTGGAAGAATCAACTCTTCTGTGTGTTTAATGATACCTTTTAAATCAGCCATTTCAAAATGCAAGGGGAAACACTAATTTCATTTAGCAGTAGGATGTAACCACAGTTGTGGCTGGGAGAGGGAAGTGTCAGTGCTCTTGTAAGGATGCCAGGGCTCCCCCTGGCACTGGGGCTCACCTTTTAGGTGCAGGAATGAATATATAACCTCAGGAAATAGGGTGGAAAATCTGCCTGTATCACTGTATTATCTGACACTCTAATCACATAAGCAGTTCATCAGTGCGTGTTAAGGTAGTAGCTGATTTTTTACCTTAAAATATTCCCAGTTTTACATCTTCCTTAGTTCCCTTGTCATCCCTCTGCTGTTCTGTAGCTGCACCCTCCCTGATATGGCCATTTTTGTTCACTGAGAGAAGCAGCAGCAGCCTCTCTGCCTTCTCTTTGCATCCTCCAAAGGGCACAGATGCTGCAGGAGCCTGTGGAAAGATGAAAAATGATGTCTTAAAATGATGTCATAAAATTATCGCTCCGAAGCTGTCCTGCTAAGATCATTTTACATCTTGGAAACGTGCCCTCATCCTTCTTCTGCTCTCCTGTGTCACAACTTCACTTTTAAAATAGCAGTAAATGTTATGTTAATATCTCCTTTAAAATCACTCCTTCATGTATGTGTTCATCAGGGTAAAATGCAGTACCCTAAAATATTGTTAGCACTGATCATTAACACTGGGGGGGAAAAAAAGTCTAAATCCTACTTAAATGAGTATTAAAATTTGTAAAATTCTTTTAAGACAAGTCACTGTTGGATATTATTTTCTGGTGCTTTTTAGCTCCAGCAATTTTTGCCCACACCCCACATTGAACTGAAGCAGAACTTTTCATTAATCTGGCTGTTAATTTTGACATTCAAAGGTCAATGGAACTCTCTATTAAGATATTAGGCATAACATATGCTCATTATATCATCATGTAATGCTTATCTCACTTTGATAATGCAGCAGCATAATGGTGTAATAATACTCTGTAAATCACAGCCAGGTATCTAACATCTCCTCTAACATCTATATGTAAATGGAATTGGGAGCAGATGGGGTTTTTTGTCTTTGTGAGTATTTATGATATCCTGGTTGACCTATATACATGTCCTTTTCAGAGGAAATCACATTTCTGTCACTCCACATCTGCCATGTTCATGCATGGGCCTGGGCTTTATTTGGATTGCCCATGGAGTTTGAAGGCATGGATAAAACACTTATTTTTAAGGCTGTCCAGTTCTCTGCTTTAGGTGTGCAGTATTTCAATCCCAAATGCCTCCCAGCCACAAGAATTCATGTGGAATAAAAGATGTGGAATGAAAGGTTTTTAAATGAAGATCTTTTAGTGGCTTGACACTTTTAAATTGTTGTCTCTGCACTTGGAATAACCTAAGAGCACTTATAAATATTTGATGGCGTGGTGAAAGCCCTAAGTATGCAGATTTATGGAGACCACAAATGGCTCACCTGGGCTTAAACATTCTTGCTCCTTATCCTTTAACCAAAGCCTGGAAGGTGTAAATTCAAGGTGATGAGGCAAATGTATCACTCAGAAGGGGCTTTCCATATGTGAGCTTAATCTAATTAAAATATGCTCCATTCCATATTTATTTTGATAACTTTGAGGCAATGCTGATATGAAAGAAAAGACTTTGCATTTTGCTTAGTGAGCAATACAACAAAAATTATTTTTTGTGTGTGTTTAGCTTTTTTCTCTAATAGTCTGGCAAAACTTTGAAAGATTCTTTACAAATGTTAACTTGTGCTTGAATCTGCATGCTGCAGAAGGGATTGCTGGGTTTTTTAACAGCTGGCAGTGAGATCTGTCAGTATTTTTGATGGGGATGCACTCTGATTTCTTTAAGCTAATGATTTGTAAGAAATTAGATTTGGGATCTGGAAAATTTGGGTTAAGGAAAGGTCAAGGAATTAAAAGATTATTATGGGCAATAAAAACCAGATGGAATACAACATTATGCAGTGAAGAGGAACTTCTGGCAGGGTGGGGAGAAGGACAAGTGGAGCAAAGCCAGGACCAGCAAAGCATCTGGGGTTTCCACATAAAATCAGCATGAGACACCTTTAATCTTTGTTTCCTTTGGGTGGGTGCAATAACTGCTCTCAGACTGACACCTGTGGCAGGGGCTGGCATCAGCCACTCTGCTTCCCTGCACTGCTGTTTGCACATCTGGTGAGAAACTCAATTTAGAGACATGGAACCTGAGCTGGGACAGGTGCCACATGTCCTTTGGCCAGCTCAGAGCATTGTGCCAGTGCCAGCCCAGCCATTCTCCACTTGGGAGAGGAGGGTAAAGGGGTGGAGAGGGGGTGCAGGGTGGGGAGGCACCCTTGGGGGCCAGAATTCCCAGGCAGGCAGCACCAGCAGCCAGGCAGCTCCCAGCCAGACCCATTAATCTGCTCAGCCTGTCAAAGATGAAAGTCAAACTTGCTGTGGGAGCACTGCCAGGCTCGGGTCACCCCCGTGCATTCAGGCTCTGCAGGAGATTGTGTCTTGTCCTGGGAGGATTAGGCAAGAGGGTGACACAATTATGCTTTTATTCTGGCCCTGCCAGACAAAATATTGCCCATTAGACATTTGTCCTGCTATTTAATTTGCTCTGGTGGCTGGGTGATGTGTGTTGCTCATTTTTAGTGGCCATGGGCTGCTGCAGGAAGGTATCAGGACAGTGTCCCTCCAATTATGTAAGGCAGGTTACTTAAGCCTATGGATGTGCTGTTGGCTGTAATGAGAGCAGGGATTAGGAGCAGCATGTGCTCCAGGATAAAAAAAAAAAGCTTTGGACTGACCCAGAAATTGTTTTTTTGTGACCTTATCCTGCTGTAGGAGAATTCAGGTAAAGGTGAACTTTGGCTGGTGACATCTTACTTGCAAAAAGTGATGTTGCTTTAAACAGAGAGAGGAAAAACTCTCTTGAGAAAAAAGTCTTGTTGCTACAAGGGAAAAATCTATAGGCTGAAAGAAAGATATTACAAATTTGCATACCTGCTCATTTTAGTGAGGAGAGGAGGTACCACACGTTATAGATTAGGTGAGAGTCCCCCAAAATGGGGCATGAGGGGTGCACAGGGATGGGGGTGAGGGTTCCTGACTCTGTAACACACAAATAACACTGTCTGGGGAGGTTTCAGGGTGGGCAGCTGCATCTAACTCTGCCCACAGAGATCCTTCAGCCTCCCCATGGGGTCTGCAAAACCAGACCCACACCCCTGGCCAGGGGCATCCCACATGGGTTTCCCATACTAACAAAAGCAAACCTAAAATCTTCATTTTTTTCTTCCGTAGCCAACAGCCTGCCAATTTCTTCTCTTAATTGTATTTTCTACTGAGACTTGCTCCAGGTGTAACATGTCAAAACTTTGTTTTTAATGAGGAAAACTATTTTCATGAAATTCTGATTCAACAACATATTCAATAAAGTTGCAATTTTTTTTATATCACCAATTTTAAAAGTGCAATGAAAATTAGTGCAGATGAACTCTTACATGTGCTTTCAGGATAAAGCTAGCAGGCTCCATTGTGCCATTTTTAATACAAAACTTAATTTTTTTGCTAGCCAGAACAAAATTGTTCTGTATGATTTTTTTTTTTTTTTGCTTGAGAAAAAAATAACATTTTTCCTTTACACCCTAATTAGGGGAGAAGAAGAAGAGGTCATTTTAAAAGTTGTTATTGCCTCCTTCATTGTAAATAACACAGAAGATTTATTTCCTGAGCAGCTTCAGTCCTTCTGAACACACTTTTATACTTCTTTTTCCCCTAAGATTCATTTATTTGTTTTAAATGTATTTTATTTCTTGCTTGAATGTTGCTGACTGGCACTTTTGGTGCTATGGCTGAAAGGAGTGGCACCTCCTTTGCTCCAAATTCCATGGCTACACACATGAGGAGCAGCAGCCAGATCTCCATCCCAGCAGCACTGAATGTCTCCAGAATTATTGCTTGAGCAGTCACTTGGGTAAGATGAACAAAAATTGGTTCAAAATACTTTTGCCACTCATTTTCCCAGCAAGGCATTGGGGCTGTGCTTGGTGGTGGTCTTGGCTTTGTTTTTTGAGGACATTTAGGTTTGTGCTTGAGAAATGAGAGTGAAGTAAAGATTTTGGATTTAGTTCTGTTGGCCTGAGTCTGGAATTCTGGTCTCTTTCAGAATTAAGTTCTGATAGAAATGCTGTTTGCATCTTCATCAGCTCTTCTCTTGCCCTGCTTTCATTTTCATCTCCCTCCAGCCCAGTTTTCCTCTTCTTTTCTTCTCTTTCTTCCTCTTTCACCTTCTCCTCTGTCTCCTCTGAACTTAAGATCCCTCCTGCCTCCTGATAAAGCAGCAAGAGAATGAAAACGGGTGAATTTTGAGCTCTTTGTAACACAGTAAATTAAATGTTGACATGAGGAAGCAAAATTTGATTACTTCATGTGGGTGAACTTCTGAATTATGAAATAGGAGGCGAATTTCATTTACAGAAGAAACTTTAAACACTTCACCAGGGCCCATGGATTTATGGAAGCCTTCTTCCTTTAGGTATTCCCTGACCTCATCTTTTTCCATCAAGGTCCTCCTTGCTCCAGCCTTTCCCCTTGGTCTCTGGGGAAAGGTTTTGGGATTCCTAAAGCTGACCTTGCAGTTAAATACTGGGGTGGATAAGGCACTCAGTCAAATGAAGGTGCTCAAGTGTTTGACAGCCTTTTTCTGTAGACATTCAGCTTTCCCTTATAGGTAAAAATATTTCCAGTTGAATATCTTTATCTGGAAGATATCTGTGGGTAGAGATTCTCCTGGAAAGAGGACACAGCAAACTGTGGTCCTGATGACAAATTCTTCTTGTAAAGCACCTGCTCTGCTGTGCATTTGGTTTGGGTTTGGGTATTTTTTTGACTTAATTCCTTCCTGAAGGATTTTGCACTGTACTGAAGGGCTCTCAGATAGTGACACAGTCCAGATGTGGTACCTTTCTGCCTCTTGTTATTCTTGTTTCCCAAGCTGAATCTAGCACCATTCTGACCTTTCAGAGCTAAATGTAATGAAAATGAATAAATCTGTTCAGTTACTGCCTTTTGGTTTCAACTACAAGTAAAATGAAGGCAAAATAAAGGTCAATTTTGGCAAAAGTGTAGCTCTAACAACATGACACTATTATTCTACTATGCTGTTTATTTCCTATTAAACACATTTATTCTGTTTTCACCAAGTATCTGTTTCTACTGAAGTCTTTCCTAGAATCTGTGTAAAATCTCCACGTTTTACAACACTTCTGTTATGTCAAATGCACGAATATTTGATTTTTCTGGGATGTTTGGCCTCTAAATCAGTCCCTGTGTTTTGTCTGTTCATACTGAGTGGGGAGTTGCTGACTTACACCTGTGAGGGAGCCTGCTGTAAATATGATCAATAGCTGTTTGCATCCTATTATTTTTATTCTAGGCACATTCCTGTGGTCAGGATGTCAGATCCAGTGTAGTGTGGTATGTTGTCTAATCAATAGTAATAATGATAAGACAGCTTTTTATCCTGATGGCAGCTTCACGGGGGGATTTGGAAACCATTTGTTATCTGAATGGTGATATGAAACACCAACATTAATGCCAACTATGCTGCATGTTCCCTCCGAGTTTTCAGCGCATTGTGTCACCTTCCATTAAGTTTTATCATGTCATGCAGCTGCACTTTCAAGTGCTTTACTTGTTCCTACGTTGAGAATTTGAGGCAGAAGGATGTATTTCAGCTTTCCCTGCTGCCAGTGCATGGCAGGAAGCATCCAACTTTCCTCAGAGTTGGGGTCTAATTGCTGCTTATTAAAAATAATGAACTATCTTACAAGTTGTACTTTTCTGCTGCCGATTTAATTAGTGTTCACCTCCCCCCCGCCCCGGCTTTCCGTCCCCCCCTCAACTCCTTTGCTAGGCTGACAGAGCTGAGAGGAGGGAAACTGAAGCAATTTGAAACCTTGTTAGAAATTTATGAAGTGCTAAAATGTTTTATTCCCAGAGGCTGCTTTGCCAGCTGTCACTGGTAAGCCATTCGCTGCCTGTGCTAGCAGGGGGAGGCAGCAGGCCACAGCCAACACGAGCGTGTACATCGTTTGGCAGATTATACACTCTGTAATTAGCAGGAAGTAGAGTGAAACTAATTATTTTTCTCCTCAATTGGGCCAATGACATTTGAGAGGAGGACGGATGTGGTGCTGGATGGGGAAGTTGTGGAGAGGCCACAGATTCTCCCCTTTCCCCGCTCGCTGTGCCGGCGGTGACCCCCACTTGCAGCTGGGAAAGGCAAGGATGAGCACCTCTGCCTGGCCCACAGCCTGTGGCCAGCAGGAGAAAAGCTGTGTGTTTGCTCTGCAAACCTTTCCTGCTCTGTGGGAATGATCCCTTTTGGCTGGGGAAAAGCTGGGCAGGGTTTGGTGTCTGGGGTGTCTCCTCCAGTGATGCTGTGTAGGGCAGGATGCAGGTCTGGAGAGAGGAGGTGCTTTTGTGTCCTCTCACTAAACCTCCAAAGGCTCCTAAAGGGCTGATTTGGCTGCAAAGTGCACTGCCAGTAAGTTCTATCCGGGAAAGTCTGTTTGTGTAGCAGTCTATTAGAATTTTTAGTCTTGATTTCCTGAAATAAAATGAAATTCTGTCTGCTTCCATCTTACAGTTCTCATTTGCAAGCAACCCAGCCACCCCTTACCTGCACACATAAGCTGCAGCCTGGAAACCAGATCTTTTTTTCTCTCCCCTCTAAGGCTGACCTTTAAAGTTCATTTCTATCTGTGCATTTCCAAGGGAAGACTTTCTCGAGGTCACTTCAAAGACCTTATTATTTGAGTGGAGTCACTTGAAGTACAGTGCACAAAAAGCATACTGCTAGAATATGAACCACTAGAAAATGCATTAAGGGCATTTAGAAACATAAAAATAGCTGCTGCTTTCTGTCTTTAACACCAGGTGAGCTTCAGTGTTTTAAAAAAATGCTAGCATTGGCTTTTTGTTTTGTTTCTTTCCTATAGCCTGATAAAACTGCTAGTTTATATTTCAGGTGCTGGGCCTAGATTCTGCTTTCTACCTCCTGTGTCATTTTAATCAGTTCTTTAATTAGACCAAGAAGTGTGTGCTGGCTTTTTATTTTACCCTTTAAAAAAAATTTACCTTTTCCTTTTTTATTTTTCTGTCCCCCCACCTTCCATCTTGTGGTGGTCCCTTGAGTTTTGCACTGATCATTTTCTTAACAGGTCTAATGACAGTCCCTCAGTTCCCTCCCTGAGCAGATCATTTCTGTGCCTAACTGCTGTTAAAGTTAGTAAAAGCTTAATGTGTGTAGCCTTATTATTTTCTTCCCCTCATTTGATTTCAAAGTCTTCTCTCTTCATTATGCCAAAGAGGAGTGAGGAAGTTCTTTTCAGTGAAATGTTAAGACCAGGAAGAAGTGGGTGTTTATGTGTACTCAGGAAGGGAATTCAACAATAACAAGGCATCTTAGTGTCAGCTGTGTATAAATTAAAGTGGATGTTCCATGTAGACAATGCACATCCTTTAAGAATGAGCTATTTGTAAAAAAATAGTGTGTTTTTTTTTTAAACAATCATGTCTTTCTTAACAGCATTAGGTATTTCTTCAAAGTAGCAATGCTTTTGTGTGAAAATTGTTAGTTTAGCTTGACTCTACATTGTAAAAGCACAAAGGAATCTGAGCTCGAGTTCAGAATGCATCTGATGGGTAATGCTGCATTTGCATTAGGATGATGTTTCCAGGGCCTTCAAAAGGCAGGAACTGAAACTGTGCTTCAAGACTCTTCACTTCTCCCTCTTTTCCTGCCAGCTCTTTGTGCACATCCTGAGAAGCCTCGCTCACGGAGTGCCTGGTTTTCAGCTACCAATGTTTGTGTCACCACTGCTCACAGGGTCCACAAAGGCACCTCGAGGCTCCTCAGCACGGTGGGCAAACCCTGTGTGCTGAGCCCTGCTTCAGGCAGGAAAATGGAGTTTGGTGTCACATCACCCTTCAGACACCTTCCAGTTCCTCAGGGTACCCAGCCCGTGGTGCCTGATGCTCTTTGTCACTTGGCTCCTGCCTGCACAGGTGGGATGGAGAGTGGTGGCCAAGCAGGGACTGATCTTCCTGGAGAGTGATGGCCAAGCAGGGACTGATCTTCCTGCAGCAAAGCTGCCCCTGAAATTAGGCAGTAATTCAGTGCAGGCATTGCAAAGCAGGCTTTAAAACTGTTTTTGTGGTAGCAGGATGGCTCAGTGGTTGCAGATCCTTTTGCAGGACCAGAGGTGCATGTCCCTGGCAAGAAGGGGCAGTTTGCAGCTGCCTTAGTCCTTCCAGTAAATAATCAGATAATTCTTACAGGTTTTGCTTCCATTCCCCTCCTTTCCACCAGCCTCAGATACTTCATGTAGACCTGACAACAGTGTTGCTTCTGAGTATTTTTTCCTCTTAGATGGTTTCTCCCAGACTGCTTCTTCTGAGGGAAGTTTCTGGTCCCTGCTGCACACTGTTATGATGTCTGAGCAGGTTTTCATCCCCTTATGGGACTAAAACATGCATTTGCAATTGTAATAAATACTGCTCTTTCTGAAAAATATTCTGTAAACATATGTTTTCTTTAATAATGAGGTCTGCAGCAAACCAACTGAGATTAAGGCTGTTTCATATATTTATTTACCTTTTATTGTTCTTGTACTTGACATGTTAATGAATCATCTCACCATTCTAATAAGAGTTATCAAACATAAGGTTTTCAGAAAGTCAGAATGTAGTTACTGAATCTGCCAGTTTATTTTCATTCTGGAATCCCCATAAGCTCTTATTTTTTGAGTGTTGCCTGTGTTTTGCTAAATCCAAATTTAATCTACAAATAATACCTATATTTTTGTTACCTGTAAAACTGTACTTAGATTTTAACCAAATAGAGATGGTATAGAGAGTTATTTCTGCTTGCACAGACCTCCCTGGGAAATCTGGGCTATTTTCTTTCTGATCATTTTTAGTTGCTTGCATGTAAGATCTGCTCTCCAAATTTAACATTTCACATTGAGACACATGACATCATCTGAGCACAGGCTGCTGGGAAATACAAAATGGGACTCACCATCCCCAAAGCACTTCTAGGATTCATCTGGTATTTTGTGCATTTTTAAGAGGCAGAAACTAATTATGCTTTTACCAGTTAAAAGACTCAGCTTGGTGCAGTGCTTGTGATCTGTGTGGCATAATTTGCTTGTCTCTTCTCCCACCAGATCAATTGCAACTCTTTATTAGTTGGTGATGTGCACAGAATAAGGCTCCCAAGGAATATGGAAGAAAGAAGTTATTTCCAGTCTTCTTAAGGAGAAGGAACTTGGAATTTAAGACTGTTTTAAATCCCCTTTTGAACCTGTTACATCAGCTGAACAACAAATGCATCAGGTTTCTATGTAATGGAATCACAGGATGGTTTGGGTTAGAAAGGACCTCAAAGCCCATCCAGTGCCACCCCTGCCATGGCAGGGACACCTCCCACTGCCCCAGGCTGCTCCAGCCCCACTGTCCAACCTGGCCTTGGGCACTGCCAGGGATCCAGGGGCAGCCCCAGCTGCTCTGGGAATTCCATCCCAGCCCTGCCCACCCTGCCAGGGAACAATTCCTCATTCCCAAGATCCAATCTAAACCTACTGTGAGTCTGAAGCCGTTTCCCCTTGTCCTGTGCCCCCATCCCTTGTGAAAAGTCTCTCCCCATCTCTTCCCTTGGCTTTGTGACCCCCGAGAGGTTCCCATGGCCCCGATCTCAGCCTGCCCAGGCACATGCCCTGTGTCTGCACGTCTCACTGCTGGGGCATTGTTCTTTTAAATGATGTGAAAAACAGCTCTGATATTTGTCTGCACCTTGCTCAGCATGGGGAGGTGCTGTGCTGGTGAGTGATGGACTAGAAAAACCTAAAAATACCTTCTTGCTGCTGTGGTTCTTCTGCAGACTGCTCCTTACAGTGGCCTTTTGTTTAATTCAAACCACTTCATTTTCCCATTTTCAAGGCTGATATTCTGGGAGTCTAAAAAGAACACCTAAGCTCATGAAACCTGATACAAAGGTCAATTTATGCTCATCCTCCCCAACAAATCCTTGATGTAATTAAATGTGCAGTACTTGAAGCTTACCCTACTTGCTACTCTTTTTTTTTTTGTTGTTGTTGTTGTCTTGATTAAACATGACAACAGATCAATGAGAGAGTTAAAACAGGCCATTAAAAATAGGCACAGGCTTAAGCCAAGTATTTGGTTTCACTACAGAATAATAAAACAATCCAAAATGTTCAGAGTGTTTTTAATGGGACAAATCTGAATGTGAATCATATAGGGGATTGGATGGTTTGGTTGGATGGCATATTTTTAAAAATTATTTTATTTTAAAGCCAAAAAACCTTAGAACAACCCAAGAGGGATTTTACCAATCAGCTCATTGTATTTTTTTTTTCAGTTCATGAATGGAAATGGCTCAAGGTGATCATAATCAATAAAGCCAGATACCTTTCTTTAAAATCTGAGTGAAGAAAGGAAGAAATGGAAAGATGAAAAAATACTGCTGCATAAACCCTCACAATTTCTCTGCTAGATCAAGTTCTGTATCAGGAAATGCAAACAGGCCCAAGGGATACCTTGGTATCAGTCTATGCCCTGAACTCAGCTGGTGCTGCTGCACAATCTGATATTTCTACAGATTACATAAGGTCTTTTATTTGATTGGTGTGTCCTTTGTGTTCTCTCCCCTTCACATCAGCTTGTGGGTGAAACAACATTTGGAAGTCAGTATTTTTTGGTCACTGAGTACTCCTGGCCTTCTGTTTTATTTCTTTTGGTCTTCTCATGTTACATTTTCAACAATGCATTGAAATACTAGTGAGGCCACATTTGGGACTTGATCCCCTGAGAAATGTTAGATATAGAAACACCTCTATCAAAAACCTGTGCTAGACAATGATGTTTGCAAACCTGCTGTGCTGATGATGGGCAGAACTGACTGCTGTACTTGTCCTGTGAACTGGTCACAGAATTAAAGTATTTACAAATACATAAGAAATTTAAAAGCAGCAAGAATTTTTTCTCTCTTGCCTCTGCTCTCTCATGATTTGCTGCTTATCAGGTTCATGGGAGCAAAGGAACCTTATTCCTCCTTCCTCTGCCTCCTCTTTACCCCTTTAGTCAGGTTTGTGTGTCACTGTCACAACTATTTGAGGTTACCTCTGTGTCTTAGCCATAGATTTGTGTGTGTGGTGGGGTAGCAGCCTCCAGTTGTGGCTTTCCAGTCTGAATATTGATATTTAACACTTAAAGCAAGGTTAAAAGGATAAACATTAGGATTTTTGCCACACACAGCATGACCTCCTCACATCTCACATCCAGGCCACTGAAGCTGGATTGGGTTCTGTGTTTGCAGCAGAATCACCAGCTAAAGACTCAAGCCAAGGCTGATGATTTGGTACCCATTTGGAACCAACATAGAGTTAAAAAGAAAAAAAAAAAATTAGTAATACATATGAGACACTTTAATTCCCGTTCATATTCCTATTCTAGCACAAATGTCATTAAATTGTAATAGTGATTACACATAATGACTACTTGATACTTTGATTTCACTGAAAAGATCCCTTTTATCTCATCATTATTTACACTTTAAACTCTGCTTCACAATCTACATGGCTGTCAATTTGTATGATGCACATACTTAATTATCTCTGATTAGGAGCAGAAGTGTGTGTGGGAGAAACTATTTTGCCAAATACAGTGATTGTATTAAACCTTAAATATTATGGTTTAGTGTGACTGATGAATGAAAAAGGTGGATTTGCAGCTTGGTAGAGTTGGCTCATGAAGATGAGAAGGGAAAGGTGGATGCTGTGGTTTGGAGCCCCCAGGGAAGGTGATTTTGTCTTGCTCTAGCACAGGAGATGCAGCTGGAACATTCCAAGAGGTACCAGCAACACAGGAAACATTAAAGAAACACTTGCTTGAAACAGATTGTTTCAAGAAAAGGCTGAATTTTAGGACCTCTCTGCTCAGCCTTTTCTTGTAGGATCCTTTAACATCTGCCCAGCCCCAAAAAATGAGTTAAAAAAAAAAAATAGTGTTGAAAAGAAGGAGTAAGACTTACAGGAGGAAAATATTTAAAAGTAAGTTGGGATATGATTCAAACCAAAACAGGACAAGCAATTTTGATACCACCAAAACAGGACAAGTTGTGATGGATGCAAACCAAAACAGGACAAAGATAGGGGGATTTGACCAGTGTGGGGGTAACTGGCAAGAAATTCTCATGTAATTGGTGAGAATTTGTCTTCCAAGGGTGAAATCTTGAAGAAAAACCATGTTAAATCCTGCAGTCTTGGACAAAAAAGTGAAGGTGAAAGATAGTGAATCTAGAAAATTCCCAAATCATCTAAGTGTTTGAAAATGGGCATCTGGGACAAAGCATCCCAATCCCTAAGAAACTGATGCTAGAAAATGAATTTAAAATAACTTTTTAAACTTCTGGAAGTGCCAGACATCAGATGTGTTCTTGCTATTTTATTTTGGGTTCTTAATGTCACAGGATTTTGTTGTCTTAAAGGACTAAGGCAGAGAACTGTAAGTTATCAGGCCTTAAAGAACAAAGAAATAAATGCTGGGAAAAGAAATCTGGCAGACTTAGAAAAGGAAAGTTGAGCTTGGCAAATTTTTACAGATTTTTTCTTTGAGGGAATCGAAGCAGGTGGGCAAGGAGATTGGAGTCAGTGTAACATAACTAGGTCTTTAAAACAAGTTCATCAAAATGTCATCTCAAGCAGTATGGAAGAAAGATGCCATGGGGGAAGAGAGGTCCTCATGTAGATTAATGATAGGCTAGGAAAGAAATAGGAAACATATAATTGATTTTCCTGCTGGAGCAAAAACACTGTCAGTGATCTGTGCTGGTTCATGGGCTGGTGACATAAATGAACTGAGGAAGGTCATAAATATTAAAATCTTCTGATGGAACACTATTCAAGGGACCCCAAGATGCACAGAAGTAGAGCTGCAAAGAGTTAGAAAGATCATGCAATAACGGGGAATAAAATGGCAATTGGGGAAGAAAATGAGTGCAGAGCTCTGCAAAGAGCAAAGGTAATTCTAGTTATTTGTGGGATACTGGGCTTAAAATTAGCTGTCACCACCAGGAAAGGATTGTGACAGACCTTCCCTAAACATCCTTTATCAGCCACTGCTGGAGCACAGGTGATGGGTACTTGGACATTTGGAATAACATCCTATTCTACTGTTACACAAAAGAAAAGGTGATTTATTTTTTTAAAAAAAGAAACTGAACACTGAAGAATTCTTTTTCCTTTCACTAAGATTTATGTTGAACCTTGTCATCCTTCTCCCAAAAGTGATAACAAAATAAATGAGTTTGTGCAGTTACTCTTGAGGCTTGGTCTCTGTAAAATGTTTCCAAGGAAAAATGGAGGGGAAGAGGTTTGTGTGAGCTGAACTGACACCAGCGTGGTCAGAAATACCTTCCTTGGCTGCAAGAAGGTGCAAGGACTTCATTTTCATTGCACTTCTGATATGTTATTTTTAAAAAAACTTCTGGGAATCACAGAAAAATTTCAAATTTCAAGTTAAGTTCAAATAATGCTGTTTTTTGCTGTTGCTCTTTGAGGCTTGTGATTGCCTTGATGTGACACAGAAATCCTGATGGGGGGAGCAAAATGGAAACCAGGATTTTCCAAGTAACAGCTCAGCAAGCTGTGTGCTTATTTTCCAGGTAAAAAAAGAGGCCTTCAAGGCCAGTTAGTGTTGTATTTTGTCAAGAGTATATAATAAGTAAATCTGTGTTATATACTCATCCTGCCATCTTCATAATATTTTCATATTATTTCTGTTCCCCAACTGATCACCATGCTAAATGTGCCATTTCCAAACTGAATGTTATCCTGGGATCATTCAGAATGTTAAAACACCCTTGGATAACTTATTTTTACATTGGTAGTATCTCCCCTCCATTTTAGATGTGATATTAATATTGAGTGATGTTTCAATTTATTTGAAATATGTTGAATTTCTACTTAAAACCTTTCCTCATCCAGTAAAACCCAAATTCCTGAGATCTTGTCTCCCATTGAGGAAAAGAAATTCCCCATGGACTGTGTCTATTTTATAATAACATTAATATACTTTTTTCTTTGTATGCTATGTTGTATGAATTATACAATAAACCCAAGACAAAGAGAATACCAGATTGCAGTTGTTAAGGTAGTGATCATTCCATAAGTTATCTGTTTGGTTTTGTTAAGAAACAGAATTAAATCCTGAAGACTTGTTTTGCACCTACCCTTTTTTTTTAAATTCTCTTTTCCTTTCCCCTTCAAGTGATAGGTAGAGTGAAAAATCTTGCTTTTTTGGTTTTCTTTTTAATTAAGATTGCAGTAGCTTGTCATAGCTCTAGTCTTCTACAAAAATAGCCATGAATGCTAGGGCATTTTCTTTTCCTTTAATTTAGTGAGATGTAAACAAAAATAAGAACATCATGGTGACCTTGAAAGAAGTTTAGGAAAAAATATGAACAGTAACCAAATAATAATATTGCTTCTCATCTTCATTGTAAAATGGAACCATAGAATGGTTTGGAAGAGTGGAAAGGGAACTAAAAGCTCATCTCATTCCACTCCCCATGGCAGGGACACCTCCCACTGTGCCAGGCTGCTCCAAGCCCAATGTCCAACCTGGCCTTGGGCACTGCCAGGGATCCAGGGGCAGCCCCAGCTGCTCTGGGCACCCTGTGCCAGGGCCTGCCCATCCTCAGAGAGAGGAATTTCTTCCCAATATTGAACCTAACCCGGATCTCTTTCAGTTAAAGGTGGTTTCCTCTTGTTCTGTCACTGCATGTCCTTGTATTCTAGGTACACTTAAATTATGTTGGAATATTCTATTCTATCTGGTTTTGCTGTAGTATGTGAGTTACTCTCTGCCTCTGTCAGTCCTGGCTTTATTGTCATGATTAGTAGAGCCAAACAAATCACTTTCAGAGCCCATCAGCAATTTCATTTTTAAAATAGCAGCTCTATACAACTTCTGTTTGCTCTGCAGCAGTGAGACTGCTCAGATCTGTTGGTGCTGGATGCTTGTGCTGAACAGAAGCAATTGCTATGTGCATTTTGTGAGTTTCTCCTTCTTTTCCTTCCTCTCTCCTTTTCTGGTTTTTTTTTTGGATGTTCATTGAGAGCCATCCCCTGGGTGAGACAGGCAGCTGTGCCCTCTTCACTCCTGGGCTGGTGCTGGGTTTGGAGCAGGGGGAAGGGCTGCCCTTGTTCTGCTGCTGTGACTCAGCCCCAGCCAGCCCTGGCTGAAATGACAGGCAAGCTGTCAGAAGGAATTCACTCACACCCAGGCTTGTCCCCACAGCTGGAAAAATCCAGCAGGGATTTTAGTGCAGCAAAATGTTTGAGACGTGCTGCGTGCTCTGCAGAAGCTTGAGAACTCCCACCAGACAAGGAAATCCAAATGCCAGGTGGATCTGTGGTCCTGGAGGGATTTCTAATCCACAGAGCCATTTCCACATCCCACATGTCCTCTCCCTTCAGATTAATGTTCAGGGGTTTTTGTTTTCTTGCCTGTGACTTGGGAATTTCTTCCATTCCTGCATTTTCATGTACCCTGACCTCTTGCTCTGCTGCAGATTTGGGGAATAAGAACCTGTCCTTGCATAAATCACCTGCAGTTAACTTTGACATGAAAGAAGGAGAATCATGGTGGGGAAGTGGGGGACAGTAAACTTAACACTTTCAGAATGGAAATGCTCTTAGGCCCCAATGTTCTATGAAGTTTGATGCAAAGAATGCATCACACTAATATTAAGTTGTCCTCGATGTGCTGGTGGTGAATTTGGACTGTTAAGACTATGGTCTCTGTTCAACATTTCCTAACTAGGAAATCCAGTAGAGTTCAGTGCTACTCATCTCTTTAGCAATTTTTGGAAGAACTTTATTTTTCAGCAAGTGCTACAAAGGTTGCTCTGCTCATTATTCCCATGATGGGCAAGTTTTGCATTTTCCTTTAGCAGGGAATACATAATGTGGCACCTAAATGGTGTCAGTGTTGGAAATACTGTGCCACCAAAGCTCTCACCTAATTCTCCCTGCATTTTCTTTCAACACCCAGTGTGTTTAGCCATGTTTGTGTGATTTCTTGCAGTAAAACCTTGTATTTTATAAAACCATGGCTGGCAGCACATTTCAGATTCTCCTGCTTGTCCATGCTGGAGGAGCTCCCTGATGGTGTCTGGGTAGAAGCTGGGCAGGCTCAGCCAAACCCCAAACCTCCATTCTTACCTTTCCCTCGGGGCAATATTGTTTTCCCTCAATGCATCCAAAAAAACCAATTTTCCCCTAAAGTGGCTCAGTGTGGGGGAGGAGTGGGACACAACCAGACATCACCCAGATCTCCCCCTCTGCTTTCCTTTCCCCTTCACTCCTCTCACAGTTTTGGAGCAGAGCTTTCTGTGGTGTATGTTCAGCCCCATTTGGGATTTACAGAGACTTTTAAGGCAGTCAATTTCCAGCTGTGACAACAACAGGTTGTAGATGCAGGAGCCCATTGAACTTGCCATCATTACTAGTGAGAACTCCTGCAGGCTTCCTGAGGGCAAAAGTAGCACCATGGAATCATGGAATGGTTGGGGTTGGAGGGGACCTTAAAGACCATCTCAGCTTCCACTGTCCCAGGCTTCTCCAAGCCCTGTCCAACCTGGCTTTGAACTCTTCCAGGGATCCAGGAGCAGCCACAGCTTCTCTGGGCACCCTGCCCCAGGGCCTCAGCACCATCACAGTAAAGAATTCCCTCCTAATATCTCTTTCAAATCTACTTTCTTTCAGCTTGAAGCCCTTTAGCTGATTTATCTTTTGTGTGTCACTTCTGTAGGCACTCGGTGATAACAGTGGTGTGGAATATTGGAGCTGAGAGGTTGAGGTTTAAAAATCCTTTGACATTTGGGGTTTTTTCTCCCTCTTCAGTCTCCTAGCTAGGTCTTTGGCAGGGTTGCTCTGCTGAGAGGCTCCCTCTGGCAGTGGGGTTCACTCACTCACCACAAGCAGAGCTCACCCACATGAAAACCCAAAGGATAAAGTCCTGTCCCAGAAGGGTGTCCTGGCTGTTCCCTGCATCCAAATGAAAGAACCTTTATGGCTTGCATGATTGGCAGAGTCCTCCTCTGGGATGTGGGAAAGGTGACAGAGAAGTCACCAGACTCAAAATGTGGCTGACTGCTCTTTAAAACACACCCTCATGGAATTTTATCCATGTGTCATCCTGACACTTAATTAATTTCACTGAAAATTTAGATTTATTTTGCTTTCCTTTTTCTGTGGAAGAGATGAATTTTTTAAATTTGTCTCCTTCCTGGACAGGTCTAATAAAAAGTCTGCTCAGCTTTGCTATTTATTTGTAAAACCATGTTGGTCCCATCAGGATGTGAAGTTGGTGGCCACCAGGACTCTCTCAGAAGCATTAGGGCAACTGCAGCATTTTGAAGACAAACCCCAAATTGAAACCTGTTAAATCTCAGCCAATAAATCATTGAAAATAATGGCTCTGCCTATGGAAAAAGTGATAATTTTATAAACCAGTTAAAAGAAATCTATGCAAATATGAATTAATTTCATTTTTCAAAAACCTGAGACACATCTAATTATCTTTATTTTTCTTTCTCATAAAATATTTTTGAGAGAAAAACAAATCTGAGGCTCTTCTCTAATTTCTGTCCTATTGCTTTTTGTGTTTTTGCTGTGTGTTCCTTATGTGGAATTGGGTTTTTAGGTTCAAGAAGCACAGATGTACATTTTTTGCCCATAGATTGACAGTTATCTGGGGTTTTTTTTGGTTTGGGTTTTTTTGGTTGGTATTTTTTAAACCAGAGATTATTCCTGTTTAGCTGATGAAAAAGCTTCCAGCACTTGCATTTATTGCATTTACCATTACTCTGCATTTGTGCACTCCACAAAAACCCAAACTTCTCTCCCTGTGAGTTCTGCTTCTTTTTATGGTTTCACCTGAGAACATTTTATTTTAATTGTGGAAGCCTGCATTGATTTAATGGAAGTTTCTGTCCTCTGAGAATGATAATGTAATGCTGAGTGCTTTTTTTCCATAGTGATTATTATTTGTGGGCAAAACCAACTGCATACTTAATTATCCTCATTAGTGGTTCTGATTTTGAAACTGATTCAAACGAGTCACCCTTTGGAATAAAAGGTTGAGCACTGGAACATTGAATCAGAGTAGCAATTTGAAAAAAAACATCATTTTTTTGTTGGGATTTTTTGTGGACATAGAGCAAATTTATATTGTTGAGCCCTAAAATACTGGCTACCCTTACACAACACACAACATGGGAAATAGTTCTGCATTTTGAGATTTTATACTGTGGGAAGGATTGTGCTCTCCTCTATTGACTTGACTTAAAACTGTTGTGGGTGGTGGTGCTTAATTGGTGCTTTTGTAATTGTATTAGTTTAATATCTTCATCTCTTTGCTAATTTTATTTTTAATATCAGATAAGTTTGGGCAATTGATTTAATTTTGTTTTCCACGTTAAAGCTATTTTGATTCTAGCATTCTCTCATAATTCTTCTTTAGGGCTGCTTTCACTCTTCTTCATTTTATTAATTCCTTTTTAATAAGACTTACTTTGGAGTCTGGTCAGAGCCTCTTTATTCAGTGCTGTTTTCCTGTTCTTGAAGTTACTGTTTCTGCTTCCACCTGAAACTTATTCCCCAAGTGAGCTGTGTTTTACCTTCCTTCCCCTCAAACAATGAGGAATGTTCAATCCCCATCAATTTAGAGGAGCAAAAGAAATCCCTGTCCAGAGCCAGAATCAAAGCCAAAGTTGTAAAAGTACATTTGCTTTCCCCTTGCTCTAATAAAATTTATAATATTTATCAACCTTGTGTGCTAGTCATTAGATAAAACCCCTAGAGGGAGACACGATCACAGATGGATTATTGTAATGCCTCATCACTCTGATCTTTCCACAATAGCTGCAGTAATTTCTCTAGGTCACTTTGCATAGCCTGTTACTGGATAATTGAGTAGTGATAATAACATTCTTGTTTGTAAGTGTCTAATCAGGTTTTGATTCTTTTCAAATGAGGGTTGTTTTTTTTTTTTTTTTTCAGTTCATCAAGGGGAGATGTATTGGAGGAAAAAAAAGCCAATTTAGCCTCTTTTTTTTTTTTTAATCTCTTTTTTAAATCTCATTCATGGTGATCCAGTATAGGATCTTGAAAAAAAAAATTAAAAATCATCCTAAACAGTGACACAGCCCATCAGCATTACACCTTCCCAGCCAACCAGGCTTTCTCTCTCCCCTGTGTTCTTCACTGAGTAATCAGCATATTTGTGATTGCATTTGTAATGTTTCTACTGCTTTGAAAGGCACTGCAGTGCATTCAGAAATGTTTCATTTATCAGTTCTGTGTATGTGTTTATGCAAAAAAGATTATCTTAGCACACTGTATTGTTTGGATGTCAACAGGGTAATTAACCTGTAGTATGATCCTGGTAATTCAGTTTCCTTAAATATAATTTGTTGTTTAGATGGCTTCAGCTATTTTCCTACAAAAGTTGGCTTGGGCTTTTTTTTTTTTTTTAAACTGCTTTTTAGATGAATTCCACTAAATTGTCTTTCAAGATATTTGTATTTACAGTGAAAAATCAATATTTTATTTTCCTCTCTTTGGGAGGACTTCAAAATTTTTGCTGACCATATGAAAAATGAGGCTTAAATTCTCACTTTAAAATTTTTTTCAATTGTTTTGCTATGACTGGGTCTTTTGCTCTCTCCAGGTCTCTGCCTCACAGCCATATGTTTTTAATGACTGTTGTCACCATGATGTTTTCTTGCCTGCTTTGACTCTGATTTCAGCCCAGTGAAAAAGGAGCTGTCTGGCTGATAGCAGATCTTCCAAGAGATCCTGGGGAGTTCCTTGAGTCTTCATATCCTTCTGACTCCCACCTGTCTTGTTACCCTTTTCTTGTTTACATTTTGCCTAATAATCTCTGTTACCTCTTCCCTGTCCTCTTTTGGGGATGAAAGGGAACATCTGGTGTGGCTCTTGGGGATGATCCTGTGCAGGGCCAGGAGTTGGACTTGATGATCCTTGATGGTCCTTTCCAACTCAGGATATTCTGTGATCTTTGTCTTTTTTTGCCCTGATTCTACTAAATGTTTTTAGGGGCCACCTCTCGCACCAAAACAAAATAAAATAAAATAAAACCCAAACAAAACCACCCCAAAACAAAACAAAAAACCCAACTAAACAAAACCAAAAAACTTTTAAAAAAAACCCTATTTTTGGATTTTCTGAAGCCTGGAGATGCCTTTAGGAATTGCTGGTGTAAGGACAGGCAAAGGCTGTGACACTTTCAGGTTCATGCATGAGCCAGACAGGCTGAACTCACAGCACAAGTGTCTATCAATGTAGACAGCAAACATCCACCCTTTGTTGTGGATGTGCAAGTTGTTGTTGAGATGTGCAAGAAGTTGGGAAGTTGTCCCAATCCCTCTCTATCTGCTGGAGATGGTGGACCAAGGGAAGTGAGTGATTTGCCCCAAAAAGGCAAGGTCTCAGCTGAGCCCAGGCTGTGTTTTTCCTACATTACCTGTGGAGAAGGCTCAAAAAACTTTTCTCCAACCCAAGGCATGATGCCTGAGGTCTTTTAGGAAAAGACTTCTTCCAGAAGGCATGCAGGATATTGATATTTTATTGTTTTTCTCAAACTTTGATTAGAGCTTGATGAGCTGATAAGATTATAGAGGTTCTTAGTCCTTAAACCTCTTAAGGGAATGTGTCTCATCCTGCTTGGCATCTGTTTGCAAAAATTTGTCCAAATGTCAGCCTCTTCTGGAATGTGCTGTCCCATCATTGTAAAAAGCAATCCCAGGTGTCTGCCATTCCAATTCAGCACTAGGAGCTTTGGCTTTATTAA
Source organism: Haemorhous mexicanus (assembly GCF_027477595.1). Classification (NCBI taxonomy): domain Eukaryota; kingdom Metazoa; phylum Chordata; class Aves; order Passeriformes; family Fringillidae; genus Haemorhous; species Haemorhous mexicanus. The sequence goes on from NC_082342.1 coordinate 118,313,440, forward strand.
ATGCTGTCCTTTCTTTATTTTTCTATTTTTATTATATTCCTTGGGTTTGTTTCTATGTTTCTTGTGTTTAGGCATCTGTATTAAAAAAAAAATTATTATTGAATTTGACACCTTATACAATCCAATAAATCTGAAGGAAAACTTGATTTCTGCTCAATGAGGTTGTGATTAAGGAACTGGGCAAACACTGTTGCCCAGTTCCTCAATCACAACCTCACTGAGCAGAAAAAGAGAGGGAGCACTGATGTCCAAACCTGTGGCAAACCTGAAGTTCCACTGTAACACAGTTCAGGCTGTTTCTACAAAACTGCTGTAGTGCAGGAGTGCAGTCAACTGCTTAATTACATAATTTATCTTTTCTGTTTTGATTTTTATTTTATCTAAATAATCTCAGTAGTCTCTTGGCTCCAGACTTTCACTTTGATTCATATCTTTTCATTTATCTATATAAATATTTCATGCTGGCTTTGATTAATCAAATGGATGAGAAATAATTTCTCCCTTAGTTTGAAACTGTTATTCATTTAAGACCAAACTTTCCACTTGCAAAGACATTACAGGAACAGCATTTAGTCCTTGAGAAGGGTACAGAAGGTGAATAAAATATAAGTATCAATTAATTGTTCAGAGACATTTTATTCATATTTTTAAGTGTGCTGAATGGTCTCTCAACCAAAAGTATTTCAGTTCTTTCAAGAGCTGAAGAGAAAACTGGGGCTTCAAATGGCCAATTGCAGAATAGGGGAAGAGAGCTTTGGAAGAACATGAGGCCCAAAACCACAACTTCAAAATCACAGAAGTGTTATTTAAACTTACTAAAAGATTAAAGAGCATATGATGAAAAGGAATTATGTACAACACAGGCTCAGCATTGCATTCTGGTGCTGAGTTGAACAGATACAAAATTTTCTTTTGTTCCATGCAAGCTCCAGGAAAATTTTCATTTTTGGCATCTTTAGGGTAAAGGTTCTTGCAGCTGAAGCAACCTGAAGGGGAGACATTGTGGAGGAAGGGTGTGGTGGTACCAGTTGTGGGTTTCTCTGGCTCTGGGTTGAAGGCACTTGAGATGGTGTTTCATGTTCAGACTCAGGTGTTTATTATTTCTTATCAGTAAAACAGTCTCACTGCTGTGAGTTCGGCAGCTTTTCATTCCAAGGCACAAAATGGCCAACAATCTCTTTGTCCAAGGACTTTCAATACTGACCTATCCACTGAAGAACTGACACCTGGATTATTTTCCCTTTTTACCCCAATAACTGATCCCAAAGAGCTGCCATGGGGACTCTTCTGCCCAATTACAAAATGCCACCCAAACCCATGGAGAAGGAGGAAGAAGAAGGTGAAGAAGAAACCCAGGACCACACCCTGTGCCCTCCATCTTGCTTCCATCCAAAACATACTAAAAACCCCAAAACCTCAATTTCTCCCCCAGAGACACACCTACACTGCTCTCTAGAATCTATTTCACACTTTTGTGGATTCCAGTCTATCTTGAAGTCTGGGAAACTTTCTCCATGGATGAGGGTCAAAGTCAGTGCTGCCCTGGAGGTCAGGGCACCCCAGAGCAGATAGAGAAATATTCCCAATGCCCTGGGTTTCCACAGTGCTGGGAAGAGGACAGATGGTTTCATGGTTTGCTTTTGCATTTGTTCTCTCATCTCTTTGTTGCTGCTGATCCCTCCGTGTCACCACATCCCACACGGGGCAAGCCCAAGCTGGGTGGATGCAGTGCTGTCATTTAAATGTAGGATCTTCTCTCTCTCACACCTTAGTGACAACCCCTTCTGCCCAGGAAACAGGAGCATTGAGAAACAGCAGTTTCAGCCTGGTGTGCTTTGTGAAGCCTTGACAAATCCCTCATAGTCAGGAATATCACAGGAGCCATTGGCTAGGTCCTTGTGGAAGAGTTTCAGCGCTCATCATGCACAGACCTGGAGGAGTGACCTGCCTCAGGGGAGAAAAGGCCACCTCTGTAAAAACAAAAAATGACTCAATTCTCAGCAGTGCAAAAAGCTACAGGTGTTGGAAAGGCCAAACCCAGCCTAAATGTTCCCAGCTGTGTGTCCATCCTGGCTCCACCTGCCCAGCCTGGCTCACAGGGCTCAGTGTCCCTGGCTGGGGGAGATCAGCTCACAGCCCTGCTGAACAGCTTGTAAAGAATCACTTTAGTTGAAAAGAGATCTCTCAAGTGCCAACAGAAATTTTGCATCTGGCTGATGTATTCAGCACTTTGCTAAGCACAGCAGCCTTGTCTCCCCTGAAAATCAGGATATATTTCCTTGGCTGTAATGCTTTGTCAGTTCCCCTTATCTCTTCAAGTACTTGAGAGTAAGAAATACTGATTGAACTTGAAAAAAATTATCCACCTCCCATCTCCCTCCCTTCTGTTTTTCCTTCTCCCATACCTCTCTCCCCATTCTTGCAGGAGTGAGATCTTGGCATCTATTGAACTTTAGACTCCAGAAGTGCTTCTTGTCCTTTGATCTGATAAACTGTTGATGTTCTCCTTTATCCACTCAGCCGAGGACACAAATCTCTGCCTTCCTGCCCCAAAGTGCTTGCAGGTGCAGATTGTTTGTCACCTTTTCATTCCAACTGGGGCACCTGAGCACTGCTGAGGTGCACCCTTCCTCTTGTTTCCCTCAAAAATTATTGGTTTGGCAATAAATAACCCTCATTCAGGAGGAATATTTTCTTCCTTTTCTTCCCTTACACTGGGAAATGATGTGATCTCTGTCCAGGCCAAGTGCAGTCACTCAGCTGTAAGAGTTTTCAGTTCTGCCTTGGATATTATTTTCTCTTCTATGATTGCCTTTTTTTTTTTTTTTTTTCCATTCTTCAGGTATTTCTCTTGGCTGTTTTATTTCTGTAACTTTCATCAGTTTCCCTGACCACTGTCCCCTGCAACTCTTAGTCTGAGTTGCTTCTCCTTTCTGAAAAACACAGTGTTTAATTGGCTGATATTCTATCATTAAGTAACATATAATTAATTACACATCTTTGACTTGTCTCAGTTTCAATTAGGTTTCAATAAATCACTCTTTCTGTCATTCAGCTGATCCCTTTCTTCCTACAGAATGTTGAGGAGAAATATCTTTTTAATAAAAGCTTCTGAAATCCCATTTTTGTCATTGGATATCTCCAACGTAGCTGGCACAGTGAATTCCACCACAAGAAGCATCTGGGCTGTCAGCCTTGTGTAAAAGTGTGTGTATTATAGCACTGTGATTACTTTCCAGGGATCTTGGTGTGTTTGTGGCTGCCATTAGGATGAATGTCTAGCAGATGCTGGTTTAAAATGAAGCACTGTTGTGCTGGCTGATGGATGCAAAGTTTGTCAAAAGTAGGGAAAGCTTCTACAGGGGATACAAAGCAGCTGGAAAAATTCATTGCTATGTGCTGCTAGTGTGAGTCTCTAGTTCAGCTGTGCTGGGTTTGGTTGGGAAGTTAGATTCTATGGAAGTGTCAAACAGAGTTCTGATAGTCTCTACTTTTATGGCATTCATAATTTGGTATTTACCTCTTTGTTCTTGGCCAGGAAATCTACTGGATTTGCTTGAATATCTGCTAAGAAGCAGCACAGCATAATAAAAGCTGGCAAATGTGAACTGTGTTTATTACTTCCACGTGAATGTCTTGTTGGCCAATGGAAATTTAAATGCCCTGTTGATTGTTTCATTTGTATTTGTAGAGAAAAGCTTGTACAGCAGATGAACAATGCTAAATTGTTTTTTTTCCCCACTTCTCTATTATGTTACCAACAATACTGTTCTCTGCTTCAAAGTACAACTATAATTAGAAATGTGATTATGTAAAAGTGGCACCATCTTATTCACTCCTTCTGAATGAGGATTCAGCTTCTTCCTGTGTTTAGTCCTATTGTTCCTATTTTTGCTTTCCAGATGCCTGAGTTCCCCTTGGGATTGCACCCACTAGGTGGAATTTTTCTCGTAGGGGATTTATTCTGTGCTGGCACCTGCCTCATCTAAATGCAGGAGCTCAGCTCCACAATTGAAATTTCTCCTTTCTGAAGCTCCAAGTGCCTTTCAACTTTCTCTGTGCCACTCATTTATCTGTCTCCTGCATGCCAGGCATCTTTCCCTATTGGAGAGGGTGTCTCTCTTTTTTTTCAATTTCCAGGGATTCCCAGAGCCAGTTTTGCTCTCTTTTGAGTGTCTCCTGATTGATATTTAGAATAAACACCTTCCCACCTTGCATCTTTGCAAATAACCAAAAGAGAGAAGGAAAAATAGTCTGTTTTGTGCCCCAAACTGTCATAAAATCCAGTGGCAGAGTTAGACCAGAAAGCTCATGGCTTAGCATTGGGATTGCAAGTTCTTTCTGCAGGATAAAAGAATCCATCTTGTGCAAATGAAGGCTGCCCTGAAATCTGCCTCATCACTGCTCACTGGGACCTCCTCCAGTCGGGTCACCTTTTCAAAAACTGATCCCTGACCAGCCTTGCTTTAGAAAATTCTGTCAGAATCTACTGCATTCAAGATAGAATGAAACACCCAAGTCTCTGTCTGTGGCATGCAAAACTGACCCATTTCTTTTTTTACAAGTGAGCACTATATGCAAATACAAATATGATTGGTGGTGTTGGAATATATCCTACCATTTGCTGGGAAACAAAAATCACGTGTTAGGCTTATCAGCTCTCCAACAGAGGATAGGAAGGTACTTTAGAGAAAATGTGGGGGCACCTTTAAACCACCTGGAGACTTCAATCCCTCCAGTGAGAGCTGAATAGTGATTAATCTGGCACTCTGATTAATATTGGCTCTTTCCAGTGATACAGATTCTTCAGTTTAGGGCTGGGAGTGGGCTTCCATGGAGTCACATGGATGGCAGAACCAAGATTATCATAGGGCACCTGGGTTTAGAGGTCTTTGCTAGAAAGACCTGACCAAATGACATAAAGAATTTACTAAGCTGTAAAGTATTAAGTATAGACATGTGTTACTATAAAGGAGTTATGGGAATTTTTTCTTTCACTGTTTGCTCAGTTCTTTTTATAACTTTATAAATAATTTTTGCCATGGAAAGACTGTAAAAATAAATTTAGGGATGCTAACAGAAACTGCCTGTGTTCCAGGCAAAAATTTAGTCTCTGGAAATTTCATAAAGGCAGATTACTGATAGATTTTTGCAGGCTGTATGAGGAGTGCTGCCTCAGCAAGTGCAGAAGTGAGCGGATCTGTATCCAAACACCAAAAGGGGTTTCTCATTTTCCTTTTGGGTGCAAACCACTTACTTTGTTTAACCTGGCGGTGTTTTCTTTGAAAGCAAGAAACATTTTATTATTTTATTTATTTATTTTATGAGAGCTGCCATCAGCATCCAGGTTAGCTTTGACTACCTTCCCCGGGCGCCGCGTTTGACTCCGCGTCGTTTTCGAACCGCGTCGCGCGCTGCTGAAACTCCTCAGGTTTTTAAGGTCTGTTCTTTTTATTTTTCCTTTTGTCTTGCAGTTTTCAGCGAAGAGCTGCACGCCAGTCTCTATTTTGTCAATGCATCTCTGCAAGAGGTAGTGTTTGCTAGCACCACAGGGACTCTGGTCCCCTGTCCAGCAGCGGGGATCCCCCCGGTGACGCTCAGATGGTACCTAGCGACGGGCGAGGAGATCTACGATGTCCCAGGGATCCGCCACGTCCACCCCAATGGCACTCTCCAAATTTTCCCCTTCCCTCCTTCAAGCTTTAATAACTTAATCCATGATAACACTTACTATTGCACAGCTGAAAATCCTTCAGGGAAAATCAGGAGTCAGGATGTTCACATTAAGGCTGGTAAGTGGAATCTTTTATTGGGTTCACACGGGATTGAGGAGGGAGGGATTTGGGGGTTTCAAAGAGCAGCAGCAGATACCAGTCAAGGGAGGTTGGCCAGAAGTGTAGCCTCTAAACTCTTAATAATATCAAGTAATATCATGAATTCTTTCCTCTCCTCTCCTCCCCAGTTTGAATTTTTTTAGGTGCTGAAAAGTTAGTTTTCCAAAGATCAGTTGAGCACAAATATAAGGAGAAATGAACTGATAATCAAATCACCAATCAAACCATGCTTGCACATGAAAAAACTGTGTGAGAAGAAGATGGGTTTTGTACATGGGCTGGAAGAGAAGAGGAATGATTGGCCTAAAATCACAGCTCTCCTCATTTGTTTGTGGCCACTTCTGCTTTGTTTTGAGGGAGAAATTTGTGTCCCCTGCAATGATTCAGAAGCTGATGTGGGTCCACAAGCAGTGCTTTCTCTTTAAGCTAAAGTATGCAAATGAGCAGGATGGCTTTGCATCTGTTTTCTCTACTGACTGGGTCAGCCAGTAGGGATTTACAGAGTGATCAAAATCAGCCTTTTCGTTACAACACACAAACACACAATTACACAGCTTTTGAAGATTTTGGTCTATCTGCTTCAGTTAATTAAAATATTCAAACAAACAAAAAATAATCTGGGAGCTGACCCTTGGAAAGTGCAAATCCTTGGAAGCTCTTTGTTTTTGGTGGAGCTATGCTTGGCTTTTCTCAGAAGAGAACAACCTTTCCTCTAGAGATTTGTCTTCACAGGAGGTTCACATGGAAAAAAAAAACAAACTGTGAAGAGTTAGCAAGTACATTTGCCTGAGACTTTCTTTTTAAATAATAAAATGCACTCTCTTCTTCTTAACAATAAGTTAACATTCAGAGATCTGTAGTTTGTAGGCAGCTGGGAAGGAAGCAAGAATAAAAACCAGGTTTCCATAAAATTCGTGTCTCATTAAAATTTTAGTCTAGAAAAGTGGGTTTTCTTGCACAAGAAGCATCCAGTAGAAGCAAGTTATCATGTTACATATATGGGGAGTTCTATGATGGTCTATGCTTCTTTTGAAATTATTTACTGTCCATAAAAAAAAAAAAAAACCCTTGAAAATCAAAGATTCATATGAACACATTTTAACCAACTTTATGTTTGAAACTCTGTTCTGGTTTTTGAGCTTTTGGTCTCACTGTCATGGATTTGAGGGCAAGTTGTCTGGTAGAATTATATTTAGAGACAACAGAATGTTTATTTTTTGTCTTTTCTGGATTTGTTACTGTGTCTCCATTTTAAATATCTTTTGGGCAGTATTTTTTTTCCAGGATTGCTTTCCAATTTTTACATCTCTTAGATAAACTAACTTGGTGATACAAAGAAAGCTAAAACTTGCAGTGCTGCTGGCTGAGGCTCTGAGCTGGTGTTCCTTTAGGTGCCAAACATTCATCCATGGAACTCCAAAACAAGATTTCTCCCACTGCTTGAGAAACAAACCTTGCAAATAAAAAAAGGATCTTGGAAAAGGACTTTGCTGTTGGTAGTGTTGGTGCTTGGCTCAGAAGTTAACAACTCCTCTTTTTTTGCCAAGTCATGAATACCCCCATTACCTCTTTTTCTTTTCTTTTGTAACCTTTTACCCCATTTCCATTAATTTCCCAATTTAACTCGATTTCTCAGTTAATCTGAGGTTTGGATAACAAGTTCCCTTCCTTCACACGAGCTGATGCTGAGTGTCAGAGCTGTCCCTGTGCCTGATGGCAAGCCACAGCTATCAGTGAGCATCTTTTCCAAGGGCTGTGAGACCCCTCAGTCACAGGAAAACACAATTTGGGGAGTCTTCTGTGCATGGCAGTCAAGTGCATTTTATGCTCAGATGATAAACCCTGGGTTGCTCAAATTTGAAATTAGAAACTTCATTCCTTTATGTGGTGCTTGCAAATTATTTCTGTTCATGTGAAATCTAGAAAATATTTCAGACTGGCATGAGTAACATGGTTTTGAGGTTTTGTAGTTGTTTTTTTTTTTTTAGTTTCCTTCTTCCAATCCACTCCAGCAGCAAGTGGTTTCCTAAGAATACAGAAGAAATCAGTGGATAATCTGGTCATAGCACAAAGACTAATATCATTCTGGACATTCTCAAAGTCACCTTGAGAAAGTCTGGAGTAATTTACCCCTTTTCCCAGGAATATGGGCAGCAGATGCAAAAATTCCAGCCCACAGATAATTGTAATTGTGATTTTGCATGTAATTTGGGATATAGTGCAGCAAATACTCCCAAACTCCTCTCAAACAATCATAAGCCCCAACCTGGACACCCAAACCTAATCCTCTTCCATGCCAGTCCTACATGGGAGTAAAGGTCTCCATTTCATCTTCAAGCTCTTCTGTGCAGTCATGGCAGTGAAGAGTCTACTATTGTTTTTTTCTTTAGCAAAGGCTGACATTCTTATATAAATTAATGACCTGGGGACATGGGATTAAAAAGAAAATAATAGAAAAAGTAAAAATCAGCAATTTATTCATGGAAACTGTCAAAACTATGATCTGGAAATAGCTGAGGAGCCTCGTAAATCACAATAATGTAAATTTTTTACAGCAAGGAAATGAATAAACTTCTTTCCAGTTTTTGTGCCTCACATGGTTTCTGTGTAGGATTTTATTGACAAAATAAGTTGGGCAGATTAAAGTGGCCAAGTGTCACTACAGGACATGAAATAACATGATGTGGATATGCTGCTTCTTTTAAGGTAAAAAGCACTTTTTAATTTCTGACTCCAACATTGATAGATTTCCAAAAGTGACAGTGGATTGGAGGGTGACAGTGCCACCTCTCCAATGACACTGGACAAACCAACAGTCCATCAAATTTCTCTTCCTCCATAAAAGAATGCAAAACAATAAGTTGTTTACATCAAGTGTGTAAAAAAAAAATTCATTACAAGAATGTAAACATCAGAAAGCTTAAAAAATCTTAAAAAATCAAAGCTACAGCCAAGTGTTCTGAAAAGTACAAACACCTTCAGCAGTGAGTTGGGATATTGCTCCAGCCATCATTCCTTTCCTAGGAATGATGGCTGGAGCAAGAGCACAGACACAAATCAGCCTCACTCAGATGATCCATGTGCCATTCCCTGGGTGTAGGACAAGGAGAGGGAACTGCTGCACCACAGGCCAGCCAATATTCTAAAGTCAGTGATTAAAGGTGCTTATAATATCAGTTTAACAGTCATAACAGGGTTAAGAATCCTTACCTTTGATTAGAAATCAATTATTGCCTATTAAAAACCAGCAGTGTCCATCTTGTAATAGAAAATGGATATTTTTTTCCTTTTAAAAAAGATATTTCATTTTTAATTAAACTCACTATTTTTGGTTGGGGCTTCTGTAAGTTATATTGTTATAGCAACTTTTTGGGATGGAGAACTTCAATCTTACTTTTTGCAGTGGTAACAATGGACCTGACAATTTGATGCTGTTTGCATTTTGAAGACTGTGGTTACATTTCATTACTCTGCCTTTTTTTTCTTGAAATGCACCCTAAGTGGGGCAGACATTTGAAAATTCCAGTGCTGCTGGTGTTTAGAATCACTTTTGTAAACTCTGAAAAGAATTTACTGACTTTTCAGCTGGAATCAGTGGGGCTAAATATATCTGTACAAGAGCTTGGTCTGCTTGTGGACAGGAAATGTGGGCAAGAAATGTCCCTGCAATGTGGCACCTCAGCACTGTTGTTCTTCCCAATAACCTTTACCCTCAGGCAAATGCAGGTCTCAGGCACACTGAAATTTCCATCCCTGTTCTCACTGAAATGGTTTGTTTTGGCTCTGGTGATTCCTTTTTTTGTGCCTTGACCTTGTGTTTCCATGGAGAATCTTTGTTGTGCTTGTCTGTCCTGTCTCACCCTTTCACTTGCTGTAGAAAACATCTCTCCCTTTGCTCTGCCACCTTCTCCATGAACTCTTGCTCACAGAAATGCTCATCCCTCACTCTTCATGGAATTATTTCAGGATTTGCCTTCTTGCCGCTCTCCTACCCAGTGCAACTTCATCTCATTCCAACATTATCAGTTTGGTGTGGTGGGAATGATTTTTCCAGTTGTGCATTGATCCACCATGTCCATAAAGTTGTTCTCTTTTCTCTTTTTCCATTATAATAATTATTTCAGACTCAAGACAAATACTATGCTGATTCTAAACATTTTTTGAATCATATTGGATTTTATTATAACATGTTTTTTTTAAATACAGTTGTGGCTTTGTTTCTGTTGGTTTTTTTTCCATGTACTGATCTCTTTCAGGACTCAATCAAATGTAGCTCTCCTCTTACTCTCATTTCTCTGTGCTCCTGACACACATTTCTTTTTTTCTCCTTGTCACCTCCATTGATTTTCTCCTTTGCTTCTGACTTCTTCAAAATCCTAAATGACACTGACCTTCCCTTCTCCCCTCTGGATGTCTAATTCTCACACAGCACCTGCAGGTACCTCTGTGCTCTTTGACAGAGCACAAAACCCTTTGTGAAGGGAAATGTGGCTGGGGAAACTGCACAAGTAACACTAAAGATAACACCTTTTACCCACATAAATATGCAGCTCCTACCTGAGCCTCCCAGAATTAGGTGAGGAAAGAACACAGAGTAAGAGATGCAGATGTTGAGGAAACAAAAAATCTGGGAATGTGTTGTCTTGTTTTCTAAGTTCTTCTAAGCCTTCTGATGTTTACATACTTGTAAGGAACATTCTCACGTGCTTTTCTGTAAATACTTTTTGTTCTGCATTCTTTTCTGAAAAAAGAAAAATTTAATAAACTGTTTGTTTGTCCAGTGTCATTGGAGAGGTAGCTCTGTCACCCTCCAATCCACTTTGGAAAATCTATTGAGAGGAATAATGGATTTGTCTTTACAAACAAGCCGTGGGTCTGCTGGTAAATAGAACTAGCACTGGGAGATAAAAGAAACAATGGGAAGGATCCCACTGATTGATGAATGGAAAAAGATATTTGCTTTTACAAATAAACCTTAGGTTTGCTGATAAATGAAATTAGACATTGAGAGATGAAAGAAACAATGAGGAAGAAAAACCCCTAAATTCTGTTAGAATTAAAAATTAAAAAGGAGGGTTATACCTTAGAGGGAAATCTCTGGTATCAGGTGTTTTGGGAAGTCTGTACCTCTCAAGTACCTCAGCCAATGGGGAAAGAGAGAAGGGAAATGCAGCTGGGAAATTGGGATAAAAAGGAGGCTGAATCCTCCAAAAATTGGAGAGATCCCAGGGGAATGCCCCATGGCCTCTCCTTTAATTCAAATAAAGCAAAAAGGGCTCCTCTGTCTCCTTTTTGGACATAAACCTCTGGTGTTTGTGGATTAATTTTCCTAACACTATAAATGTTAAAGTCAGAAATTAAACACCCTTCTTTTTACCTTAAAAATTCCAGTATCCACATTGTTTTATTCCGTATCCTAAGACAGCAGGAATGCTTTTGTATCAGCCTGTAAGTGAGTGCCATTGACTGAGATGAGAGCTCCCAGCCTGATTCTGGGGGCACTTTGCAAGGCTGGCTGAGGCAGTGGGTGAGATGTGGGGCTGCAATTTCTGTAACAATTTCTGTAACAAAGGCTCCTCTCATCCCTGCAGTTTTACGGGAACCCTATACAGTCCGTGTGGAGGACCAGAAAGCCATGAGAGGCAATGTAGCAGTGTTCAAGTGCATTATCCCCTCCTCTGTGGAGGCATACATCACTGTTGTCTCATGGGAGAAAGACACAGTCTCGCTTGTCTCAGGTAGGCTCTTATGGCTTTTTGTTTTGTTTTTCCCAGCTGGCAATGGCAGAGATGTATTGTGTTTGTGGAGTGCCTGATAAAGGAAGGAATGATGAATCTGACTCCATGTTCTCAGAAGGCTAATTTATTATTTTATGATCTATATTAAATTAAAGAATACTAAACTAACTATACTAAAGAATACAGAAGGGATACTAACTGAATGCTAAAAGATAATAATGAAAACTCCTGACTCTCTCCAGAGTCTGACACAGCTTGGCCCTGATTGGCCAAAGAGTCAAAGCAACTCACACCACAATCCAATGGAACAATCACCTGTGGGTGAACAATCTCCAACCACATTCCACGTGAGCAAAACACAGGAGAAGCAAATGAGATTAGACTTGTTTTCCATTTTCTCTGAGGCTCCTCAGCTTCCCAGGAGAAAAATCCTGGGCGAAGGGATTTTTCAGAAAATATGAATGTGACAGAGATGTTTCCTGTTTCTTTTTTTCCCTCCCAAATGCCTGATGTTTACTTTGGTTCAATTATAACTGAGTGGGATGTCATCCTCCCAGTAATGTATTTCACTTCAGTACTGCTGCATCCCTGTGACTCTGTGTGTGTGACATGAAGGCTTCAGACAGCCCTGCTTTTCTAGCCTGCTTGAGGGGAAAGTAACATGTTTTTTGTTTTATACCAGACATAAAACCAGCTTTCGGGTGCTGTGGCAGTGGGTTTGCATCTTAACTTTGATAAAGAGCTCCTGCATGCCAAGGAAATTTGAGTGTCATAAACATGTGCTGGGTTGTAATTGTTTTTAGTAGTGATGTTACTCATGGATTAGAAGAAATCCCGAGTCTAAATTAGTTTGGTTATGTTTAAATGAGGTATGTAATCAATATTTATAGTTTTATAGCATTTTAATCCCAAATATCTTCACAGATAACAGTGGAGGCTTAAGCAGTGCCATAAGCTGAACATATTGAAGTGGAAAAATCTGTACTAAAGCAGTTTTGTGCATTAATCTATTTACTGACAGAGGGAGAAAATGTGAGGCATTGTTCAGGAATTTGGGCAAAGAAAATCTAACACTTTAAAGCATAAATATTGTAAGAAATTCATGGGAGAACAGATAGGTAGGAGAAATATTTTCAGTATAGTACATATCTGAATTATATATAATGCAGAGTGCAGCTGTTGTTACACATACAAATGATTTGTGTGTGCAGAAATTGGAAATGCATTGTTCCAGGGCTGTGCAGAATGGGAAAAAAATAGTTTGAGTTAAATGTTCTGCAGTCTACTCAGGAATATATTTGTGTTTATGATGATCAAGTGTATTGAAATGTTTCTGTACACCTCCTCAGTATATCAGTAATTTTTATTTTCTGGCAAATTGTGTCATTGATGACAATACCTGTGTCTCTATATGGCTCATATTATAGATTTAATTTCTCTCTATGTTTTATGGACTCCTGACATCACCTTGAAATATTTTTTTCAGAAATTGTAACTCAAAGAAATTTCTAAGCAGTTGGTAGATATTTAAAAGCCATGTAATTGATGATCAGTTGTTCTATGTTGCACTGTCTAAGTAAGTTTGGTAAATTCACTTCCTTCTTATGCTCTTGGATTTTGATAATATCATAATTTTTTGTCATTGAGCAACTGCAGCTAGGTGTGTTTGCACAAAGAGGTCTGGAATATCTGAATTGCTGGACTCACCAGCACTTCAGCCAACACAGGTCAGAGCTGTATTTAAATGCAAAACCTACATGCTTTCCAATATTCTGGATATATTGATGCAGAATTATGCTTAAGGTTCTCTAAACTATGATTGCAGCTATTTAACACAGCAGTGGATGCATGTGTTTATTTTGCTTCATCTTAAAATCATCTGCTACGTGGTGCATGTGCATCTGTAGGTGTGAGTCTTGGCTGGAGGAAAAAAAATAATTTCTTCATGATTAACTACCTTAATTTTTTTCTAAGTTTGTTCATTCTCTTTTATAAGAAAATATGTATGTTTTCTCTGGAAACATAGGCTGAGAGACACAATTTGAGTTTCTTCTACCTCTGTGATATCTGAGACTGGCTCAATCCTACTTTCACCCTGGAATCAAGAATAGGGGACACCCAGGTCTCTGTAATCTCCTTTTTAGGGAAAAAATATGGCAACTCTTCAAAACATCATGGCTGCCATTCTTACAGAGAATTCATTTTTTATCATCCTATATTTGTTTTAATCCCAAATTTTGGGGGAATAAAACTGTGTAATAGCATTTAACTACATAGACCTAAATCTATTTTTTTTTCCTTAATGCACCCTCTGACAATGGCTGACAAGGCTACAATCATTAAAAATCTATTACAAACTTTAGGAAGTTTCTTATTAGCTCACAATCCCTCAATTCTGCAGTTGGGATTTTAAATGAAAATAAAACATAGTTCATTAGAACAGATGCTATAAAAAACCCCATTTATTGGATATTTTTTAGTGTGCAAGATCAGATTCTTCCGCACAGGAAAGTATTGGAAGCTATTAAATACTGGAAAATGTCAAATTGTCATTTATTTTCTTTTTTTAAATTTTTTTCTTCTAAATAACTGATTTGTTGGTTATTCATTAACATCTTCAGAAAGGAGAGACAGCTTGAGGGAAAACCTCTACTGTAAAAGGAAAAAATATAATTATAATTAGATATATGTATATAATATATTATATATTGTAGTTATAAATATATTTGAGAGTGATGCTTATCATGGTCTGAAGAGGACAAGGTTTTTGTGGGGGAAAAAAGGTAGTATTTACTTGAAAAGCAAGAAAAGTAAGAAAAGCAAAGAAAAAAAGAAAGTGTGTGAGTCGAGAGGATAAAGATGAGAACATTTTCTGAAGGGACCTGACAGGAAAGATGGGGAGAGACTTTTTACAAAGGATGGAGTGACAGGACAAAGGAGAATGGCTTCAAATTGTCAGAGAGCAGGTTTAGACAGGATATTAGGGAGAAATTCTTTACTGTGAGGGTGGTGAGGGCTTGGAACAGATTTCCCAGAGCAGCTGTGGCTGCCCCTGGATCCCAAGGCCAGGTTGGACACTGGGGCTTGGAGCAGCCTGGCACAGTGGGAGGTGGACCTGGCATGGCAGGGGTGGGACTGGAAGAGCTTTCAGATCCCCTCCAAGCCAAACCATTCTGTGGTTTTTTCATTTCCACTGAGATGATACAACCATTTCAAACAGAAGCCAGAGAAACCTTTTTTTTTTTTTTTTTTCTGAGATACTTAAACCACAGTGCAATCCTTCCAAAAACAACCAAGAGTAAATATTTCATCTACCTGTCTTGTCTCTAGTCCCATTCTGACTACGAGGATAGAGAGATCTGGACATGTAAGATGAACTAAAATCCTGGATTTCAGCAATTACTTCTTCCTACCTTCCTTCCTTCCTTCCTTTCTTTCTTTCTTTCTTTCTTTCTTTCTTTCTTTCTTTCTTTCTTTCTTTCTTTCTTTCTTTCTTTCTTTCTTTTTCTTTCTTTTCTTCCTTCCTTCCTTCCTTCCTTCCTTCCTTCCTTCCTTCCTTCCTTCCTTCCTTCCTTCCTTCCTTCCTTCCTTCCTTCCTCCCTCCCTTCCTTCCTTCCTCCCTTGCTTCCTTCCCTCCCTCCCTCCTTTCTTTTCATTCCTTCCTTTCTTTTGTAATATCAAAAAAAAAAACAAAAAAACAACCAAACCAAAAAAGCACAATGTTTTTCCTCTTCTAGGGTAAAAATATCCTGCCTTTTAGAAAGAGAGTTTTAGAAGGGTGTCCCTTTATTAAAACTCTACAATGTTTTTGGTCTTGTCACAGTGTGCTATCCTGGGCACATCTGTATCTTTGGTTTTCAGGGAGCACAGTGATGTCCACAGCAATCCAAGTGTGTAATAAATACAGCTGGGCAAGAGCATCTTCTGTTTCCTGGCTTCAATTTTATGTCGTGCCTCCAGGTTATTGTAAAGTAATTGGGAGTTGAAACATATTAAGACCTATTACCAGAGCTTTTCCAAGGAGTATCCCAATAAATCTCCCTCCATGTTCAATAAAGGGGAAGGTGTCCATGTTTGGAGCCAGAAATACCAATTTCTGTGACGTTTCCATGTGCAGCCTGGAAAGGTGTGCAGGGGCTTGTCTGCCTGTGAGGAAACACTTCCAGAATTGGGGTTTTGCTCCTACACTTATTCTTCTGATATGACAGCAAACCTGAGGCCAAAAAGCTTTTACAGGGTCTCCTCTAGGGGCAAAGGTAGCAAGAAAAAAATTTGAAATCATTTTAAAAACAATTGTTTGGGTGAATCTATTTTGAGGAAAAGCAGAAAACACTGAGCTCCAACAGCAAATACAGAGAAATCTTTTCCTACTGGAAAACTCCATTTTGAGGAATAATGGTGAGATGGCATATTCAGCTCTCTCCACTGGACACAGCTGTTTGACAATCAGACTTTGCAGTGGTGTCTGACAAGCTCTGAAGTGTCAGCAAAATTAGAATTGATGGTAACTATAAGAAGTCTCACAACATGCAGGTAGCTGCTGTACCAAGCTCTGCAGCTGCAGCTACAGGGTCTCTTTTCCTAAAATCCTTCTTTTCTGAAGAATTCTGCATTGTTAGTTGACTTGAAATCGTCTGAAATTAATTTGAATTATCATAGGGAGAGCAAGGCAGTGCAGTTTGCTCTTGTACCTGTAACCAAATCCTACATATTTTCAACAATGGCACTAAACATAAAATCTTAAATCAGCCTAGAGCATTGTGTTCATCCTAGAATCACCCTAGAATATCTGATGGATAGCTGCACATGGCCTGCTCAAAGGTTGAACTTCCTTTCCCTCTTCCTGCTTTCCTTCACAAACCATTTCCAAAGAAAAGAGACTTTTGGAATCAGCTTTGTGCTGACCTTGTGACCACTGAAAGCAGACTTTGGTCCCTACAGGACCAAAGAGCTCAGCAAAACTGAATTTTTTGTGTAACATCCCAAAAAATAATAAAAAAAAAAAAAAAAAATAAAAATAATAAACCCAAGGGACAATAGGAAAGTAAAGTGCCACAGCACAAGTTGTGCTTCTGCTCCTGTTGAGCAAGCAAGGCAGAGGGGAGTCAAGTGCTTGGCTCATTTCTTCTTCACACACTGAACTGTGAAGCTGGACTAGAAAGGAAAGTGAAATAACTGCTGATTGGGCTGTGCCCAGGTGAAAGCACAGAGCAGAACCCACTCATGTCTTAATTAGTCCCAGGGAGAGCAAAGGATGGGTGTGGTTGTAGGAGAAGGGATTACTGGAAGTGAAGGTCAGTGTGAGGGATCAGCAAAGAGAGAGGAGCAGAATGAGGAATGGGTGTAAACAAAGCCTGAAGAATTAACTTGGGTCTGTGACTGCACTCTGTATTTCTGTTAGGAATGCCTCCTGTCCTGGTCCTAATAACTACCAGGGATTTTGAGTTTTTCTGTGTTTCTGAACAGTGCCAAGAGCAGGATCATGAGTAGGTTCGTGCCCTGACCTTTCTGAATTCCCATTTTCCTGTCTAATGACACACCATGCAAGAAGCTCTGTGATTTATACATGGCCTGTGACTGCATTAAAACAAAAAAAAAGGCAGAAAAGGGGAGAGACAGATAACACAGCAGCTGTGCACAATGGCATATTTGAGTGTGCACTGGCAGAACAGCAGCTCTGAGGAAAGGTGGGTGAGCATGGATGGAACATGGATCCCTGAAGGAACCCTGTGATTGACATGCTGGTGACAAGTGATGAGCCTTCCAGCCAGCCTCCTTCCCATCAGCCAGGAATTAGTCACACTGGACCACAGCTTGAGAAGTGTCACTGATGTAGCCTGACCTACATTTGGCCTAATGAATTGCATTATTTATTTACACACAGTTCCTCAAGCCTTGTCTTTAAAAGCCCCGGGGGCTCTCGGATCCCTTTCTTCACAAAGGGCTTTTCTGAGCTGCTCTGGTTGGCAGGCAGCAGCCAGAGTTTGCCAGGAGTTATCCCATGGTGAGATCTGAAACACAGCACTGCAGCTCTGGGCTCTGCTGGGCTTTGGAGATTGCAGCAAGGGCTCCCTTTGCACAGGGCTGGTTTTTCAGCCACGAGGTTTGTACACAGTGTAAGAAAAACCTGTTCCTGTGTGAAGTCCTGGATTCCTGATCAGAATTAGATTTTTGCTGGTGACCACAGGGATTAAGTCCAGCCATTTGACTGAGGCTGGGTCTAGTAAAGATGAGCAATGATGTTTCTGGCTTTGCTTTGATGTCAGTGCTTAACCACAGCTGCCAAAACCCAAACATTCAACATACATTTAACCTATGTCCCTGAATGCTCTACATGCAAGATTTCTTCTGTTTCCACGTGGAGTGAGATGAAGATTAAATTTTTATGATTAAATATTAGCAACATATATAAAATATTAACAAATCTGCATGCAAACTACCTTCTACCAAAAACATGTCAGTGAGGTTTAATTCTTCTCTTCAGAGTTGTATCAGCACTCAGAAAGTGCAGCAGGCAAATCTCTCCCTGTGCTGAACTTCCTTCACTCCCTGGGAAGCTGATGGGAGCAGCCTTCAGCCACACTCAGGTCAGGCTGCAGGTTTGCTGTTACAGTAATGTGTTTTCTGAGCTTCCTAAAGTGCACTTGCCCATCTCTAAAGACAATCTATTGCTTCCTCACTTTCTCTTTCAGCAAGGTTATTTTCCTGAGGGACCTAGGAAAAAATTATTTACTGCATTATTTAAGAAATGTCTACTTTTCCATGTTTTTCCTGAGAGCTCTGCTCTCTTAAGAGGACAATATCTTATAGCAACAGAAAGTGGAGATGGTAAAAAATTAGCACATCCTGCTTGTGCAACCAATTTTCACACTTTCCTCTGTCTGATGAACTAAAATTCTAACTGAGTGAGGCCATGTGCTTCAAACAGTTCTCACTGAAGGAAATTATAAGTAACAAGCAACAGGACAAGAGGAAATGGCCTCAGGATGAGCCAGGGGAGGTTTAGGTTGGGTTTTGGGAAAAATTTCTGCACTGGGAGGGTGGTCAGAACAAAGTGCTCAGGGAAGTGGTGGAACTGCCACCTCTGGATGTGCTAAAACCACACCTGAATGTGGTACTTAGGGAGATGGATTAAAGGTTGGACTCAGTGATCTGAGAGGTCTTTTCCAACCTAAAGCATTCCTGTGTCTTCTCTGGGCTCCATTTTTATTTCCTATTCCGTTGCATTGGAATATTTTGATTGGGTGAATAATTTAAAAGTTATTTCTCTGGTATGGGTAGCACTGGATGCAAGGATTTCAACAGCCTGGTGGCAGTCAGGAGTTGGGAGCCACTCAAAGGGATGAAGATGGAAAGCATCTCATCCACGTGTCAAAAAAATCACTTTTTGGTAGCACAGAGGAAAGTGAGCAACGTGGTTGTAGCACAGGAGTGCTTTCTGATCATTTACTCAGCACAGGGAAGTGAAATGCAGGTGTTAACATCACAGAGAGTGGTATTTCCCTGCAGAGGGAACTGGTGGATTTTCCCCAGTGTCACTGGACATTTTGGCTGGTCTGAGGGCAGGGAACAATGGTGGCTGTTCGTGAGAGATGAAGGAGAAAAATATCTCTGAGTGGGGTGGTTAAAATCCAGAAAGACAAAATTTGCTCTGTCTCGTCATACCCAGCAATTTTAATTCTAATGGGACTCACAAATAGGAGCAGTGGCTATGACATTTCAGTAACAAAGCATGTCTAGGAGAAAAGTGTATCATAATTTTTCTTTCCCCTCTGTTGCTGCTGAGTTTTGGGCAGCCCTTCATTTCCATCAATGGGAGGGACTCTTTCCCTCTTCTCACTTTAAAACAATCCAAAATAAAAAACCCAAAGCCAACAACCCCTGAATCCCCTTTCTCAATTGTTTGCCTCAACTCTTTAATTTATTTCCTCTCTACTTAAATTAAAGCATGTGAAAAACTTGATTGGATTCAGGTCCTCTTTAGAATTATTTTTGCCTTCTTGAGAATTAAAACTGAGAGAGAGAGGATTGCAAGTCTGCTTCTGGGTAAATGCTTCAAATATTTATTTTTTTACAATTTATGCCCTTTGTCTTTCCATCTCTGTATCCATCAGTGTGTGTATACATATACACATATACATATATATCTGTATGCACACACATATATGGGCACTTATCACATCCCTCCATGGGCCTGAGGCTCTGTTGGACCATGCATCCAATCTGATGCCCAAACTCTTCTGTTTTACCACCTTGTTATTGATGTTGCCAGTCATGAAGAGGTTTCTTTCAGCATGGCTGAGTTCAGTGACACAGTTAGTCTTTCACTGGAAATATCTGTGTCACATTATTTTCTCTCCAGATGTGCTTGAAATTTCTTTCATTTTCCTGGGTGAAACCCATTTTATCACCTGGCCAGCTTTTTCCAGCCCTCGTGGTTTCTGTAATATTAATTCTCTCTGGGGCTTGAAGAGCCTTCAAATAAATATGGCCTGCATTTAAATGAACTTGATGCTTACCAGCTCTTTATTAAAGGTGAAATAAGAGCAGGCTGACTGCTAATCTTCCCAGGTGCTCCCTTAACATTCTTCCATTTTGTCTTTGCTGTTATTTCACCATTCTTCAGGCAGTTTTTTGGTTCATAGATATTTTCTTGACTACTTAAGGCAATATTTTTATCTCTTTGTTTTAACTGCATGATTTGGGGTGGGGGTGTCTGATTTTATAGACAGCAAAGCTGAGTGCTGTCAGATTTGGGATCAAAATTCTACACAAGGGGACGTGCTTTGATGAATCAGTGTGTGCTGCTTTTAGGTCCAGTTTTATGATTTATTTTCATTTTTGCTTTTTGAAATAGAGATTGCAGCATTGTTTTCTTCCTCATAAATCTCCCCTGCCAGGAGCTTGTGATCTTGTCACCTTGCTGAGCAGCAGTGGATAAGTAGGTGACCACGCTAAGCACTGTGTGCTTGAGGTTTCCCATCACAAGCCAGCCTAACCTGAGCAAACACCAACGAGCTGTGACAGCTTTGATGTGAGGGGACAAAATTGATGCATGAGATTCATTTTAATGAGTGTGTGCCTCGCCACTGGGAATCCTTTCTGCCTCTGGACGTGGTTTAGCTGCACTCTGAGGGGAGCAGAATGGCAAAACTGCCACCAGCAGTGGTTTTCAGGTTATTTTTAATACATCCAAAGAGATACCTACAGGTGACATCTGGAAAAAAAAACCACCAAACAACCAGAAACAGAATATTCTATTGTTGTGTGTTGTACCAGGTAGCTGTTTTCAATTAAAACAACATTGTGGAGCACAGTGCTACTAAGTTGATAAATCCACAATTTTTTAGGGCTGTAGATGCTCACACAATGCTCATTTGGTTTGCCCTCCCTGTTAAGAGTCCCATTTTAATTGAGAGGCTCATTAGAAGAATGACTCATTAGAAGGAATTGGAGGTGCCTGTCTGGTAGGGCTTTGTTTCATTTGCTGTGACATCAGTGTTGTACCTGGGCTGCTGATCTGTGAAGCCACATTTTAATTGCATGTGTGTTTTCCCTTTGGAGGAAGGTTATGATGGAGGCCAGGTGACCTTTTAGTCAGAATCAAGTGAAATTTAAAGCCTGTGATCTGGTGTGTGAGCTCAAGCTGTGCTGGGGCAGATGCTCTGTCCTGATGCAGAAAGGCAGCAGATGCAAAATCCAAACATTTCATGTTGTGAGCAGTTGCCAAAAATACCTAGAAAACTTAAAACCAGTGAATTTTATGTAAGAGTGGGAATAGAGAAAAAAGATTAAGCAGTTTAGATGTTCTCTACTACCACCAAAATCGCATGATAATTGTGATTACAGACATTTTTCACAGCAAGGTGAAACATTTTTCACTACCAGTTTTTTTTTTTTTTTCATGTTTTTTTTCATTTAAAATAAATCCTGCCCATTCTTGCCATGCACTAGAGCCCTGGTGGTGCTGAATGAGTTGAAATGTTTCCTGTGGGCCATTGGAGACCAACGTGATGCCAACGCTTTCAGCTGCCAGAGGAGTGTGATCCACAGAGACCTGTCAACAAAAGCAGGTCAACAGGATTGAGCAAGGCAAAAAAAATCAATAAATCTTTGAATTAATCATGCAGCTGCCAGGGAGAATTATGGGTGCATGAAATGAAGGCTGTAGGTATATGTCTATGGCAACTTATTCTCTCCTACCTCATGGTGTCCTTTTCTGTGCCTGCAGGTTTTCTTTTCCCTGCTGCCATCTGAAAGGCTCTGTGTTTATTTGGGTACCTTCATGGATTACTCACTGTTCATTTTAAAGTAACCAATTTGGTTTTGATTACAGAAATTCCCCTTTTCTTCCTCTCTGTCTGCACTGTCACTTTTCTCACCGTTGTGTGCGCTCAGTGTGAATTAATCCTGGATTTCACCTCCAGGATTGCACATCTTGTGCAGTGAATTGGACTGAAAGCCACTGCTGCCTGGCTGAACAGAGGAGTTAAAAATTCATGGCAGTGCTGCAGGTGAGGGGACAACCTTGTGAGCCCTTGTGCAGCAGCAGGGCTGGGGAAAGAGCCCTGGGCCAGCTCTTCCTCTCTGGGTGCTGCCCAACTCTGCCTGACAGGCAGATGTGGCCACTGAACACCCCTGCCAAGGGGGGATGCTCCACACCCTGCTCCCTGAAGCTGGGATGCAGCCATGGGGAACTAAAAGGGCAGCTTGAGGGAGCAATTTGACCCTGGGACATGCTTGGGAGGGATGGTGGAACTGAGAATTCAGAGGTGCATCCCCTGGGTATCTCTGGTTTCAGCCCTGTGCTTCAGTTTCATTCTCTCCTCCTCCTCCTCCAAAGGATTTGTCTCTCATTGCAGGGCCCTGGAGGGATTGTTCTCTACAACTTCCCCTTGTGATTGTTCTCTACAACTTCCCCATGCAAAACTCGAGTGGTTTACTGCTGCAGCTTCTGTGCTGGCAGCAAGAGAGGATGGGGAAATGATTACCTTGGCATCTTTAAATCTTTCATTCTGCTGCAGATGATGCAGAGGTCCCTCCTCTGTGCCCAGCTCAGCTCTCCAGCTGCAGAACTTGGTCCTGCACCATGCCAAGGATGCCTCCTTGGCTCCCTGCCCGGGGATCAGTGCTGGCTCTCTTCCAGCTGGGGTTCAGCCCAGTACTGGATGCTCACTCTCACTGCAAATTCCAATTCATTTTCCTCTTTCATCCAGGGCTTTCTTTGCAAATAGACACTGATATTCATAAAATCCCCAAGAACAATTGCCCTGCTACTTGTGGAAGGTCAGGGCAGGCTCTGTTTGGGGATTACATATTCCAGCTGACATACAGCACTCTTGTTTTTCAATTGCATGCCTAGGGAATTTTTTTTCTTCCACTAAAGGTTTTGCCCTCCTTCTCCATTAAAACAGAGAATCAAATTCCTGACACACTCAGAAAATTCATTGCACTCTAGCTGTGGAGGTGATTTTTAAAATTTTTGCACTAACAAAGAGACAAATAGATTACAGTTTTCTAGAGGAGGCAAAGATTTTATTTTTTTTTTTTTCTTCTTTTGTAAAACATCCTGCTGGTTAAATACCATAGTTTAGTAAACCCACATTTTATTCTTTAGAGAGACATAAACCATAGGAAAGTAACATCTTTTTTCTTCTGATATTTGTCTTGCAACTGATCCTCCAGGCAATACCTGAGTGATAATGATGGAAGAAATATTTCCTTCTGTTCTTTCAGACTCACATTTGGTTTGTGCCTCCAAGAGTGCAGTTTCTGTACTGAGAACTGAGAATCCTTCCTTGTACTCCATTTTCCCATCCAATTTAAAACTGTTTTTCACAGAGCACTGACTAAAATGTATTTGTTTAAAAACTGAAAAGTATTTCTGATATGAAGAAGGAAAAATAAACTGAAATGCTAAAAATTGCCATATGGGTATACACAACTAGACAGTATTAAAACTCATCTCTTAAATGTGCAAATATTTTGCAGATTTGAAAAAATAATAAAACTATATAGATCTTTTCAATTAAAGAAACGCTCATTATATTCGGTGTCTTCTAAAATCAAAATATTTCTGTAAAATAAATTTTCAATATAAAGTTTTACAAAAGTCTCCATAAGCACTGATATTTTTTACATGTATGTGCAACAGAATTGAAAATATTTTTGATTTACAGTGTATTTATATATGAAATTTTAAATATTATATAAATTTATATTTTATAATATTAATATAAAATACATAAATTTATATATTTATATTTGAAATATATTTAGGAATGTACTGCAAAATAATAAAATGTAGAAGCAGCTGTGGATGTAGTGTAGAGGTTAGGAAAAAATCAGTGGGGATAAAAGAAAACTGGGAAATAAAAAAAATGCTAACTTTGAATTGTATTTAAATGGAGAAGTCTTAGGGAAGAATCCAGAGGAATAAGGGGACTGATCATCTACCTAATACATTTTTGTTCTGCTTAAATGTTTTTTGAGTTCCTAAGTGTGCTGGATATCATGAACTCCTTGTGCTGAAAACAAATGAGACATTAATTTTCTTGGAAAAATTCCACTGGAGCAACAGAAGCAAAGTTGATCTGCTTTTCAAAATGCACATTTATGACCTGCTGAAAGGCAAATCCAGGGCTGGAAAGGCAAAATGCACCCATAAATAAGAAGTGATGGGATAAAGTGTGCTGTGGCACAGCAGCCATTCAGCAGTTTCATGGAAGGGCTGAGGAAAAGAAAACCCCTCTAAATGTCAGCAGCCCAACAAGATCTTGTGAGATGCTCTGTGTGCTTTCAAAAGGGATTTCAGAAAAAGAAGTTATTCACTGGTTTTTGGCCTTCCTTTTCTTTCATTCATCTTCTCCTTTCTTGCATGAGCTCTGTTTATTATTGGGATTTCTTGGCCCCCTTATCAATGGTTATTCATAGCACATTTTAGAGCTGACTTGTTTTTCAAGTGTTAAAGAAATTCTGCATCACAAACTCTGTCGAAAATCAAGGGAACCTTTATTTCTGCCTGTTTTGGCATCTCTCTTCCTTTATGAAAAGGCCAAACCCTCTTTCTGGTTAATTGGAATTACCATTCTTGTGATATCTCTTTATCTCTTTTCCCTCTTTATGTCGAGGGAAACTGAAAGCAAAGAAACAAGACTTCCTCAGTTTTCTCATTGCAAATCCTCAGGCAGGATCCCCTAAGACCTTAGTCTTTCCTTGGATCCATGCTTCCTGTTTCTTTCCAAGTATCAAAATATGGAATAAAGGGGATTAAGGATGAAATTGGTAGGACTGTTTTATGTAATCAGTAATAAACCCACAAACCAGTGCTCCAGATTTCTGTTTGTGCTGCTCTCATCACCTTGGACTGGAGCTCCCTGTGTGAGGAGGGGGAAGAGGAAGTTCAGTGGGAGAGCTGGGATAGTTAAACAATGCTTGTCATTAAAAATGGCTAAAAATAGTTAGCTAAAAGAAGATGAAACGTGTTGTCTTTTTTTTTTTTTTGTTGTTGTTGCTTTCATTTAGATTTATTTTCCCACCACATCTGATACCTGATAATAAATTGTTGGAAGGAATTGACAGGAACAGAGGACCATAATTATGAATTTTCTGCCCTAAATTGCCCTAAATTTTCTGTCTCCACCACCCCCAGACCTTTCTGTTGTTTTAATTAACGAAAATTAATTGCATTTAGAATCAAAACTCTCTTCTTCCTTACTGTTTTGAATACATAATTCTTTTCTCTCTCTCAGGATTGATATCCTTCGCTGCCAGCTACTTTATTAGGAAAAATGTGTATGTAGTTTGGTTAAAAAGGCTGTCTTCCTATTGAAAAAGTTATGTTTCAGCCAAAACAAATAAATAAAAAACTGCAAGGGATGCAGAAAAAGCCAGAACTTTTCCTTTCAATATTTTCAAAATTACATATTTTCCTCTTTTCATTTCAAAGTGAAAGCTGTTTGAAAATTACCCATGTAATTTGCTAGGAAAAATTTGTTTATTAGGATAAAGAAGTTGTGTGGGGTTTTATTGATTGTTTGTTCTATTACCAATCCTTGCAGGTTTTTTGTTGGTTTGGTTTATGGTGGTTTTGTTCAGGTTTTTTTGTTTGTTGTTCGCCTTACTTTTTTTTTTACTTTCCTCCCTGCTTTCCTGTTTTAGGAGAAGGAGTATTTTGAGCTAATTAACATATGGAAATTAGCAAACTCTGTCCCATCCAAATAGAATATTTTCTTCAGAAAGAAATTGCCAGAGCTCAGAAAAATTTTGTGTGTAGCCATTTAACCACACCATTTATCCGGGATGGCTTTCTTAAATAAAATCAATGTTAATTTTGCATTTCCCTAATGGGAGCCTATTAAGCTGAGTACACAAGCATTTTTAACCTCAGACACATTGCAGGGGCAAGTCAGCACTGGATTTAATCTGGTGTATTAATGAGGAACAGGGAAATTCTGTGTCTGGAGGACTTGGATCCTGGATTAGGAACATTCAAGCACTTCCCTCTCTAATAATTCACCCAATATCACTTTTACAGTTATTTTGGAGCATCATTTCATGCTTCTGCTCAAGGTTCTTCTCTTCTGGAGTTCACAAACACCCATAAAATAATAATCTGGGTTGAAACTTGGCTCCAAATTATTTTTATTTGAACAGCAAACAATCTATTAGGCCACTGAAGACCTTTCAAGCCAATGTGGACAGGAATTTCAAAGGAATTTCAAAGCAGTCTGTGCTGGCTGTATGACTGAATCCCATCTGAATAAAATGGAGCAGGAAACTAAAAGAGCAGGGAAAGAAAGAGTAGTTTGGATTTATTATGATTTGGGAAGTGGCTTTTTACAAGAAGGAAGGGAGTAATTGAGCTCAGAGAGGAACAGAGGCAAAATGTGTGGGCAGAAATGAAGTGACTTTGTGCTCCTCACACTGGTCTCCAAATGCCATTAGTTTTCTGTCCTGTCACCCTGGAAGCATTGGGGAGACACTGAGGAGAAGCAATTAGGGCAGGTCTCAGCACAACCAGCTGCCTCTGACACAGTCCAAACGTGGCCATATGTTCCCAAAAGAAGAGGGAATGTTTCTCTCCACTTCTGAAATGCCAGGGGAGAGGTCAAGCCATGAGTGCTGCAGGCTCAGAGGAACAGGGGATTCAAATAGAGCTGTTTTCCTGTTCAAACCTTTTTATTGGGAACTTGAATATTTAACATTTCACACTTTAAAAAAGAAATTATAAATCCCTACTTCCTTATCCCTACGTCCTCTTTTCCTCATCTCCCAGTGTCATTCAGAATAAAAGTCTGAATTTAAAAGTTGTGATAACAAAATAAATGTTGTGGTAACATCACCCCCACACCACCTAATTAAGGAAA
Source organism: Haemorhous mexicanus (assembly GCF_027477595.1). Classification (NCBI taxonomy): domain Eukaryota; kingdom Metazoa; phylum Chordata; class Aves; order Passeriformes; family Fringillidae; genus Haemorhous; species Haemorhous mexicanus. Next base: position 118,340,380 of record NC_082342.1, read on the forward strand.
TTTTAGAAATTGCATCATGTCTGCAAATGAGAAATGAGAAATTGTGGAGGGAAAGGGGTGGAAAGAGCAAACAGTTGAGGTGTTGTACTGCATTCAGTAACTTAAAGCTGGAAGGGAAAGGTGGGATAAAATCACCAAACTTTCTTTCTGTTATCCAAATTTTCTCCCCTCTTGTGTGTGCATTTTACCTGGGAGAGCAAGTGGGAAGCAATGCTGGACAGGGGTTGAGGAGAATGAATTCATTCTTTCATAATTCATCATTATTCATTAATAAATTATTAAATAATTACTGATTCATCAATTATTTTCCTTTGGTAGCCCTGTGCTGATCCAAAACTTTGTTACCACTCTGTTAAACCAACCTATTTCATCTGCCAATTCTCCCAGGAAATGAGCAACAGGAGCAGAGGGAACGGCCTCAGGCTGGGCCAGGGCAGGCTCAGCTTGGCCAGCAGCAGGAATTTGCCCATGGAAAGGGTGCTCAGGCCTTGGAACTGCTCAGGGAGCTCTGCAGTGCCCATCCCTGCAGGTGTCCCCTGGAGGTGGCACTGAGTGCTCTGGGCTGGGCACAAGGTGGCCATGGGGCACAGCTGGCACTCCATGGGCTGGGAGGGCTTTGCCAACTTCATTGATTAATTCTATTCTGTCATTGTAAGGTCCAGAATCACTCCCAGGCCACAGGCTCTGGTGTTTCACACTTGTTGCTTTGTTATTTTAAAGGTTTTTTTAAGTTTTTTGATATTTACATTTCTGCAATGGAGTTTCTCACGCACTTTTCATGTAAATAATGATTGTTTTGCATTCCTTTTTAAAAGAGAAGAGAATTGATAGACTGTTGGTTTGACCAGTGTGGCTGGAGAGGTGGCAATTTCATCCTCCAATCCATGGTCACTTTTAAAATTCTATAAATATCAAAATCTGGAAATAAACACACCTTTTTTGCCTTAAACATCTCAGCGTGTGTGTCGATCATTTCATGTCCTATTTAACACACACTCAGCTCTTTCAGGTGCCTCCACATCATAGCAGTAGGTGAAATTTAATTTTTTTTGTTTCCCCATCACCCTCAGACACCAGTGCAGGTACTCCTTGGGTGTATAAAATGCTGAGTTTTTAGATGTGGGAAAATGTTGTTTTGATAAATCACAAGCATCTTTCAGTGGCTCAAAGGATATTAAAATGTCACAGCCAAGCAACTCAGCATTCTCATTCTTTATTCCTGCCTTTGAGGACACACTTTGCAAACTGTGGAGGAAACAGAAAATTTTCTCTAGGAATTAGAAGTGTCAGAATATTGCTGTACTGCAGTGAGCAATTAATGATATTTATCTCTCACATAAGGCTTTACCCTTTTCTTCTATAAATCTTTTCTGCAGGAGCAATTTATGGAGTGATATCTCCATTTTGCACATACAGAAGCTGAGACACTGCATGAGCACAGGGAAAATATCAAATCTGCTTCAAAGCTTTACTAGATTTAAAGTTATGTGGGTGCTGGGGAGGTTCCCACTGGGCAAACTTCAGGCCAGGCTTTCAAAATGTTTCTCTCACTAAGTTTGTGGTTTATGTTTGATCTGTAGAGCTTTTTTAATTTTGGTTGTATTGGGATTTTATTTAGAATACTTTAGGACATGAAAAGGAAAAAAAAAACTTATTTTATCTTCATAATCATTTGGATCCACCTATGAACTCTATATTATTCATCCACCTACCTAAGCATTGCAACATGTAATACAAGCAAAACAAGGAATTGTAAATATGAAACTTAGAGGAGGAAGTGGGCAAATTAAGGAAACACAGAGTTATATTAATTTTTGCAGTCATCTTATTTGACTTGAAAAATGTCAAAACTAAGTCTACATAGACTTTTATTACAGATTTTCTGTAGAAAAAACCCTCGGTTTTTTGAGACCAAGGGAAGCTCCTGGGTTTTATTAGCACTGAAGATGAATATATTTTTTATTCTAAAGATGAATAATGCCTTTTTTCTGATAGCTCAGGCTGCAGCCTAAAACTTGTTTTAGGGAACATTAGTCTGACAGAGCCAAGCTCAAAGCAATGTAAGATATCTAAAACTGGACTTTTGGCAGGAAACTCCTCCTTACACACATTCATTATTTTATGGTTTTTTAATTACTCATAGTACCTGAATTAAGGAAGAGAGATATTCTTTCAGAAGACATAAAAGAGTAATTTGCAGTCTAACAAATGTCCCTATATGTGATTTATTTCTTTTAATCAGCACTGACCTTTTGAATTGATTATCTGTGATTTACAGGAGGACCTTTGTTAGAGCAGACACAACTGAAGAGACTGAAATGACTTGCATTTTTAAAACCAAACAATTTACTATACTAATTGAAAGATCTGCAGCAGAAACAGAAAGATGTGACTTAAAATTTTTGCAATTGGAAAAGCATTCAATGTTGATGGCTTTTTCTTTGTTTTTTTCAATGGTGTTAAATATTTCTTGACATTGTGGGTGACATCAGTAGTGACATGCAGTTGAGCTGAGTTATTAAACTATAGATGCATATGCATTTGGAAGAGCCTTAGCCTGTAAATAAAGACAATAAATCAGATTTTTCAATCAGATTTCCACCTGTTAAACATCCTGTAAAGCTACCCTGGCTACAGGTTGAAGACCTAGCAGTGCATAGATCAGAAAATGAAATTTTTTATTGCTACAGCTGTTTGGCATTGGCCCTCAAATTTCAGGTGGATGACAGAGCTGCTCAGTTTGGGGCACTTTTTATGTTCACCTGCCTGTCTGAGGAAAAGCAGTGTGTCCCTTATGTGTAGGAGAAGGAGCCTTTGGGGGATCCTTGGTAACTGAGGAAAAAATGGGTCTGTCCCTGCAGACAAGTGCAGGTCTCTTCCTCAGAAATTCCTGTGACAAGAGAAGAAGCTCAGTTCTGTGAAGGGAAATTCTGAAGCCTGCCTTGTTTCTCTCAAGTGGAAAACACTTAGATCAGAAAATGTTGGTGAACAGAATTTGCCTGGTTGATTTGGATTTTAGTCTTTGCATACCTTGTTCTAAGCTGATTGCCTGATGTTCCTCAAAACAAGGGTTCTGTCCTCTGAGGGAAGAAGATTGTTTCCTTTCAAAGAATAAAGATCTAGAACAGAAAAGATAGAAAGATTCTGCAGTGGGCCTCAACTTGGTGGAAGGTGTTTCATTCCCCAAGCAGCACTGCCAGTTCCTGCTCTTGGAAAGTCACAACTGGGGCTGTGTTCATGTAATTGTAGAATAACTTGGGTTTGGAAGGGACCTTAAAGCCCACCCAGTTCCACCCCTGCCATGGCAGGGACACCTCCCACTGTGCCAGGCTGCTCCAAGCCCCAGTGTCCAACCTGGCCTTGGGCACTGCCAGGGATCCAGGGGCAGCCCCAGCTGCTCTGGGAATTCCATCCCAGCCCTGCCCACCCTGCCAGGGAACAATTCCTCATTGCCAAGATCACACCCAGCCCTGCCCCCTGGCACTGGGAGCCATTCCCTGGGTGCTGTTCCTGCATCCCCTGGGAATTGTCTCTCTCCAGCTTTCCTGGGGCTCCTTCAGGCCCTGCAAGGCCACCCTGAGCTCAGCCCAAAGCTTCTCCTGTGCAGGTGAGCAATGCCAGCTGTGCCAGCCTTTCCTCCCAGCAGAGCTGCTCCAGCCCTCTGCTCATCCTGGAGCCTCCTCTGGGCTCTCTGCAGTTTGGTTCTCCCCTTGTTTTGAGGAACATCAGACAATCAACTTAGAACAAGCTATGCAAAGACTCTCACCTCCCCTGGACTCTTTCCTCTGGTGCCTCCACGTCCTCCCTGTGCTGGTCCCAGGCTGGGACAGCTCTGCAGGTGGGGTCTCATCCCTTTTCCTGTTCCTCATGATGCCTTGAGAGGCTCCCTGGAACAGAGGCTGGACAGTGTGAAAGGAATAAAGCAGGGATTTGTTAAAAAAGGCCTTCAAAGGATGCACCTTGGGCAGTACAAGAGCCTGGCCAAGGTTACACCCAAGATGGCCTCGAGTTTTCACACTTTTATAAGTTTTGGTCCATTTCCATTTGGGGTTAATTGTCCAATTACAGCTCCAGGTTATGCAGTCCCATTCTCCCAGACTGCTCTCCTCAATTCCCTGTTGTTTGCACTTTTTGGGCCTTTTTGTTGTTTGCACTTTTTGGGGCTGAAGCTGCAGTGGTGTCCCTGGTTCTGGGGCTGGAAAAGGATTGTTTTGTCTGACTGAACTGTGAGGAGAACTTGCTGACACTTTATATGAAGTTCAAAGTTCTGTACTAATGCAGTACAGGATCTGGAAAATATGAAAGCTAAAACTAAAGGCATCACCCACACTGGGGGATCAACCCAGGACACAGTTGGTTCATCTGTAGGATTTTTGTTGTCATAGCTTGGCAAGGCTTGTAGAGAAACTCTGCTAATGTCAATTAAGGAACATGACATTTTTTATCTGTAGTGTTCTTAATCTAACAGATTTACTTGTCTTGATTTCACACCCAATTGCTGAAAATATTGTGATTAGACAGGAATATAAAAGCAGTATAATATAATACCTGTTGACAGAACTGACTAAGACTGAAAAACAGAGGAAAGCAAGTATCCTATTATGTGCCAGAGGTCACTGAAAAAAGTGTATTTAAAGCTGCTGATGTAAAGCAGCTCAATATTCTGTTATCTATGGATGATTTTAAAAGCAAGTTGTTCTCTAATGGAATTCCCTTTTCACTGGACTGTCACCATTGACTGCTCCATTATGTGTTCAATTACTGTATCTTTATAGAAAAGTACTTGTTCTATAGAATGATAGTTTAAAAAAAAATGAAATTATGAAAGTTTGAGAAAATGTAGCTGTTACTCAATATGCCATCTGATTTTCTCATTGTGCACCGAGGCAGTTATTGTGGAGTTCCTATTTTATGCAAAGGCACAGCCCTTTTATTTTGCCTCAAAGATGGATAATTTCTCTTAAGTAAAGGAAACACTTGACCTCTGTAATCATTTTGTGCTGGAAAAAACAGAATCATCCAGATTTGGATCTCCTACTATCACTTCCTCTTTCACACATGTGGATTCCTCCCTTTTAATATACATTTTAATATACATTTAATATACATTACTCCCTTTTAATATGCTTAAAATACAGTGTGATGTATTTTAGTTATTTGTGCATGACCAGACTTTGTTAATATCTAACACATAACCTCAATGACAATCCCTGTCTAACTCCCTTCTTACTGGAAATGCCAGACATTTCTTCCTGTGTAAAAGCCAAGATACTTATTTTTGTTTTGCTCAATTTCATCTTAAAAAAAATAGAGGAATCACAAAACCTCCTTGGGTGCTTAACATTTGTGTCAAAACCATGGTTATGAATCAGAGTGAAAATGAAGAGTGTCCTCATCTCAAAAAGCTTCTCAATACTTTATGGAAATATATATATATAAATATATAATTCCAGAGGTGTTTTCTTCCTGTGGCAAGTGTGGGGATGTGTTTTATGATTCTCCTCAGTATTCTGATGAGACAAGCCAGTCTCCAGGCTCCAGCAAATGAGGCAGTTGCCTAAGGCAGAGCCTGCCAGAGGGGCCTGAATGTCCTTGGCCACACTCTGTGCTTTCCCACAGCACAGGGCAGCCGTGGGGGGATTCAGCCACATCCCAGCTCCACACCTGGCACCAGGCATCTGCAGTGGGAGGCAGCAGCAACCACCTGAGGTGCTGCTGGGTTGGTCTGGAGCAGGACCCTACAAGAGATTCCTCCTGGCTGCACCAAGGTCCTGGCTGTTCCTTTGGGATTTCTCCTGAATATCTTTGTCCTACCACCAAGGAACAAACAGAGGATGCTGCTGCATCTCTCAGCTCGACAACTGCCTGCCTTTGGGGAGGGAGCTGTCAAATCCCCCTCTGCTGAGCAGAATAATTACCCCACTAAAGATGGAGTACCCTGGGACTGTGACCTCTGGGACCTCTGAGTGGGTGTGGACAGACAGAGGTAAGGACAAGGCAGAGGAGAGGAAGATGTATGGCAGAGTGTTCCTATTAATTGCTCCTGCTCCTCCTTGCTGCAAAACAATCTGCTTGGAGAGATGCTCCAGCAGCAGGTGACTGGCCCAGAATATGAATGGGGGGTGTAGAATCCTTGTGGTGCCCTTTGTAAATGGATTATTGCCTTCTGGCTGTGGTTTACTGTCACTGGTGTGCTCTGCTCGTAAGCAGAAGGTTGTGCCTTCCTAGCAGTTGTCTAAAACTGGAAAATCTCTCATCTGGATTTCAAAAGGGAGGGTGTTGGCTGGTTCTGTGCAGACAGAACACATACAGAGGTAGATGCTGGCTTTGTGTAACGTGGATGTCTTTGGGTTTTGCTTTTAAACAAAGCAAGTGAAATTTGGAGCATATTTCAGCGTGGAGGTCAGAGAAATGTGTGCCTTGTCTAATGATGAGCAGAGGACATCTGGTTATACCATCCATCAGTCTATTGCCTAGAGCAAGAGATATCCAAGTTTGACATGTCTGTTTTGGGAGGGGGAGGGAGGAGCAGGGAGATAACAGACTGTTTTATTCAAATGCTGCAGCTGAAGTTGGTTTCCTTTGGTTTAGTTTGTTAGGCTCTGGCTTTTTATTTGTTATTTTCCCCCCCAAAAATCACTTTTAATTATATTTACTGTATTCACTCTTTGTGCATGCTACCCAAAAAGATGATCAGCTAATACCACCCACAGAATGAACATATTAATTACCCAAAATATTAAATCATTTGAACATTAAGAATGTTTGAATACTATTAAAAAAATTCTGATTTTAAGTTACAGAGGATTCTAAAAGCAAGAAGTTCCTGCTTCTTGCTTTTAGTAATATAAAAAAAAAAAAAATCCTAAAAGGTAAAACCCCTTTATTTGGACTCAAAGGTACTGACAGTGCTCTCCTAGATTTGAAAATGGGTCAGAATGTCAGTCCAGCTTGCTTATGGTTTTAAGTTGCTACTATTTTCTTGATTTCGCAACCAAAACAATTTTGTTGACTGTGAATTCACCATATTTATGCTGTGTTGCTAATCCTAATGAAAAAAAGAATCATTGTGAATTTAAAAAAAATGTTTCATAGCTCTTAAACAGTATTGTGCATTTCTAAAATATGTTATTTTTTAGCTTTCTGATATTTTTCATGCAATCAGTTCACACAGATTTCTAATTCTTTTAAAACAGAAAAAGAATACTGAACAGTCCTTCCTTCCTTCCTTCCTTCCTTCCTTCCTTCCTTCCTTCCTTCCTTCCTTCCTTCCTTCCTTCCTTCCTTCCTTCCTTCCTTCCTTCCTTCCTTCCTTCCTTCCTTTTTTCTTAATTTTACTTTTCCTTCACAGAATAATCAGGATAGTTCTACATTGTGACATTTCTTTCAGATTTTGCCACTTACATCTCTTTTGAAATTCTCTTTTGACACCAAGAAAATTGTTTCTTGCCTGGATATTTTTTTCTCTTCAAAAGAAGAATTCCTTTAGAATGGGCTTTTTGTTTTCACATCTAAATATCTTTGAATGTACCAAATCTCCTTGAGTTCTCCTGATTTATTTTCTGGAGTTGCAGCCTGCTTTGTGTACCTTGTTTGAAATAAAACTTTGAGGAAACTTAGGCCAGGTTGGATATTGGGGCTTGGAGCAGCCTGGGACAGTGGAAGGTGTCCCTGCCATTGCAGGGTTTAGAACTGGATGATGTTCAAGGTCCCTCCAAGACTGAAAAAGAAAACAACATTCCATGCTTGAAAATCTGCTGTGTCCATTTCTGTGGAAGGTTTGGTCAGAGATGGATGTCAGCTGTTTTAAGAGGGATTTTATTATCAAATTATTAGTATTGAATTTTAGCTGTAAAAGCATTTCTGAATCTAAGTGCAAACTTTCCTCTGAAGTTAAAACCTTCAGCACCAAAACATGTCTGGTTCAAGACAGATGCAGTTTTGAAAATCTTGTTGTTTAAAGATAACTCATTTTTTTACAGACAAGAATTGTTTTCTGTCTGTGTCTTGGTGGTAAAGGGCAAATATAAGTTTTTACTTAGCATTTAATAGAATTTAATAGAACTGCTTCTGGCAATGACTGATTTGGTTGTTTAGTAAGAGGTAAAACAAGTCTCTGACTGGGCTTTTATAGCAGCTGCATGAATAATCAAATTTCTGTTCAGTTTGGTTACAAAGCCAAATAAACACGTATTTCTTCTTTTTCTTAACAATATGAATCAAAACTCTCTTTGTCCAATTTTCCCCTGGCTGGGGAATAGAAAAGCAAGAACTGTTCCTGTGAGTCTCCCAGCACATTTATCACACTGAAGGAAAACCTTTGTTTGCACTATCAGCATATATTCAGCTAAAGCAATAAACTACCAAGGATTAGATTTGAACACCACTGATTGATTTTGGTACCTAACACTGAATGTCTTCCTGGATATTATGCTCTTCAGAGCTGTGCTTCTTTTGCCTCAGACCCATTTGGAAACCTAATGCTCTTTTGAACTCTACATCTAATCAGGTTTCTCTGGCTCCTTAGTCTGTCTGTCTTTTCCCTTTTTTCCCCCATTTTTTATAGAACTCATGGGATTAATCATACTTTTCCATTTGTATTGTGGTGAGCACCTTGTCCTGTGGGAGCAGGTTTATAATTGTAAATATTATGGTCTCCTATTTTGCAGATGTAAAAAGTAAAATAAGGTAGGACCAGAGCTGGTCTGTTTTGTGTCTATTCACCACTTGCTACTGAGACAGGGATTTATAAAATCTCCCCAAAAGATAAGTAACTTAATTTCTGGCCTTTCAAAGCTTAATCACTGCAGTTTAAATGCAAATGTTATTATTTCTTCTATATTTAAATGAAAATTAGCATTTCAATAATAGGTGCTGCTTGGGAAGCTGGAGTTTTTTTTTTTTTTTTTTTTTCTTTTTTTTCCCCCAGTGTCTAAAGTTACAGAACTAAAATCTAGTAGAAAACAAATGCTAAAAGCATCCAAAAGCATTAATACTCTGTGTAGGTAATGAAGTCATAAGTTTTGTGATTCATTTCTTGTGGAAGAAGAATGATTTTTCATAAAATGATGTGGTTTAAAATGTGTGTTCCCATTTTTTCCCCCATTCAGGTTTAAGCTGCTGGAAGCACAGCTTTGGCATTTCTCAGGATGTTAATAAAGAGTTAAAACTTGACACTGAATTAAATAGCACATAGGAGTGTGTGGAGTTGTTGGTAGGTGTTTTGGAGGACTTTTTTAAAAGATGTAAAGCATTTATACGTGTGAAGTAAAACCCCTCTAGCTGGCAAAAGAAAAAAAAGTAGAAAACATGAAGAAAATCTTGCTGGAGTTGCTGCCAGTCCCTTCTGAAATAATAGGATTTATGGCTGGTTCTTGCAAGTCATCTGCTGACATTGTAGGCATTAGTTGGGATTTTTTCTTCATTCAAAGGTGGGGTCTGGTGTGCAATTCTTTCCTGAAATTGCCTCATCTGTAATAATGTGGGGAATTATTTGTTAGTTACATTCTAAATGAGGAGGTTTGAGCCAAATTCATAGGAAAATTTGCTCTAAATACTTCTCAGTTTTTGTGCAGACAATCACTTTTTATGTTAATCTGCCTGGAGGATTTTTTTGAGCAGGTAAAGAAGAGCATCTTTCAAAACAAGCAAGGTGGAAATATTCCCTTAGGGGAACGAGAAATTCAGCTTGTTAACCACAGGCTAATGAAATGCAGATTTAAATCTCTCTTTTTCTAGGACCAGGAGTGCCTCAAAGACATTATATAGATATTTACTACTTAAAATCATTGTCTGCCTAGAGATGGATGGATTATGGAGTTAGGATGGGATGGAACATTTATACTGGTTACTGTGCAGAAATTGAGATTAAGCCTTTTGGACTATGGCCACTTGCCAAAGTGGTTTTCCTGAAATCACTTGTATTGTGACAATATTTTTCTGTCCCACCTGAAAAAAATGGAAATGACAGCATCTCAAGCAATGGCAAACACTGATAAATCACCAGGAATGACATAATATACCCTGTTCAACCACTGTTTCAAAATTTTTGGCTTAGAAAAAGCCTGTCCCTATTTGTTACTCTTCCTGGCAAAGAAATTTGTGTTCTTTGCCCACTAATGTTTTGCAATCCCTCTGTTCTATGATTTATTTGGTATTTTTTTGTGATAGCCATGTGTAACAAGAAGTACAGCTGCTGTAGACCTTTTATCCAATATTTTAAGCTCCCTACATTCCCTAAGGAATGTTAATTCCTTCCTTGGCTGCTGCTCTAGTTCTTCCATGTTGTAGGATCTGTTGATCTGTCTTTTTTGATTTTGCTTACATTTGTGCCTCTGCACATCTTGTAGAGGCATCTCCTGGGAAACATCTTCTCTTTGTTCATGTTTTAGTCTTGAAATCAGTACTTGAACGTAGCTGTATTTTACAGATTGGTTATTTTGCTATAATTAAGCCTCATGAATATGAAGATTCATGTAGTATTCCCATGGTGTCCTAGGAAGTTAGGTTTAGCAGTATGATTTCATTTCATCTCTCTGTAACCCATCATCATGTCACTTCTACTAAACTGAAATATCACATTGGTTCTTAGGAAATGCAGAGGATGTACTTGCCAAATTTTGGGTTTATTTTTAAGCCTAAGTGGAGGGACTTCAATAATTCTTCTCTGGACAGCTGAGACAAAACTTTGCTGGGGGAGAGAGAGAGGGAAATAAGGTCAATGAAAAGCTTAAAATATTTTTATTTGAAAATTTATCATAATATTGACATTTAATAAAACCTCTAATAGTTGACAGTGTAGTTTACTGAACAAAGCCATGAATAAAAGGTTTTGAGACTTGGTTGTATTTTTAAGACTATCCTTGGTTTTCTGTGTGTTTGTTTTGGGGAAAGACCTATAGGTTCCTGTTTTTGGACTTGTTCCCACCTTGTTCTCTTTTTCTATTTTTGCCCTATTTGTTTTGTGTTTTATCTTTTTCTTTTTTTTTTCCTTTTTTAAATATTTTTTTCTTAAGGAGTACAAGATTTTCTGGGCAGGTACCACCTTTCATTTCATGAATTCACAGTGTGCAGTACAAAGGACACCAATCTCAGCTTGCCTTTAGGTGCCATACATATCCTGATAACAACAGAAGTTCAAAAGTATGCCTTTAAAAGTATTTCGATATTTTCTAGATGGTGGAGTGGTTTTTAGTTTACTGATTGCAGCAGAAGAATGAGTAGAAATAAATCTAAGCAGACTGGACCAAGTGTTTAAGGTGGGAGGAAGACATCTGAGTCCCAAAAGAAGTCTTGCTGGACCCTTCTAAGTGATAAATCATAATGAAAATTTTATATTTTACTCTGTCACTTTGCCTCTATAATTTTTTGCTTTGTAATTTACTCCTCTCATTATGTATTAGTGATTATGAGAAGCTCTGAGTTGAAAGTTAAAGCTTTGGTTCTTTGGAAAATTAACCTCAGTCTATAGGTGGCTGAAACCTGGACTGTGTTCTAAGATTTTATATTTAACCTTTTATAAAACAAATTACCTCTGTGACCAAAGGCTGGTTTTAGTTGTTTTACTGAGAATGGAATTCCTTCATTCAGGCCCTGGGACATTTTGTTTTTCCAGACAGACCAAGTGACTTCAAAATTTTACCATCAGCAAGTGATTTTAACCATCTAAAGATATCTAGATTAAAAATAGATAATCCTTTTTTTTTAATAATATTTCTGACTCAAACCCTGCTATAATTAGTTAATAGATAATTATATATAGTTCTGCATAAGTTGCTGATCACTTTCATAAGTTTCATCTCGTTTATATTCAGGATATAATTCTAGCTTTCAGCAAAGTGCAATTGCAGAGTATGATAGGGAGGTCTCGTGCTAATCAGATTTACTCATCCCCTCAAAATATAGTACAGAACATTAATTTCATGCTACTTCAAAATGTATTAGCCAAATGGCAATCCCATTCCTGAACCACAGAAAGGCTGATCTGGGAATAAAAAAGAAAAAGACCTTCACAAGAAAAGAAACCCACCCCCTGAAAAAAAAAAAACAACTAAAACCTCAAAAGATGCCAACATAACTTTCAGTTTAATGGAAAATAGGTCTTGTCTGAAAATTTGATCTTGATTTTTTTTCCCATTATTTTTTGAAGACTCAGAAAATATATTGGAGAAGGAGTGCTGTGATAATGGACTGTAACATTAAGTAATTGACTTACTGTCACGAAAGTAATTAAAAACATTTATCAGCATACAAAAACTACATGGAACTTTATTAAACAGATTGCAAAAACAACCCCCGGGTCACATGGGATCCCTCAAAAATTATGTGTTCTGTGGGTCTGTTCTTGGCTTAGTCAATATTTTTTTCAACCATCCAGAAGAAAACATGAAATGATCCTTGTCAAATTGCTCAAGGAGCTGGATGTCAGGCAGTGAAGAAATCTTGCCCTCAGAGGCTGGAAATTGATCACACAGGACAGGCTGGGCACAAGAATTACCCTAAATAAAGGAGATATTATTAGCTCCTAAACAGAAATATTAGTCCAAAATAGGTTTGTATCATAATATCCCCTCCCCTTTGGGAACAACATTAAAGGTCAAGCAGAGAGGTCAGAACTCAGGTGTCCATTTACTGCTGCATGTCCTAGGATAGCCCAGTGGCCAGAAGGGAGTGTGGATTTGCCATATGGATATCCCACCTTGAAGGGGAAGGGAGCACCCAGGGGTTGTAAATGCTCTTGGTTGAAAGGAACAACAGAAGTCAGAGGGTCTGCAAAAGAAGCAGAGTTTTATGACTGAATTACACACTTGGCCTGGAAAGTGGTGTGTTGGTCCCTGATTTCTTGGTATAAGTACATAGCTTTAGGTAAAGGGAAGAGAGAGAAAAATATGAATTATACAGCAGGCAGAGAGAAAGAAAGGGAGAAAAAGAGGTCACCAGTGTTAATCCAGTGCCCAGGTTTGGGTAAAGGGAAAAGTGAGAGGAAAATATGAATTATAGAGGGAGAGAGAGAGAAAGAAAAGGCTCTGTGTTAATCTGGTGTCCAGGATCTTGGGATGCACATGCTCCCAGATTTTGGGGCATTTGACAGATAAGTTGTCCCTGCCTTGGAGGTAAATTCTTGCTTTCCATGCAAATTAGTTCTCATGAGCAGTCTATTCTTCTAGACCTTCCTAGAAATGGGTTGGAGCCCTTTGGGTGTCTTTGGTAGTCTTGACCCCCTCCTAAATTCCATGCCCACTTCTCAACCTGTTCTTGCACTGTGCTACGTTGTGCTGATCTCCAGGAGCCAAAACAAGGATGTTTGTCACAGAAAAGTGCTGCCCTAGCTCTGAATGGCCCCTTCTCCAGCCACATCCTGTTCTTTCCCACAGAGTGCTCTCACCAACAATCCTGCTAGGATCCATGGATGGAATAGGGTCTCCCTTGGGATGTGCTCTGGGATCGTGTGAGTGCAGTGTGCCCTGCACTGGTGTGCTGTGACTATTGAACAGCCATGGCATTAAGTGACTATTAACTGGAGTTGAGGAGATGATATAATTTTGCTTTTAGCTTTGATAAGACATGAAGATGAATTCTGTATTCCAGGAGCAAGTCTAGAAAATGGTCTGGGTTCTGGAAAAACTCTCCCAAAGTGAAGACTGTAGGAGTTTACTCTTCAGATTCTTACTGAACATCTAGGCAGAAATTATTTATTCCCAGCAGACATGGCTGGAAGGACTGTGGTGATACCACTGGAGCTCATTAGCATGACAGGAGGAATAAATGCAAGGTTTTCACAATAAAAACAATCCTTTAACAATTAGTGCTTACCTCAAGGTGCAGTGACTTGCAGAAAGATGTGCTGCAGTGCAGCCAGAAATTATCAGCTTCGATCACTGGAGAAGGTTATGAGTTGTGATGATGATGCCTTGGGAAGGCTGAGGCAAGGATTTATTCAAAGGCCTCCATGGACCCACCTTGGGCAGCACCAGAGCCCAGCCAGGGCTGCACCCAAGATGACCCAAAATGGCCCCAAAATGCACGGCCGGGCACGGGGTCTCTCCCTGGGATCAGCTCTGCTCCATTTGCACCTTGCAGTTCATTGTCCCAGCCCAGCTTTAGCCCAGGCACTCCCACCCTGCTTGTTTTTCTCTCTCCAGCCCACGGGGTTTGTGCTCCTGGGCTGAGATTTGGATCATTTGTATTTGGTGCCCAGCTGGAGCAGGAATTGTTTTGTCTCCCTGCTCTGTGCACAGAGCTCACCATCCCATAATATGAAGCTCAGAAGTGCACACTAAAGCAGCACAGAATCTGAAACATAGAAAAGCTAAAACCTGAGGCATCAATGACACAGATGATTATTTCTCTTCTTTAGAGTTGCATCTCTCTTTAAAAGCAATTTAAAAAGAATCCCGGCGTTGTGTGTGCGCTGTCCAGGGTACTGACAGGAGAGGTTTCTTCTGTCGCTGAAATAAGGAAATGCTGTTCAAGAATTTTAAGTATGTCAGCTTAAAATAGGAAAACTACTTTGAAAATTGAATTAATGATAGTTGTGTCCCCCTCCCACAGATGAATATATTTGCTTCTGGGAATGTTTTGTTCATTGTGGGATATCCCCACCTTTCCCAATCCCCTTTCCACCTTTCTCCATGGGTTGAAGTATTTAGTTCTGTGCAACCATTTGTCTATTCAATGGCCAGGCATGGAAAAATTTCACTTAAATTGTGCAAAAAAAATTAATTTCAAAATAATAATTCTGACCTAGAGCAGCCAGCTCCTCAAGGGCTGGATACTTTTGATATATTATCCATGCCAGCAGCAAAAAAAGCTTTGTAGAGATGAGATCATCCAATGTGTCATTTAATAAAAATAGTTCTTTTTGTGATGTGCACCAGTGTTCTGGAGGGGTGGGGCTCAGACTTTTCCCTCCATTCTGCTTCTCTGATGGTAAATTCTAGAGTGGATTTCAGAAGTGCTGCCTGCTTCTGAAATAAATATCCTTTTCAGACAGAGATTCCTACATGCAAGCTGGAGTTCAGGGTTAACTCTGCAGAGTGTTACAGTATTCACCTGTTGTCCCATCCTGCAGCTAATTTGCCCTGTCTTTGGAAAGTAATAATTTTGTTCTTTTCAGAGATATTTGTGAAAAAATGTTCTGTTGCTGAGTAGTGACCAAACATGTTCCACACTGCTCATATTTGCCTTTTCACTTTGTTATTTCTCTTTGGCTTGGGAAGTCACAACATCTGAGAGCCCAGGGAAGGTCATGCTCCATACACATGTCAGACTTGATTGTAATTCCATCCTTAATTCTTGCCTTTTCTTTACCTTGAGGACAGGCAGGCAGGCAGAAAGACCATATTTAATATCACAATTAACTCTTCTAAAGTAATCATGGTGCAAAGAAAAGAAAAGAAAAGAAAAGAAAAGAAAAGAAAAGAAAAGAAAAGAAAAGAAAAGAAAAGAAAAGAAAAGAAAAGAAAAGAAGGAAAAGAAAAGGGAAAAGATACAGGTAATTGTTGGTGGCAATATTGCAAAACTAAACTGCCCTGCTCTCTGAAAAGTGTGTGAAGGGAACTGCAGGAATTGCTCAGGCCATCTTTTTGCACTGAAGTACATAATAATGCAATTTAGTTCAATCTTGTCAGCTTGAGGAGATATCAAAGAAATAATGAATTGTTTGATGGCCCAGGGACAGATGGAACAAGTGACAATCACTTTTTGCTCAATGCACATTGGGAGCGCCCAGAAACTTTTTGGAAAATAGAAATGCAGAGATATCAGTGGATTGTGGAGCTGAAGGGACTGGTGGGCATAAAGTAGGAAAAAAACCTATGAAAAAAATGAAAGTGAAAGTGATTAAAAATAACCTAAAACCAATGGGGTTTTGTAGATCAGCAGCATGAGAACACCATGCACTGACCTGAGGTTGATCTAACTGGCTTGGACAGTCAGTATTTGTGGAGGCAGTTTGGAATAGCAGCAAAATTAATAAATAGATTGACTTCATAGCTGCTGAACTTTTGAACCTATAGCTTAATGGAGGTATTTTCCATGTGTCACAGATGGTTATTAGTTTGTTTTTGTGATTTTTGTTTTGTTTTGTTTTTTCTGCTGTTTGGTTGGGTTTTTTGGGGTATTTTTTGGGGTGATGATTTAAAGAATAAGGAAATTTTACCTGAAAGAATAAGGAAATGGAACATGATTGTTGCAAATGGCAGCTCTGTAATTTTGATAGAATTATTTTGAGGGATTTTGTTTTTCCAGCTAAGCATTTAGTCCAATGACATAATTTAGGTCCAGAACTTTACATGTTTCCTAATATTTATTAAATTCAGCATGCAAAAGTGAGATCTATTACAAGACTTGGTATGTGAAAGTAATACTTTGCATCATCTCATGTATGTAAATTATGTTATTTTCCTTCTTTCTTGGACAGAAAGGGACAAAGTTCAGTCACATAGATCTAAATCCATCCATCAAAACAGGAGAGTTGGATTAGGAGGCTTGATATAGCATGGAGACCGCATAGCTCTTCTAAAAATAAAATTTTGGCTGGGGTTGTTGGGGAGGGGGGAACAGATCACAAACCAAAAGCAGATCTTATTATTGTGGAATTTTCCAATGTATTTGAAATCTGTTTAGATGGGACTAGAAAGCTTTTACAGACATTTTGCAGCACCTCTGATCAGGCAGCAGAAAGCAGTTTTCCTTTCAGTTCCTTCCCAAGCACACCTCCAGCCTGACACATCCCCAACACACTGCCATGGAGTTTGGAACTGAACAGCTCCTGTGACCTGGTTACAACCCCAACAAACCTCTGCAGTGCACTAAAGAACATTTAGTACTGCTCAGTGTTAGCAATGCATAATTAACTCTCAAAAACCTGAAAGGGCTGCACAGTCTCTAAAAAAATGGATCCTCATTCAGTTTATATTCACTGTGCCAAACCTTTTTGTCATTGCATCACCAATTAAAAACATGAGGTCACTATGACATGAGCTTTGCTTTTGCTTGTAGACCTGAATTTAAACTGCTGTCCTTGAACTGCCTGCAGATATTCCCATGTTAAGAGTTTAAATACAAATATTAAGTCTAAGATGGAAGTTCATGTGAGCTGATGGGGATTCAGTAGCATTGAATTTATAGGATTATTTATAGGTTTAGATGACAAATCTCCAAATCTCCTGTTCTTCAGAGAGCACTATTTTATTTGAGGGGTGCCCTGATGAAGGCAGGAATGATGAATCTGACTCCATGTTCTCACAAGGCTAATTTATTATTTTATGATACTATATTATATTAAAGAATACTAAGCTATACTATACTAAAGAATACAGAAAGGATACTTGCAGAAGGCTAAAAAGATAATAATGAAAACTCTCCAGAGCCCTGACACAGCCTGGCCCTGATTGGCCAAAGAGTGAAAACAACTCCCAGCAGAATGCAAAGGAGCAATCACCTGTGGGTGAACAATCTCCAAACTCATTGCACATGAGCACAACACAGGAGAAGCAAATGAGATAATTATTATTTTCCTTTTCTCTGAGGCTTCTCAGCTTCCCAGGAAAAATTCCTGGGCAAAGGGATTTTTCAGAGAATGTCAATGCCACAGAGCACTACTGGAATCATAACTCCATCTGATGTCTCTTGACATTCTTGGTAAGATATAAACTTGGTAAAGTCTGATGGTGCTGAGGGTGGTGACAACAGCTCATGGGCTACTGAAATTTGGGGTAGTGGCCTGTGGCTCTCATCTGCCACTGTAGGGGGACTGGGACAGAGGAGATTTTAAGATGCAAAAGGAGGGAAGGGGATGTTAAGGAAGAACAGGGAGGTGTAACAGTCAGCTGGGAGGAAGGATCCTGTGACTGCTTTGGAGTGTGCAATGGGATGGGGGTAAAGTGCATGAGGGGAAGAATTGGGTTTGAAATGCTTGGAAAGAATTATCAGGATAATGCAGACAGAGCAGACTCAGATGAAATGTTGGAAGTTGCTGTAGGGAAATGGGCTTGGGTGTCCCTGTATTTATATATGTAGTACTAGGTCCTTTCTATTTCACCTTTCCTGTGTCTGGGATAATGGGATCACAAATAATTGTGCCTGATGGGATTTTAATGTGAGCAGGTTTTTTGTGAGCAGTTTAACAGATCTCCTATTTGTACTTTGGTATTTCTGGGAAGTCAACCAGATTCACTCTTGCTGACAAATACATAAATTCACCCATAAATCCACAACACTCCTATTTTCTGCCATCAGTTCAGTCAGTGTGTGTTATTTACCTGATAGTCAGCCCTTTTTTTTTTTTTTTTCCTTCACTTAACCTTGTCTGTCTTGCTCAACTCTTTCCATATGAAATATATTTGAAAGCTCATTTATTCTGTACTGGATAGGGAGTACAAGGAGGCTCCTATTCTATGCATCACCCAGATTCTTTTTATTAAATCAGCCACATACACCAATAATCAAAAGAAAGACAATTTTCCAATTCTGTGGGCTGCTCAGCTGAGTCCTCAACTATAAAATCCAGTCTCTGTGTTCAATTTCCCAAGCACTCATTTCTCATTTGAAGCTCACAATCCTTTCCCAGCTTTGCATCTTTATCTGATGTCAATCTTTCTACTTATCCACATGTGTAAAATATGGAATACACTTTCTCCTTTCAAATGGACTTTTTTTAGCTTTGCTGTTTCAGTGTTTCTTTAGCCACATATTTGTATTTACCCAGACATGTCATATTTATCAGGTAAGCATTAAGAAGCCATTGTTTCCAAATGATGGACAGGGAACATTGTGAGTAATTTAGAAATACCAGATAATTAGTTGTTGTGTGGCTTTGCTGAATCAAGAATAACCCCTTGCTTTGGTTTTTCTATTAAGGCCTAAAAAAGGTGTGATACCTCAATGGCTTGATCTGCTTTTAATCTGGTTTATGCTTTCAAATTTAGTTAGAGTATTTTTTTTTTTATTGTAACCTTACCAATTCAATTGCTAGCAACTTAACCCATGTAGAATCATCTTTGCTCTTTCACCCCTTGCCCCCCAAATTAGGTCATCTGTGATAGCTGAGGAGTTTTGGCAATAAAGTTGTGAAGCCACCAACAAAAGCTGTGGTTATGAACATTTCTAAAGCATCCCTGTAAAAAGACTCTATGAAATCAGAGTTTTTAAATCTCAGTTTAAGCACGACTCTGACCTTGCCTTCCAACTCTTCTGCACAGAAAGTGTGACTGAAATTCTCCTTGTGCTTGCCAGGGGAAGTATTTGTTCAGCCACAATTATTCAGTTTTGACCTTGAAGAGCAAATGAGCTAAATATATATCTATATAGATATCTATATATCTTCACAAAAATCTCTATGAACAAACTTCTAATGATAATTTTGTTTTCTTTTCTGAGGCAGGGCTAAAAATTCAGTCTTGATAGGCAGCAAATGAATCAGCAAAAACATTTTTTTGGCTCTTCCTGGAATTGATGCTTCTTCTGTGACAAAGGGCCTTGGCTTATTTAATCAGGCTGGAAAGTTCACTACTCAGGTTGCTTTTTGGACTCCAGGGCAGAAGTGAGGAGTTATTTTTCTTTATCTAAGAACACCTCTGCTCATAATCCCACCAAAACAATGCCCTTTAATGCTCAGCTCTATTTCTTAGCAGTGTAATGCTGATGGCAGGGAGAATGCACCAAGAGTCATCCCTGGGTTCAGATCAGCTCAAAACTGAGCTCAGCTCCTGACTTTTTAACTGCTCCTCTCCCTGACCTTTAGGAAAGGAGTTAAGTAAAGGGGACACAAGTGCATTTGTGACCTCCAGCTGCTTTGAAAACCTTGCTGAGTGCCAGCCTCTATCTCTCAGGTGCAAGGTAGGAGGATGTTTCTGGAAGTGTTGGTCACCACCCTGTGGCTGATTTCTCCTTGGGGTCATTGCCTGCTCCTGTCAGGAAAGTTCTAGCTACTGATAAGTGGAATGAAAAATGCCTCTGTTCTACATTTTTTTTCCTGTGTCTAATAATTTATTTTACTTTTCTCACAGCAGCCTGGGGAATGAAATGCTTTTGTGTGTGACAGTGGACCAGTTCATAATGAAGCAAGTTTTTCAAAATAGCTCAGATTTTCCCTTCCCCCCCCCCCCCCCCCCCCCCCCCCAGAGAATGGCATGTTAAAATGCTACTAGCTGGCTGAAAAGTGTAAGTAGTGTATTTGTCAGAAATTTCTGCAGGAACCTGACAGAACAATGGTGCAAAATGAGACACAGTACAATTAGCAACATCAATAACTTTATATTCACTCTTCTGGTGGGGTCTGGTTTAGAGCAGCTTTTACAAGAGCCACTTGGCAAGGCAGCATCTCTTCAGTTTAACATTCACCTTCATCCAGCCACCTTACTGGTAAAATGATATCTTTTCTTTAGTAACTTTTCCTGCTCCTGATTCTTTTTAAGTATTAATATAGCTTGTGCCTTTTTCAAAATGTACCCATGGAGAATTTTTGCAGGCCATAAAAGCAAACACATCCACTGCTGTCTTCATCACTGTTTAGCCCTTCTTTGTTCCTCATCATTACTAAGGCTCTAGGTGGAAGACAAAGTGGGGGACAAATATTAAAAAAGGTCAAGGGAAGCAATAGATTAATACTTTATGAAGAAAAGCCTATTAAGTGGTTAAACTTGGTGAAAATTTGTTTTCCATTGGTCAGCTCTATCAGAGACTTTTCTCATATCGAAAAAAACTGGAGTTAAAAGGCAACTTTCCTTTGCTAAACTTCCCTCTCCCTCAACAGTGACACAGTCCCTGTAAAGCTCATTTTTTGGGGGGTTTGTTTTTCTCCTTGTTTCACTTCAAACTACACATTTCTAAATGTGAATTTTCTAGAGAAGCTGTAGAATGAGCTGGCAAAGATTTTAATTTTGTTCCTCATGTTAATAAAAATGGGAGCCCACTGTTGGAGCTGTGCTGAGTAACTGGCCTGGGGTGGGTAGGACTGGTCAGGCAGCAAGTTGTGAGGAAGTAGAAATGTCCTCTCATGCTCTCCCTTGAGCTCCAGGGATGTTCTGCAGTGGTCAGTGCTCAAGGGAAAGGATGATGGGGACAGCAAACCCCAGGATTTCTGTGTGTGGTAGAAAGGGAGATTACCTGTGAAGGCATGAGGGAAAGGAAGTGACATCAGCTCAGCAGGGCAGGTATGTGACTTTCCTTTCTAAGTCTGGAGATGGCAGCAAGTTGCAAATGTCCTCTGACTTCAGTGGGGCCATAAATTCATCCTATTTTTATTAGTTAAACACTGCTATTGATTCACAATGAGGTCACTTGCTCTTGAACCCTGGGCTAGTTGAACTCTGTGCTAATAGTTGCCCTTCACTCATATACACACTTCAGCTGAAAGGAGTTGGCTTCCTTGAGGGGAAAAACCCAAAAGATAAAAGATAAATTTATCCAGAGCAGCTGTGGCTGCCCCATTCCTGGAAGTGTCCAAGGCCAGGTTGGACACTGAGGCTTGGAGCAGCCTGGGACAGTGGGAGGTGTCCCTGCCATGGCAGGGGTGGCACTGGATGAGCATTAAGGTCCCTTCCAACCCAAATCATTCCATGGTTCAATGATTTATCCATCTGGAGTTACAAATAGGATTCAGCTCAGCTGTCTTTCCACTTCCAGCGGTGATCCTGATATTACCTTCTTCTTAAAAATACAGCAGAAGTATTTATATGTATTAGTGCCAGAACTGCTGCAGACCAGTGCAGCACAGTCTGACCCTAAAGCTGTTGAAGCCCTTCACAAACCAGCTTCTAAAATGAGTGTTGAAATATTCAGGGCTAAGGCAGTTATTTGTGATTATCAACAGAATTTTTTAAAGTTGAGATTATCAGTGATGTGCCTCTTTTGTCTGTAAATCAAAACTGAAGGGCTTGTTGTAGCCCTTTTAGATGTGTTCTGGTTCTGAAGTAAGGAGCTTTCTTTAATCCCTCTGAATAATGTGGGAGAAACAAATATAAAAGAATGACATTTTCCTCAACCAGCAAGGCATTCCAAAGTCTTATCCAGATCTCCAATGAGTTTATTAATTTCTTCAAAAAGGCTTGCTACTCATTTATATTGATGACTATTAAGTGTTGGTTTGGGTTGCAGGAGGCCATTGAAGTGTGACCTCCCTGCCAGGGGCAGGGGAATCTTTCACTAGACCAAGTTTTGATGCCTTGTGCAGGCAGCCCTAGAGCAGAGGCTGGGCAGAGCTAAAGAATACAGCAGGGATTTATTCCAAGGATCTCCTCCATGGACCCACCTTGGGCAGCACCGGAGCCCAGCCAGGGCTGCACCCAAGATGACCCAAAATGGCCCCAAAATGCACGGCCGGGCACGGGGTCTCTCCCTGGGATCAGCTCTGCTCCATTTGCACCTTGCAGTTCATTGTCCCAGCCCAGCTTTAGCCCAGGCACTCCCACCCTGCTTGTTTTTCTCTCTCCAGCCCACGGGGTTTGTGCTCCTGGGCTGAGATTTGGCTCATTTGTCCTTGGTGCCCAGCTGGAGCAGGAATTGTTTTGTCTCCCTGCTCTGTGCACAGAGCTCACCATCCCATAATATGAAGCCCAGACCCACACACTAAAGCAGCACAGAATCTGAAAAACATAAAAGCTAAAACATGAGGCATCATTTTCTCCAAACCCCATCCAGCCTGGTTTTGAACGCTTCCAGGTATGGGACAGCCACAGCTTCTCTGGATAATCTCTTTCAGTGTCTCACCACTCTTATAGCAAAAAAAAAAAAAAATATTTCTTTAGGTCCATTCTAGATCCTACCCTTGTTTGGTTTTAAATTGTTGTTCCTTGGTGTCTACAGGTCCTGGCAGAAAGTCACCATGATTTCTATAAGTCTCCTGCACCTTGCAGACTTAGAAGCAATAATGTTTCCCCAAAGACTTCTCTTTTCCAGGCTGAGCCACCCCAACTGTCTCTGCCTTTCTTTACAGGAAAGGTGCTCCAACATTCTGTCCATTTTTGTGGTCCCCCTCTGGACCCAACCCAACAGGTTCATGCTATTCTTGTTCTGGGACCCCAGAGCTGGATACAGACTGAAGTGGAAGGGGAAAACCATCTCTCTTGACTTCCAAACCACACTGCTCTTCATATAGCCCAGGATACAATTGGCTTTCTGGGCTGGAAGAGCACATTGCTGACTCATGTCTCATTTTTCATCCCCAAGTCATGTAAAGAGGGTGAAACTAAGCAAACCTCACCAACCAGATGTATCTTAGCACCCAGAGAAAGGCTGAGGAAAAGTTGAGTTTCTCTATCTACCAAAAGATTTTTAATAATCACCTTTGTTTATAAAATGCACAAGTAACTGTGGGATGCTTTTCTTCTTGTTCACTTCATTTTAATTTTGAGAGGAAAACCCTTAGGACAGAGTCCTCATATATAGTGGTTAATACAGTTGACAAAGCACAAGAATAAAACAACTCATTAATGGAGTTGCCTTGGATCGATGTTTGAAAGAAGCTGCCTGTGAAATTGCATTGGTTGTCTGCCTCTTTAATACTTGGAGAAATTATTTCAAAGCTGAGTCAGAAGTAGGAAAGGGAATATATGCTTTAAAATTGGAGCAACAATTTGTTTCGTTTGCTCAGCAAAGAAGTTGGTGTTCTAGCACAGTCAGCAAGAACCAGTTCATGAATACCTGCACCAAGCCCACGTGGGTTTTGCTTGGAAGAGCAAAGGGAAATTTAATTTTGTTGTGTTCCTGCTGAAGTAAACCTGCTTTGTAAGTGCTAATTCATCTATCACCTCTTGTTTTCTCTGGTCCCGCTTATCTGCCTAACAAACTACTCTTCATTCAGGTTTTCATGCTATTTAAAGCACTTTTCCACACATCTGGGTTTAAGACAAGCAATCACATTTTGAAAGTTCGTGTTAGGAAGGATTTCTGAATGGGAAGGATTGTTCAGCAGTGGCAGGGGCTGCCCAGGGAGGTTTGGAGTCCCCATCCCTGGAGGTGCCCAAGGAAGGCCTGGATGTGGCACTCAGAGCTCTGGACTGGGGAAAAGCTGGGAATCAGTCACAGCTTGGACTCGATGGGCTGGAAGGGCTGTGCCAATATTAATGATTCTTTGATTCTATTTGTCAGGGAACAATTCTGGGTCCTCAAAAGCTGTTTAACTTTTCTCACTGTTTGTGATGGTGGAGCTCTAAACTGCGACAGGAACTTCAATGATAAGTGAAATTGAGGGGGTTTTCACTTTTTAAGATGAAATACATTGGTCATTTTTGAAATTCTTGTAAGGGAAAGAGAGAGGGTCTGATTATTTCTCAAGCTAGGTTCAATGTGTTTGCATATTTATTTATCTATTTAATTTTCTATCCAGTGGGATTCTTTGATTAGAGTTGTAGATGGAATGGAATTAAAACAAATTCATTTTAGGCACCTTTTTTTCTTTCAAAACAAACATAAAATGATCTCCATAGAACTGTTCTGTGTCACTTGGTACCAGAACATAAATTAATTTATTCTAATGAAACCCAGATGCAAGAACTGAGCAGCCCAAATCTCATGCAACTCCAAACAAAATCCCTACTCCAGAGTAAAATTTTAACTTTTTTAAAATGACCCAGTGCTATTGTTGCAAAATCTTTTACTAAGACTTAGTGTTGCCATATATATATATATATATAAAAATATATATATATATATATATATATCTCCTACCTGTACCATCTTTAAAATAAAATAAAAAAACCCTCCGGTCAGAACAGGTCACTCCTTATGGACTTCTAATATTCACATTATCCTCCTGGACATAAGTAGGATATTTTAAAAATTGCTCTGAAAGCCATTCAGGAATACTATTCAAATGTTATATAACATGTAATTAATAATGCAGGCTCCTGTGGAGACCCTGATGAAGCACAGTTTTGATGCTCTGAGAATAATTTACAAAACTGCTACATATTAGAGCAGAATAGAAATTAGAGACTTATGATCTATAAAAAAAAGTAGATAAGAGGTGCCCTTGGGTTCTGCCAGGTAAGAAGACATTTGTCATAATTCTTTCAGGTTTATTGAATGCTATGTACAACACTCAATTATTACAGCACATTTATAAAAATTGTTATTTTTCTTTAACTCTCCTGTGTAGATCAAATTGAGAGTGTCCAAAATCTGTGCTTCTTCTTGGTGTCCTGATGCAAAACCTTAATTAGGGGGGAAAAAATAAAGGATTCAAGCAAATGTCACAGGACTTCTTTTTTTCCCCTCTGTGGAATTTTATTGGTGCTACCAAAGTACCTTTGTACTGATGAAGTGCAACAAAGAAATGGAGCCCAGCTATGAGTGTGCAGATGCTTGAGTTTGCCATGCTAAGTGCCAAGGTTAAGCCCCAGCTTTGAAATTTTCCACACTTATATGCACATTAATCATCTAACTAGGAAAATCCTTAGGAGCCAAAGATGGAGAGTGCCAGGTGTAATTAAGCGTGGGTAATTAAATACCATTAACAGCACAGCTTTACAACGAGACAGAAATTCTCTTTCTTCTGTCACCATGAGGAAAGTGCTGTTTTCCAAATTTTATTGAAAATGTGAAATGTGAAACTGCCAGTGGTTTCATTTCATTCCTTTCAGAGCAGAGCTAAAAGGAAATTATAATTTATTATGAATTGTGAGTTATTATGAATTTAAGATACAAAAAGAGAGTGATTTATTATGAATTTAAGATATAAAAAGAGAGTTCTATACTCTGTGGTTGCCAGAAGTGTGCTCCCAAGTGTTCAGGGAGTGAATAATTTTGCAAGGACAATTTCCAGCTGCTGTTTGCTGGGCAGAAGCTTGCCTTGGTGTAGTGTCTCAGCTCTGTTGGATCACGTTTGTTCCAACTTCAGAAATAATAAAAACCAGCTGGTTTCCAGTTCCCCACCTACTTGAAATTGCCTTCCAACATAAGGCTGGATAAATATAGCCTAGGCAAAGGCTGGACATGAGCTGGCAATGTGTGCTTGCAGCCCAGAAAGCCAATTGAGTCCTGGGCTCATCTCCCAGCCTGGGCTGCAGGAAAGGGGGAAATTCTGTCCCTGTGACCCCTCAGGTGATTTCCCACCTGCAGAGCTGCCCCAGCCCTGGCCCAGCCCAGGGAGGAGCTGGAGCTGCTGCAGAGAGCCCAGAGGAGGCTCCAGGTTGAGCAGAGGGCTGGAGCAGCTCTGCTGGGAGGAAAGGCTGGCACAGCTGGCATTGCTCACCTGCACAGGAGAAGCTTTGGGCTGAGCTCAGGGTGGCCTTGCAGGGCCTGAAGGAGCCCCAGGAAAGCTGGAGAGAGACAATTCCCAGGGGATGCAGGGACAGCACACAGGGAATGGCTCCCACTGAGTAGGGTTAGATCAGATATTAGTAAGAAATTGTTCCCTGGGAGGGTGGGGAGGGGCTGGGATGGAATTGCCAGAGCAGCTGGGGCTGCCCCTGGATCCCTGGCAGTGCCCAAGGCCAGGTTGGACATTGGGGCTGGGAGCAGCCTGGCACAGTGGGAGGTGTCCCTGCCATGGCAGGGGGTTTGGAATCAGATGATCCTTCCCTTCCAACACAAACCATCCTGTGACCCTCTGATGACCCCAAGGGATGGATCCCCTGTGAAGGGATGGATTCTGACACCCCACAGAGATTGCACACGAGATGTGCAAACCCCTCTCTGTCACAGGCACAGTCTGGCTCTCAGAGAGGAGGACAGGGAAAGGTGGCTCAGCTCTCTCTGTGCTAAAGGGCAGGCACAGACAGACCCTCATCTGCCCCACTTGGAGATAATCAGATAAAGAAAAAGGAGCACAAAGTGAAGCAAGTTTTACAAATTTGTGGCTGTCATAAACTTTGCTTCCTCACAGGAATTACTTCCCTTGACCTACCATCCACTTCAGAGCCTTCGTTAACCTTCTTTAAATTAGAAATTATAATGTAGGCTTGGAAAAAATAAGGGGGGGGGTGGGGAAGAGATGATAATCCCACTGAGACATGAACCTCCAGCTGATAGAAGTAGAGTCTGATTCTGTCAGCCAAGGTCTGACCTGTGATGCCAAAACTGAAAAGATGCTCTAACCAGAGGGGTTAATTCAGACAACTCTTTTAAAATGCAAATTTCCTGCTTTTTGCTTTTCTTGATTTCAAGCACAGCAAAGCAGGGGCTGTAATTAGAGAATGGGTAGTCGGCACTGTTCACCAGTTGTGCGTAAGCTTTAAACTAATAACTCAGCAATTAGAAGAAAAATGAGCAGTAATTACACACATTTTACTCACTGCTAGACAGATGGAACATTTTCTGCTCGTTATTGGCAAACTGTCACTGCGTTTATTTCATTTTTAGTGTTTACTGTTTGTTGTAGTTTGATTAGGAATAATTACAGGCTAGGAAAAATACGAAAGAAATGAACAGCCTTTTCATTTTTACATCCTTAAAGTGATACAGCCATTTCTTCCCCCATTTTCTCCAAGATGAACATGCTCTCTGTTTAAAACTTCATTAAAATCAGGCTGCACCTTCTGGAGCTTGGTGAGAACAAGGACTAAGGCAGTGCAGGAAAGACCATCCTCTCCAGAATGGCTGATTAAACACTGCTGGGGTCACAGGCAGCTTCCCCGGTGGGCACTGCTCCATATTGCCAAGCTATTGCATAAATTGGTTTATATTTATTGTAGCTGCAAGGCTTTAGTCAAAAGAGGCATCTGAGCCAGATCCCAGCCCACAGGGGAGGTGCAGGGAAATATCAGTGCCCTTACCCCAGGTAAGCAGGAAAACACAAGAGGCTGGAGGCAGAAATTTCATTTTTCCACCTTGCTGGAGTTTGCTTCCCTATCCCCTCCTACTTAATTCTGGATTTCTGAGCCTTTATGTTTCACAAAATGTGCCTTACTCCTGATCTTTGGGGACAATTTGAGAGAAGGGAGGGGCTGTCACCTGTACAGAGCAAAGTACCCAAAATTTCCAAAGAAAGCAGGCACTTGGAGAGATTTCTAAATACTGAAGCTTTGAACCAGGGATAAAGACTTCCTGTTTAAATTACATTCATGACAAGGGTTTTCTAAGCCCCTACCTGAAACATTTAGAGGAAAACACACTAAAATGTGCAGGTCAGAGCTCATTCCTTCCTCAGTTCCAGCATCACTGAGGTCCTTGCACAGCCCCTGCCTGCCCTCTGCCAGACTCCTGGATAGCACTGACATTTTTTATAGATAGGATAGGGAAAAAGCAAATGAATGTTCCTATCAAGACATCCTTCTGACATTACAGACTAAACAGATCTTGTGACAAGGTGTGGGGGGTGGGAGGTGGATCAAGCCTGCTTTGCCTCAGGAATCCATTCAGTGACTGTGTAAGGTCTGAAGGTCAAGGCCCAAACAATCACTCTGTGAAGATTTCCTCTGCTTTGCTTCAAATATCTCCAGCACAATTTTATTCATCAACTTTCTAACCATCTTTGCCTTCTTTTACATTTAAGTTTTTTTATAAATAAAGGGTCAAAGCAACAAACCTGAGGAAAAAAAGAATGATTAATTTCCCTGCAAATATAATGGGATTGGAATGTTGGGGATGGGGTGCATCACTGATAAATTGATTTAAATTCACTGATGCACATAACCTGATACCACTGGAAGGAATAACAATGCTAATGAAGTCCTAGGAAAATCCAAACCAGTCCTGTTATGAAATCTGTCTGCAGACTTCACATGAGACAGCAGTGGATAATCTCCCATTTATGTAATGCCTTGGAAAAGTTTCCTGGCTTTATGGCAGCACCTTTAGGGCAACAAAATTCTGGCATGACTCATAAATCCTGCATTAGTCAGGTTGGAATAGACAATCTTATCACTGGGAAAGTTTTCCCTCTGCCAGCCCTTTTGTCTGGTACAAAGCTGCCAGGCACTGTGTCCACCTCTCCTTTCACAATTCATAGCCAAGGGTTCTCTCAGCAACACTAAATAAATGTTCTCTCTGATGCCACAATTGAACATGAATGAACTCTACAGCACAAGGCATCACACAAAGCAGCTTTTTCAAGGCCTGAAACATACAGTAGCTCTGCAATAGGTTTCCTTGCCAAAAAAAAAGAAAATTGTCTTTGAATGCATATTATTTTTAAGACTTTTCTGAGTGCCCTTTAGTTATAGTTTCAAGTTTTTCTCCAGAATAATGAGTGGATTCTTCTTCTACACTGCCAGCTGAAGGACCAAACAGAGGCTCTACAGACCCTGGAGGTAGAGATGATGGAGGGGAAAAAACACCATCACTACACGAGCAGGACAGAGGCTTTGATTGTTGCAGGAGTATAAAGCAGCAAAATAGTAATGGCAGAGAAATGAAAAGCAGAAAAAATGGCTGAAAGAGCAAAGCCTGTGCAATAACAGAGGACTTCAAATGGTGCAGCAAAATATTCACTGCAAGGCAATGGTGCTTTTGAGGCAATTCCTACTTATGAGGCTGTCGTGGAAATTTCTAAAAGAAAAAAAGTGCAACATCAGTCATAGAATCATAGAAAGAAAAGGAAATGGAATGGCCTGGATTGGAAGGGAGCCTAAAGATCACCTGATTCCAAACTCCCTGCCATGGGCAGGGACACCTCCCACTGTCCCAGGCTGCTCAAATTTTCACTCAACCTGGTCTTGAACAACTACAGGGATGTGGAAGGGGATGCCACAGCTTCTCTGAGCAACTCATGTCAGGGCCTCACCACCCTCCCAGACAAGAATTTTTTATGATATCCCATTTAAACCCACTCTCTGGCAGTTTGAAGCCATTCCCTAGGTGCTGTCCCTGCATCCCCTGGGAATTGTCTCTCTCCAGCTTTCCTGGGGCTCCTCCAGGCCCTGCAAGGCCACCCTGAGCTCAGCCCAAAGCTTCTCCTGTGCAGGTGAGCAATGCCAGCTGTGCCAGCCTTTCCTGCCAGCAGAGCTGCTCCAGCCCTCTGCTCATCCTGGAGCCTCCTCTGGGCTCTCTGCAGCAGCTCCAGCTCCTCCAGGGCTGGGGCAGCTCTGCAGGTGGGAAATCACCTGAGGGGACAGAGGGACAGATTTTCCCCCTTTCCTGCAGCCCAGGCTGTGGGATCAGCCAGCACAAGGGGGTTTCTGTGTCCCAGCACCCATGGACAGGGCGTATGCAGCTTCTCATCCACCAGATAATCCCAGGTGGGTTGATTTCCTTTGTGGGCACTTCAATGTGAGAGGTGAACAACTGAGAACAGACCCAGTTTGGTCATTTTCAAAAGCCTGGTGATGCTGTTATTGGCCATGAATTTTTCTGAAAATAGATGAAAAGAGCAAGAACTCTGAGAGAGATTCAAAAAGCTGAAAAACAGAGGTGTCAGCTAAGTACTTTCTGGGATTACACCTCAGATCTGAGAAGGACAGCAGGGCAGTTTTCCTGGCAGGAGAGTGATATTCACAGCAGGGGATCCACACTTCTACTGGGTGGCATTTAGGGGCTCATAAATGGGCACAAATTGGGTGTGTTAGGGTCTTGTAGGCAGCCTTTTAGTCACTTGCTGTCTTTTTAGGGTATTGGGAAGAAGGGTGAAGCCACAAGTGAAAACTGTGCAATAAGACACCAGAAAAATCTGATGTAGAAGTGCAAGAGTGAAATTCATTTCTCTGCATGACCTCTTAGGTGGGGAAATCTCCTGCCTTAGCAGCTCAGCATTGCCAGAGCAGTCAGGATGTGCCTTGCCCTCTGGGACACCAGCTGTTCCAGTTGTGGCAGCATGGATTTCACTGCAGATGGAAACCCCCCTGGAAGCTGAGGAGGTGTGTAGGCTTTGTGCTACCTTGATTTGATTGCTATCAGCTCATGAACTACTCAGCTCAAAACCTTCTGTTTCCATTTGCCCCCAAACAAAACCTCGTTTTTCTCTAGCTGGTGTCACTGCTGGTGCACAAGGTGTGAGTTAAACCTGTGGGGAACCCAAAGAGTATAAATTAATACAAAAAATCCAACCAGCTGCCATTCCTTAATACAGGATTCCTTGGGCAACTTGGAATGCTCAAATCTTAAACCCAGCTGTTGGCAAAGTGGGATTCAAGGGGAGGATGTGCCCACCCACATTCACATTCCTTGAGGACTTCTGGCAATTGAGAAAAAAACCTTAAACAAAATTAAATGCCATAAAAGTAGAAATCTGGGCACCATATTTAAGGGATTGTCCTAGCTGTGGGAATAATTTTTTTAAAATAGTGATGAGTGATGCAAAATATTGTTTGGGATAAACTATCATCAAAAAAGCAGCACTCTTCTGGGTTTGGTTTCTTTCTTTTTTTTTTTTTTCCTTATGTGTAGTCCTGGTTTTAGAAGAGCATTTGCACATTTTCTTGCCCAGGAATAAGCCTGAGGAGAATGAATTATTCCCTTGCATTCACACCTGCCAGTATCCACAGCAGCCTTGTCTTGATGGGAGCCTGCAACTCTCACAAATGTCAGTGACAAATGCTTACCTAAGGAGGAGGAGGGAAGAAAAGATTCTGTACATCCATCTAGTTTTAGGAAAAAAAAAAAAAAAGAAATCCAGAATCCACCAAAAAAAAAAAAAAAAGCCTTTTCAAATCTGCACTGGCTTGGCAGGGAGCAGGATGGGTTTGGTGATGATTTTAACCTTGCCATGAAAATGGAGGTGCAGGTAGCAAGAGGTTGGGATTTGGGGAAAAGGATGGAGGAGAAACAGAAATTTATTTAAGCCATTTTTCTCTGTGGCTGGGGAAGTAAAGCTTTCCTACTTCTTTTCAGTCCTGAATAAATGCATTTGCTTCATGGGCTCACATGCATATTATGCATAATCCTTTAGATATGCTTGCCAGCTGTGTGGTAGAGATATGGGCTGCTGGGACTTTGCTACATTAAAAATGGTGGAGATACTTCACCAAAAAAAGAACAGAAATGGAATAATTATTTGCATAATCTTTCTAGAGTCACCTAGATTTTTTGAAAGAAGCTTAACATGTTTGGAATAATCTATTAGGGAAATATTAAGGGAAAAAATATCCTCTTTTCCTACTGACCACATGTATTTTTATTTTCTCTCTTGGTCTAACAGATTGAAATTGCTTTATTCTCATTTTAAGAATCCTTTCTTTCATGAGAATAGCTTGTATTTTAAATACTGTGGGTTCATTTGCTTCCTACAGAATAACAGGGATAAAATAAAGTTTTTCTGCCAAAAGAGCTCACAGCAACTTATTTTTATTGTACATATTTTTTCCCCCAAATATTGTTTCTTTTCCACTTGGTATTTATGACCTTTTGTTCTTTGTTTGTGATGTTTTACCTAGAAGAGATGCTCACATCTCTGCAGAATGTCAGGAAGGATGTAAACACTATGTAGATATTTAATCTCCACCGTATTTAGCTAATTTACTTTCTTACAATAAGGACTATTTGCATAAAAGTATTTATTTTTATTGTCTATCTAAACCATTATTCTCTCTCATGTTATTTTGTCTTTCCCCCATCCCCTTCCCCTTCCTCCCAGCAACTGAGATGAAAATTAAGTCACAGAGGAATGATATTTTTTCTCTCAGATTTTCAGATCCCTGTGTAGTTTTGGCTCAGAGAACAGCTGTTCTTCCAGAGAAGGAACAAAAAATCCACATTTTCTAATATTTTCAGGGTCCATTTTTGTGCTTGCAATGTAAACATCCAATATTTGCAGTCTAAATGTCCAGCAGAGCAGTGTAAATATCCAATACCAAATCAAAATAGATGTACCTCACAGATGTTATTTTTTAATAAGAAGGTGTTCAAACACTTTGGTGAATTGATAGGATGGGGCACCATGGATAAATATAGACAAAATGCTTTGCACAGAAACACCATCACTTTAATCTGCATTTCTCTTGAACATTATGTTGTGACATTATATTTGTCTATTCCCATGAAAATAAGGATAAAAGGGGCTGGTAGGTGCTTTTTAATCATCTCAGTAGGTTTGAAATCAAACAGCTCTTTAAGAGTAGTTGGGAGCACGAAACAATTGTCTTATCTCCATCAGATGAGTCCTTTCTTGCTTTCAGCAGCTACATCACAGGCTCTACAGCTTTCCTGCACCTGCTTCATTTGTCAGGGTTAATCTACTTATGGGCTACAGTTTTGTTTGCCCCAGAAAGTTGCATTTATTTTGATAACAAGCATTTTTACGCCCATTAGCTTGCCCAGTGTTTCAGACATTTGAAATGTGTTTATTTTTGTTCCAGCCTGAAGAGACTCTTGATTGCTTGGGAATGAGAAAGAAAAATAAATCTCTTTTAAATTTGTATGCAACTTCAGGTTCCTCACACTGGTTAACTGAAACAGTATGAAACAGTAAAAATAAAAATGATAGTAGAAGTCTATGATATCATCCACTATGAAAAAAACCTTGAAAATAACTATTGCAGTTCTTTAGCACTATTGGAAACGGAGGAAGAGTGAGGAATTTAGAGGCAATGAATATTCCTTTGCCAGTGTAAAAAAACCAAAACCATAATTTTTTTTTCTGGCTTGTGAGATGGTGTTACAAACCATACAGTAATGAAAACAAAAAGTAAAAGCTGTAAAATGTAGCTTGGCGTCCTCATAAAATTTTAAGAAAAATAAATTTGTGGGGTAGTTAACATCCTGTATAATACAAAGATAATTATCTCTTTTATTGTAACTGTAGCATATGTGAGGATGTTTGTTTAACTCCCCAGTTGTCAGACATGAGGTTGAAAGTTTTTAATAGCCTCTGGGTATCAACTCTACAGCCTCAGGCTGCTGTTTGTAATTTAATATGAGTAATTTATTATGAAGAGAGAAAAAACAAGAATTGCCCAGTAGCTATGAAAGCACATTTACATTATAATTATTAGGCACATAACAGCTCAAAAATAGATAAAAGGAATTTTAGAGCAGCATTGGCAGTAGCAATAGTATCATCTGCTGAGATAAAGCAGGGAAATGTAGCTCTAGAGAAATTACTTGTGAGGGGAGCTGTGGTTATAGTCAAAAGGTCATCCCCACCTCAGCTGCTGACTTGGTTTTAATGCAAACCACTCATGGGAAGTTGTGTGTAACTTAGAAATATCATCTTTCTGAGCACCTGAGGCTGTGTGCTGATAGGTGTGCATCAGAACAAGAGGGGTTTTCAGGGCAGGCTGCTCTGGCACCAGTACATCTGTAGTTGATTTCGAATTTTGCTTTTTTTATTGAATGTTTCCACTTTTGGTAAACTCATTTTTAATTAGACACTAATGTTGTGAAGTATATAGTGGTCCTCCCCTGAAAACTCAGAACCAGACTTCCCAGAAGAGCTTGGCACTGAAGAGCAGCCCCCTGGACCCCAAGTTTACAGAGGGTTCCCTGCTCTCAGCAGAACAGCTGAAAACCTTCTCCCTGACTGAATCTCTGCTGGGGCTGATTATTCCCATGGAGATACTGGCACCTCCATTTATTTCCTCCACCTTTTATTGCCTCAAAATCTGAGATAAGATCACACAACTGGCCTTCTAGGCAGTTAGAAGATGCCAAAGGTTTGCTTTTTGTGTGTGAAGCAGATTTACCTCGTGTATAGAATCCTAAATAACCACAGGCATGGCAGCCTGAGAGTTTCTAGGAGTGCTCCCTGTGGTGATTTCTCTTCTTTGCCACCCCCAGCATTTTCCTTGTAGTTTCTTCTGTACCAATCATACCTCACAGTCCTGTGCAAGTGTCCTCAACAGACCTCTGAATGCCTGCTCAGGGTCCTCATTCATGATGGTTTTTTGGTGGGAGTTATTTACTGGCTTTCAAAAATGTCTGGACAATGTTTTTAGGCACAAGGTGGGATACTTGGGGTGTCCTGTATAGGACCAGGAGCTGGCCTGTGATTATCTTTATGGGCCCATTGCAAATCAGGATATTCTAGGATATCATGAAAAGTCTCACAGTGCACTTCCACCAGCTGATGTTGGTATTTTTTCTTCCTGCTCCCCGCCCTGGACACCCAGCAATTCACTAGTGCCAATCTTTCCTGTGGGTCCTGCCTTCTGGAGCAGCTGTGCTCACAGAAGTGTGCCTGTCCATTTTTAAGAAGCTGATCCCATCCCTGATGCCCTCAGAAGGAATCACATCCTTTTCCAGGTCATCTTATGGAGGCACTGCTGACCAGGCTGCTGGAATAATGCCTGTGTTGAAACTCTGTTTTTTTCTGTCACTATGAATTCTGCAGTCTGCTCATACCTGCTCCTGTCAGGACCCTGCAGAGGAAAGCTTGTAAGGTCTCCAGGTCCTGTGTGATTCCAGGATTCCTCGGGGGTGTGGTGCACAATGATATGTGGCTGTTCATTACCTGGTTACAACACAGACAGAAACTACTCCTTACCCAGGGGATTTAAGAATCTCTACCCTTAGAGAGTAATATCACCAGTAAACCTCTTAATTTTATTTTTGCACAACCATAGGCAGAACACATTTTTTGTAAGGCTTGAAGAGCTCAAATGTGTCCATTTCTTTCCTGCAGTGAATCTGTCCTAGTGCAGCAATGACCTAGGGGAAAGCACATCCAAGAAGGTAGTGAAATCTGCAAGTGCACATCTGGAGATGCCGAGGGGGTAATAACATCCAAAATTGCTGGAATAAAATAGGAGGCTGTGGCAGAAAGATGATGCATGCAATTCAATTCAAAGTGCAATGAAACTACAAAGGAAAATCCAGGGTCAGATAAGATTTTTAAAAGATGCTTATCATAGCAGCCTAATCAAGATAATGGGATTACTGAGCAAACCCTTTAAAATCATTCTCACAGATATTACACACCATTTGTCATGTCATTAAATGCAATTTGAAAATGGCTGTCAGGTATACAGCAGGGTTTGTGTTCTCTCTCTGCATGGAATTCTCATACAATTTAAATTTAAAAAATAGAAGTGCTGCTGTTCAGGACATAGAATCAGACTTAGGGAAGCACCTACAACCACTGCAGACCCTCAGGAGATGATTTAGTGCCTCCCTGCATTGGAGTCTTCATTCTTTAATTCAACTTCACCTTTAATAACATTTGTAAATTCTTTCATCTACTCTGCATCTTTAATAAGGGACTCTGAGTAGTAAAGCAATCACTTTTGACAAGAATTAAAGCATATTTGCTTCAGTTTAGGGTGGTTTAAGGTTACTCACTATGAAAATGAGCAACACAGAAAGGTTTTGCTTGAAGTCCCTTCTTTTCTTCAAGTTTCCAAGACACATCTGTCTTGAAAACTCAGTCACATAACTATGTCATGTCAAGCAACTGTTTTCTATTTCTGCTAATAGAGACATGAACACACTGAAGTGAGATAAAAGCAATTCAAATTCATGTTGTCTGGATGCTTCAATTACTTAATTCACAAAAAAAATTGTGAAAAAAATAATATGCACCCTGATGTAATTTTTTTTTTTTTTTAAACAAATAGCACATGACACCTTCTAAATGAGATGACACAATAGAGGAGGATTGCTACCTTCAATAACTTCTGTGGGGTTGTTATTGATTTGCATTTTTAAGGGGCTGAGCTGCAGAGATTTAACTTTTTAGTTGCACCCATGATGAGTGATTTTAGTGTATGCTGCACTCAGCTGAAACTCTTCCTGTCATTCTTAACATCATAGATGCATCTTAACATCATAGATGCATCTGAGTTGCCTGCCATCTTCATTCTTCTCTTTTAAAATGGGAATAGCATTAAGAAAAATGTGATCAGATGTGTGTGTTTATTTAAGGTATTAGGTTGTTTTCTAGGTTTTGGTAGAGGACTTGTAATTCCCTATTTCCGGAACCCTGTGAATCTGCTTGGTGGCCCAGCCTGGAGAAAGTTGTGTGGACACCTCAGAGAAACTTCCAGTGTCTGAAAGGGCTACAAGGAATTCAGAGATGGGCTCTGCATCAGGAACTGGACTGACAGCACACAGGGAATGGCTTCAAATCAAAAGAGGGGAAATTTAGGTAAGGTATTAGGAAGAAATCCTTCCCTGGGAGGGTGGGCAGGCCCTGGCCCAGGGTGCCCAGAGCAGCTGTGGCTGCCCCTGGATCCCTGGCAGTGCCCAAGGCCAGGTTGGACACTGGGGCTTGGAGCAGCCTGGCACAGTGGGAGGTGTCCCTGCCATGGCAGGGGTGGAACTGGATCATCTCTGAGGTTCCTTCCAACCCAAACCATTCCATGGTTTTGTAATTTAGCATGCTTCAATCACCTATTGGATTACTGGATTTTGTTTGCTTGCCTGACAGTGGGAAAGTCAGCCATGACTTTTTTGTTCATGTGTGCTGTGAAAGAGTCTGGACCCACCAATTCCTCAATTGAGTGGTGTCTAGGAAAAAATATATCTGTAACTCTCTTATTGGCATAATAAATGACTTTGCTGCAGCATAAATTTGTTGAGACATCCCAAGGGATGTGGGGTGTGCCTGTATGATATGGGAAGAAAGTTTTTTTGTCTCCAGCCTTCTTGAAATTCTGTTTGAATTCATTTGTAGTTCTGTGAGCATCTACACAGAGAGGGTCATGCTGTTGCTCTAATTAGGGCCTGTCATGTAATTAGCTGCAACTGTTTAGAAATACTGATGTCAAGTCTCTTGTTTGCTATGGGAAATTTGTCACTGCTGAATTAACTGTGGGCAGGAGAAGCTTTACAAAGGTAACCTCCATATTACTGCTTCAAGAGTGCTTGAGACAATTTTGAGGAAAGCAAATATGCTTAATTACCAAAAAATCAATTACCAAGAGAAGCACCTGGGTGCCCAACACAAAGTTTTATTGGGAATGAAATTGTCTAGGTAGAAGAAACCACTTCAAATATGAGAAGATTTTTTTTTTTCTTTTTTGTAATGTGAATAGCTATGAAAATAATTTACCTGAACTAATCATTATAGGTCAGGATCAAAATGTGAGAGATACTTCAGAGTATAAAAAAAAAATAGATTAAATTATTAAAAAAGGAGTAATTTGTGTAAGAGCAGCTCAGGACAGAGGAAGTTGACTAATGTAATGCCACAGAATTGCCATTATAGGATGATTGCTGTTAATTTTTTGATTACCCAGTAATAGAATAAGCTGTACAGTGATTACCTGGCTCATAGAAGAATAGGGAGCAGTTAATCTGAAGCAATGCTGTCATAAAATCCAGAAAAACTCCGAGCTGGATTGTTGCAGATAAATGGCTGCTGTGGATGCTATGTAGGGCACAGGAACCAAGGCAAAAAATGAATGTAGGCCCAGCAGGGACCCAGAGCAAAAGAGTTAAACAAATAATGCCTGGCCATTATGGTGCATTGTTGTGTCAGAGGTTTGAGAGCAAATGTGTAACAAGAATCTTTGGACAGCCTTCCATGCCTACTGTTTTAAATCAATCCTTTGTTGCAGAACTGAATGGTTTGGATATGCAGAGCTAATTCCTCTGGAAATCTGCCTGTTGGGATTTTTTTTTGCATCCTGATCAGAAGCAGTGTGACAAAATCAGTAATTCCTACCTGGCTATGGTTTGATATGCAAGCTGGGGAGAGGAAAGAGAAGAGGTTTAATTTTGCTTCCTTTCACATCATCACAGGGATGGGTGAGGATGGCAGGGACCACAGAGGGTCCCTGGTGCCACCCCTCTGCTCCAGCAGGGCCATCCCAGAGCACAGGGCACAGGGCTGGGTCCAGGTGGCTCTGGAATGTCCCAGGGAGGAGCCCCCAGAGCCCCTCTGGTCCCTGCTCAGGGCTGGGCACTGCCCAGGGCAGAAGTTGTGCCTCCTGGGCAGGGGAATTGCTGGGCTCAGCCCCTGCCCGTGGCTCTGGGGCCATGGCTGGGCCTGGAGCAGAGCCTGGGCCTGCTCTGACCTCTGCACACAGGGACAGACACAGGGACAGACACAGGGACAGACAGGGACAGACACAGGGACAGACACAGGGACAGACACAGGGACAGACCCAGGGCCAGACAGGGACAGACACAGGGACAGACACAGGGACAGACAGGGACAGACACAGGGACAGACACAGGGACAGACACAAGGACAGACAAATGTACAGACAGAGGGACAGACACAGGGACAGACAGGGCTCCTCTCCAGGCTGAGCAGCCCCAGCTCCCTCAACCTTTCCTGGGCACGGAGCTGCTCCAGGCCCTTGCTCAGCTCCAGGAGCTCCTGGCCCTGCTGTGCTGAGGAGCCAGAGCTGGACACAACACCCTAGACTCTTTTAATTTAAGGAAATACTTTATTTTAAATAAATATTTTGACCATAAAGTTTTTGTTTTTTTTTTTTTTTTTTTTTTTTTACTTTTTAATCCACCATCAAATTTATTTGATTGTGTTCAAATTAAGGTGCCATATATAGGTCACTGCAGCATAGCTGAGAAAGCAGCAGAACTTCTTCATGCCAGAGGTACCATTGTGTTAACAGTACCACCTTCTTGGTGTCTGTCATTTGAGCCCAACTGGGGGTGAGAATCACCTGAAAAAAATCACCTGAGAATCACTTTGCCAGATTTTTGTGTACTTTGTGCAGTTGTTATTCTGTCTTGGCAGATGATGTTTTCACCTTCCTCCTCCCCGTTGCCATCCTCACTGGAAGAGGAGGCAATCAATATTCCTCCTCTTGCACATAGTGGAACAATAAATCACTCTGCCCCAAATATCTCCTGAATGATGAACCTACTGCTGGAAACATCTCTGAAACTCTCATCTCTAAACCTGAGTTTTGGGGATACAGACAAAATACTGGCTGATGATGACATGGCAGCCAGGAAATTATAGAACACGATTCTCAGTGGCCAATTTCCCCCCAGCTCATTGCCATGAACCTGCAGCAAGGCAAAACTGAAAGGTCCCAGCTGATGGCAGAAGGTGACACTTCAGATGTTGTACTCACCTTACCACATCCCACCTGCCTTGCTCTGGCAGCTGCAAGTCTGAGGGGAAAGTGCTCTAAATGATCCTCCCGTGGTGTTTAATTCCAAGGGCAGCTTTAGCACTGCCAGCTTCAGAGGTGTGTTGCACTGGTTGCTTAGGTGATTGTTGAATACTCAGAAAGCTGCTCTGTTTGTACACTCCAGGCTGGTGGCAGCTGTGCCTCTGTTTATCGAGCACTTACACCTGTGTGCACTGGAGACAGGGTCTGCTTGCACTAAACTCTTTCAGAAATAGTGCAGATTTCATGCAGATTTCATATTTAACTTTGCTAATCCGTGTGCTTGGGGGTCATATTGGAAAAGGGGATGAGCAGGTGTTGGTGTCGCTCATGCACAAAGGAACAACCTGGAAGGTGAAAACAACCCTTTTTGAGGTTCAAATTTTGGTGGTATTTGGTTTATATAGGTCCATATGAAGGCAAGACTAAATAGCTTTGATTTTGAGGATGTAATTTTTATAGATTGGCTCCTATCACCTTTCTAAACTCTAAAATTTTCTTTGACAAGATGATTCATTTGTTGTAGGTGAAGCCTCTATTAATTTTTCTTTGTTCAAATCAAATTTGGGGAACATGGAACACTCAATTTATTTCCAAGTGATGCAAATTATTATGAAACATATACAGTAGATAAATATTTACTTTTATTAATTGTTTTAACTAGTACATAAATGGAGAAAGAAATGTTGTATTTTAGCAAACTATTTACAAAATCTCTGCCTTGCACCTTTACTTGGTTATTATTTCCTGAGTCTCTGGGCATCTCTTAGTTTTTAAAACTACATTATCATATTCCTTATTTATTGCAATAAACTGTGAATTCTATCTAGAAACAATTTCAGGCCTTATTTTCTTATTGTTGCAAGGTGAAACAGAAAATTATTATAGTACAGAGCAAATTTCATGTGTTTAGACAAAACAGTATTTTGAAGCACCACTCCACAACTAATGGCACCTAAATTTTCTTAGTTTAATGGAAGAAATTAAAACGAAGATGGAATTTTATGGAGAGAAAACTGCATTGAAGAGGGCTTGTGTCAGTGTTGCCCATGCATTGAGAAGACTGAAATGGGCTTTGGAGCATCCCTGCAAAGACAGAAGAAAAATCAGAGTGTTCTGCCCTTTGTCTGATCTCCTCTGTTCCCTCAGACTGATTTTGATCCCACATTGATCACCATGTTGCACCTTTAAGCACCACATACAATAGTTTTGCCACCCAGCTGCCATTGCCAAGAATCATAAAACCATACAAAGTGGTTGGAAGGGACTGTAAGCATCACCCAGATCCAAATCCCCTGCCATGGGCAGGGAACCTTTTACTGGATGAGATTGTTCAGAGCTCCATCCAACTTGGCCTTGAAGGCCATATTTCTAATAATAAAATTTCTATTATATTATTATATTTCTAATAAATATCATTATAATATAATATAATATAATATAATATAATATAATATAATATAATATAATATAATATAATATTTATAGCATATAATGTAATAATATATTTTTCTAAATTATATTATATATTATTTTATTAATTATTATTATTATAATTAATAATAAGTAATTTCTAAATAATAATAATGAATGCTAAACCACATGGTGGGTGCATACCAGCCACATAGGAAAGATACACTTTTTACATGCATTTTAAATAATTTAGTAATTAAAAAAAAAAAAAAAAGAAAATCAGGATAGGATGAAAATTCATGGTAACAGAGAGAACTTTGTGGCCTGTCAAATTCACATGGACTTGCCACGAGGGCTTTTATAGGAAGAGTTCCTAGTGCAGTTCTCACTGAGCCTGTCCAAGGACCCTTATTTTAGATTTTAGATTTATTTTAGGAGGAGCAGGTGCATTTTCTGTGGCGCTGTTACCTGTTGGCCTGGGTGTGAGTGACACTTTTGCTGTGGTCACACAGCAGCTGGGATGCCATCTGCATGGCCTGGGGTGGCAGCTGGTCACTGGGGGAAGAGCAAACACTCTGTGCAGCAGGAGCAGCAGAGAGCACCTTTCAGTCGTGTTTGCTTTACCTTCCCCCGTGTTTGCCAACAGCAGATGTGTCCAGGAAGCTCAGAAATTTGCCTGGAAGGGGAAAAGTGTGACTCAGTGTGTGAGATCAGTGTGTGACAATTGGTTTATAACTTTGAATAATAATTTTTAAAAGTCCATCCCCCCAAAAAACAGCATTAGAGGAGAAAAATCAGGCTGAGAACAATGTGTCCTTCATTATGAGCTATTTATTTCACATTTCACTTATATTTTTATTTAGAAGTCAGTGTTTGTCACAGACTTGTCTCACAGTTTAAACTACACAGTTTAGTCTGTATATTTAGAATTTCATTACTATGCTATACATAGAATATTTTAACACATTTATGTATTTTCAGTTACTAAAACCACAGAAATCTCTATTGCAGCCTCACAAAAATGTGTCAAAATAGACAGTTATTGTTCCCATTCTTGCAAAAAATTGTAATAGCTGATATTTTCACCTCAGAGACTCTTTCAGGGAAACTGGAAATTTTGCAATTTCCTTTTAATTATCATATAAATTAGCTATGCTTCTGGGATGGGTGGTGTTGGAGACTGAAATGGTAAAGGTTTTGGTTATTTCACTCAGTTGTTAATATTTTAATGTTAGCTGCCATCTGTAGAAGAAAATGAGAGTGTGAAAATTCCTGAATATTCAAATGCCTTAGGGACAGGTCAGGAAATAAAAATTGAGGCGATATTTAGCCACTGCAGGGCCATGCTAGAAATTACAAAATATTAAAAGACACAATCTTCTTTGTGGCAAGGCAAGACTAAAATGAAGGCAACAAAAGTCTACTTCAGCATCTAGTACTGCAAGCAAGGACATCAACTTTTACCTAAAGTTTCATCAACTTTATTAAAAAGTTACCAGCCTTGCAGGTTGTAGCACCTGAATTACAATTTTTAGTACCTCGTTTAGAATAAACTGAACTGGGGGTTGGGGAGGTGGAAATATTCCTCACTCAAAAACTTCAAAAAAGAAATCAAATATAGAAGGAAACTGCAGGGCCTGCATCATCTTAGTGGGTGCCCCTCTGACTGTAAGTATTGGAATTGAGAGCTTTTCTCTTTTCTTTCTTTTTGAGTCTATTTTCTAACAAAACACCTGGTGGCCAAAGGACCTTCCTCAGTTTCCTGTGATCCACAACAAGCTCCATGTACATTTTGAGGTCCAACATTAATTTCCTGGTATGAATGTGAAGAAATTTCCAACTACACACTCAGGGTTTTGGTTTTGGGGGGTTTTTTTTGCCTAATTTTTGCAGTCCACAGCTGGTTAAAGCAACAGAAATGCTCCAGTTCTCCAGGGAAAGGTCAAAGGACAGCCTTGTGTCTTAAGGACATTCTAAAACTCACTCTTTTTTCTCCTCCCTCTGCCTCTCTCCACATTTTTTTTTTTTTGTAGTACCTTTTTCCTCCAGCATCTTCTGAAACCATTTGATACAGCTGAATGCTGATGGAAAAAAGGAAGAAATATAAAAAAAAATAAGAAGGATCAAGAGAAGTTTAAAAGGGATGGTAGGAAAAAGAAATAATCATGTCTGTTATGGTAAAACATCAACAAAAGTATGAAGGTTGGTAGTTCTAGAGCAGAAAATGGTATCCAGTTCCTGCTCCAAGCTGATGGGAAGTTTGGAATGGAAAGCTGTGCCTGTGAAAAAGTCAGTTTTCAGAGAGACAAGGGTGGGGAAAAAAGAACAGATTTAAAGAGATTTTCTTTTTCCTGCTGGTCTGTGAATTCTCTGGGAAGGCTGCTATTCCCTTTCCCAGTTCAATTGCACAGAGAGTGGCAGGAGTTGGTGTGCAGATGTCACCAAAGCAGGACAGGACTGTCAGTGTGAGATTTAGCCCATCACACACAAACATCTCCATGGTAAATGCCTGTCCCTGAGCTATTTTACCTTCTCATTAGAGAACAAGAGAAACAAACATTTCTAACATGTGATTTTTTTTTTACAAGAGTAAGACTTTTCAGTTTGGTTGGAGAAATCATTCCCTAAAATCATGTGTTTATCCATCTGGGGTCAAGCAAGGCTGGACTGAAGAACTTCAGACATAGACATGAACAGTGAAAACATGGAACATCAGAAG
This sequence comes from Haemorhous mexicanus, assembly GCF_027477595.1. Lineage (NCBI taxonomy): Eukaryota > Metazoa > Chordata > Aves > Passeriformes > Fringillidae > Haemorhous > Haemorhous mexicanus. The sequence continues at coordinate 118,384,351 of NC_082342.1, forward strand.
AGATGAATCCTGTTTTTTTGCTTAATTCTGAGGGGTTATGATTCCCTTCATGAAGAAGGGATCTCCTGACTCCCCTTGAAGCATTGTGAGGGACAAGATTTCCTGATTTTCTTTCTGGCCCCTGTGGGAAAGTTCTTGTGCCAAAAATATTTTTATGGAAAACCACATTACTCCTGAGAAAAAGGCACCATGGAGAGCAGAGTACTCAGCCTCAGTCTGCCTGAGTTCACCTCAATAACTTTATCAGTAATCCCCTAATGAATGACATGGAAAAATATTTTGTCTCCCATATCATGGTCCCTGGCTACTCCAATGGCATAGATTTTGGGAATAGCTGCAGGTGATTTGAACTGACAAGTCTGAAGTCAGTGCTACTTTGTGAAACCAGCACATTCCTTTGGAAGTGTAATTTGATTGTGTAATCCAAAGACGGCTGGAGGATATTGAATTTCCTTGCTACTTTAGAATGAACCATGAGGCAATGTGGTGGCCTCAAGCCACTGGCATTGCTTGAAAAAAAAAAAAAAAAGTCCAATTCCCCGAAAATTTTGAATGTGCTGTGGTTATTTGTAATAGGTGCTTGTTTCCTTAGCAGGAACTTTTAGGAAGTGGTTTTACTTGAAGAGAATCTTTGAGGAATGTGGTGGAGAGCAATGAGCAGTGGCAGGAACAACGTGTGATGAACTGTCCATAACCCCCATTCCTGCTTCCCTGCGCTGCTGTGAGGGAGAAGGTAGAGCTGGGAAGGAGGGAAGGATGGGGGGAAGGTGTTTTTAAGGGGTTGTTTCACTTCTCATTATCCTGCTCTGATTTTGCTGGTAAAAAATACAATCAATATCCCCAGGCTGTGTTGCCTGTGATGGTATTTGATGAGTGATTTCTGTCCTCTCTCAACTCAGGAACTTTTGCTGCATTTCCTCTCCCCTGTCCAGCTGTGGAGGAAAGTGATAGAAAGGTTTTGGTAGGTGTGGGGCATCCACCCACTACACCACCCCTCATGAGCAACCACTGATTAATTAAATTGTCCCTTTTAATGAGAAGACCCAACATTAAAGACCCCCTTCCCTTTAGGTTTCTCATTTCCAAGCAGCAAACCCAATCCAAGCCAGAGCCCTTGCATGCAGAAAAACATTTGTTTGCAGAGAATAATTCCTCCCCGGTGTTTATCACATATTTATTTTGTCTCAGCGCCATGAAAAGGGGTCTTGTTGCTGACTCAGAAGGAGCTCATTACAGAAAGACTTCACCTTTCAGCTGCAAAGAATGTTTCCTTGAAATGATAATGTAATGAGTGTTAGATCAGCTGTATGTAGCCGTTAGGCGACTCTTTTGATCGGCTGGAAATGCATTTGTTAAAAAGCTACTTTATTGATTTCCTGGCTGGTTTTTTGTACTGTTTGGATCATCTGTACACACACACACACACATATCACATTTTTTTATCACTTCAAAGCTGCTAATAAATTCACACTACTCAGGAGATTGAACACAAAATGGAGTGAACTCTTTCCATGGAGAACTGTGTTGTTCCAGCTTTGATGGAAGGAGTCTTAGCAGCACGCTGAGTGTCTCCTTTAAAATATTTTTAAAACAATCTGCCACAAAGAGAGCAGAGTATGCTAAAGCAAAGGAAAATCGCTCCTGGGGATATAAACATAGTGAGGGGTTGTGATTAAGGTGTGAGTAAGTCCCAAGGAGAAAATATCACTGAGCTCACAGGAGCTCAGTGTAGATCTTCTTTCCTGCTAACCTGTCCACATTTACATCTCCCATTTCATTGTTTTCAGGATGTGTTTGCAATAAAAGTTTAGACACACTGAGTGTTAAAGTGAAATGTGCTTCTACTACTGGAACTATGCAAAATATCCCTAGTTAAATCACAAAATCAGAATCATGGAACCATTGAGGTTGGAAAAGACCTCCAAGACCATCAAGTCCAACCTGTGACCCATCCCCACCTTGTCACCCAGCCTACAGCACTGAGTGCCACGTCCAGACATTCTGGCTTGGGCACTCTAAACCTCCCTGAGCAGCCCCTTTCAGGGCCTGACCACCTTTTCCAGGAAGAAATGTCCTGGTCTTTGTTGGCTTTGAATCTCTCACAGTTTCAGAAGTATGTGATTACATTTCAGTGTGCTTTGTTTGATAAAGTTTTAAGATATTTTATCTTTTTATTTTTTCTTTCATTGTGGCTTCAGTTTAGTTTGCTAACCTGATGATATTCTTTTGGGATCACAAATCTGGGGAGATCTTCTTTAGTTATTTAGATGAGTCTTGTGAGTGGAACTCTTACAGAACTGTTTTAACATCTGTGTTGTAATTTGTCATTGATTCTCTGGCTAAGGACACTCATATTTCATTTCTTCCCTCTGAGTAGAATTACTAACCTGCATTTCATACCAAGGTGATGGCAGTGTTATCAGGAAATTTTTAAACCTCTGTGATGTCTATGAAATAAAATCTACAGTTTGTCAATGTATTTACAAGGCCATTCAAATGATCATGCTGCTTGATTAAGTGGCTTTGGCTGAGTCCAGGTTACGTTATCAAATCACATGATGCTGTTCTGACATTAGTTTTAAGGTTTTTTTCAGGTCTTTAAATTAAAATGCCCAAAATGGACATTTCCAGTCCAGTGAAGTTATTGCAGTTATCAGGTATGAAATTATGAAAATGAAATTACTCAAGAGGACTTAAGCATATTTTTGGTATTTTTTGCAGGAATGTTCACATATGTTCAGCATCCAAGGAACCCTGAGCATGAGGAATAGAATAGAAACATTTAGCAGAAACCATTTAAATTTCCATACCTGAGTCCTCTATCTATAAAATAGGGATAATAGACTCCCTTGCCTCTCAAAAGGATTGTGAAAATAAATATATTAAAGATTGCAAAGAACTGGAGTATTATGGTAATTGATACCATATGCCCAACCAAGATAGCTGGGAACAATTTCTGAAGAGGCAGGAGTTTTATTCACAGATTCCCAGAATCATTAATGGAGTAAAGGACTTTTAAAATTCTCCTGGTCCAGCTCCTCACAAGGAGCAGGGCTGGCAAATCTTCCCCTTCTCAATCTGAATGTATGAATAGTAGGTATCTGACCTTGGAAGAGATTGAGGGTCATTAAACTTTTTAAATTTTGTTTCATTGGCAAAATTCAAACAAAGCCAGGTAGAAAATAGAACACATTTTCAATTCTTGAAAAGGCACAGTTTGCAATATAGGGCAGAGTTTGATGCTTTGTTTCTTTCACTTCTAAAGTCTTCAATATTAAAGTTCTAAGATTATTGACTTGTGAAATTTGTTCAATGTTAAAATTCCTTGTTTATTTATTCTTCAATTTGAGGAAAATCTAGCCTGGTGTTTGTAATCCCAGAGCATTTTGATGTCAAAAATCAGTATTTGTCATTGGAAGATGAAAATATATCACAGAAAATTATTGCCAGTTTCTTTCCTTTGGTTTATTCTTTTCCTTTTAAAAATAATAGATCTGTTTATTCTTGGATGCTCCTTTAGTTAGCTGGATTTAGATGTATAGATAGAATGAAGACTACACTGGTGTTTCTGAGGGAGGTGTTTTATTTCTGGACTTGTGGCAGCTTTTTAAGAAACTGAATTTCTTCTTATAATTCCTCCTTGATCCCAGGAGTTTTATGTTAAACCATTCACAAAATTTCATCTAGATTAATCTTTTAGGCTAGATGATGACTGAAGTCAGTCAGTCTTTAAAGTTTATGATCAAGGTCATTTCTAGGGGAAGTCTTTCCCAAGACACTTGGGGACATGGTTTAGGGGTGACCATGATTGTGCTGGGATGATGGTGGGACTGGATAATTGTGAGTCTCTCTTCTAACCTTGATGATTTTCTGATTCTGTAAAAACAGAATTAACTAAAAAGCAAACACCCCACACCCCAAAACTAATGTTGAGCTTTAATAACTGCTTTCCTGAACATTTATATTAAACTATGATTGGTTTTGAGAGAGTTATTCACCTGATGGGTGTACTTTTTAAAAAGGCATGGTAAACCTATGATATTTTGATCAGTTGATCTGTTTGTACAGTTTCACCTTTCAGAGACCAAAGCATCATTTTTAAAATTGATATTTTTACCGTTTGATCAGCTGTCACTCTCATTTCCCTATATTTCTTTTCAGATCATTGAGTCCCTCAGATATTTAATGGTCTGTAGAGAACTTCTGCCCATGTTTCTCTCTTTAGCTAAGCCTCATTAAGCATATAAAAATATATTAATATATTCTCACTGGTATTTTCCATATAAAAAGTTGCTTTCTTGTGACAAGTGTGTCAGGAGCATAAGTGTAGAATATGGTCCTAAGGTGGGATTAATGCCCCATCTCTCTCTCTCTCTCTCTTGCATGCCCTGGATAATACCCAAACTGGGAAGAATTTCTTCAACCAGTCGTTCAAAACAGAGGGGTCCATGAGCTTTGGAAATTAACCCATTCAATGTATAATTATTCTGAAACCAAACAAATCTCATGATCTAGTTCTACTTTTGTGATTGTTTGTGGTGGGTTTTTGTTGGGTTTGGGTTTTTTTTTTTTTTTTTTTTTTAGATTTTGTACTACTAATGCACATCCTCTTGTTTGGTCTCTGTTTGAACTATGTGTGGAATGCTGCGCATTTCCCACTGGAAATAGGGATGGTGGAAGGCTGTGTTATCCTGTGTTTGTTAAAACTGCTGTTGTCAATTTTGTTCCAAAAACTCAAAATTGTCTGTGTCTGATCAGGTTACAAACACCAAGGATTGTTTACAAATGTGTCCTGTGGCTCAGGAAAAACAGAGAGAATGCTAAGTAGAGTTTCAAATGTGTGTTAACTGACAGAAGGGGGAGGGAGAGAGGAGAAGTCACCTGCTCTGAGTGGTGGATGATGACTGCTAAGGAAGCTGGAAGGTGGCACGTTCAGCAAAGCACCTGCAGATCCAAAAGGGTCTGGATCTCAAAGGTTGCAAAGCTCTCAGTGCTCAAGTAGAGATGAGAAATTAAATTAATGGAATCATGGAATGGTTTGGACTGAAAGAGACCTTTCAAGGTGGTCTAGTCTAACCCTGCAATGATCAAGGGCAGCTTCAACCAGATCAAGCTGCTCAAACTCCCATCCAGCCTGACCTTGAGTGTTCCAGGGATGGGGCATGCAGACACCTTTCTGGGCAGCATGTCCCAGTGTTTCACTACCCTTGTACAATCTTTTTTCTTATATCTAGTCTGAATATTTTAGTTTAAAACCATTATCTCATGTCTATCACTAGTAGCTCTTCTCTGGACCTGTTCCAACAGGCCCATGTTTCTTCTTGGACTGAGGACTCCAGAGGTGGATGCAGTACTTCAGGTGAGATCTCACCAGAGTAGAACAGAGGTGCAGAATCACCTCCCTAAGGAGACTCTTTAAGTCTCTCTAGGAATTTCTTCTACAATTAAAAGGTTTTCTTGATCTACACTAAGTTAGCATTTCTACTTCAAACCTGGGACAGAAGGAACTGCTTTGGTTCTTGAACTGTTCCTGTGTGTATCAAAATCAGTAGTCTGCAATCAGCACTGGTGAGATCATGGCTGAAACTGTGTGTCACTCAGGTTCTGCCAAAAAGATTGTGGCAAATTAGAGCTCAGATAAAGCTCCCAGGTAATCTGTCATCCTGAAAATGCACTTCAATGTGAATAAACAAAAGAGTAGGTTCTATCTTGCCTATCACAGACAATGTTCTGCTTTCAAGAATGATTTAATCATTAAATAAGTATACACTTAAGGAAAAACTTTGCTAATTTCAAGAAAGTTCAATGAAATCTGGAATATTAGAGTGCTTAAAATTGTTTCATTTTTAGAGTGTCTCCTAGGCTAAAGGAGGCCTGGGCTGATATAATTGTTGGAATACGCTGGGGAAGGGTTGTGGTCATTTGCCTACTCTGTTGTCTCTCATTCCACTCCTCAGGTAACCTTCCAATAGGTAAGGTTAGGACAGCTAAGGGTGATGAAGACAATGCCAAAATTCCTGAGGCAGAATTCCTGCATCCTGTGATAGCAGAGGTGAGGTTAGATGCTGATAATATCCATGAGAAATGCTCTTATGTAGGTTAATTGCTCTCTCAAAACAAGGGTAAGAGTGTTTTCTATTCCACCTGGCCTTTTTCCAATTTGCTTAATGTAATCAAAGTTGCATCAGAGTGAGCAGAATGATTGCAGCCAACTTAAATGGTTGTTAGATAGGGCTCAGTGGCCACATCTCCTCTGGTAAATAAAACAGGAGCAGGGATTGAGGTGGAGTGCCAGGCTGTCCTGTGCTGACTGTGCAAATACTGCCTGGCTCTCACTGGGCTCTTGGGCATGATTTTGGCCAGGGCCAGACAGCTCAGAGGAGACCAGGTACTTCCTAAGCACAGAGGAACAAGAGTGCCCCAGGGATGGGCCCTGTCATCACCCGTGACACCACTTAAAGTACATGAGGAATCCCATTTTTCATTTGTTTCACTGAATCCCATTTGTGGACTCCCAGTCCCTGGAGGTCTCCAAGGCCAGGCTGGGTATGGCTCTGAGTAACCTGGTTTAGTGGAAGATGTCCCTGCACAGGGCAGGCATCCTTAATGGCAGGTCTTTAATGTCCCCTCCAACCCAAACCATTCTGTGATTCCATGAGTATCATTTATGACCTAAATGGTAAAATGGAAAAGAGTGAGTTTAAAATAAATGAATTCCTGTGTTGTTTTGATAGAAAGCACATTTCTGCTGATGGGCAGCAGAGCAGCAATTTGCCTCAAGAGCCTTACCAGCCTGACTGAGTATAAATACTCAGTGTTTGCCCAGCATTGTTCTCACTTTGTTTCCTTGTGGAGCCATTTCTTGCCAGATAAGCAGAGAAAGGATGGAAGTCTAAGCAAATATGTCTTTGGGAGAACAACCTGATAACTCAAAGGACTTGCTATAGCCAGTTTAGTATGTTCTTGGATTGAGAATTGATATTAATATCTGTCCGAATATTTTTCCCTCTGTTTGTGCCTTTTTTTCCATCTGAACTCAGTCTTCTAGAAATCAACACTAAATAAAAAAAGGGAAAACAGACCACTTTCGTAAACAGCAGAACTGAGCAGCCTATGGCCAAAGAAGGGCAACAGAGCTGGGAAAGGGTCTGGAAAACATCTCATCCTATGAGGAAGGACTGAGGGAGCTTGGAATGTTTATCTGGAGAAGAGGAGGCTCAGAGGGGACCTCATGGCTCTCCACAACTCCCTGGCAGGATGGGCAGTGAGATGGGATTTGGCCTTTTCTGCTGGGTCTCAAGTGAAAAGATGAGAGGAAATGACCTTAGATTAAACCAGGGGAGGTTCAGTTTAGATGCTAGAAAGAAATTTTCACTGAAAGAGTGATCAGGCATTGGAATTAGCTGCCCAGAGAGTTGGACTCAGCATGTTGAGTGTTCCAGAGGTGTCTGGATGTGGCCCCTGGGAACATGTTTTTTTGAGGGGATGATGGTGGAGTTGAGGTGACAGTGGAATTGGATGATTCTGACGATCTCTTCTAACTTTGATTTTTTGGAGCACTGAGCAGTTGAGTTGCTGCCCCTTTTTCAATCACAAAAGTAACTTAACAAAACACTGCAATTACATCTCTGATTACTCTTTAAAGACTTATGAGGTATTGTCTAAATTCATAGGATTTGAAAAGAGGTGAAGCTGAAATATCTCATTTAAAATGTTAAAAAAATCCCAGATGAAACAAACTAGAAGTGACTCAGGGAATCTGATACATTTTTGCTATTCCATAGAGACTTCTTAGTTGGAGAAGATGGTTTATTACTGAATATGTGAAATCCTTGGACCACTCCTGTTTTATAGACTCCATTTTCACACGTTCTTTTCACACACAAATAAGTCGTAAACTTAGTTTTACCTCTGCCTTTCAAACCCATAGGAAATGCTTACTGAAAAGAAAGAATAGAGCTCAAGGCCAGAAACCTCTCAGTATTATAATGAGGAGATGCTCTGTGCTTCCTAACCCTTTCTGTCTCCAAGGGAATGTTTTCTCCTCCAAGGTGAAATTTTGGAGGGCAAGGGCATGTGCATGTGCACACATAAATGCTAATGACAAAGGCTGAGCACCAAATCCTGTTCTTTTCTCCCACCTACAGCTAAAGCACACTGGATTCACAGGCAGAGTCTGCTGCAGTTCGTACTTGCCTGGAGAATGGCCACATTTTAGAACTCACTGACCCAGAAATGGGAGAAACAAAATCAATCAGTGAGTCAGTGGCAGCCAATCTGACAGATCCCAGTGCTCTGCTGGCATGGGTGATGTTCTCTGCTTGCAGGTTCAGCCTTAATGATAACACCAGTGAGGAGACAAAACTGGAATGAGTATGTGCTGTCTTTGCTGACTCTTTCTTCATGTTCTGCAATCACTGGAAACAGATCTGGGTAAACAGAATTCTCAGTGCTCCTTTAAGTGGTTGTGCAATCTTGAAAGCTTTGCTAAAGGAGGACAACAGCACTTGTGCTTAATACCTTAAAGGATCAGTGAAACTAATCACTGGTTAGTGATTAGTGGTAGCATCCTCAACATCTTAATCCCTTCCTTTTTCCTAATTTTACAGAGGAGGATATGTTTTGATTTTGCTTTTGCTGGCATTATTTTTTGCCATGCAAGTGATTCAGAGGAGTATATTGTACATGTATTTATATAGTATTTATCTAAGAATCATAGAAGGACTTGGCTTGGAAGGGACCTTTAAAATCATCTTGTTCCACCTCCCTGCCATGGGCAGGGTCACCGTCCACTGTCCCAGGTTGCTCCAAGCCCTGTCCAACTTGGCCTTGGACACTTCCAGGGACGATGCAGCTCCATCTTCTCTGGGAAACTAGTTCTAATGCCTCACCACCCTCACAGGAAAGAATTTTTTCCTAATACCTAATCTAACCCCATTTTCTCACAGTTTGAAGCCATTCCCCCTGTTCTATCACTCCAGGCCCTCGTAAATTGTCTCTCTCCATCTTTCTTCATGGCTCCTTCAGGCCCTGGAAGGCCACAATGAGGTCATCTCAAAGCCTTTTCCATTCTGAACAATGCCAGCTGTGCCAGCCTTTCCTCCCAGCAGAGCTGCTCCACCCCTCTGCTCATCCTGGTTCCTCCTCTGGACTCTCTCCAGCAGCTCCAGCTCCTCCCTGTGCCGTTCTCTGTTTATTCAGAGTTACAGAGTGGGAAGGCTCCCACACCATGTACTTGGGCAGCTTTTTGAGAAGGCTCCTGTTAGAATTAACTTGAGCAATGCAATTTTATGCATTGCTCATTTTCAACCTGTACATCAAAGCATGGCTGGTGCCAAGAAGTCATCATTTGTACCAGGGAAGTTGAGGAACTGCAAGTAGTAAATTATGTTGCCAAATGAACCTATTAAATGCCAGAAAGAGGAGAACATAGCTTTCTAAAATGTCAGATGGATGTTTGGAAAGAGATAAATGTCCTCCCTAGATTCCTGAGGAAAATGCAGTTGGTGTGCTGGGTGTGAGACTGGGATATATGGCATACAAACATCATGCACGTGTGTATGAACTTTTTTATCTCCATGTCATTTTCCTTTCTTTCTGTCTCTATCTCATTGCTGGCTGCCAGGACTGAATGAGAAGTTACCCTGCTCTGATACATCATATTTGTACTTCTCACATCTTTCTGGTTTCTTTCCTTGGTCTTATTTTCCTATGGTAAATTTTGAGAAGCTATGTGTTTTCACATAAGTTGAGTAGATGCTCACACAAGATAAAGAAATGACTGATTAACTTTGCAGTTTCAGTGTAAAACTATTTCCATCTCAATTGTTTTGAAACTGGAATAGCTCCTCTTTCTCCATTTCCCTAACTTGAAAATGTTGACTCTTTTGAAGAGATGAATACAGCTCTTTTGGATATTTCAACTTTGGGGGAAAATTTAACTGAATTTAGTGCCAGTGTAAATGTTTTCACATGAAAAAGGGTGCATGCATGTGCAGGGAAAATGCATTAAAGTGGCAGTAGGTAGCTGAATGCATCAAAAGGAATCAGATTTGACATACACTGAATGATGACAGCAGTATGTTAACTTTTTATATTGTGACTGGAAGGGGAAGAGATCTATCAGTATGCAAATTGACTTCATGCTCAACCAAGAACCTCCTAGTAAGCAAAATTAAAGTGTGTGTATGGGGCTTGTAGTCCAATTTAGGTTCAAAGTGGTACTTTGAAGTAACGTGTGTTGTATCAGCAGAAATTTTCATGGGTGAGCATTGAGCAAACATCTGCTGGTACAGAGTTGCAGGAAAGGTGAGATATGCTGGTCTGCTTATGAAGAAGCCAATTCAATACAAAAGAGTAACTTTTGACAAGATAACCAGAAACTGTTAAAAAATATAACAATATATCTAGAGAATAAGGTAACTAGGGGATGCTGGAAGGAGGAGCTGGCTTGGGATGAGCAGCACTTCAGCTCGCGTGACAAAAGTAGCTCTGCCTTCACGGAGTGCTGAATAAACTGGTTGTGGTCACTCAGCCACATGGGAAATTCTGTGTACAGGGTCTTCCTGAGCTGGGAATGTGGAGATGGAATCAGGGATGGGATGGAGCATATTGTACATCGAAGGAAGCTGCAGCAGAAATAAGCACAGGAGCTTCTGCACTGCACTGCCCACCTCTGCAATCACAAAGAAGAAACAGAAATCAAAATGCCCTTTAGGGCATTTCTGGACTTGCTGATGCTAAAAGACAGAGATGGTGTAGCCTTCCAGAGTCTGAATGTTTCTATTCTGAGGGTAGCAGGGGAGCATTTCCTTTCAGCTTAGCACTGAGGAAAGCTGGGAAATGTTACTGTGCTGGCAACTGAGTGGCCACAGGAAATATAGCCCAGAGCCAGACACCATAACTCTGTTTAACTCAGGGATGTTATTTTTGGACCTGTCATGGTATCTGTCTCTTCTTGTTCTTTACCATACCTAATGACAGGAAAATGGCTGCAGGGTGCCCTGCTTGCATGTTTTTCAGTGTCAGTGCAGTGCTCTCTGTGCTCTGGAAGCCTCTCTGTGCCCACGAGAGGATGTAACTCACCTGTGTTGATTTTGCAGCCATAGGTGAGGGGTGCAAAGTGTGGGTGACATCAGTGTGATATTGCTCCTTCAGCTGGCCTTCATTCTGGCTTCAGAATTCACTTTTGTAGAGAAAGGAGGACAGATGCATCCAGCTGTGATTTTTAGAAGCTGCCTCTCACATTGCTCAGGATTCTGGGGCTAAGGAGCTTTCTGCTGCCTCAGTTCTAGGACAGAGCAGAGTTGTTATACCATTTAATTCCTTTTTATGCAGTCAGGAATGCCTGTCTTCCCTGGCAATAACAATTTGTTTTTATGGCATCCGCTTTGGGAGACAGCCAGATTACTTTCCTATTGCCAACTTGGAATCCCTGCCTTAGTGTGCATCGCATTCAGGTATCAGGTTTGGTTTTTGACTTTTTTTTCTTTCTTTCTTAAAAAAAATTACAAAATCCCAACCCCCTCCCCCCCCCCCCCCAAAAAAAAAAAAAAACAACCAAAACCAAACAAAACAGCAAAGTGTCCTGAGATAATAATCAATTTCCAAACAACCAAGTTTTTAGCAGCTAGTAAGTGCTCCTCCTTCTAGTTATTCTGGTGTGGATCTGTGTTCACTAAAAAATGCCACCGCTCTGCTAAGAATGATAAGCCCCTTCCCTGCTATTTATTTATTTTTAGAAATGGATTTTTTCCTCCTGGGTACAGGATCTGAGGATCTGGACTTGTGCCTCCAATAATTGCACCAAGCAGCCACTCGGTGTGGGGATTTAGCAGTGGCAACACAGGTTAAATACAACCTGTGTTGGATGGTTTAATCATTTTTCATATTACCTGCTCCTGCATTTTAAATGGCACTGACAATGCAGAATATTACCTTCCACAGTCGATGGATAGAGCTGCTCAAATGATGCTTTGTGATCCAAGTAAAACTGACAAGAGCATTACAAAGTACAAGTAGAAAATAAACCTTCACTGACCACAAATTGGGTGTGAGTTGTATACAATTTGAGAAAAGGAGTCTTCTCTCTTGTTGCAAACGGTTTGCACATTCCAAAGCCTTTCTTTTGCCTAATGAAAAATGCCTCATGCCTCATCAAACATGCTTTACGTCTGAGATCAGTGCACATTTAACCAAGAGTTAATTAAGTTAACAGGGTTTAGAAATGAACATAATGCACAGTTTGGAATTTCCATTCTGGCATGATTTGCATTTGGCTGAAACACCGTGTAATTGGCAAAGCCCCACGAAGGTGTGTTGCTCTTTTCATGTTCTAAATGAATGTTAACTATGCTCGGGGCTGTGGATGACTTAATTGGTGAATTTTTTCTGGACATGCCTAGAATGTGGGTGTGTCCAAAGATAAAAAAAAAATCCAGCTGTGGAGGCAGTCAAAGGAAGAAGAAAAGAGGTTACTGGGTTAAGAGCAGTTTGGGGAAAGAAGGCAGGGAAGAGATGCTGCATCTGTGAGCACTGAGTTGCAGAGGAAACAGTGGGGAACCAAACCCACACAGACTAAGCATTCAAATTTTGGCAGGGGCCAAATGATACACTCTGATTTACTCATTAGGTGGAGGCTTTTACATACCTTTGAATCTTTAAATAGTCAAATAGTGCTGGGAAAAAAATGTTTGAAATTTCAGAAAATTCTCTTTTCAGTGTTTGCCATGCTCCACCATCTTTGAGCAAACAAACCAAAAGTAAAATAAAGAAACGGTGATGCCCTGCCAAGAGCTCTGCTGTGAGAAATAACAGGAACACAGCATGAGATAGCCACTGTGCTTCTGGGAGTCCTGAGGAAGGCTCAGAGGGGCCAGGCTGCCTAAGGGAGCACAGGAGATGTGAGTCTGGCCCCTGGGCAGGGAGCAGCACTGAGCAGTGGAGTAAATGTCACTCTCTGCCTGTAATGTACATCAGGGATGCCCAGCTCAACAGAGCATTGGTAAAAAAAATCCAGGCTGTCAGGACAGGTTCCAGTTTCCATGTCCTACCAATGTCTGCTTCCATAATTTCCTCCTGCAGCAATGCCCTTCTAGCAAGGTCCTGACCTGCTAGAAGGATCTGTTTTCTCTCACCCAATTCAGAAGTGTACCATTTTATTCAGGAAAATGAGAGATCCAGCTTTCTTCTGTGACTTTCTGCTCTAGAGCTGGTTTTGTTTACCTGTGCACACTTTGGCCAGCTCACCTTGCAGCCAGCCAAGGTGTTCTCCTGGCTTCTTCTCCCAGGGAGCAAGGGACTGGACAAAAGGAAATGGCATCAAGCTGCACCAGGTGAAGTTCAGGTTGGACATCAGGAGAAATTTCTTCATGGAGAGGGTTTATAAGCATTGGAAGGGGCTGCCCAGAGAGGTGTGGAGTCCCCATCCCTGGAGGTGTCCAGGGAAGGCCTGGACATGGCACTCAGTGCTCTGGGGACAAGGTGGGCATTGGGCACAGCTTAGAATCAATGATTTTGAAGGTCTTTTCCAACCTCAATGATTCTGGGATTCTGTGATCCAAACAGCAGCTGTGCCCATTCTAGATGGGCTGCAGGCATCCTGCAAGGGTGTCACTGTCTATGAAGGAGACTTTCCATCCCTGGAGAGGAAAACCCAGCGTGGGGGATGTCCCATGCTGTTATCAGGCTGAATGAGCTGTTTTGTAAATCTCAGTGCTGGCACAGGCAGGAGTGAGCACATCATGCCATTGGGCTATGTGTGTGGTTATATTTAGTTTTTCGGGTGTCTGAGAGCAATTTAAAGGATTTTGCGTAGCATATAGGCTTGAAAATTTTGGGCAAAAAAAAAACCAACAAAAAACAACCTGTAGAACAAATCTACACTCGTAGCTCGTACATCCATAGTTTAAGGTTCAGAAACACTATTTTGGTGCTGTGTAATTTGTTGTTTATCACTTCACATTTCTCACTGGCCTTTTTATTTCTGATTTCTTTGTGTTTACGGTCTCCCAGCCTTATTAACTGCGCAGTGCCATGCAGCTTGGCTGCTGGTGACAGGCTGTCAGAGCGCGGCAGCTCTCCCCGCCGCAGAGCCCCGTCAGTGACAAACACTGACTCATCGCCCCTTTCCCACCACTGGGGAAAACCACAAACCCGACCTCTGAGAGTGCCCCAAACTCCTTCAGCTCCTGCCCTCCCCTGGCTCTGTCTCTGGCACTCACCCTGCTCCCACAGCTGCTGTTCCCAGTGGGACTGAGCTGTGTTCCCTGGGCTGGCGGCGGGAGATGCCGAGGCCTTGTTGCGGCCCACACAACAGAGCAGCCATTCATGGATGTTATTTTTTTCTTTCTTTTCCTTTTTCTCCACTTGGACTTAATCTCTCTCTCCACATAGTTGTTGATGCCTTTTTGGGCTACCTAAAAACAGAGGCAGACAAAATTAGGAGAATAAAAAGTGGTTGTATTTATTGAAGGGCCTTCAGGTACATTTAGGGCAGATGAAGCCTTCCCCCAGGGGCTGCACCCAAACTGGACATGGGTTTTCCCACTTTTAGAAGTTTGGTTCATTTGCACATTGGGGGTTAATCTTCCAATTACAGCTTCAGGTAATGAAGTCATTTACCCCAAGTTTTCTGCCCCCACCTCACTTTTGTTTCCATCTCTCAGGGCCTGAGGCAGTGAGGTGTCCATGATCCTCAGGCCTGGAGAGGAATTGTGTCTGACCAAAATGGGAAAGCAGCAGCTCACACTGGATATGGAGTTTAGAGCTATACACTAAAGAATTGTAGGATTACAAATAAATGAAAAATAGGAAAGCTAAAATCCTGAAGCATCCCTGTGTTCTCTAGGAATACTGTGGCTCCCAGTGCCAGCTGGGCACTTGGAGGATGCTGGAGGAGCTGTGAATTTTGCACATCTCTGGGAAGGGTTACAGACAGGGACATTACTGGTGCTGGTGCAGATCAGAGCAGCTGGAAAAAATCTTAAAGCTTCATTGCATTCAATGCCTTAAAAAAATAAATAAATCAATTGTGTGGTTATTTCTTTGCTGAAGGGTTTGGATGGTGGTCACAGAGCAGTGGAAAACACTACATCAAGTTGATGGGAAGAACCTAGAAGAGGTGAGCGGTGTCACTTGCCAGGGGAACTAATTTTATTTTCCAGAGAGGGAGGAAAAAGGAAGGTCATGCAGTACGAAGCTGGGCAGAGGCTGAAATTGCATTTTGCCACTTAATTAACAAGCAGCCAATCTATAGCCTGTAGCTGTCCTGCAGCCCCATAATTGGGAGCTAAACCCATTTTCTCCAACCTTCAGAGCTCCCCACACATGACATGAGGTATCAGAGTGTGTGACAGATCACCAGTGTAGGACACCTGTTCTGTCACGTGTGCCACCCCTAGATGATCAGTTTAATTCCCTAATTAATTATTGATAGGTTCTGAGGCCTCCATTGCTTTTATTTTTAAAATTTAATTTTAATTAATGATTGGAGGAATGCAATGGTTTATTTGGGAAAAAAAATAAAAAGAGGGATAAAAGAGCTTTCCTTAATTAAGCCTGTTATTTGGATTTTTTTTCTGGGAAATATTTGAATGAATATTTTAGAGGACTTCATTAAAAAAAAAAAAAAAGAAAAAAGCCCACAAAACATCAGTCTCATAAAATGATGAAAATGGAAAAAAATGCTGATGAAAAACACTAAGAAAGAGAGGGCAGATGAATCTGGGGGGAGAGCATTTCAACAAATGGATTCCTGCTCTCCTTCCTAACCTGCATCTGCAGGCAACACTGACTGGAGAAATGAGATGACAGCTTCTCCCTCCCCCCTCTGACTGTGCCCCTGAGGACTGGAAGATGTTTAATTTGATATGCTTTTGAGTCCTCCCCCCACCATCTCCAATCTCCAGGGATATTTTATCACTCAACACTGTTAAAATTTAGATGTTGTTATCCCACTACCTCAGCTGAGTTTGTGCTTCAGTTTTTTTTTCCTTCATCAAAAAGTAAAGCAAGTGGAGTATCCAAAATATGCACAAACCTAAGTTTTTCAGGGCAAGCTAGAAGCAAATCTAGGTTTCACTAAGCAAAGGCTTCTGCAGGCTCCAGGTTCTGCTTTTCCATGGATCAGTGGGTTAACTAAAGCCTATGAAAAGGCTCTCGGTGGTGTGATGGTTGTGACAGGTGTTAGATTGGAAGGAAAAATAGACAAAAAGAACTATCATTCAAAATGACACCAGGTTGGTGCTTACAAAAGGGAGAAAAAATCCTGAGCTTAGGCAGAAAATGTTACTCCTGGTTTACTACTGCTTCAGGTTTCCCATTATCAGTGGGTAGTAACAAATCAGATGTTTCAGCCTTTTCTTCTCAAGTTTGTTTATTCATATAATTAAAAAAAAATCAAATTTCCTCTCCTAAAAGAGAAAAAAAGAGCTAAAATCAAAGCTAACAGCCTCTTTGAATGATCACTCCTGATGTTTATAATTTTTCAGGACCATGGAAAAGACCAGGAGATTCAGGGTATGGATACCCTTAATGTTCTTTGATGAGCCAATATTTGGGTAGCCATTTCACTACAGGAGGAGCTGATGGTAGACAGGTGAATGATGTATAGTAAAAATCAGCTTTGTGAAGCTGCCACAAGCAGCCCTTGTTGTGAAAAGCTGGCAGAAATTGCCCTTGCAGCAATTAAGACCTACTTGGATGTCAGTGGAATCTAAGCCCCATTAGCCATTGTTTTTAATGCTGCTGCACCCTGATAGGAAAGGAAGAAACAGCTCCCTGGACTCAAGGCCTGCATAAAGGTGTCTTTATTGTGTGGTGTGCAGCTATGGAATATTGCCAGCAGTTTGGGTGTGTTGTTTTGTTTTGTTTTGTTTTGTTTTGTTTTTACCTTAAATAACAGGGAGGGTGGAGGGAAATTGTACAGGAGAGGGAGTAGCAGCATCTTGTCCCATGAGGTACCTGTGTGTTCAGTTCCACTCTTGGTGTCGTGATTTCATCATTTCAAGTGTCAACACTCTGAGGATTTTTGTTTTGTTGGTGATGCATTGCTGACTCCTATAAAACCATGAGAGAATTCTGGAGAGAGGGAGCTTAGGGCTGTCCCTAAAGGAGGAGCCCTGGATCAGCTTTTTACAGGTGCTCTTTTGTGGGGACAGGTTATCCACAATGCTGTGGCAAAGCTCATGTATCATTACCATCCTTCCTGCTTGGATTTAGCACCTCCAAGAAGCCCATAAACAGTCATATAGCTCAACTCCTCTTCATGAAATATAAACTGAGAATCAGGTTAGCATTTCACAATTTCATCTTTGCTGCTTTCTGAATTATCTACAACAATGCAGCCTCATTTCCCAATTCTGCTGCAGTCTCTGAAATGCCACTGCCTGAGTTTATATTCATGTTTCATTTTCAGGGCTGTGCTCACGGGCTAGAAAATAATTAAATAATGAAGCTTTAGATTTAGATGCAGCATTGCTGTAGGGGAAAGATTAGCAGCAAATTCTGCAAGTGTGGGGTCAGAACAGACCTAGGTTTGGAGCCTATGCCTAATTTTGGGGAAGCATAAAGGTATAGGAAGATGTTTATCATCCAGTGACTAAAAGAAACTCCTTAATTTGTCTCCCAAACTTCTGTTAGAGGTTGAATCTAGGTGGGTGCACAGGCTTCTTTCTTATTTAGAGCTCTAATGTTAATCTTTACTTGAATCCAAAGGTTCTTTTGGAAACACATGGAGTGCAAGCTGCAAGCAGCCACAGCGCTGAGGGGATTGCAGAGAGGAAAATCTGTATTTGAATTCCTCTGGCTGAGACACTGCTCAGTGTGAGCTGGTTTAGGTTTTTTTCCCTTTTCCCTGGAACATTGCAATAAGGAGCCTCCCTCCTTTTTGATAAGATTGAGTTGCAAATGGATTAGTTTGAAGAACTCAGAATAAATGAGATCTGCAAAGGTTCCTCCTTCTTCTTAGGGTTAATCTCCCCCCCTTCCACTTTCATTTTCATGCTGCAATATCAACAAAGACTTGACTACATCAAAATCAAAGCAGCTGGGGAGGGGCAATAGAGGAAAGCAAAGAGAAGGTCAGTCATTGTGTTTATTCCTGCACATATTTGCTTATTTTTTCTCCCCTTATTCTTCCTTTATATGATTTTTAGCAGTTTCCATCAGGTGGGTACATTATCTGATGCAGTGTCATTACATTGTAGAGATTGCAGCACTTCTGCAGTTTCCTGGATGTCATTCTGCCAGATATGTGAGCCTACAGCAGTTTGCATTTGTTACCCTTTCTGGTATGCTCAAAATATCTCCCAGTATTCATGTACAGATATGAAAGATTGCTTCCCATAGAGATGAATTGAACCAGCTTGTCATACCTATAAAAATCAATGTATTTTTGGAAAGGGTAGACATATGAGGAATAAACCAGAATCCAGATATTCTCAGCATTTTATAGTGCTGTCAAAACTCTGAATTATTGCGACAGAAGTCATGGATCTTAAAATGAACATTTTCAGTACGGTCTCCATTTTGGTGGAGGGAATCTCCAATTAGGAAAGCTGGGATTTGTGATTCCACTGGTAATGTCTACATTTCACATACAACTTGTGCTATGTGTCTTGCTCCATGACATCTGCCTGTGATTAATCACTGCTTTTCTCATGGCTCAGAAAGAAATACAAATGTCTGGGAAATAAAAGATTTTTTTCTCTACCCTTCTCCTTTCTCTCTAGGTCTTCACAGAATACATATGTCTGAATTTTTTTTTTCCTGAACTGTGTTTTGTATTCCTTATGCTGTTTTATACAGTGGTAGTGAATGCACAAATGCTGCAAAGCACCAGGGGAAAATCCTCACCTGCAGCATGCTCAGCTCCTGCACACTGCCTGGCATAAAACTATAGGCAAGCTGAGGCAGAGGAAATAAAGAAAATCCTGTATTTCACAGGAGAAGGCAGTTTGCTGCAACAGATCTATCTCATTAGTGCTGTGATGACATTAGATGCCAGGATATTCCATTTTAACTAGATCATAAATTTGACTTTGCCTAAAGGATCCATCATCAGCAAAGTCTGTGTTCCAGTAGCTTCTTTATGGTTTGGAAACTCAGCTTGGGCCTCCCTCCTCCCAAGACAGGTTTTATCCAGAAATGGGAACTTGGTGCTCTTGCAAATTAGGACTGGAGTGCAAAGCTGGATTCTTGTTGCCTCCCTCCTGTTGACAAATGTTCTTTCTTTTAATCTAGCTAGCTGACAAGGAAATGAATTAAACATTAGCTGAATTGGTGAACTAAGTGTTGAAATCCTTTCCTTGTGAAAGGGAAAAGCATTTCACCTGGCAGGTGTTTAACAGCCATTTAGTAGGTCAAGATTGAAGGAAAATGGGATAATTTTGTTTTATTAAAACTGGAAGAAACCAGCAACATTTTTCTTGAACATATTTTCTGTAGCAATTGCTTTCCTAATAAAAATATCATTCTCCAACTGCAGCAATCACAAATGTCATTTTACACTCTTTGGGGGGAAAAGCAGACAGACAGAGACAGAAGAATAAGTAGTGGAAGTAATTAATCAATTTAAGGAGAAGTGATATGGCAAACTGCTGCATTCTGGTAGCTACAAAGCTATTAATAAAATTCTCGAGTATTTATCAGAATTTTATGTTATTAAGCAAGTCCCATGGTAACACTACTGCTTTAACTGCACACCTGCTTGCATAGCTCCCTCCCAGGGTGAAAGTGAGGTTTATGGTGGGGATTTGCCTCTTGAGTGGCATCTCAACACTTCTAAAAATCAAACATATGAGTAATTTCAGCTGATTGATGTTATAAGGTGCCCACTTCACAAGCTAGGATAAGTAAAGCTAGGATAAATAAAGCATTACCCTCACCAAGCCAAACTGATCTTCATTAAAAATTTCCTGTACATACAGGATATTTTTTACTGCTGTAAAAATTCTGTCATTAATTTTCTTTTTTTTTTTTTCATATCTTTGTGCAAAAGTGTGCTGAAAGGCAAAATTGAAACGGTGAGGTTAGGAAGAGTAAGCTGAAGATGCCAAGGTCTCAGTTAATACAAAATTCTTTACTTTTCCTATAAGCACAGCTGGATAATTTTAGGATCATAGATACAGCATTAAAAAAAATACAACTGCAGTGGCCACTTTCACAGTAATGAGTTCAGAGCTCCTTTTTTAATCCGTGGGATGCTTTACTGGGGAGTTCCTTGCTGTACTTGCCTGCTCACAGTTCAGTGGGGCTCTTTTGGGTTTGTTTTGTTCTCTCCTCACTTTGGCAGGTTTGATTTTTCCAGCTTGTGCCAGCCCTTCTGATCCAGGAAATCCCAAGAGATGGAAGTTGCACTTTGGAACAGGGGATAATTTTCACTCCATAACAATCCTGGATAATATAAAGGGAATTTTTTGAAGCAGATCCCATCAGAGTATGAGGCTGTGTGAGTTAAAGCTGTGGCACCCCCTTCCAGACAATATCCCTCTGCCAGGGACTAGGACAGGATTTGTCCCTGCAAGGAAGTGAAGCAGTGCCTTATTTCTCCATGTGTGAAAAGTAGCCTCCAATTAAGATATCAGACAATATTTCAGAGCAAACACTGATGTCTATACATTAGGGAGAGAGCTCTTGGCAGCTGAATAACAATACCTCCTCAGTCCACTGCCTTTTGAAAGGGAAGCACAACTTCCCTTCTTGTCCTTATCTGAACTGTGCTTATGAGACAAGAAACATCCTTTCTGCTTTTATTTTCTCATGTACTCAGCATAATCTGATAAAAGTGAAAGAATCAAAATCCATCACCTGATGTGGAGAAGTATCATTTACTGCTTTATTGAGCTCTCACTTTGCAACTGTCTAGACAGGCTTTTCTTTAGGAGGGTTTGACCTGAGGCTGGTTGGTTTTTTCCTTCCAGATGAGAAATGTCTCATGGTGTTTGGAGCTCAGATTCTTCTCTTCTCTTCTCTTCTCTTCTCTTCTCTTCTCTTCTCTTCTCTTCTCTTCTCTTCTCTTCTCTTCTCTTCTCTTCTCTTCTCTTCTCTTCTCTTCTCTTCTCTTCTCTTCTCTTCTCTTCTCTTTCTCTTTCTCTTTCTCTTTCTCTTTCTCTTTCTCTTTCTCTTTCTCTTTCTCTTTCTCTTTCTCTTTCTCTTTCTCTTTCTCTTTCTCTTTCTCTTTCTCTTCCTTTATGAACAGAATCATGGAATGGTTTGGGTTGGAAAGGACCTAAAAAATCATTTGATTCCAACTCCCCTGCCATGGCGGGGACACCCTCAAATATCCCAGGGTGCTTCAAGCCCCAGTGTCCAGCCTGGCCTCGGACACTCCCAGGGATTCAGGGGCAGCCACAGCTTCTCTGGGAAACCTGTGTCAGAGCATCATCACCCTCATGGTGAAGAATTTCTTCCATATATCTACCCTAAATTTCCCACAGCACATGGGCTATTAACTACTACTACTACTACTACTAATAATAATAATAATAATAGTAATAAAGTATATTTCCTTTCAAGAACCTTCTTGGAGAGGAATTATTTTTAAAACATGTTTGGCTCTGGGCCCATTCATCCTGTCTCCCAAACTCTCTGGTGGGCTTAGGACCATGAGGACCAGGCAAGAATTTTGGCTGTGACTCTTACCTAAGGGCCTGACATTCCAGGTTCTTTCTGCATGTGAAAGATTGATGCAGGGTCATCCACCCAATTCCATGGGGAGAAGCTTTGCTGGACATATGACAGTACATGAGTCACACACAACCATGCTCTTTACACAGTTATTTCCCTCACCATTTTCCCTTCTGTTGGTAGATTTATTGCAATTATCCAGACTGAACTGAATCCTGTGCTCTTCATCCTGGGTAGGATCCACATTATGGAGGCCAACTATGGACACTCCATTCAATCCAAACCTGCCCATGGGCTGTGCAATCCCACAATTAGCTGGGAAAGGATCTTGAGAGCTCACCTGTGCCATCCCCTGCCTGAGGACAGGATCCCCTGACATCTGTGCTATTTTTCAGGGATGCTGAGTTTTCCTGTGCTTCTTGCTCCTGACTGAACTGTTCTCCTGACTGAAACTAAATCCACCCATTCAAACCTATGGTGGATGGAGGAAATATTTTCTCTCTTTCACTCTCCTCTTTGGAAATTGCTGTATTGTCTTCCAAAATATTTTCATGTTTAGACTAAACAACATCCACTCCTCCAGCCTTTCTTTCCATGCCCTGTTTTCTAGACCTTCTCAAGTTGCAATTTCTGGCATTTAATACTTTAATTACTTTTAGATCCAGGTCAATACTCTCAGCATTTACCTACTAAATTTTCATGATACAAGGACAAATTGAGATATCTCTTCAGGACATATCTAAAAGTAAAATACCCATATGCTTATTGATGTCTGGAGCTGTCTCTGGTATGGTTTTCAAACCCTGGCATGAAAGATTCAGACTGTTGTGTACCCTAGCACAGAACTGCTGCTGATACAAAACAATTTTCTTCCCAGGGTGGTGGTAACCAAGCAAAACTTCTCATAGTCAGTGGCATTTTTGTCTCTTGGCATGAATGGTGGACCTTGTCTTCAGTACAGGATGATGACCTTTGTGTGAAATAATTTGGCACCTTGAAAAGTCTGTTAAAAATGTCACCTGCCTTTCTTCTGCCATTCCCACTGCTCCAGCACTTCATACAAAGGATTTTTTATTCTGCTTCTTTGAAATCTCAGACATTTTGATATGAGAAGTTTCAAGATAAGGGGCAGGGCATATTTTGTACTAAAGTGTCACAACAGATCAAAATGCTGAGGATGCTCATTACATCAGATAGCCCTGGCTGGGCTCACTCTCTGTCTTCACCAGCCTTTCCTGGTGATTGATTGGATCCATGTTTGGGTTTAAGAGGTTAATTTATAACTGTGAATAGCTGGAGCTGCTGGTTGAGCAGAGGAAGCTGAGAAAGGAAACAATAAAAATAAACAATGAAAAAGCATTTACTGAGGCCTTCTGGGTGATTAGGTGGGCCGTAGACATGAATTAGATTTTAAACTCTTATTTTTAGAGCCCTGGACATTTGAGTCATGGAGATAAAACACTGTATCTTCAGCAAGACAGATGCTTGCTGTCGAGAGAGGGATCATGGCAGTTCAGCAGGGAGTGCTTTACCAGCCTCTTAGGAGCAGTCAGAACTCACTTGGTTGGCCAGCAAGCTACCTGATAACCACAAGTACAGGGCTCAGAAAAAAAAAAGATTTTTAGAGGGACTGAGTTTTTAGCTGGCACGCACTTTGATATAATGGGATTGTGCATAGATTACAGAATATTTTCTCTGAAAATCATAAAGATGCTTTAGTGTGGCTGCTGCATTCACTGAAGAATTCCTTTCACCATATATTTCTTAGGCTAATATTTTATTTGATCATCTGCAAAACTTAATGCAGCCCTGGAAAACAAACAGCAGATGACATTTTGGTTGTTCTCAGATACAGTGCCTTGCATCTCAAAAAGATGGTAATATTGGAACAAGAAGTGTTTGTTTTTGCTGTGGTTCTGCTGTTGATAAATGTTCTGTCTTTTCATCTTGCTTCAGGAAGAAAGCATGAATTAAACATTAATTGAACTGTATTGACTGCCAACATGCAGAAATCTTATTGTAGACGTTGGAGAGTGCAGAAGGCTGCAGGGCAGATTGCTGTTCCTTCATTGATTATTTCAGTGGTAAAAAAGACTTGTTGACAGAGTGCTGTTCTTATGTGAATGATATTTACTTCCCAGAGTATTCCTGCAGAGGTGAGAAACACAGCAAAGACAGCGTGCAATAGATGTTCTGTGTGACACTACAGGGCAGGGAACAGAGATCTCACCTTCCATTTTTATTTCCCTCTAATAACATTAATACTTTTGGCATTCCTAAGAAAAAGATATTATAGAAAATCACATCCTACGAGTGACTGCCAATTTTCTTTGCTGTTTGCCTTCATTTTTTTGGCTTATTTTTTTGTTGCTGCTGCAAATCTCTGTGCTTTTTCTGGCTCCTGGCTCCCACCCTTGTACAGTAATAGGCTTTCCAGTACCCATAGTAACACAGATTGAAGGTGACGGGCAAAGAATCCCAAAGCTGAGATTCCTGCCCTGGATGACGGCACGAGAATTTAAACGAAACACGGTGCAGGCTCTGCAGGAAGAGACCCCTTAAGCACTGGCTCAGGGGGGTGAATGGAGGATTTCAAGACATGCTGAGACTTGGAGATTTCCATAATGTACCTGTGGAAGGGAATCTGGCTAAAGGGATGCTTTTGCTTTTGGGGCTGGACAGGCAGGTTTTGCAAAAATCAACCTAAAAATAAATACATCTCTGGCAAACTGCCGGTGTTCAGAGCAGGTGGGTTATACTGCATATGAAAAATAATGAATCCCCCACAAAAATTGCACTAAAAGGCTTTTTTGGATGAAATTTTTTCTTCTTTTCCCATGATGGTTGCTGCCATTAACCCTGTAGAATGCAATAGCATTTTTATATCATAAATCACACACAATTTTCATTGTTTCTCTCTGCAACACAGGCCATTAAATAATCGTTTTTGCCCTGTTATTTTTTTTTCCTCTTTTAACATAAATATGTAAGAATTACTACTAGAAATTCTGAAGGAGTTTTGATTTTAGTGATACTGAACATTTAACACCTGTGCTGACAAATCCTTTGGAGCCACAGTAGGTACAAATTCTGTTTTAATCTTCCATTCCAGTTGTGTTCATTATCACCTTGCTTAAGTTTTAACAGTTGCTAACAAGTGTATAATGCACCTTGTACATGCTTTTCATATTACTGAAGCTGGATTTTCTTGCTTCTCTCCTCCCTCCCACGCATTTTCTGATTGCATTCACTTCTTGCTGAGTTGCACTGGCTGCATACACTTGCTGTTATTCTCAGGGCAAGGGTGATGCATGAATCACTGGAGGTAAATCTCCCTGGATCTCATGAAATCAACCTTAAATATAAGCAAACACCAGTAGGGATTTTAAAGAAAGATTAATTTATCCCTTCATTCAGAGAAGTCCATCCTCCAGGATTTCTAGTCAGGCTGATTGTTGTGAATTACTGATGGAGAAATTCAATAGTTTGCTTCAGGAATATATGGTTTTGATAAGCAGGGGCTATGAAAAAGGGCATTTTAGACACATTTTTTCAGCATCTCTTATGCCTCTTCCTGGATGCTTCAGGCATCAGTTCTCAGAAGAATTAAAATGGATTCTTGATTTTGTATCATTTTGGGCAAATAGAATGGATGCTCTTGCATAAAATGCCAGAGCCAGATAAATTTGTTTAGAGAATATACAAGATATTTGGAGTCTGGATGGTCTCCTGCCTTGTATCTTTCTCTGCTGAAGGAGAAGGCACAGATTACCTGGTGAAGACAAGAGATTAACACATCAGTACACATCCAACTCTGCCTAAAGCACTGCAACCTCCTTCCTCAAAGCATAAATCCTTTATTAATGTTAGCTGATTTGGCTTGGATTAAAATCAAATCACAGAATCCCAGGATCCCTGAGACTGGAAAAGCCCTCTCAGCCTATGGAGTCCCAGGTGTGCCCCATCCCCCATCCTTGTCCCCAGCCCAAAGCTCTGAATGCCATGTCCACACCTTTCTTGGACACTTCCAGGTTTGGGGACTCCAAACCTTGTGGATGTCTGAAGGTTTCTCAGTCTGGAAAAGGTCTGAGCACTCTGAGCAGTGAGGCACTGCCACATCTTCTCTCTGCCACAATTTTCCATATGGAATTTGTTGTTTAAAAGAGGGGAGGGAGTTCGATGTGAGCTGAAGAAAACCGTGGCACCCTTTGCTTCCAACAAGGAACCTTATTTCAGCCTTTGTGCTGACATCCTTGGTGTTATTCAAATTAGTATTTGTCTGATGGCTCTGAGCACTTTGCTTACTCTGGCTTGTAAAATGCCTGAGTTCATTCAATCAAACATTAATTCAGTCCTCAAAAGATCCTTGTGCTCCAGATTGATTGTATAGTTTGCATTAAACCAGCACACTGGTGTAATCCCAACTGCTACAAGCAGCTGCTTTTAATTGTCTCCAATGGTGACCTGTCAAAAATTGATCCTCATCTTGTTCTGAAACCACAGTCACTACTTTCTAATGTAATTACCCAGGTGAGCCTCAGAAAGGAAGATAAATGCATGATTATAAATTCTAGCATACAGAATCGAGTAATTATCAGTATGAAGCAAACAAACCTGAACTGTCATTTTCTTCCTTTTGTTTTTAGTGGAATAGTGAACTGAACCTAAAGATCCCCAGCAAGGACCACTTTTCTTGTTTGAATGAGACACAACACCCTGAATGTCTTTGAAATCATCAGTGTATGCAGTTGCTTAAATGAAAGGTGGAGGCCTTTTGAAAGTCGATTTTGCAAAGTAGTTATTACATAGAGATATTTTGTGTCTGTTAACTGCAAATACTCCACATGAGGTTTAGAAAGGATGATTCAAATGCCATGTCACTGCTCTGGTTGCACTTTATGCAGGATGTGACTCCATTTTTCCAAAAACAACAAATCCATGATGCAAAAGGGTCTGGGAATGGCTAGTAATTTTGGCCAGCTACTGTATTAGCTGGGAGTGGCTCAACGAAGGCAGGAAGGGTGAATCTGACTCCATGTTCTCAGAAGGCTAATTTATTACTTTATAAAGTAATAAATTACTTTATAAAGTAATAATAATGCTATATTATATTAAAGAATACTATATTATACTAAATAATACAGATAGGATACTTACTGAATGCTAAAAAGATAATGAAAACTCGGGACTCTCTCCAGCTTGGCATTGATTGGCCAAAGAGTGAAAACAACTCCCAGCAGAATGCAATGGAACAATCACCTGTGGGTGGACAATCTCCAAACACATTCCACATGAGCAGAACACAGAAGAAGCAAATGAGAGAAGAATTGTTTTCCTTTTCTCTGAGGCTTCTCAGCTTCCCAGGAGAAAAATCCTGGGCAAAGGGATTTTTTCAGAGAATGTGAATGCCACAGCCAGCAGTAACTTTTACCTGAAGGACTGGTTTGGGCTGTGGTATTGGGTATATTTCCTTCAATTGCTCTGAAATCTGTGGGATGTGCTGTACTAATTAGAGAAATGAAATATTTGCTTTTGGGGGGGAACTCTGCTCCCATTAACTAAGAAATTTTCCTGTGGTATTTGTAAGAAAAGGTGATAAAGAAATTATACATATGTCACAGGCCAGAAAGATTCTTCTCCAAATACAATTCCATTTCAGTCCCTTCTAAATACAAAGACATGAATGATTTAAAGGCAAATGGTATTTGCTGCCATTTACTGAGCATTGTTATCAAAAATGTCCCTATATTTGCAAATCATGGGTGGTTTGGGTTGGAAGGGACCTTAAGGATGATCCAGTGCCACTCCCTGCCATGGGCAGGGACACCTTCCACCATCCCAGGGTGCTCCAAGCCCCAATGTCCAACCTGGCCTTGGGCACTTCCAGGGATGGGAATAGCCTTCTAAATATTTAATTTTCTGCAAAGACATTTCAGCTGAATTCTCCAATCTTAAAAGCTCAGAAACTGCAGAAGTTTCTGTTGAGGAGGCACTGGATCACTGAGCACTGAAGTTTGCAGGGGTTTTCCTTGTGCAAGGATGAATTCACCTCTAGGTAGGAATGATATATTTGTATTTATTTACTGATTAATTTAATAAGGCTCAAATACCAGTTTGTCACCAAAATGCAATGTATCATTAACTATGAAAAATGGGAAGTCTATGTGCTTTTGAAACTCTCTCTGGGAAGAAATTAAATTAGTGCTCATACATTATGCTTTTTGTATAATCTGCTTTCTGTATGTATCTAATTATCACTAACGTGGGGGGGTTTTGTATTAGAAAAGTATAATCAGACACCTTATTGCAAACCCCATGTGGATGGATTTTATAGGCCAGTAGAAAATATTTAACTTCAGTGTAGCTGAAATTTTCCTGGTATCACTAATCTTTTAACCTCTTTAGCAGTTAGAACATTCCAGAAAGCCACACTACCTCTGCAAGGAAAATGTCCCTGTGTGTGAAATAAATCTTTTTGTGATCAGTGCTTTTTGTCTGTTTTTCCCCATTTTTCACTGGTAGCCTTGAAAAAAAAATAACTAATTTTTCATTTATTATATCCTGATTTAGATATTCCTTTATATTTGCATTTTGCTGCATATTCATTGCAGTAACTCAGTTTCACTCCGATGTTTCTGCAGTTTATTGTCCCACCTTTTATTTATTTGAAAATAAACTGTGATTTAAACTTACAGCACCCTTAATTGGCTAAACACAATCAATTGTTTTGTCCTGAAACATTATTCTTTGCTCTGTAGATCAGGTTCATTACAGGCATGCCACTTTTGCATGTGACAGTTGAAGACTCCTGATATTTTTATTTTTTTCCTCCACATGCTAATGCTATTAAACCTGGGTTGGGTTGTTTTCTTGTGTTGGGTTTTTCCCTCTCTCTTTTTTTTTCTTTATTTTCTCTTTTTTTTTCTTTTTCTTTTTTTTTTTTTTTTTTCATTTTCCCAGACAGCTTCAATTTGCAGAGGCTGAGCAGGTCAATCCATTGTCCTTGCTGGCGGCCCCAGATGCTGCTGGGCTGCTGCACAATAGGCAGCCTTTGGGGGTCAGAGCCTGCATGAGGCTGATAACAGAGCTGTTCCAGGCTGGAAAACACCATGATTATCCAGCTTCACTCTGCCTCAGCGTGGGGTTGGAGCCCAGTGGCAAATCCTAAAGATGCCACATTCTGGGATCTCTTCTGCCTCATCTCTTTCTTTTAAGGATGGAGGCGGCAAACTGAGAAATCAGAGCACTGCTGATTGGATTTTAATATTTTTAAAAATCATTCTTATTGAAAACTATGATAAATAAGATTGAAAGCTGTAATAAATAACAGTGTGTGTTTGTGTGTGTGTGTGAAGGGCAGATTTCATATTTGCTGCCTCATTTGCAGGTGCAGCATCTGCACATTTCTGCTGTCTTTGACATGTAGGAGCTTCCTGATTTCCATCCACACCAACCCAACTCCCTCTCCCTGACCCTGGGATGGACCAAGCCCTTGGCAGGGCCTGACTGGGCAGTGGGAAAGGTGGGAAGATCCCTGGGGGTTGGGTCAAAGAGTTGGACACAGGGTCACAGCATGACCTGGCATTGCAGGTCCTACAGCAGGTCCCTCTTGGGCAGGAGGGTGAGCAAAACCAAGAAATGAGCTTGGGTGTGAAGGAACAGCTTTTCCTCATGAGAACAGCTGGATGCTGGTGGGGACTATCCAGAGAGTTTGTCCTGTCTCCATCCTTGGTGGTTTTCTCCTTGGCCTGTCTCCATCCTTGGTGGATTTCAAGTCCCAACTGGATCAATGTGTCTCAGAGCCGGCCTTGTTTTGAGCATGAGGTTGGACTGGAGACCCCTGTTCCTCATCTCTTTTCCCTTTTAATATTTTGGGAATTGTGTTTGAAAATACGATTTTTGAAATCTATCTGAAATATTTAAACACTATGAGAATGGTATTTAAATATAAATTAAATACCAGTATTAAATGCTACAAAATACTACTGCTAAATAACTAAAAAAAAAATAAAAAAAGAAAATCTGGTGAAATTCTAAGTCAAAATGTGTGGAAAAATTATTATTTCTGCAGATTTAAAAGAGAGTTCAAGTGCTCAGATTATGTACAAAGAAGTTGTGGATGGCCCTGAATCCCTGACAGTGACCAAGGCCAGGTTGGACATTGGGGCTTGGAGCAACCTGGGCCAGTGGAAGGTGTCCCTGCCCATGGTAGGGGTTGGAATGAGATGATCTTTAAGGTTCTTTCCAGTCCAAATCACTCTGTGATTATATGAATGAGTTTAGGGAGCATTTCTGATGAAGTGTAAAGAAAGCAAATATTAGAGTAACTTAAAGTATTGCAGTTTGGTCATTTGTGTTACTACAAAGGCAAAAATATATTTAAAACCCCAAAAAACATTAAAAATTTAACTTTATGAAGTTCTGTTGTGAAAACAAAAGATAAAGCAGACAAGAAATAAAGATGTGTGATGAAAACAAAACAGAAAGGGGGTTTTCTTATATGGTGAAAAAAGAAGTATAGAGGAACAGTTTTTTACTGGTGGGGAAAAAAAGATCAAAAGAAAAAAGATCAAAGAAAGATCACCATATTCTAGAAACCTACAAATACAGAAGTATATCCTGCAGAATAAGAATCAATCACTTCATATGAGCAAGTATGCCAGAGGAAAAATAAAGATTAAACTGAAAATAGTTTCATTAATAAATGAAAAAGGTAAAATACTGTTGGTTTTAGATGTTTTAGCTAATTAAGCACTTCAAGAAGTATCTTCATGTGGAATGATAATGAATACATAGAAGAATGAATTCTGTGTTTTAGTCAAAGCTGATGCAAAACTGAAAAAGTATCTCTATTTTCTGGTATTGTCACCTTTTGATTCTCTTCTCCACTTGCCAGACAAGGTGAGATAATCCAATTTCTCTGCAGGAAGGCATTCCCAAATTCTTTGTTATTTTGACAAAACCTATGGCATTCCTACTTCACCACCAAGCCAGAGAATGAAAACTGGCCACACTGTCAAATAAACAGGGGGGCAAATTCATGTTTGCTGGGTTATTACTGCTGGGTGCACTGCAATTTTAAGATGCAGGTACCTTTTCCTTGTGTTATATGCTCAATAAAGCTCCACCAACATCAATTAGAGTAAAAAAAAAGAGGCAGGATTTCTGCAGATTCCTCAGATTGAGGAGAGGTAGACTGGACACAGTTTGTAAAATTATTGAAATGCTGAGAGCTGCTTAACAACAAATAGAGCTGTAAAAGCAGAATTAAAAGATATTTGCTTCGCAGAACTCCTGCTTTATTAAAACCTTTGGTACACTTATTGAATAAATTAATCTGAGGGGAGTTAAATCAGAATTTAACAGCTGATATTCTCACAGGAGCCATGTACGCATGAATCCCTGGAGTTCTTTGTTTCTTTAACAGTCTGTTTTCTTTTGATATTTCTTATGATGTTTCATTTTCAAAAATACTGATGAGATACAGTTTGGTATTTTTTGAAGTCGGTAAAAGGACGAGAAAATTTGTTTAGTTGCTCTCATCCAATTTTCTATTCATTTAATTTTTTTAAATTTATTTAAATTTATTCACTTTCCTGGTGAATAGGAAGGTACCACAGCCATTTTATATATACATAGACTTTTTGTCTCACTTACTTAGTTTTATATGATTAGGCAGAAAAAAACACAAAAATTGTACTTCAGTATTCTCTTCAATCCAGTTTATTTTAATTTTAAATCAATAGATCCTTACAGTTACTGACTGGGGTTTTTTCTATCTTGAAGAGTAAATCCATTAGAAGTTCACCTGAAGTTTTGCACCTCTGATTTCTTTTCTAGTTTCACCTTCCTGGTTGGATTCCATCACCTTCCTTTGTGTTGTCTGTCGAGAATCAGCAAAGAATGCAAATCCAGTTTTATATATGTCCCCACCATATTCCAGTTTTTCATGTTATTATTTGGCTTTCCAAAGCAAAATATCTGCTGAAGGGAGAAAAGTCAAGTTATATAGGAGGAATATAAATATTTTTAAATTTTTCGGAATTTCCACGTTTTCCAAGGAATCAATGAGTGAAAACCACTCAACCTGTGAGGAGCTATTTACTGGAGTAAGGAGGAAAATGTCCAATAATATTAATATTCAACTAAATTCTCATTTTAATAAACAGAAATAGCGCAATTTAGGTAAGGAAATAACAGTTAAATGATAGCTCAATTCCTAGAAATAAAGTCTAGGAGGGAAAGAGCAGCAGCACAGGAAGAAAGCATAATGCCTCCTATTGGAGCAGAAGGTGCCTGATTATCTATGATGAGGAATTTTACTGAACTAAATCAGATTTGTTATAAAAAAACTGGAGAAAACAAATGGTGACATGGCTTTTTTTTTTTTTTTTTTTTTTTTAATGAGAGCTGGGAAAAAAGCAGTCAAGAAATGTTTTCTTGACTGTGTCTAAATAAAATCAGCACAAAATCTGTTCCAAGACCTCAACTGAATAATTATGGTATGAATTTTTGGGTTTGAAAACCTCAGGTCTAATAGCAGAAGAACATAAGGCAAAGACCAGCTGGCACAATTTTGTTCTCCCTGGCACGTTTCTTTTTACATTGGACTAATTTCATTTATTTCTTTGGAGCTATTTGCAAACAGCAACAATGAGAAGACAAGGAAGCCCATAAATACTGTCAGATGCCTGTTAGATCAAAACCTCTCTGCTTCTCCTAAAACACACTTCATGGGCAATTGTGGAGGAAGGATTGTGCAGCTCTGATACAGACAATGCTCTCAAGTGAAATTTTAGCACTGCTGAGACTGTAGGAGAGATTTGGGGGTGTAGATGCCTTGATCACTGTGGTATTTCTAAAAATGTCTGCATCTTATTTAACTGCATCTTTGGTATCTGAACAAGTGTGGTACCTTGTTCTGCTTCCCTCTATTCCCAGTGGTTTCCTAAGCACAGACCCTGAGTTTTCAGGTGGACATTTTGAGCAGGCAGACAAAATTTTTCTTTTTAAATTTTTGTTTTCTCTTGTGAAGTCCTTCAGATGCTTAGAGAAGGGTGAAAAATAATTATAAGGGAAAGAAAAGCACTCATTGGTAGGGCTATGAAACAGCTGCAGCTGCTCTAATGTTCTCAGAATATATCTCCAGTTTATTGTTCTTGTCTTCAATAAATGTTTAGGTTCATCTTACACTTCAAATTTTCCCCAAGTCAGACTCCACCTGACACAATTTGATGTGAACAGCTGGGTGCTTTAGCAAAAGGAAGTTATTCATTATGTGTGAAAGGCTGCTCATCCAAAACTGGCAATAAAGCAAGAGCAGAGAAGATCCAGGTCCCACAGATGAGCAAATGCCAATCCTGCCATCATGGCAGCTGAACAGTTTTGGAGATTAATATTTTTGGAGATTGTTTCTCTTGTATGATTGATAAGACATGAATAGTGAAATTACTCCCTGAAGTATTTGGAGCTGTATATCCAGGTTAGGTTTATTCTCTCACCTGATCACTCCTCTCATTTACAGGAGGATATGTCAGCTCTGTTGTGTGCTCGGCTTTGCATGATGAGGCTCTGAACATGATATTTTTCCTTTTAAGCAATAATAAAAAAGGGTTGATTTGAAATTACTTTTCTCTGGGATGTGACAATAGAATTCTTCATAGACATGGCAGGGAGAGCATAAGACCATCTGATGGGGAGGGTTTAGTAAGCTGGATCTACCAACAGAGGAACTGGAAGGTAGAAATGGCATTTGATATTTGATATTTGGTGTGGGAGGGGGTTTAACATTTTTAGCTTCCGGGTAATTTCTTTTCTCTCCCTCATTGCTGATGAGATTGTGTTTTTCCTTAAAATTTCCCCAAATTCCTTCTCTCTGTGAAAGTTCTTTTGTGGTGAGTCTACACTGTTATTTTTCTCTCAATTCTCCTTATATTCCTCTCTATTCTACACAATTTTATTATAAAAGAATCACAGGAAAACCCCTGTGGTTTGTTCACACAGCAACACACACAAGAATTGTAATAGTTAAAAGAGTTCTTTTAGGATGTGTCCACCAGGTTCTGATGAATCACACCACACCTTTAGGGCAGCAGCAAGGTATTTTAATTACCACAAGCACACATTTTGAAAGAAAATATCAGCTATCTTTATTAACAGCTGCAATAATGACACCTTTGGGACTACCTTGATTAGAAATGTGACGGAAGGAAAGTCATCAAGAAAATTCCTGTGACTCTGAGTTATTTTTGACTCTTACCTACAGCACCTAAGTAGGTTTCAATGTTTGTTCTACAGAAAATATTTTC
Source organism: Haemorhous mexicanus (assembly GCF_027477595.1). Lineage (NCBI taxonomy): Eukaryota > Metazoa > Chordata > Aves > Passeriformes > Fringillidae > Haemorhous > Haemorhous mexicanus. The sequence continues at coordinate 118,418,286 of NC_082342.1, forward strand.
ATCCAGTCTGCCTTTTTTATGAAACATGAAAACTGAATACCCATTGTGTTTAAGTTATCCCTTAAATTCTTAGGTCAGTCAAAGTGAAAACCTCCATAAAAGTCTCTAAAATCAAGCCCCAAACTGCAGGCTTTCTTCTCTTGTCTAAGATGTTGGATTGGTTGTCATCTTGAGAAATGCAGTTGTCCTTTAATCCAACCACCATTTTATGCACATAATAAAAGTGATTTCTACCCAGTAGTCACATCCAGCCATTGCTTCATAAATTCTCACCAACCCCATCTTGTTGTCCCTGATGAAGGACGTTCCTTCACTGGAAGCCAAGAGCAATCAGGTATTAAAATTGCTTCCAGCAGGCACTCACGTGGTGAATTATGAAACAAACAACTGCAGGCACCAGAATTAACAGAGATGAACTGACTAGAACAGCTAAACCACAGCAGAGTTAGCAGCCAAGCCTTTATCTTGCTGTGATGTCCTCTGAAATAAAACATGAAGCCCCTCTGTGTGTGTGCATACCTATATAAATAAATGTGTGCACGTGAAAGAGCAATGCTTCTCAAAATATTTTAGGAAATAATTTCCCTGTGAAAGACAGATGAAAGTCTTTTGGCAATTTAATTCGTTGGGGAATGATGAATGACTTCAACCATTACTAAACCAAAGGTGAAATCAGGTGATAATAAATAATAATAATCATTCTGCAGGCTGATTACCAGACAACTATTCAATAAACCTGGTTTATTGCAGCAGAGAAACCACTTTCCTGGAGCAGTTATGACTGCTGCTAAATCAGATTTCCACGTAATGTGTCAATTCAGATTCCATAAAACCAAATTGCTCCAACTCTGAACACCGTGTTTTCCAAGGACTCAGTTAAAACATGGCCAGGCAGGGCTGCCTCTCCCTCCAAGTACTTGTAGGGTTCTCAGCAGTTTAAACTGAGCTCAGAGGATCCCCACTGTCATTACCTGAAGGTTTATTGTGTAAAAACGATATATAAAATTCTTTAATGCTTTTTTTTCTACCTTGGAAAACCAATTTCTGCTTTCCTTGGAAATATTGGAAGGGAGGAGTGCTTGCTGTACTAGGGTAGTGGGACAGGGAAGGAAGTGGCAGGAAAGGCTTCATCTTCTCCAAAAAGAGCTGTGTTGGTCTCCTCTCAGATGAACTATAGAAATATGTGACTAATTCCACCTCCCTTATCAAAGGCATATTCTTTGGAAAAGCATAATACCCTTCTGGAAAGGTCCTTCTCCCTTCACGGATCAGATGGTGCCCACCTGATCACCTAAAAAAGCTGGATAAGGTGGATCTCACCCTAGATTTCCATGTTTTTGAGGTGGATCTCTGATGTAACTCCAGCTGGGAGACTTTGGTCTGAACCCCTTTTCAGGTGTTTTCTGTGCCTGCAGTGTGGTCCTAGACAGGTGTTGATGGGGCAACTATTCCACAGGGATTTTGGCTTTCCTTCAGGACATTGAGCTGGCCCAGCTCCTGATGTCATTTTTTGGCTGCCCTTGGTCTACTGTCAGAGAAAACAAAGAGAGGTCTGGTGTTCCTTAGTCCTTTTATTTAGGCTGGCTGTCCTTCCATTTTGGAAAGAAATGTTATCAATTCCTTTGGTTCCAGGAATTCCCCCTGTGGGCAGATGGAAAAGAATGGGGAGGAACAGCCATTCCTCAGCCATTCCTCTTTTCCCCACCTCTGTAATGAGCAGTTCCTGAGGGCAACTGAACAGCCCTGCTCAGACATTTATATCCCCAGAGATCCATATCCCATTTAGGGAATATGATAGAATTTGTCTGACAGATGTGGCAGGGTCAAGGAGAGGCAGAGAGAGCTGTTGGGAGCAGAACTGTGAGTAAATATGTGTGGGGGAGGGAATTCAGAGCATTGGAAGAAAAAGCAGAAGTGCAGGAGAGAAAGGAGAGCTGGTGGATGAGTTGAAGAGAAATGGGAAAATATTATTTGGGAAAAACAGAAAACTGGGAGAACAAAATCTGAGCTACGGCCAGAATGAGCTGGTGGGGAAAGGAAGAGTTTCAAGGAGGAGAAACACCTTGGGGAAATAAGAGTTGTAGGGTAATTATAGAAATTCCTAAACTGAGGAGAAACTAACCTAAGTGTAAGGTATCTCCCAAAAAAAGGAGGGAAGGCTCACCAAAACACATCCTAAATGGAAAGGAGAAAGGAATGGAATGAAATTAAAAGGTGACTTTCTAATTTGCTGGAGCAGTTAATGCCAACATTTTAGAACAACTTCAAATCTGTCATTAACCCATTAAATTAACCCATTTCAGTGTCTTGACAAAATACAATTAAAAGTTTCCCAGACAAGAGCACTCTGATAATCCTCAGTGCCACAGAAGCAAAGGCAGCCCTCAAGCTTTGGAAGCCTTTTAGGGATCCCAGCTGTGCAAAATTGCCATCAAGAACTCCAGACTGAACTCTTGCACTTGACATAATATCCAGTAGGGAGCCAATTTAGGGGACAGGTGCATTATATCCAGCCTTTGGCTTCCTCCAGGCTGACAGTTTTATGCTTAGGTTGATTGTTTTAGGCCAACCAGGAGATAATGATGACTTCTATAAATCTGGGACCTCTTTTTGGTTTGTTTCTTTTTTTCTTTTTTTCTTTTTGTTTATTTTTTTTATTTGTGAGGGAAAAGGTGATATGAAGATATGAGCTGTGACTCATGAAAAAAATCCCAGCTGTTGTTTAGGGATTGTAAATTCAGATTAGAAGCTAATCCCAGCTGCTGGGGGTGGTGTTTACATTGGAGCTGTTGTACAACCTGGTAATTTTCTTCATTATTGTCAAAAAAGATGAGCTGTATATTTCTGTTGTGTCAATTGTTCTGCTTTTTGAGCTTTTTTCTGGTGTTATTTTACAAGTTTCTAGTCAGAAAAAGACCTCATCTCTTAATTTTTATAAAGATTAATTAATTGCTCTGTTGCATCGAATTTAATAACCTAAGGTATAGAGTTAGAAAGAATACTATATAAACAACCTAATAATTAAATTACATTTATGTTATTAAGGTGCTCTTAAGCAATACCTGCAAAGCTTTCATTGCCATGAAATATTTTACCCATAACAAATACTTCCCTATTTCTCTCAAACCTCACAGATTTGTATATTTTTATCCTTTTTATCCTTTCACACATAAATAGTGGCTTTATTTCCTCTGGTCTAGAGGATCAGTCATTTTATTACCTTGAATGTCTGTGTGTCTTTGTATGGCAGAAAACAGAACAGGATCTGGCTGGCAGAGTTAAGAATTATAAAGATTATATGATTATGACAATACTTGGTTATTACAAGATTTCACTGCCATAGTTTAACCCTTTCAAAGTGTCACATCTGTCTTGGAGGACCAACTTTCTTCTCTTGGACAAGGCAGGAGGGAAGCACGAGGCCATGAGTGAGTCTGGCTCATCCTGGGAGACATCCAGGACTGCATGTCCTTCCTTGGAAGGGGAAAAAAAGTCATTAAAATCCATGGATTATCTCAGAGCAGCTCAAACATGCCCTAAACAATGCTTTGACAAGAATGACTTTCACTTGATTCAACTTAGTTTTGGTTTTTTGTTTGTTTTGGGTTTTTTTTTTCTCTGTAGAAAATTAGAGCAAATCTCTCATTTTGAGGAGCTTCAATGAATGGGAGGTTCTGGGGGGTTTGGGTGTTGGTTTTTCCCCCAGAGAGACTTCTGGTTTAGAGTCTCTGCAATTCTGCAATCTTTGATGGGAAGTCAATGTTGATCTGAATTTTGGGGATGTCCAGCAGTCCTGGAATAATTCCTCTGGAATAAATTAAGATTTTTCACAGTGGTCACTGTGCATCTGCACTGAATCCTGGAGAAGAAACTGGGATTTAACAGTTAGGCCTGGAGTTTCTGACCCACTTTAGGCAATCTAGAAATACTGGAATATCCTTGATTTTGAACATAATGAGCATATGTGCAAGACTGCATTCACTGGTATTTTTATTTCCCTCTCCTCAGAAATTAAGAGGAATCTTGACATTTAGAGGTTGGGAGCCAGACTCAGTTTGATGTTGTGGCTCTCACATTTCTTTCCTTTAATTTTTTATTTTCTCTTCCCCCGTGGGTTGCAATAATTTCATTGACACAATTGTGGTGTGCACATTTGAAAATTATAACATTATTTGGGGTGATCTGTGTAGAACAAGCCTTAAAGTATTGACAAGAGAGAAGTTTCTGTGTGGGTTTGTGTGAGCAGAATACATTTGTGAGCTGAGTTTTATTAAGCAGATATCTAAATTTTTTTTTACACTAACTCATACAAACAGTCTGTCTTGTAATTTAAAATGATAAAGAAATGTAATTAAAAAAAATCTAAGAAATAGATAAAAAAGTTGCTCATTTTGACCAGATCTTGCCTAACTAAAATTAGTCAGGGCAGTTCAGACTTAAAAGTTTAGGAAGTTTAGAACTACTATGAAGTTTAGAGCTACACAGTGGAACTAATAATCAGCACTGAAAAAATACCTGAATAGAAATTACTTTGTCTTATTAACTATTTCATTGTGTTACAATGTGTAGCAGGCCTGAAAAATGAAAATTATTATTAGAATAAATACCCTACAGAGAATTGGAGCTTCTTTTTGGTTCGATTTTTTTTTCCTAAACAAACACAAGTTCAGATGTTTTGCTTGAAAATACTCCTAGGTACAAAATTATCTTCTCTACTAATGATGGAATAGGATGTTGTTTAAAAGCCTGGAAGCATAAAATTAAGATTTTAAATATAGAACAATTCTACTGAAATATCCCATTCAGGAAGTCCCATCTTGCCCAGGAGATACAAACATAATCCACCTTTTTAGCACATCTATATGAATTTTCCCTAAAAAGATTACTTCTAAGAGCAGCTAGGCATGTGTATAGATATAAAAGGGGATAAAAAATCAAATTAAACAGCTTCATTTGAGACAAGGAGGTGATGAGGCCACAGGCATTTGCCCTCGAGGATGTGCTGTTTGTAGTTTACACATTGACTCTTTAGCTTTTACAATGCAGCCTGGAATCTTAATTGGATTTATGAGTTGGCAAAGCCAGTGGGCTTAAGGACAGCACTAATGCTGAAACAATCTTCATCTCAATACACAGGGATATGTGAGAATGGATCCCTGTAACTTCATTTTGTCATCTTCTCAAATTATAAGTAAAAGAGCATTTAAGTGTAAGGCTGTAGAGTTACCTTTGCTTAAAAAAAAATTTTAAAATTTAAGAAATGGTTTTGCTGTATTTTTTTGCTAATGTATTGAAAAGCAAGTAATTAAAGTGAAAATAGAGACATTAATAACAACTGGTAATGAAAGAATTTGAGGAAGGGGTAAAAGATGTGAACTTCATTTGCATTAACCTCTAACATAATGACCTTAAATATATCTTTTAACTGACCAAATGTAGAGATGGTGTTGTTTACTGACTGGCCTAGATGAGATTTGACCTTTTTGGGTTAAAAATAAAAAACTGACCCTTAAAAAAATGTGTTGAAGACAACCTTTTAATCTGGGCTCAGCCAATATCACCCAGCTTTTCAAAGATGGAGAAACCGTTTAGAGCAGTCTGGGAGCCAGGCAGACAATTCTTTATTACTGTATTAAAAAAAAAAAGTGCATGTTTATTTTAATGAGTAGATTATTAGTTGCAACATCTCACTCAACTTTAAATATTTCATCAGTTATTTTTAAAGAATCTGCATTTCATTTAGTGCATAAGAAGTCCCAGGAGACATGCCACTAAGAGCTTTTCCAAAGTTTTTGATGTGTTTTAGAGAAAGCTTCAATTTCTTTTCTTTTTTTTTTTAATATTTCTTTTCTAAGAGATCTAAGCGAATAAAAGAAATTAAAGAGGAGCTTAAAGACAAGAAGAAAGAGCCCTAAAAGGAATTTTTTTTGGCAGATGTGCAGGTTTCTCTCTTCTGTAGATATGGATTTCTTTGGGAGATGCACCAAGTGCTGCTTTAATGAGGAGAGCTGCAGTTGGCAGGTGGGCAAAGTGCTGACTTGGACAGGTCAGTGCTGGTTCTTCCTCTCATGAATTGTTATTTAATTGCACAATATTACTTTCTAGCCAGTGATTGAAACAAATCACATCTGGCAAAGGGAATAAATTCAAAAGAATGCAGGCACAGCTGAATGAGCACAACACTCCAAAACATTTTGGAGGTGCTCAGGACACTGAAGTTTGTCAGGAAGAGATGGACATAACTCCATCCACTCTTGGATGAGCCTTTTGGGGACTGACACTTCCATTTCTCCCTTTCACCCAGCTGCAAAATCTCTGTCCCTTGCTCCACACAAATGAAATTATTCTCTCTGCTGCAGGAGAAGCATGACAAGCAGAATGTTTCCCACCCCACCCTACTCCACTGGCCCAGTTCCTCCAGTTCTGGGAGTCAGTGGAGCACTGGAGCTCAGCATCTGGGCTTCTCCCCCTGCATGAACTTCAGGGGTAAATGTCAGCCAGCTCTTAAGCTATCAGTGGATTTCTCATCAAAGTTTAAGACCCTGATAAACCTCTTTACTGCTGCTGTGGCAGTGATCAACATGCTCTATGTATTTCCATTCTGGAAGATAAACACAGGGGCTCGACCGAAATAAAACCAGTGCAGAAGAAGTGCTGTGATCTTAGAAGTCTTTAAATTTCTCTAATATAAACAGTCCATAAGAAGTTTTGTCCTCTTAATCCTCACTGGTTTTTAGACAATTTGTTGTCTTACAATTAAGTACAGATGGTTTGGAGCTGTAATGCCGATAAAAAAAATAAAGGAAAAAAAAAAAAAGATGCTTAGGATTGCTTCAATTTCCGGGTTGGATTTTAACAGTAATCCATGTCTGAAACATAAGAAATCTGGTTTTATCTGATCTTTAATGCTAGTTTACAGATCACTGACATATTTCAGTGATTACAGTATGTGCATGAAATAATACTATTATCATATTTTGAGTAGGAATGAATCTGTGGGAAGGCTCTGGAGCAGCATCCAGCTCTTCAGTCTGTGCTGCTTCTGGCATAAATTGCTTTTAACCATGCAAAGAAGGGTCTTGTGACACAGGGGAGGTTTGATTTTACAGCTGGAATAGTACTGTCAAGGATTTGGGTAACATGTGGGAAACTCTTCAGTATGATTATTTAATGTGGAGAACAGAGCTGAGGACTCCCAGAATGACTCACTTGCCAACATCTATTTAGGAAGTTCTGTCTTTCTGTTCTGAAAACACAGACATGAGCAAATGTAGAAGTTGAAAGGCTGTGAAACACTTTTGACTGTGTCAAAGCAGGATGGGAGGTTGTGGTAGGATTCAAAAATCCACTTTGCCATGAGTCTACAAGCTAAGCATTTTAGGTTGGTAAAAGAAGTCGACTTCTATAAACTATAGCATTTCTAAAGTATTTATTTGCTCCTCTAACTGTAGATAGTCCTGCACCCCTTCAGCCTATTTTTTTTTCAAAAAATATTTGTGGTCTTTATTTGTAGCTGAGCTGCCATGATGCTTGGGCCTGTAAGAAGGTACAGACTACCTAAGGCAGTAAAAGCTGATGCTGAGTTAGTTCTCCTGTTCAAAACATTTTTTGGGCGCCCTTTGGTACAGGTGTTGAAAGCTTTTCTGATGAAGCAAAAAGCTTTGTAAGCTAAGAACAGCAATGTTTATTGCTAATTGAAGGTCAATGTTTATTGTTAATTGAAGGTCTAACTCTTTAATTCTTGGACATCAAAATTTAAGGGACTATTCGATGTGAATTAACTTTTCTCTGTTAACTTGCAGCATTGATACAAGAGAAATTTTGAGGATTTAATAACAGGGAAAACACATTTAGCCCTCAGCTGCTGGACGAGAGGGGCAGGGAGCTGCTTAGGGAAGGAGTCAGCAGAGGGTAGTGCACAGATAAATAGCCAAGACCATTTTGAACAAGCTGTGCTGGGGGGTTCCCTGCTCCCTGCCCTCTCCTGGCATCTCTCCACACTGACAGGAGCTTAAAGGCCAGAAAATATGGAAGTTTTCACTGGTACTCTGCAGGAGCAGGTATCCATGGTGGCAGCCTTTAGGTTTGCTGGTTTAGGGTCTCTTGCTGCTGCTTTGGGCATTCCTGCTGGCTGCAGTGTTCCTGTGTTCCTCAGCTCCAGGTTTGAACATGTGCAGAGTGAGGGAAATCCCCTTTCCCTTGAGAATCAGGGCAGGAGGGATGTCTGTCACTTCTGTCTCCACAAGCATCAACTTACTCCTTACTTCCAGCATTTTTTACAGCCTTCCACTCTGGTCCTGCTCCCTTGAAGAGGTGAGTTTGGGCTTTAAGAACCATTTATTTCAGCCATAGCTGAACCAACAGAGATAAAACCCACAGAAATTTATGCCTTGGGAACAGAACCACAGAGAAGCCCTAAGTGACACCATGCTCAGGGGCAATTGCTTTTATTATATTTATTATTCAAAAGCTGAATATCATGGAGGAGAGAAGCAATGGCTGATCTGAGCCCAGGATCCCTGTACCTGGATATATTTGTCAGTATTTGCAGCCTGGCTCAAAGAAGGGTTCTGGCAGCATAGCCCCTGTTGTGATGCCATTCTCCAAATCTGCCAGTGAATGATCTTAAAGAAATGGACAAAGTCAGTTTTAGACAAAATATATCCATTCAGAGCTTAAAAGGCATACAGAAAGCAGTAGCCATATTCATTTCAATTGTTCAGATTCTGTCTAAGGAAAAGGAAAAAAGAAGATAAATCACCTACCTGGCTTGGCTTTGCCACAGTAGCTAAACAAACCCTGCAACATGCACAGGTGGAGAAATGTGTGCTTAGTTTTCATTTCAGTTTGTGTTTTCAAAGGAAGGAGTGGTCATGTTTGTAAAACATTCAGGTGCCCTGGCGAGGAAAACAATATAAAAAGAAGAGCTTAAAGATGAGGAAGAACTGGTTTTATTCAACTGCAGTTCACACCTTCAGAGACCAAGTAAATATTTTAAGAACATTCCTGGGTTTTGATGCTTGACAGCTTTCCTTATAAATACAAATAACAGAAAATCAAAAATGAGAAAAATTAACATTATAGCAAAATGTTGCCAGAGGCCTGCTGCCACATCCATAATTCATAGGGAGCCTGCAAGAAACTGCAGCTTTCTGCTCTCTTCTGAAGATGGTGATGTTGTGCACTCCCTTTACTTGATGCTTGCATCTTTTTCCAATCTGATGCTCAAATAAAACAGTATTTTGCCCTCTCTAGGTTAAATAGAAGTACTTTGATTTAGTCCAGAACTTTATGATTAGAGATTTTATATTCTGAAATGCAGAGGAAGAAAGGGATTTCTTGCAACTTTACAAAACCCTCATTGTGTTTATATAATTATAGGATGGAAAGCTTCATTTTGATTTCAGAGCCACTGTTCTTTAAAGCCACTCTGGCCTGAATTTTGTTTTTGAAGCCAGGGACAGCTCCAAGAGGCACATCCACAATGTGATTTTGTGATCATTTGCAATGTGTGCAGAGCAGTGCCTCAGAAAGCAGAGCTCATGTCTGATGGTGAGATTGCTGCTCTGCTGGGATCTGCCCAAAGTGGGATATTTTCCTGTGAGCAGAGAAGTCAGGCAAGACAGATCCCCTGCTCTGCTCCTTTCTAGCTCAGGCAGAGCTGTGGATATCTCCTAAAATACAGACTGCTCTCATTTGACTACAGGGTTCTAAGATCTGGGATCATCTTTACTCTAGCTGCTTTGTAATACTCCTGTATTTCTGAAACCGCACCTGGTTATACCAATTTTTTTTTTTCCATTATTTAAAACAAAACTCTGTTTAAATTTCTTTCTATGGATGCTGTTAAGTCTTTATCCTCTGTCTGCCCCAGTAGCTTGAATTGTTGCAGAATTAAGTGCATCTGTGTTGACCCATTATAAATTTTTGATCTTTATTTCAAGGGAATTAATTACTTCATAATACAAATATTCTAATCCTGCAGATAGAGGTGGTGGAAAGAAATGTGGGAAAATAATTTGGAGGAGTATTGCAGGAAACCAAGGTTGTATAAAACATTGTGAGACACAGTTGGTCCAGCTGGGTACAAGAATCTCTTGTTTCAATGATTTACGTCTGCCTATAGGTAATGATGTGGGATAATTGAACACAAGACACAGCAGAATGAAAAAAAAAAATCAATCTTTTAAAATCCCCCTTCCTAGTTTATATCAGCAAGATGAGATTTTTGACTGAGACCTCTAAATTCAACATGGCTTGCTGCCAGGGAGATCCAAACCAGAGCCTGGCTTCTGCAGCATCAGAGCTGGGCAGGGAACAAGGCACTGAATCTTGAAGAAGTGCTTATTTGGCATTTACTTATTTAGTTAAAGATCATTGCCAGGCAGAACTCCCGTGGGAGGAGTGGATGGTTCACTGGGCCTCATGGGGAGGGTGGTAATTAAACTCTGAAGGCAGGCAATGATGTTAAGCTAAAAGCTCATCTTTAAATAGTAATACACTTGCAATGTAAAGTGGAAGGCCCTCGGGTGCCTGTTGACACAGCGTTAGGAGCTGGCACTTTTTTATATAAAAGCTAAATTGAAGAAACTGTTATGAGCTCATCTGCATAAAGCAATATGATTCTGCCTGAGGGTGTGGGCAACAGGGAGTGATTAGCAACACGTCTTTTTCCCTGCTACTCTGTTGCTCTGATAACATGCCACTTGTCACTGAGAAATTTGAGATACCATATGCCAACCTGCATCTACAGAGACCCCTTTGCTGATTGCACATCGAAGAATTCCTCTTCAACACATGAGGAGCTGTCAGAAAGCATTTCTGAGGCTGCATGAGACACGCTGGAAAGGAAAATCTCAAGTTGTCTTCCTGATTCCTCCTCTTGTGTTGCATCCAGCCCTTCCTAGAGAACCTTAGATGTGAAGCAAAATGCATTTACACAGGAAGAACTGGGGATTCTCTGCTGGCTTTCATCTTCTCTTCATCCCATGTGGGTTGGGATTGCTTATACAAACTAACCTGCAGCAATTTGGGGCTCTGCTTCCTATAGAGGAGCCTGATTTCCATGGAGATGTCGATGGGGCATTCGCTTTGCTAAGCAGCAATTTGGATTCCTTGTGTCTGTGCCTCCTGGGACAAGGTGGAGGTGTCCAATGGAACAGCATTGATAATTAGGAGAAAATGAACATCAAGCAATAATATAATTTCCTGTCATGGCAGTTGCAGAGATCAATGACTTAAATGAAAAAAAGAATACCACAAACTTTCGTTCAAGTGGCGATTTTCTATTTTGAGGTAAAAGTCTGGTTTGATTTTTGTGTCTGGTGTTGAGTGGAAGATTTAATTAGCATATGTGTTAAGTGTGAGTCTGTGCAAGTAAACCTTCTCTTCAGAAACTTAATGCATCCTTAAAATTCATATGCTGTTCCTATGCTGTGCCTCACTGTGCCTGTTTGCTGTGGAAATGCTGATGTTGGTCACTTCTAGTTTTCATGACTTGGAAAGAGATTGGCTTCATTGCACCTCATACACTGAAGATACTTTCCTAAAAATGAGTCCCTTGAGCCTTTGGAGCACCTTTTTTCAGAATACAAAGAAAACCCCTCTTTGCATGAACATCCCTGCAGTTGAAATCCCAAACACAGAGTGACTCAGCAGTCGAACAACTCATCATTAACTACTTGATTCTCATACAAGATTGATAGGGAGCAAAACCATTTCCATCTCTTCAGCATGAGGTGAACAGTCCATAATGAATAGATGCTTGAGTCTGAGGTCTACTACTCATAGGCTTGTACTTGTGATGAGCTTTCCAGTAATAAATCAAATATTGGCAGAATGCTGAGGCTTCCAACTTAGGAGAGGTTGGTTCAAGCATTTAGCACTGATTCACAGAATCTGGGGCATGGGCAGTTTGAGAAGAATGTGAAAGAAGATCCCCTTATGAGAAGGACTGAAGCAGAATGACAGGCTGGGTTTGGGAAGCTGGTGTATCTATTATGGCAATGCTGTTCCCAGCCTGTGCATCCAGGGTTCAGTGCCCCAGGCTGGCTGTGTGCTGAGTGTGAGGGGGAGGGTTGTTTATTCTCCTTCCCCTGTCATGCCACTCATGACAAGAAGAGACATGAAAAGCTCAAGGGGCTAATCAGTTTTTAGGCTCTGACCCATATTTTGAGCTGGCAGTAGGAATTCTCGTGTCTGATTATACCCATGGAACTCCAGCACTCCCACAGTTGCTCCAGATATAACTCTGTGTGGATGAGAAATGAGCAGGGACTGTGGTTTTGAAAGAAATTTTATTGTGGAAATGAATGACATTGAGGTGATCATGGAAGAGAAAAGACTTAGGGGTTTGGAGGTTCTTTTGGTTTGTTTGGTTGGGATGTTTTGGTGGGGGTTTTTTGTTTGGTGGGTTTTTTTTTTTTTTTTAATTGGTTAAGTTTATTTTTTAAGCTGTGCCAAGCTGTTGGAGGTAGCAGGGAAAAGGAAGACAAATGCACAGCCTGGCCTCCAGAATTTTGAAAAGATGAGACCAAGCTGGTTTTGGCACTGTGGGAGAACAGACCTGATGACTTTCTTCCCACTCTGATACATGAGAAACTCCTGCATTTCTTGACCTCTGATGCTTTCATTGTCAACAAGGGGCTGTTTTGCACAGCCGAAGCTGAAAAAGGCAAACCTGTTGCAATTCCTGATGAATATCATTGCTGCAACAGTAAAATTGCCCATTTTGAGACTCTATAAAACTCAGTGATTGTAAAAAACATTTAGACAAAATCCACGCAGTCCGACGGACTCACTCTCTTTAACTGTGCTTCAGCTGTTTTCCTGTTGATCCAGATAATGGGCTGAAAATTCCTGAAGTAGGAACCAGAAGAGCTCTCAAACATGACAAGGAGGTCTCAGCTTCATTTTATGCTGTAGAACTGCTAATTTCTCATCTGGGTAAACAGTGGGAAGAGGCACTTTCTGCTGTGGCTCTTCTTTGTGTGCCTTTAGACTTGATTTTAATGCAGATTGAGAAGGGCATCTGCTCCTAGCACTTGCAAGCTTAGGACATTATATTAAAAGAAAAATATCCTTTAATGTATCATGAGACAAAGCTTAAAAAATCCTGTTAGTGTCAGTGATGGTACTTATTTCTCTTGTCCTCCCTTTCTCTGTTCTTCTTTTGCTCTAGTGGCTTTGACCATTGATGCTAATTAGTACTGAAAAGGACATTTTTGGCAAGGCTTTTAAATACAGCTTTTATCTTCTCTAGCAACAGACAAAGTTGTATTTAATGGTATTTGACATCTAAGAGTGACTGCAAGGTCTTTTTTCTGTTGTTTTTTTTTTTTTTTTTTTCCTAAAGGAGTTCCTTATTCTTCTAATTTATTAGGAAATCAGATGTACTTTTATTCTCAACAAACTTCTACACTTAGCTGAGAACATGCTGTGTTTATATGACTGTACAGTACTAAAAAGCAAATTATAATTACGTCAGTGTTGCACTGGGTGTTCCTTTTATTAGTTTTTCCCTGCATATTCTGTTGAGATACCACATAGCTTTTCAAAATTATGTCTCTTATTTTCTGAAAGGTTTTAAGGCAATTCCTCTCAGCACCATCTACTTATGGACTGGTACAGAATAATTGATATATATTTGCAAGAGACTCTTGGGAAACAGTTGATCCAAATGATTGCTGTAGGTGTTTCCTACTTGCCTGTCACTGCTGTCTTCAGAGGCAACATTACCAGAGGTAGCTGTGCCAATGTTAGGTGATAAGAACTGCCAGTGGATCAAAATTTCTAGAAGCAGCAGCAATAAAATTACTACAGCCTTCAGAAAGTGTGGAGTGACTGGGATTTTAACAGGAATCCTGCAAGGAGACGTCTTTCCTTTTCTCTTTCTTGATGAGTGTGTCCCAAATCGAGGCAATCTTCTTGCTTCCCCAAACCATTACTTTGTCATGCTTTTAATCATTTTTATTTTAAACTGCCAAAACCCAGCTGAACGGGATGTGGAACACAGGATGGAAAGAGCATGTCCTTTAAGACACCAGGCATATTTTGGATTCAGCTGGTGTGTAAGTCTAGACTGGATCGCAGGGTGGCAATCAATAGTCTGCAGAAATAAACGATCATTTTCCACTTTCACGGCACTAACTCTTCTAAACCTTTAGAGCTCCCATTAGGACTGGATTTGGGGATGCAGGGAAGGCAGTTCCTCAGCCTGGAACTCCTGGGAGCAGGTTTCAGGCTCCTTGCCCTGGGTGTCCCTCTGGAGCTGCCCGGCCCCACGCACGCGATGCGGCGCAAACGCTCCCGTGGACTTCCGTGAACTTCTGGCTGGGGTTCTTGGCCCTGCAGGGCTTGCAGCCATCTGTCACCAGAGAGTGATCTAACCCAGCCTGGCAAACTGGCCCAAGGGAAGGCAATCTAAAGATGAGCTTCCTCTCATTTTTTTGCATTTCTCAGCTGCCCAGCATGCCCTGCCACAGCCTCGAGGAGTGATTATGGCTCTTGCTGTTGGACTAAATCATGGATATGGCATGTCAGCAAATCCCAGGATTCCCCCAACTCCAATTCTCTGTGTGCAGGTTTGACTTTTGAGCCTGGTTCCCCTGAAATAACTTTCAGTTGGATTCTATTATTTTTTCCCAGAATTTTATTTTTGTTTTCCAAAGCAGTTGTGCAGGACACAGTTCCCCAGCTCAGCACAGCCTTACTGGAATCTCAGCTTGGATGTTTCCCCACAGGTCAGGTTAGTTTGCCATCCACATTTCTCAGAAGACAGAAAAGATTTATTTTGGTCAGCTTTTCGCATTGCAGCAGGTACAGATGGATTATAAAGCTGTGCACAGGAAATATCAATATTAATATTAACAAGAAATAATAATAATATAATGACATTCAGGTCTCAACTTTCACTCCCCATGGGGCAACATGTGGGCCCTGCTAGAATAATAATTCATTACCCCTGGAAAGGGCAAATCTTCAAGGAATTTTTCTCCTGGTGAAAAAGATGATCCAAACCTCAGCCTCCATATTTTTCAAACAGACAGAAAACAAGAGTTTAGCACCATTTTCCTCAAAAAATGCTTTGGGAATGCTAAAATGTTTCACTTTTATTGGAACATTAAAATGACATACTTCAGAATCTGGAAATTATTATCCATGTTCTTTGAAGAATGTTGATACATCAGCTTTTAGCCTCCATACAAAATTAACTGATGATGAAAAGTAATAATTTCTCATGATCAGAAAATTCAGTATTTTGTTTATCACCAGAAGTGGGATTTTTTTTTTTTTTTTTTGTTAGATTTCCTTTTTTTCAGTTTAAATATGTCTGCAGGAAGTGTGTGATGCATCAGGAGCCCATCCCAACTGATGCACATCCTAATAACTGGCATGGTGCACATAATTGTTCACAACCTGAATTAGACATAAAATGTTTCCCACATGAAATGTAATTACCATGACTCAATAATCAGTGTGAAAATAACTGTTTTCCCATTCTATATATAGAACTTTTCTTTGGAGATGAGAATAATAATCAGCATTTGCCAGGTGGGACAATCCCCATATTCTGGAATTGAAATTTGCAGCAACTCAGGTGTTTAAATGTGTGTTGCATTGCTGCTTTGGGGAACAGCAGAATTTGGGATAATGCTGTCATTAGAATGACATTCTGTCATGAAAGACCTTTAAATAAATCTTTTTGAGCCCAAACCAGCAGTGGAGTCCCTGAAAAGTTTCCCATTGGGGTGAACAAGCTTTGGGCCATTGGCTTTTGGAGCCACAGTCCTGCAATGGAGCTTCTCAGGAGTGTGGGAGCTGAAAAATTATCTAATGTCAGATTCTAGGGCCAGCTTGTCATCCAGGTTTTAGTTGGGATCACTTTTTCCAACAGGTGCCTAAAATGTTCCTATGAAATCAGGGACAGAAACAGTTTACATCCCCAGTGCTGGTGCCTGCATTTAAATTTAAATTAAGAATATGGGAGGAGAGGAATAAAAAAGTCTTTTAACAGCCTTAAGGAACCTTCTCCAATAGCAAAATGTTGCATGTAATCTCAGATAAATATGTATATAAATTTCTGATTTTCTGAATCTTTGCCAGAAACAACTGAGTTTTCAGTGAGCCCATTGAATAAAAGTGTGCTTAACACAGGCATTATGCACATAAGTTCATATATAAAATAAGAGGGAAATGGGATTTATCTCTCAGAAAAAAAAATCTTACTTTTCAAATGTTGATTATTTTTTCTTACTGATAATATTTAAAATTATTCTGAATAGTAATGAGGATATTGGCTTTATCTAACAACCAAGATTTCTGCATAAAGATGAGTCAAACTATTTTATATTTCACATTGACTAAAGAAGAAACATAGCAGAATATTCATTACTATCAGGAATGCCTGGACTAGATTGAATGAGTAGTTGCACTGAAATAAAAACCTCCCACCACCTTTTGCCCAGAGCCTGGGTATTATTTACAGGTTTTTTGTTCTCTACAATGTTACCATGGCCTTATCTCAGGGCTTTAAAAATGGAATTCCAGTGCTTATAGGAGGTAATAAAAGAAAGTACAAAGCATGAAGACCAGTGTCATATCAATCAGTGCAATTAACATGCAAGAAAGAAACAGGAAACATCTCCTTTCTTCTGCATTTAAATGAGGCACACATTCCAAGCAGGCAGAGACTGGCTTCTCCCAGCTAGTAACAGCCACAGAAAATAGGATGTGGTGGAGGGAAACATAAAAATATTACTGTTAGATCCTTATTTGTTAGAACTTGGATTAAAAAGTAACAGCAAGTTTCGCCATCTATTTTGTCTGGCATTGTCCAACTTCTGGTTGCCTGCTTACTTTTATAATCCAAATAAATCACAAATAAAAGATTTTATGTCCATTTTCCTGCATGGAAAGAATGCTTAAACAATATATTTTTCATATGCACCTCTTCAGGTCCCCCATGAATTCTCAGTTGGGTTTTGAACATGCAGCATTGTCCCTGAAGGAAAGAGTGGCAGTAAAAAGATAGTTTTCTTTATTTGGTTTCAGCAACATCTGGAGTTTAGGAAAATTCTGTGTACCTATCATTTCAGAGAAGAATCCTAAGGTATATTCAAGTTCAGAGAAAGACCTTTCTTAACCAGTTTTAGACATTTTCCATCCCAGTTTGTTTTCTGATTTTGCTGCATTTTGTCCTTTTTATTTTGCTGGTGCCCTTTCCATGATCCACCTGCTGTGAGACCTCCAGACTTCTTTATCCAGATTGGGTGTTTTTCCCTTTCCCACCTCTCTGGACTGGGAGCACAGAGGAATATCAGTGAATATCAGAGCTCTGGGGTCTCCATCTGTCCTGCTGATACCCATGGAGGAGCAGCCACAGGAATTGCTCTGCTTGCCCCAGGGTTACAGAACACCCAGGATATTTTGAGTGCTGGAGTTGGTTTGTCACTTACTCCTGTTGACCACAGATATCTGTTTTGGTTGGAGTACAGAGTAGCAAAAATTTATTTTCAGTGACAAAAGTATGATTGTAAATAGCAACCCAGATGTAATTACATTGCAAAATACTCTTCATTTCTCAGTGACTTATGGTATTTGCAGAGAAGTTATTGCTGTTTCAACAACCTAAAACCATAGTTTTTGTTTCCTTGTGGGACTTCTGCTGCATATTTGTTGGCACTTTGGTAAAGATACATGCACAGCACCCAGAAAACCTATATAAAAAAAACCCTAAACAAACCATTTCAGGGTATTTTCTTGCTTTCTTGTTGCATATACACAAATGTTCTGTCTTGGAGTTACCTACTACTTCAAAGCTTATCAAGACAGTGTGTGAGAGGAATGTGTTATCTCATAAAAAAGAGAGAGACATGAATCAGAGAGGGAGAGATAGGTGAGTTGAACCAAACCTTATGCTCTTACATTTTATATTCTTTGTTCCTGCATTCTTGCAGGTCTTGTTGCTGATGTCTTGCTGTCCTAATAGTCTTTTGTTTCAGAACAACTACCATCTTAGGCCATCCAGTCATATTAAATAAATAAGGATGTCAAGTAAAGGAGAGTTAAAAAAAAGAGGGAGATTAAAAAAAAGGAAATGGTTCTTATCAGTAAATTTGTTGTCTAAAACATTGATAATTAATTTGCACCAAGGTTGTGTTTGCACCTGGATATCTAAGATGTTTTTATTAGACTATAAATGGATATCTTCATGCATCCTGTTTAGCTCTGATTTTTTTTTAAATGATGTGCTTTAATCATTGGAGCCAAAAGCAGTGCTTTTTGCTATAGGTGCAAATTACAGCAAATTTACTTTATTCAGAGTCAAGTGATATCACAGGGGTGTAACAGTGCCAGGATTGTGGAAAACTGAGAGCAGCTAAATAACAGAAACACCAAACGTATTCTCGTTCAGGCTTGTCTGAAGAGAGTTCACAATATCCAGAGATGTTAATAGCTATTCACAGCTTGGTTGTCACTATTATTTGTTTCTCTTTCACTTGTGAATGCATATGGTTTCAGAATGTCAGGCTTCTCCTAAATGCCTCCCAGATATGATGGCATTTTAGCAAAAATGAAGCTTATTGCAGAGGAGGGGAAGATTTCCCTTAGATCTGGTACCAGGAAGAATGGCTAAGATTAGGGCAAAGAAAACCAGGTCAATTACCTATTTTTTCCCTATTTTCCTGTTCAGAATTTGTTTGAATTTCTATCCATTTAGTTTAAGTATTCAAGATGGTTTTATGTGCATGTCCCTGTTAGAAATGCAAATGTTCATAACAGCTTTGAACTTTGAACCAGAGGTTTTATCGTCCTGACAAAGTGCATTTATTTTTAAATGGGTAATATTTTAGATAGAGATCTCTCTATCTCTCTATTAGTTTGGAAATTAGGTTAGAGATGCCAAGTATTTCCCTCTTACTGGTGTCTCACAGTATCATAAATTGCATTTAAGGGCTTGTCCAGAAGCCAATCCAATTCAACCCTCTGTTCAGAAAAGATCTAATTTAGATCAGGTTTCTCAGGGCCATGACTGGTCAAGTCTGGAACAGCTCTGAGGACAAGAGGTCCCAAAACTTCTCTGGGCCTCTCTTCCAGTATTTTACCATTCTCATGAAAAAAACAACAGCCACCAAAGAAATGCTCTTAGCACACCTCCAGAAACATAGAGCTCTTGTGTCTGTGAATTCTCTGATCATGCAGGTCTGTTTCTGCCCTCTTTCCTAATGCTTTGGGAACCCCTCTTAACTTTTATTGATCTGGCAAGATACAAGGTCATCTGAGAAGAAAAAAAATTTTAGTTGCATTATATTTGTTCCATGTCCAGGAGCAAAATCTGTTGCCAACCGGCAAAACACTCTGTGTGGGTGGAGTAAAGCTTTTTACCTGCTGGTAAAATTTCCATTAAATCCTCCAAGCATATGACAATTTGCTGCTTTATTGCCATAAACAAATAACATCTCCTGAACAGCAAGAGCAATATCAGAACTTTGCATTTAAATGCAAAGAGGTGAAGCAAAACTTTACTGCATTTCAGCTTTGAAGAGGCTGATGGCAATCCATGCTTTTCATCTTTCAAGGGAATTGCCTCTGACTCCCACTTCTCTCCTTTTTTTTTTCCTACTCAGCCAGAGGTGTAGGTGAGTGGTTCAGGGTTTTGCTGACACACCAACACCTATAAAATAATATGTTGTACTGATGCGTGAAAAGCACTCAGCATTAAGTTCTTGAAATAATCAATTATTTAGCAGCTCATCACATTTGCTGTCCAAGGAAGATCTTTAGAGCAATAATAAGGTCACTGCAATCAGATTCTCTGCTTTTGGCATTTCATCTGCAAAGCCTGCACGTATCCACCAGAAAAATCCCCAAAAAAACCTCGGCTGCAGTTTGGAATCTGTTCTAGTCTCAGCAGGAGATGATTGCTTTTTAATTCTCCCTATCTGGGTATCTGCTTGTGCAGTAAAGTCCTCTGGCACAGGGATCTCTGGTCATTAGAAACAGTGGCTGTTTATTGGCTTCACTGGCCTCGAGTCAGGCCTGGGGAATGGGGTTGGAAAGCTTGTTGGAAAATTGCATTCAAGGAGGTTTGGGAAGCAGCCTTTCTGGGTTAAAAAAAGAATAACCTTTAAGCATTTTATGGCATGTCTCTCCTACAGGAAGAGATGCTATTGGAAGAGCAGCAGGTGCTAAACGAATGTGATATATTGGCATTTACAAATTATTGGTGTTTCCTCATTTTTTTTATTTTTTTCATCTTTTCTTTTTAAAGCAAAAAGGAATAATCTTCAAGGAGCTGTGATTCACAACCATTGTTTATTTTGCTAGACTTCTCAAGCAGCCTACATTCAGCATTAGTGACACTTTGTGGGATTGTTTTGGGATCTTTAGTTGGTCAGAGTAATTTTGAGATGCGTCAGAAAATCTTTTTTTTTAGCTTGAAGGTAGAAAAAGGAGTTAGAACTCTTTATTTTTCAGTTTTAAGGTTGTTTATTGTATCTTATTTATAATTTTTTTTTTTACTTGCTGAGGTCTGCTCAGCAGACCTCTGTTATCTTTTTATACAAAAACTGTGTATACAATATTTACTATTATTTTTTAATACTTATCACATGTTAGCCAGTGAGCTTCTACTCTAAACTAATCTAAAAGTGCCAACATCACAGCAGAAGATGGAGGCTAGGAAGAAGAAGGAGAAAGGCTGGACACACCTAGATTTTTCTATCTTGCTTTTTGAACTCTTATACTAAAAAATTTAAAAATTTACTTTCTCACTTTGTGATAAATTCACTATCATTCTATTTAAACTGCTGTGGCTTGTAATTCTTCATATAAAGGTTGGTGATTGTTTTTTCTAAGGGCTAAATCAAAGGCACAGGGGTCTTGGGCTTTGTGCTAAGGTCTTTGAGCCCCCTGGGCAGGGGCTCAAATCTTTCAAGGTAGCCAGAGGAATTTTCTGGGTTCTGATAGGATTGAAGAATTATCCTTAGATAATTATAAATCAGAATAGAAATAGGAATTATTTCATACTGATCCTTAGATGAAAGGTGTGAAAATCAGTGAAATTTGGGGAAGGGTTCTGAACTGACAAGGGCATTTGCTGTTGGCTGTAACTTTGTGCTGCTCTGTGCAGGTGCTGACAGTGCCCACAGCTGTGGGAGAGACTGTCCTTCTTCATGGTCACAGCCAACATCTGCAGTCCTGCCTTCATTTGTTACTGGTCCAGAATTTCTAAACATATCCTAATGAGCTGAAAAACTGGGCACTTATGTCCTTTTTTCTCCTTCCCATGTGTCCTCTGTGAGGTGTGGGGGGGATTTGAAACTCAGTTTGCTCTAAGCCAAGATCTTTTCTCAAGTCAAGTTGAAATGTTTGATGTAGCTGATGATGGCAGCAGGACAACTAACAACAGAATGAAGTGGGATATGGAAATACAAAGTTCTTAAACTGAGAAGATAGAAGAAAAACAGGCATTATTGGAGTTACTGGTCATTTTTAATGTGCATGTATTAAATACCAATAGCTAATAGACACTCTAGATGATAATACAGGAAAATTAAAAAAAAAAAAATCCAAGGGATTAATGCAGAATAAGCAAAACCAAGTTAGAATCTTTTAAGGTTATAAATGCAAGCAGAAACAGATGTATTAACTCATAGCCAGACAGGCTGCTGGGTTGACAAAAATGTGATGTGTGGCTGTGGAGAGAATCCTGCACTGAATGTCAGCAGAGAAATATTTATTGGCACTACATAGCATTGTGGATGCAATACCACAGCCTAAACACAGTGTCATTTAAAAATACAGGGCTAGAAGTCATTAAAGACAAGTAGGATGTCTGAAATACAATTTCTTCTTAGTACTTGCTTGCTATTCACTTGTTCTTCAGGTTCATATTGTATTAAAAATAGGAGGCTGGATTGAATTTCATCACCACAGAACCCAAAAACTTGGTGAATATACCATAACATTATTTTGGTCCTGAATCATTCAAAAGCAACAAGGGGTGTGGTAAATGTCAGTTCAAGTTTAAAGGCCACAATTCTGGAACCAAAGCAAAACATTTAGGCTGATCTGGGGAAAAAAGTGACCTTGTTGATAAATAAATCCGAGGTAGTATGGTTACTGTCAAGGCCTGAAATAATCTGAATATTCTAGAGATGTGATAAATGCAATTTCTTGTTGCACATCATGTGCTGAGATGGCCCAGGATCCTGCAAGGTCAGTTCAGCAGTGAGTTACAGATATGCCCCCTCCTTAGCCTTTGTAGAAAGCAAAGCCTCTTATCTGCAGTCTTAAAGTAGAAAAAAACCCTAAACTGTAAGTTTGTGCAGGGTAAATGCAGGTACAGGGCTTCCTTTGTCCTTGATGAGTCTGATAGAAAATTTAGGCTTCATTTGCATGTTAGACTGTGGTTTCATACTTTGCACTGGGAATATAAAAGAAAATTATAGAACCCAGCAGGAATGCTCATTTATGGGGGAAAAATAAAAGCAATAATTAGAACAGGAATGAAATTCTTGTTCTGTTGCAGACTGTGGCAGTTCTCCTGTTGATTCCAGTGTGACAAAATTCCAATCAGAATCACAAATGAGTCCATAAAAAGTTTGCACATGGAAATAGCCTTTCTTTCAATATTTCCTGTCTCTCAGGCTGATATGCAGTTGTGAAATCTTCTATCCCATTAAGCAAATCAGGTAAACATGGGTCTGCCTAAATGCATGTATGAACAAAATGATTTTTCCGTGGTTTTAAGTGAATATGTTTCCTCAGATATCTACATTAATCTTTAAGCTAAGGAGAGAGTAAATGGGAAGTGCTTGTGCATGTGGTTAAATATTTATTAAAGTAGATGTGGAACTAAATGAGGAAAGGTAAAGAAAATGTGAAGACCTAGAGGGGCAATGGTG
This sequence comes from Haemorhous mexicanus, assembly GCF_027477595.1. Lineage (NCBI taxonomy): Eukaryota > Metazoa > Chordata > Aves > Passeriformes > Fringillidae > Haemorhous > Haemorhous mexicanus. Next base: position 118,441,196 of record NC_082342.1, read on the forward strand.
TTTGCATTTATCGAAATCTGAAGAATTTCAGCAAGAGGAAGAAGCCTCATTTTTTCTTCCTTGATTGGTCTGTAGATGTTTAAGTGTAACTATTACAGTGAATTGGAAGATCTTGCCTCTCCCCTGAGGTTTAAATGGGAGCTGAAATTACCACAATATAAAAACCAGTGCATTCAACTACAATAATAAAAAAATCCAGACCAACAACCCCCCAAAAAAATCCTCCATGCTGTGCCACAAAGCGCTTATCAGTTTTTAAGTTCTTATACAAAGGACACAAACCCTACTGGCTTCTGGCAAGGCTTGTGCTTCTAATCTGTGCTGATGAAAATCCCAACCTGCTGTGGATTTGTCTCTCACCAGCATCCCTCTTAGTGCAGAAATCTTGTACTTAACCCATGTGGTTTTAACTTCTTATTGTGGTTTTTCTGTCTGCAAGGAGCTCGGTCCTGCTTCTCAAACATCCCAAGTTCTTGGCTTTTTTTGTCAAACTGAAGTAAATTCTGATGTTTTCAGCTCCTTGGCTTTTGGCTGGAGTCTTTAAAGGAGCACAGCAAACCAGCGTGACGGTGTCAGTGATGCCACCCTTTTGTGAAATGCTCCCTCTGTGAAAACATGATTTGCAGCAGGTTCAGTGACTTCATACTCGTGCAATTTGAAGAGTCCAAGGTTCAGGCACTGTCTCATGAAAGGAAAATTATTACATGACTGTATGGAAATGTCTCCTTGATTTTTTATAAAGATGGAGACAGGCTGGGGTAGGGAGGTCTCTCTGGGAACTGCATCATCTCAGGGCACATAAATTTCACTGCTTGGGCTTCTGTTGTCGTGCAGTTGGAGAGTCCTGTAGTATGTGCAAAAGTATAAATTCCTTTATTGCATCTTGGTAAGCCTTAGCTGCATTTATTATGTTCTTTCATGCTGCAGATTGTGTTGATAAAAATATTGGTGAAAGAGAACAGAACTGTCCCTGTTGCCCTTTGAAAGAGGCCCATTTTTGTGGTTTGATCAGTATGAAACATTCAGTGGAAAATACATGGCAGTCATCAAAAAATGAGGATGAAATGTGGATTTTTAAAATTTTTCACCTGCTTCCCGTTTAGGAAGAGAAACTCAAGTGGTTGGTCCATAAATGACAAATTTGAGATTCAAATAGCTTTAGAGCTCCCTCCAAGAGTCCTCCTTGTCTTTCATTCTTCTGGAGATTGTTCTTGAATTGATTTCTGTGCTTGGACAAACCCAAATATGCAAAGACAGGAGGAAAAAAACACAGAAAAAACGAAGTTATTCTATTTCCATGGCAACATCAATTCCCATTCTACAGGTAAAACAGCTGCCATTTAGTCCACTCACTCAACAAAAGCTCCTGAAGGCTCTTCATACTGTAACATTTGGCCAAAAATAACTTGGCATGCCACGGTTTTCCCACAAACCCAGAGAGAGAGTGAGATTAAACTGACTGGCAAGCTGACTGTCAACTCATTTAGTGTCTTGGTGCTAGAAGGATGAAAACAGTCTCTAAACATTTGAGAGGGAAAATATGGGATGTTTGTGGCTGGCACATTATTTTCATGGCCTAAAATGTAAAATATTTATGCTGTTGAAAGGAATATGAAATTTCTTCTGTGTTGCTCACCCCAGAGGCACCAGGTAATTTGTTTTTCAGCAGAAAACTGTTATAATTATATACATTCTGATTTAGAATTAATTAGCATATTTTGAAGTGAGGGTGACAAAACTAGGCAGCTCCTTGAAATTCATTCTAATGAAGGTAAATCAGTTTTTCTTAGACTTTGTGGCAGTGTTTGCTGAGGAAGAATGAAATTATTACTTTCATAACCATTTTATGATGATGATCTGTCAGTAATTAGATATTACCACCCGATACTAAAATTGGTATCACTGTTACCTGTCTTTAGCAGATCTTAATGTGGAGCAGGTGTTGCTTGAGCTCTTCAGAGCAGAATTTGATAGGAAGCAGTGAGAAAAAAAGTAAGGCTTTTTTTTGGCAAGTGCAGAGGAAGTGTTTAGACCTGTAATTACAACTGATTAACTTAATTAAAAACTGAGACAGACAATCCCGAGTTGATTTTTTAGAAACCTGTGCAAATAGGCCATCAGGAAGGAGCTGGTGTGATGGTTTTTCTAATGGTTGTCTTGGGAAAGTGAAAATCAGCTCAGGCTGGAGAGAAAAAAATGTGCATTTTATCACTTTAACCTGGGTATAAATGAAAGGATTCCTGAAGGTCAGTGTTACAATCAGTATAACTTAAATTAAGAAAGAAAGTAATTTGAATTAATGATTGGGGTTTTTACCCTTTTTTTTTTTTTTTGGTTGGTTGGTTAGTTGGTGGTTTTTTTGTTTTGTTTTGTTTTTGAGAGAGAGATTCTGCCTTTGTTTATTATCAAAGCTCTGCAGACCAGCCCAGTTGAGTTTACTGCTGGGCTCTTGCTTCATGAAGTAGCTGACCTGCCAGGTGACTTAGATTTGGGTATAAGTTAGATTTAGGCTCACAAAACCAGCTAATTTAGGGTATTGTGGCAATTGGGGTTTTAAAACCTCTCTGCTGATTCTAACAGCTTTATGCAGCATTCTTCCCTTCAGTTCTAATCCCCACGAGTATGCTCAGGTAGTTAAAAGTCCACATTCACAGAAATGAAATGTTCCAAAGCTTCAGAATAAAAGATTGTTTACACACAGGCATAAAAAAATAGGCCCCTCCCTTGCTGGTTATCTTTTTTTGTGTTGATCACCATTATTGGATGATATTATAATATTTTAGAGTGTATTTAAACCACTGGGAATGACTTTAGTACAGTAATGTAGTCACTCTAGGGTTTTCACCTTCGCTTTTCTCACTAATTTCACTAATTAATTCCCTCATTAATTTCACTAGGATTATTTCACTAATTTTTTTCATAATGTTGGAAGTTTTGATAAAATAATTTTTCATTTGTAATAATGACTAATTCACTTTTGGCCAATTTGTGCTTATTTTAACTATGATCTATAACATAGCTCGGTGCCCACTAGTAAGGCACACACTTAGATGATTTAAAGATGAAAATATTGCTACCCAAAAACCATCACATTCCCTGGGGAATCCTCTGCACTGAAAGGCATCACCTTTCAGTGAGTGTATATCTTTAGGATTAATGCCTTCAAAACACATCTCACACATCTTGGGAATGTATCCAGCAGTTCTAGTGTGGCTAATTTTGGTTTTAGAGTTAATATATACAGGTTTAAAAGTGATTATTATGTATTTTCCTCGTGGCCTGGGTTCCAGGGAGGGTGTTATGGATCTTTTACCACGAGGGCACTCACAGCTTTGCCTTCACACAGCCCTTCCAGTGAGCAATCCACACTGGGATACTCTTGGAATGCTCTTCCCATTAGGCAAGGGTGATTAGCTCTCACCAAACCCACAAAGGCAGCATGTGAGAATGACATGCAAGGAAGGCATAAACATTTCCAGGGAATCCTGGCTGCTGGCAGTCCTCCTCTCCAGGACCTGTAACTCACCACTCTTCTGTCATTTAGAGGAGCATCAGGCAGTTCCCATCTTGTTCACACCGTTAGGTGCTGCCATCAACCATTAGAACACACATCAGTGCAACCTGGATGATTTTAATGGGATCTGTAAATACAGGAGCAATTCAGGGAAGGCAGCTCACATTTTGGTAATGCACCATTAAAAGGCAGAAAGAAGAATAATAGGGAAAACAGCAGGGCCATTCATTCACCTCATTTTCATTAGGAAACACAATGTGCTGCATCTCTGGTCATTCTGGGGAAAAACATCCTTGCCAAGGGAAGTGTTGGTGCCTCACTCGTTAAGCACAAGCAAATTTAATTCTGCAGAGTTCTCAGAAAGTTGCAGCCTCTCTTTCTGGTTTCTCAAAACCAAAATCTGTTTATTGATCTGACCCATTTCTTTCCTGTTTTTTGTAGAATTTGTATAGCCTACCAGTACTATTTGAGAGACCTTCCTATATTTGGTTTATTAGGTGCACTATTTATCCTCCCAGTATCTTGAGATGTAGAGGTGAGCCACAAACACTGTTGGAAATTACTAATTTTCTTCATAAATGTTCAAGCAATTCAAAATGGTAGTCAGCTGCAGATATTAAAATGCATAAAAAAAAAATAAAAGAAAGAAAAAGAGCTCTCTGGTACCAGTTCCCAGTAAGAGGAATTAAATGAGCAGAAATCCTGTAGGAAGGAGTTCACATCTGGAATATTTGGAAGTGGGGCACCTTATGGAGATTGAGCCCCTGTGACACATTCACCCCTTGCTGGTGCTGTGCTGGGGTCGAGTGAGGATCTTCTGCCTCTCTCTCACACAAAGGCCAAATAGAGATTGCCACTACTGCTGGGCAGTTTGCAATCTCCAGTGAGTGACTGACCCAGATTTCTTTGTGGATCTTCCTGCATGGCATGGCTTAAAGGCTGTAACCTCACCCTCCCTCCCCAGGCCACCCATCCCATCCTCTCTGAGGCAGAATGTCGCTCTGAATTTCTCTAATCTCCAACCCACAACTTTGCAAAGCCATTTTTATCTCCTTGTTTCTCTGCCCCTGTGTAGTTCTGTCTCCTCCATATACAGGCAAGAAAATAAACATCCCAGGCCAATGTACTTTAAAACTTGTAAATTGTTTTAATGGAATGTATGGATTTGAATGAGGCTTAACTGATGGGTAAAGGGGTACAATTTAGCAATACATAAAAATATCATTTTATGCCTGGTAATGAGATGTTAGAGATAAGATAGAATGGACATATATGGAGATAGGAACTTGTTCCATAAAGAAATTCTCCAGAAAATGAGCCATTTGCTTAAAAAAATAAAGTCAAGCAGCACATTTCCTATTTTTGCCTTAATAAACCTTAACAGCAATTTTAAATGTATAAGTCTTAGAAATGCTAAATACTGAATTTTAAAGGTAAAAGTCTTAGGAATCCCAAATACTCCATATTCTATAGTTTGTTCTCTACCAAGCTTATAATTTCCACTCAGAAAACATTTAATTTTGACTTAATTTTTGGTATTTAAAGTTGATTTTTTTTCAGGGCTAGCGTAATTGTTGCCAAACTAACAAGTCACATTTTTCCCATGGGATATAATAAAATAATAATAGCAAAATCATTATAATAATCCATGTTCTGAAAAACAAGAATACAGTTTATTTTAAACATAGGAAGAGTGATCACAAGAAAGATGAAGTAAAATATATTGAACTACAGCATTCATTGTTAACAGAAAGCAGACTTTTTAAAGAATTCTACAGAAAAAGTAATTGCAGTTATGTATTGGATTTATAGGAAAAACACTGATTATGTAACTGATTTGATTTTATGTTTCTACTTAATACATTTTCCAATGTAGCCATCCTTTTTCTTAACGGAATGAAATATGTTTTTCTTTAGGATCTACTTTTCCTTCCCTTTCTGACTGCAAAGAGAGTGAAAAGGTCACTTTCTTTTGTAAAATAAGACTGACTAAAACAATATTTCTTAGACCCAATTCCACCCCATCTCCCAAGTGCTCCTTAACAGGACTGTGTTCACCACGTTCCCCTGATGTGGACACACATCTCAAATTCAGATTTGTGTGGGTAGAGGTCAATCTGGGAGAGTTTGATAACTTTTCCTCACTGTTAAGCAAGGCAAGACTATGAAATGTATTCCCTGAAGGTTTCAGTTTCTTGCATTCCCAGCAGAGAGAGCCTGGGGATGGATCTAAGGGAGCTTCCTTCCCATTTTGGTGTTGGCCCAGCCCATCCTGGCCTTGGACACATCCCTGAAGCAGAGAAGTGCAGGTTTGTGACAGGACAATCAGAAGAATTCAAATGCAGTCTGCAAGACTTTCCTTTCCCCCCTGTTTTGCAGAAGCATCATTTTAGGAGCACATTAATCTGATCTGACAAGAAGTAGAACTGAAAATAAAAAAAAGTCCAAGCATATGAACACGGCCATTAAACCAAGCTCTCTGCAGAGCAATGCACTCAGAGTTAATTACAGCTGAATCTTCCTGGACCTTTGACCTTTTCATCTCTTGGCATTTTTGTACATTTCTTTCTGGCTGAAAGCAGGAAGCTAAAGAAACTGGTTAAAACCCCTCAATCAAACAGTATCACTAATTGCTTTTCCTTCAGTTAAGAATGTGCAGGTTAGCACTGGTGTTTGGCACTTGCAGAGTCTCATTAGTGAAACCTACAGCACCAGCTCCTGGAATATAAGATCAACTGTCTAAATTGAGTATTCTTAATTACTTGGAATTTTCTTTTTCCCCACACTCGAGAGCAAGTGGAGTGCTGCTGTTATTGTCTCAGTGCACGAGTGTTGGTGGTAGAGATAAGTCTGTAACAAAGCCCTGACAGGAGTAATTCATCTTCAAGATTAACGGAGCAATTCTGCACGTTGGTTATGTATTAACGAAACACGAGTGTGGTACATGGTAATGAATGTTCCCCCAGCAGCCTGAAAAGGTGCTCTGCTGCAGCACAAGTCCTCTAAAGAAGGTTTTTTCCACTCACCCTGAGAGCCTAGCACCAGTTCTCCTAATTTATATCAACCTGTGTTGCCATGCACTTGAATGAGATTAAGGCCAAATGTTTATTATTGCTTATTGTCATTAATTGTAAATATATGTTTATCTCTCAACAGTCAACAATTTGTGGTGTTAAAATATTTTTCCTCATTGATCCCTGAGAAACTGGAAATGGCACTGAGAGGGTTTTGGGTTTCTGTTTGTCACTGTCACTGGGCAGACCCCAAGTGACCTTGTTTGGTGGGTGGAAGTCCCAGGGGAAGAGTTTAATTGGAGTCCTGGAAACTGAAAGTTACTCCCTGCCCACCATCTGTGCATTGGGCTGGTTGATCACCAACACAGGCTACTGCAGGGAGGTTTGAAATGAGGGGAAACTCAACCAGGACAACATTATCAGAGTCAAATTTTAGTGCTGTGAATTACAGCATCAGGGGAAAAAAAAAAAAAAAAGCAGATGTTAGAGTTGGGAAGACTGCCATCTTTTAAAAATGATGGAAAAGCAATTTAGGTTAAGTCCCTTGTTTCTAAAGATTACAAAGTATTTAGTGTGAAATTCATTAACAGCTTGGGGAAACAGCTACCACTTCTTTTGGCCCAAAGGATTTCTGCTGAGTATTGTAGCAGTAAGCAACTTTTAAAAATTAAAGAGGAGAAATCTCCACAACTTTAATTGAAGTTCAATATTTTCCATGGTTTCTAAGGGATTTGTCTTGCTGA